>NC_043966.1:26516146-27201146 GCF_902148855.1 Sphaeramia orbicularis
AGTCACTTGCCTCTTCACCATGCTGCTTTGTACTCCTACAGATGTAGGTCCAGAAAAAAAATTCAGTTATTGACAGACTATCGATGTAAAAGTACCGCCATGTAATTTCTGTGATTATTAATTTCATAAAAGAAACACTGACAGAATGATGTCTAAAGTGTCTGTCAATATTTTTAACAATAATTCCAATTTTTGATTAATATTTCAAAAACATCAGCCCTTTTTTAGCACTGATTATTAAATGAATACTACTGTGTAAAACTGAATACAGGCCAAACCAGGGACACAGTGGATTTAATGATGCAACAGAGAAGCGGTGTCTTGTTTTATCTCATTATTCTAGAATCACTGTCAAAATATGATGGTTGAGTTGTGTTTTACACGGGCAGTATGAACTCAAGGTCCAAGAGCTGGAGTCACACATTTATCCTGTAAGGCACATCTTTTATGCATATAGACTTCACACATAAGGACCCCAAAACATGAACATCTGCCAATTATGCCAACACAGAGAGCAGACCGTCGAGCTGCCTCCAAAACTGAATCTCAACTCAGAATAATTCATGTTGTATTCAGCTGGATCCACTGTCCACTGCTTGTGTGGTTCAATTCATGCTTCTAGTTGCAGGTTTAGATACTGTATAAAAATTAATTGTTCAGTCATGAGCTTTTCCTGAAACAATGGCACAGGTTCACTTTTATTGTTCGTTTTATGAGCGGGTGCGTAGAACAAAAGCACACAGGAATCAAAAAACCTTGAGATCCAATCACCTTAGAATGTCACAGACAAGATAAAAGCAGACTTGGTCTTTTCATCTTTGTTGTGAGGTGGTTTTAGGGTCAGCCTGACAACACACATACGCACAGCTCTAACCTGTTTACTTCCTAGTAGAAGATGTAAGATCACATTGTAGAGAAGAGGAAAACATTACATGGGGGGGGGGGGGTTATTAGAGGAAAAAAACATCAATGACCCTTAGTTGGCATTGAGATTTTGGTACGAAATAAATTAAATACCCCAGGCCGACTACTTTGTTATGACTTTTGGCTTATAAAATGGTTGTAGTGGCAGTTAAGATAATTCATGAGATTGCAGTGCTTCCTATTTTTATAGGGCCACTGTGTGTTATGTGAGGTAATTGCTTTTTCCTGATATTTGCTTTTAACTCTAGGGTAGAATACATTAGTATGCTGTGCAAAAAAAAAAAAAAACTCTAAGGAATTTGGCTAAGGTATACAGTGCATGTAATCTGGACCACGGAACAAGACAAGGAAGCAGGAAAAATCCTTGGCTTTCAGTCCACTGAATAATTAAAAGGATGCTTTATTGGTTTATCCTGTCTAACATGCTGTGGACAATGAGAGTGAGCTGTCCCCAGGTGAAGCATGGTGGCAGCTGCATAGCCCCAGTCAATTGGAAAATGATAGCTGTGCAGATAATTTAATCTTTGTCTAATTAAAGGATCTACATGTCGGGTAGTACTGTAAATAATGAATGAAGTTCAAATGGCACCAGCATCTTTCATGTTACTGCTTGAGTTGTGACAGAGGTTGAAATAAACTACATTTATTGTTACAGCAAGATTATGTTAATCTTCTTTATCACAACAAAACAGTCGTACTTTTTCCTCCTAAGGTGCTGTTAAGGCAACAGACTTTTTATAGATTTTGGTTTTATTAAGTACCCATACTTTGCATGTGTTATGATCCCAAAATCAGGTTTCTGTTCATTCTAAATATTTCATGTTGCTGATGTGGTGCCACATTTAATGAGTGACTCTGAGTTATCAGTCACTTTGTCATACCGTAGTCATACCTTTCTCTGGCCTCCACCTCTGCAGGTTCTTCCGTGCTGCTCTTCACATCCTCCTGGCCAGTGTTGGTGTCCTCTTTCCTTGTGGCGCTGGGTGAGGAACTGCTCTTTGAACATTCCTCACTGACCTGGAGACCCTGGATAGTGCTCTGCTGATGTTGCCATGCATGATGACCCCCTCTGACATAGACAGGCGTGGGCCCTGGCGTTGGTGCCAATATGCTATGGACGGGGCTGCTAGTTTTCCGTAGACCCCCAACACCTCTTTCCCGTGAGTGACTTTTCAGCCGGCCCTGGACGGGCGTTCCTCTGTGGTCCAGGCCATCCTGCTGGATGTAGCCTCCCACCCCACCAACACCACCACCCCCGCTGCCAGCTGAACCTTGGGATGAATGACTAAACCATCGCCAGCGGAGCCTCAGGATCTGCTTCACGTCAAATTCCTTCTTCCCCGACACAGACATCCTCCTCTGGGTTTGGAGACGAAGGCAATGCAATGATGAGTCCCCAAAAACATGGAGAGCACAGAAGATAATAGCCTTGGTTTCAGTCCTCACTGACTATAATGTGCCTCTTCTCTATCGTTATTGTCTCACTACTATCATGACCACCTCCTCCTCTTTTGCTCCTCCGTTGTTCTCTTAGTGGAGATGGAAAGCAGTCGTCTGCAGCTTTTGTTCCTGTGCCTGAGACTACTACCCTCCCTCCAACTCTCCCTCTCTGTCTTCCTCTCTCTTTCCCTCCTGTGCTGCTGCTGTTTCTGTTTGCTGCTGCTGCTGCTGCTGCTGCTGTGCCGCTGGAGCTGAGTTAATGCACATGCATGAACCACACTCCCTCCCCTTTGCCTCCCCTGTTTCGCTTTCTCTCTCGCTCTCTGCTTGCTTCTCCTGTGCACACACACACACACACACACACACTCGGAGAGATAGACACATCTACTCTGGAAATAAAATGAGAAAATGTCCTAAGCTCTGCCCAGTCCCCTCTGCTGCTGCTGTTCTGTGTGTTTCTGTGTTAGTATGTTTGTGTGTGTGGTAACAGGGTTGTCTGCTCTTACTGCGAGGGGGAGGTGGAGTATCATGGAGTCAGTATGATGAGGTCACACCTTAACAAAGTAAATCACTGCTCGCTGAAGGAGGACAACTAAGAACTGCACTGGTATATCAGGATTATTAGTAGGAGTCATAAATGCATGTGGGAACATACCCATGCTCATCCATAAAATAGAAATGCAGAGATAACGGTTGTAAATAACCAACCAAAGGCAAGCAAAACGAATCTAGCATTAATACACATCTGTGCAGTCTGCTATTCACACATCAAACAGAATCCCATGGGGAATATTGCAGTGTAGGTAGCCATGCAGAAAAGAAATATTCTCCTTCAGTCACTGTCTTGAAAGCCCCCCACGATTACAAGTGTAAAACTACATACTGATGAACCTTCAAGGTCAGTAGCTGCCTCTTTCTTGTCTATTATATGTCAAAAACACAGCCTTTCTTTGCATTAATTACACCACTGGGCATATTAAGATCACTTTAGTTTTGCACCTTTTTTAAATGTTGCATCAAAACCATCTATTTCAAAACTCAGAGCAGTAGGATGTGCTAAAAGGTAATTCAAGGACATTAAATTAATATTAACAGAATCACCAGGATGGGGAAACAATGGTTTGGGACTATATATTATATTTTTTCAACACTATTGACATGGTCTAGGTTCTTTAAGTACTTCTTTATAATCAGGTTTTCAGAGAAAACTGTACACACCGTGAAAGTATTTTAAATGAACGTAGTGATGAAAGAAGAAACACATTACACACCTACTTCATATGTTCTTGTTACATATTTTCTGGTGAGGATTTGTTTTGTTCACTGTGATAATTAACACTCAGTTAAAGCTGATATGGTGTTATATTCACCTTTAACACTGCACACTCTTTTTTTTTTAAGTATTTACAGATTATATAAACATAATAGGACATTAGTGAGTCAAACATGTTAATAGGTACTATTGTCTTTCTGCTTCTATATAAAAGATGAGGAGATTATCTCACAGTCACTTTGGTTCTGTTCAATAATAAGTAATCTGTCATCCACCTCCACTTCCTCCCACTGCAGGTTTGCAAAAGTGGGTACTTACTATTAACTAGATTCATTCGTGACCACTTTTTGTATCCATGAGTATATGCCTCGGCCATAAGTAACCGAGTGAACTGACAGAGGTGATCTAATTGTGGATAGATGTTTAAATATCATCGTACCGTGAATTGCTTTCATTCGTAAGACACAGTAAAATGTAGCTTTCACAGCAGTTAATAACATAGACATTTTTCTCTCCACATAGAAAAGCTTTTGCCTCATTGACTGAAACCTTTGGGAGTGAATTACAGCTAACTAGTCAGTAAGAATATCTTTACATATACCAAGTCCATTGCACCAGAGAAACACATTATTATTGTTACAAAGATGGGGATTTGCCGGTCTCGATAACAGCTGCAGGATCAAAAAGGTATCGTAAAGTCCTCAGGTCAATGCATTATTAATATCAACAATGTGTAAAACTACAAAAGCTTGAAAGACTGTGCAAAATATTCAGATCATCCTTTGTTTGTAACTAAATGTTTATGCAAATTATTAGCGAGAATGAGTGAAACATTATTTTCAAAGTCAAGAGGGATAAACTCTGAATTACTAATACGAGCTTATAAAAATATTTTACGTTGTGTTATATTATTTTTAAGTACAGATGGATCAGGAGTGACTGGCCTGTACTGGTGATTCTGATCATTCAAAGACTTAGTACATATTACTTGAACTTTTGTAACCAACAAAATAAAGGTTTGGGTAGCATTTTGATTTTCTAATACTGCATTTCCCAATTTAGGGTCAAGACCTCAAAAGGGTTGCAGACCTCTTTTTGTGAGTCCCCAGCTGAGTGAACGTACACAACAAAAATGTTACGAGAAATCATTTCCTCAACCCTTTCATGCATGAATTATGAAAAAAAGGATCTAGGTTTCTTTTTAGATTGATTTTATTACTAAAATTAGGCTAAAGTTGAAATGAATTTGGATGTTTTTTTTAAATATGGTTTTATTAAAAAGATATTTAACCCCCTGGGACCCAGGAAAGTACAACGTTGGGCTTTTTAAAATTAAATGACTGCCTATATTGGAAACATCTTGATGCAACAGTTTTTTCAGATGCATTTTTTTTTTTTCCAATTTTTATGGAATGTCCTTTGCAGTGGACAGTTTGTTTATTTATTTATTTATTGCATAAAGCTGTGAAACTCTGGTCCCCAAACATGAACAGAAAGCCCATAGCTGGGGCTGAGGAGGTTAACTTATGAGATCACAGAGCGGTCCAAATTCTACAACTAAGATGAACTTCTTTTTCATTGTATTGCTTAGTCTATAGAGACTCCCCCCATGTGGTTTGGAGAATATTGTCTCTAGAACCCTTTGGAAAGTGAGCTGGAACTACGTGTCCACAAATGTGGATGTCACGCATGAAAGTGTTAATCAACATGGAAGATGAATTTTGTCCACAAGAGTGTATTAATACTGACCTCAACAAAGCCATTTGAAATGGAATCAGTGGTGAAAAACAGAACAAAACAAAAACAATGTAAAAAGGGCAACAACACCAAATGATGAAAGCTGCAACAAGATGAAAATTATGTATAAAAAATAATGATCAAACACTCTTTTTAAGGGGGTAAATCAGTCATGTGTTTGTGTACCTCAGCATTTGACTGTTTCACGCTAATATTTTCATATTTCTTGTGTCTGTTAGTAGATGTCAGTGAGGTTTTTGTCAGAAATGATCAGTTTATATCTGTGGTTGTGATTCCTAAATTCAAGCAAAGCACTTTTAACATTGTTTTGAAGGTGGAAATGTTAGTAAAAACTGGATATTATGATGTATTCATTATGTATGTTGGTAAAATTGGGTCCCTAGGAGACATAAAACTGATTTGTTTTAGGTCTCAATCAAAGGTCTTGTTCTATTAAATGTCTGAGTATTTTACTTTTTACAATGGCCTCATAACAGAGACAGTGCTAATGTTAAATTATATTAAATGTAAAAACATGAAAAGAAATTAAAATCAACAGTCATTTATTAATTTATTAAGTTTGCATATGTTGCACACATTCTTTTTATGTGTGATATATTATACAAGGACCCACTCTAAACATAAACTCAGTAAATAGTATCATGATATAAACTACATACGCAAAATTGTATGTTACTCACTGGCACATTGATATCTTAAATTAAAACAGAAACCAATGAATGAAAACCCTAATCCTGAGTTGGGAACAAATTTATCAATTAATTTACCCATAAAGACCCAGTGCTACTTTTGTGGCAGTTCCCAAATTCATTTTTCACTTCATTTCAGCTTTTTTTTTTAAAGTAATTTATCACCATCTATCAAAGTATTATCCTCTGTATTTTGTGTTTTTTCAATGAAAATTGGGAATTTTCCAATATTTAATATAATGATCATGTAGTTTAATTACCATGCTGAGTTTACAGTTGAGGGTTATTATATCAAAAACACAGAAAACTGAAGAAAAGGGGACTTTTTGAGTCAAATATATAATTAATGGAACATAAATTAAGTGTCTCCATCCACTGTCATTTATCAAACTCGATGGGTTTTACTGGTGAATTAATGTTGTAGAAAATGACTGTTTCCATGTTCACTACAGAGTCTCTGAACGTCCAAATGGGTCATATCTGATGACGATGAAAAGATGACAAATTGCATTTTACACCAATTATTTACACATACTGATAGGATTAGTGGATCAACAGGTATTAAACATTTTATATCAGTAGATGCTTTTGGTTATCAGTAGCTGTTTGGGTCTTTATGGGTTAATAAACACTGGCATGATAGGATTCAACATCTGTTAGATATGTGGACACGCCAGTCAATAGAACTAAGGTGAATAATGTAAAACATAATATTCCATTATTAAACAGCTACTTAATAATAGGCGTTAGTAGATTATTCTGTTGATCTAAACAATCTTCATTACTCGTAATTCCATACGTGTTCAAGATGATTTTAGTTAAAGTTTCAGCGCATGATAATTATGGCTAACAGGTCCAATTTTGAACATTGTAATGATCCCTTTTTACAATGAGGGCTGCCCTGTACCTGTTCCCCTGCTGCTCCCTGCCCTCCTACCAGTATCATTATCCCCTCACCTCATCTGTGCTAGCATGTCCAATCTGCCCCTATGACCGTGCACTGACCCAGAAAGACGTGAAAATCTAGGTCAACATCCGTCCAGATTTGACATGTCAACCAATTTGACCTTGAAGATAGATGTCAAGGTCAACGCCCAAACAACTCATCCACAACCTTCCCAAGTTGCACCTAGATACCAAACATGACAGAAACTGGATGAGTAAACAAGACATCTGTAACTCCTTTCACACAGCACACTGTCACAGAGGCTTTTGGCCAATCAGAGGTGTTTGCTGACATCTTTCATCAGTGATCGCTTTTAAGACATGAATAAGACTCTTTTGCACTACTCTGTGGTTTGTCACAAAAGCGACATGACAGCTACCGTAACCATAATAATTTTGGCTCTACTTTTAAACATTGGCATGAAAGGATGCAACACATTCAGGCAGTTTCTTCCACTTGATTTCCACCTCTTACCACTTTAATAATAATACATCTGCCAGTTGTGTATGTATGTGTCATTTTGCTCGACAAAGCAATAAAAACAAACAAGAAAAAAAGGGTTTTCCCCCACAATGTAGCATTCAGAAACAGAATATTTTCTATCATCTTATTAGATTGAATTTGAATCTGAAAATCAAAGTGGCTACACTGCACCAACTGACTACTAAAGAAAACAATGCCATTACTGCTGCAAAAGGGGGAGAGTTTGAGGGCACTATGTTCATCCACACTCTAGGAATATCATAATAATAAAGGCCCATCAGAGTGAGATATGGTCTAGTAACAAGCCATTCCACTGAGTAACCTCTTTTATTCTTCCAGGAGTCAAGGACACCATCTGGCTGCTATCCACATGACACATGAGATGTCAGATGTCAGACTGGTGTAGTAAACCACATTATCATTCAACATCTGTCTCCCCAAACATACCTGTCTGCCTACCCAGCTAATATATGACAGCGCAAAATGGGGTGGATGATGCCTGTCTGCTCCAGAATCACATGGTCAAAATAAAATATTATAACAGTAATGTGGTAAGCTCCATATTCATAGCATGTATTAATAGAGGGAGTCTTACATAAGTAAATCATTAAAACACCAAGTACCATAAGAAATGATGTGTTAGTGAACAAAGAGGAAAAAGATGTGAAAACTGAAAACTGTATGAATAAATTTACAGGAAACTGACAAATCACAACACAGATGGTTTGATTACAGTGTGTGGTTTGTTTCCTTACTGAAACAGAATCTTTCTGAATAAAACGCCGGTCACTTTGTGGTAAGAATCTGTCTTGCACAGTTGAGGTCAAAAGGGACGACTGAAATTTTTCATTCATTCAATTGTTACTCTAATTTCTAAATCGCTGTTATAGACTTTTTTTTTTTTTTTTTTTACTTTTTCTTGCACTAGAGCTAAGAATACACAGTGTTTGTTTTGAACAAGAAATTGACCCAATTACCTGGTTAAACTAATATCTAATTAAGGTCTCCTGGAAATACTTTAATGCATAACAAAATGGAGAACATACTTTTTTTTAATGAAAATATTTAGAAATATTTTCCCTTACCTGAAAAACAGATTCCAGGTTTCCTCTTCAGCATTTAAGCCGCAGAATTATCCTCTAACATGAATGCCTGACGGAATCGGAACATGATCCAATAACTGAATGCATTGCATGTGCAAAGGAATGTTCCAAGTTTTTCATCTCCCGTGTCCCTCTTTTAGAACAAAAAATGTTGCCTCTCTAGAAAGGAAGGGGGGGGGGACTTTCCTCTTTCAAAGGAAACTCCCGATAAGTTCCTTCCTCTGTACAACATCAACAATTGCATTCAAACAAGCACAGTTATCATATCCTGTGTTTGAGGCAAAACAGCTTTCACAAAAGCCCTCCCATAGAAACTCCATTCCCATGACTAAAGACTTTTAATTATGTTTAATGTTATTCTTGGTTCTTGTGTGTGACAAAACCATAACCAAACTGCCTAAAGTTTACAAAACAATTATTCCGGCAATAGCTTTAATGAATAAAGGAGCATGAAATGACTAAGGAAACCACAAGTCAATTCCACATATTTAATTTATCATTAGAAACAACAACATTCATAAGTCTTTTTTACCTTATGGCAGAGGTATGCATCTGCTTTGAGTGTTAATTTATAAAACAACTGTAAAAGAAATACAACATTTATACTAAAATTTGTCTACACTCAAATATGGGCCCTTTCTATTGAATACCTTTTTTTGTCAATATTAAAAAAAAAAAAAAAAAAAAAGAAATAAATAAATAATGCACTTTTAATAGCCTGTTCTACCTTGACTGTTCACTTTTGCAGTCTGTCAGTTAGAGTAGAGCTAGCTAATGTTACTGCAGTTTTTTTATGTTGTCTGTTGAATTAGTTGTTTGACCATTTTCCAGCAGCACAGATGGATGTGATCACCCTAAAAGCAGGATGCTGGTGAGCGAGAAGTTTTCAGATGCTCAGATATCAACAAACCAATGCACAAATATGACATTGCAAGCAAAAATCCTTCATGAAAACTCTTACTTGACTAAATATAGTCAAATAAGTGAATATAACTAGGGTCTGTTAGCAGTAATTCTTTTTTCAGGCAAAGTCCTGCTGATCAATGTATTGTTATAAATTACAATATATGAAGTGATTAGATTATAAATCATGAATGTTCACCTCTGTGGAGATAGTGACATACACTACAGGCCTAAACCATTTAAAGATCTTGTTTACAATGCCTTTCTTAAAAAACAGTATGAACTCTATGGATTTTTTTATGCATTATAGTGCATGATCAGATTTTGCTTTCATTATTATGGACTGTTTTCCTCAATTAACCTTTACAAATACATTGATGTTACCAAACCATTGCAGAATGAATGTTAACAAAAGAAAAGAGAAGAACTCTGTTTTAGGGTTGAGAAGATTTACAAGAGTCACAACTTCAGTGCAAAAAAAAAGGGAAGAAACACAGCTTGTATTATAAAAATTAAATTCTAATTCTATTTTATTCTTACACATGAAAATTTTCAAGTTAAGAACTTTTTTTCCATTAATCTATTTTTATGAACATGAAATTTCTTTATTAAATTAAAATGACTGATTATAAGTGACATTTTAGAATTTGTGTGGTCAAAATGTATGTTTACGCTGTTATCTGTAATTATAATGGTGCTGGTTAATTTGGAAGAGATGCAATTTTTAAGATGGGTCCAAAAAGAAAGGGAAAGGGCAATAATAGACTAAACGGACAAGTATTTCTGAGTCCTTTTTTATAGAATGTCTAAGCATTTTCAACATCTAGATATTTACTATTACTACTACTACTACTACTACTGCTACCATGACCCTCAAGTCACCGTACAGATAAAAATATACAAATACATATAAAAATGTATGTTGTGTAATTTTTTAAAATGCATTTCCCCAATGTTATTACTGATACAATAAAGGAAAGTGTATGCAGTGGCTTTTCTTTCCTTTTCTTTTTTAGTGAATTTTATTAAAAGACCACAACAATACAATCAAACATTACAGGCAACAGACAATGTACAAAATATATTAAAAAGACAGCGCAGTTATTAGAAGTAGGTGTAAACAATCCAGATAAAAGACTTAGGGGTAAATTCTAATGGTTTTTGTTGCTTTTTTGTGTTTATTAAGGATCTTACTACTGATACAATAAAGAAGAGGTCTACACAGTGGCGCCATAAGGTGGACAAAAGTAAGGAAGATACTACAGACCTACGACTGATAGGGGCCGTCGAAAATACTGAAATAATGGTCCTTTTTTTTCCCCTCCAAAATGATTAACTGCCACTATAAAAATGTTTCCTTTACAAGGTACTAATAACAGTTTTTGTTTCGTTGAGTTAGTTTTGTTTTGTTTTTGGCATAAAATAATAAAATCCAGTAAGCCTCTGCCCCTCGTCTCCCCCCTCCAGAATTCAGACATGGTTTGGTCCAAGTGACGGAGCTCCTAGCAGCCGCAAAATGCTAGTGCTAAGGAAACACAAACTGGAGGATGTTTCCGGTTACAGTTGTCAAAGTTTGGTTATCAATAAGAACAAAAACAAAAAAGAGACAGAACTCAGCAGTGGAAGGAGGACAGTATGAGACAGTTTTTACCAGGTGGGTTTTGTCCGTGAGAGGTGGAAACTGAACTGATAGCCACGTGCACATGACGTAAACTGCTTGACTCCTCCCAGTGTTATGCTAGTTAGCTTACTTCACTCCTAACAAAAATGTGATCCTGTGTTTTTTCAGCCAACATTCCTACTCCCTTTCAGGCACAACAGTTGTTCTTTTTTTTTTTTTTTCTATTTGATTTTTTGTGTATTGTTTATCATTATTATTATTATTTTTCTATTGTTTGATTTTTTTATTTGTGTATTGTTTTATTATTATTATTATTGTTATTATTATTATTATTATTATTATTATTATTATTATCATTATTATTTTTGTTCCATATGTTTTGTATTATGTCTGTGTCTGAAATAACCTAACCTAACCTAACATTTAAGCAGTGCAGACAGATCCTTTGTACATATGTAAAGTAAATCACTTTTTTTTTATGCATCTGCCAACCTGATGTCAAGCCTCAGCTTCCGGCTTAGCTGTCCCACTCCCATCTCCCCACACCCACCACACCCCTGACACTGACATTTGAAGAAGGAGGTGAGTTCTTACGTGTCAAAACTGTGTCTAATGTGAAGAGGAAAAGTATTACTCTACACACTATTTACTTTATAATAATAAATTGTTATGATGATATAGAACAGTGTTTTTCAACCTTGGGGTCGGGACCCCACGTGGGGTCGCCTGGAATTCAAATGGGGTCGCCTGAAATTTCTAGTAATTGATTAAAAAAAACAAAAAAACAAACAACAAAAAAAAAAAACAGTACTAATAAAAAATATATAGTGAATTGAGAGAGACAATCACAATGCATAAAAGACATGATAAACTGAAGCTGAAACTGGAGCACTGTGGTACTGGTTATCTTTCAAATGTTCATTGTTAATTATATATATTTTATCAAATTGGATTTTAATATTTTTTGTGTGTTTTTTGTCCTTTTGTGTTGATCAAGTAGGTTAAAGTGAAAAAATGATATGCAGATGTTATAGATGAAGTTATGCTAAAAAAAACAGATAAAAAACATGGGTATAGTAAACATTTCTTTACAGAGTATATACAGGCAAAATCAAAAGTACTCAAAAACGGCCAAAATAGGCACAGACCCCTAAGGGTTACGATGCTGCAACTCTTTCATAATTCATTGTAAATATAAGCTGGACTGACTGTACATATCCTGACCAAGGAAAATAAAGTTCTCACTTTGTGCAGTAATCTCGACCTGACTTTTCTGCCTCCGTCCATAATAATATACATTATATAGACTAAATGTCATCTAAAATTTACAATTATTTGCAACATATTATAGCAAACTATTACATGATCAAAAACAAATTCATTTTAACAAAAAAAAGTCTCCATTTTGAATGTCTGGGGTCGGCAGAAATTTGTGATGTTAAAATGGGGTCACGAGCCAAAAAAGGTTGGGAACCACTGATATAGAGTCTGATCAAGCGGTAACACGTGGACACATTTTGTGTTCAACAGTCTCTGCAGAATAACTTATGTGCATGTATTATACATATTTGAGTAGGTATTTATAAGCACTTAAACATTATGTTTAACAAAATTTGGGAAGCTAAAATTTTTAGGTGAAAAATGTCAAATTACTGTATTACAGTAACACATGGACTTGAAATGGAGATAAATTTTTTTAAGCTTTACCCAAACATTCAAAACATGCGATTCGTGACAGAAATTGATATCAGTAGGAGAAAACCTTTTAGATATTATGTTCAACTATGCTGAAAATAAATTTTGGAGTACATTATTGAAAAGTCTCTGTTTTATTCACATGAGAATGTGGTCATGTGGACAGACTGCCATAGTAACACGTCGACGACTCTTTACCATTGTATGCATCAGCCTAAATGTTGACTTATTTTTTAAAACATCAAGCCAGATATAATCACAATGTTTTATTTAATGTATTTGATACTAACACAGTGTTATTTACAACTTATGGTGGTCCATACTGATAGAAGTAAATTACAAATAAAGTAATTTCTGGGTAACAGTTCACAGATAATTTTTTAAAATGTGACAGATTTAACACATTTTCAGTTTTTTTACATATAATTTTTAGCGTCAAATTGAGCTAAATTTTTATGTCTGAGGCATGGCTATGGTGTAAAAAGTACAACTGATAAAATTGGTTGTAACTTTTTTCCTGCAAGTGGTATTTTAAAAAGGATAATAGTTCCATAAATTTGAGATCTGTAGCTTAAAAGTGAACACACTTGATGTATGATGTATGCAAATTTACTTTTTCATGTTGATGTTCACTTTAGCTTGATCAGACCCTATAGAGATGAGGTTAGAAAGGAATCTCTATGGACTATGATGTTTGTGGATGACATTGTGATCTGTAGTGAGAGCAGGGAGGAGCAGGTGGAGGTATGCCCTGGAAAGAAGAAGGATGAAAGTCAGTCGCAACACGACAGAATATATGTGTGAGTGAAAGGGGAGGGAGGTGAAACTGAGGATGCAAGGAGGTGGGGTGAAGATAGTGAAGGATTTTAAGTATTTAGGGTCAACTTTTCAGAGCAATAGGGCCGCTGGATTAGAGGTGAAGAGCAAGGTGCAGGCAGGGTGGAATGGGTGGAGAAAAGTGTCAGGTGTGAGAAAAGTGCATCTCCAAGACTTAAAGGCGTATAGGATGGTAGTGAAACCAGCGAGGTTTGGACACGGCTGCACTGAGCAAAAGAGAGGAGGCAGAGCTGAAGATTTTCAGATTTTCTTTGGGAGTGACAAAGATGCAAGGATAGGAGTGAGCACATCAGAAGAACAGCTCAGGTTGGATGCTTTGGGGGCAAAATGAGAGAGGACAGATTGAGATGGATCGGACTTGTGCAGAGGAGGGATAGTGAATATATTGGTAGAAGGAAGATGAAGATGGAGCTACCAAGCAGGAGGCAAAGAGAAGATTTATGGATGTGGTGAAGGAGGACATTGTTGTGAAAGAAGAAGATGCAGTAGACAGGGTCAGATGGGAGCTGATGATTTGCTGTGGCGACCCCTAAAGGGAGCAGCCAAAGTAGTAGCCTAATAGTGGTACATTATTATTATATTCCACATAATGAGCCATTCATAAAACAAAAATAACCTACATTACTCATTTGATGCTGGTTAGTTTAAGTCATAATGTTATTTTGAGCACTGTTAGGGATACATTATCAAGTGCATCATTGCATTCTAGCCAAGACCATGTTCAGGTGACACTGTTGTGCCAGGGAGAAGTGTGGAAGTGGAGGGAGAATTGAATTACAGCACCACTAGCACTAATACAAATGATGAGGAAGAGAAAAAGGCAGTAAAATTAAAATTTACTTCAAGCCAGAAAGTAAAACTATTTGTTATTTGTATTTTTATATAAATGTAAAAACAATTAAAAAACTGTTATCATTAAAAATTTTATTAAAATGTAAAAGCTGGCTAGCACATGTCTCATTAATCTTGCATGAAATTGTGAAATCTATTATTAGCTGAAAATTGATCCATGCCTGCCCAGTGTTACATATTTAGGGTTTGCAGTACTTCAGTGGTTGGGCCCAAACTGATATTTTTTTTTACGTGGCCCCAAATCCCTGGTGGCATCGCTGGGTGTATGTGCTTGGCTGAGAAGCCAGTGGTGCGAAGCTGCCATCAGTGGGATTATGACTTAACACGTCTAAGTCAGAATCGTGTCTAGACTGTCTAGAATCCTGTCTAGAGGAGCTCCAGTTGGTCTCAAAAGTATAAAGGATATACTCGTTAAAGGTGTTTTTAGACTTTTTTGCCTTTTTTTTTTTTTTTTAAGAAAGTGTATGAAATACAATTTTGTGTTCAGTTAATGTTTATTTTCTCTAATCCTTGTTTACAGGTGACATTAAATAACTTTTATTAAAGTTAAACCAGGTAATTAGAGGAATATCACTATTTGGTGGAACAATGTAGACAACACAGTGTGGGCTAATGTGATGTTTCTTTTTTTTGTTTTCTTTGTTGTTTTTTTTAAGATTCACAACCTGTGATTTCATCTTTAACAAGGTGTTGGATTTTAAAGTTTGTTAGTCACTGTGTAACATCATCATGTTAAAAATAATGAAAGCTGGCAGACAAGTATAATGTGATGGAATAAAAAGTTGCTCCTTTAACTTTTTATTCCACTTTCTGTGGAAATGTAGTGGAGTATAACAATAACCATTGTATGAACATACACAAGTAAAATACAAATACCTCAAATTTGTACTTAAGTAGTACAGGAACATTAATAGGGAATAACACTGCATTGTGGGTCAGTAATAGTACAGAATGGAAATTTGAGCAGAATTTTAAATGCTTGCCTTTACATTTAAATGTTATATATTTTATTTTATATGGTTTAGGGGTACTACTGATCTTCTGACGTCAGTATATTTAAAAGTAGCGTGTTGACCCATGGGGATCCACGGGTCAATGTAAGGGATGCGTTTTTATTACCTCCGCCAAGGAGGTTATGTTTTCGTCGGGGTTTGTCTGTTTGTTTGTTTGTTTGTTTGTTTGTTTGTTTGTCTGTTAGCAAGATGACTCAAAAAGTTATGGATGAATTTTGATGAAATTTTCAGGAAATGTTGATACTGGCACAAGACACAAATGATTACATTTTGGTGGTGATCGGAGGGGGGACTGATCTGTCTTGGTGAAGGTCTGCGCTCTCCGAGTGCTTTTCTAGTTATTATTATTATTATCATTGTTTCACAGTCTGTCCTAATTAGTTCATGTGGCTGCATTTGCTAATAATAAGACCAGGTGATATTGATCATTCTCATAGGAGAAAAGTGTTTTCTGTAGGATGTGTATTTTAACATTGGGGGAAAAGGAGTTTGGGTTTGGTTGGAGACCGCCTTTTTAATTTAATTTAATTTAAATTAAAATTGAACTGGTGACAAGTCCTTCACTGATATGGTAATTGCAGATTTTCTGTTAGACCTAAGGAGCAGTGATTTCCCCAAACCTTTCACTTCCTAAGACCTTGTTGTGTTCAGCCAAATATGCAATCATAACTAAATGAAGAAATTTTACATACACAATATGAGTTCTACATAACTCTGATTTTGCCACCAAGCTAAGTACTGAAGAAACTGGTTTATGTGTACCCACCACCCTCCATATCTCATCAGTGCATGAAGCCTACTCACCATTGTTCCATGGCTGGTCGGTCCCCATTACATTTAAAATGCAATGTTTCAGAGACAGACTGACAGAATGGCTTGAAAGTTGGCACAAATGTTCTCTTGGAGTTGATGATGAACTGGACGGGTACACTTCAAGGTCACTGTGGCTTCATATCAGCTCACAAAGGTTCAGTTGGATCCAAGACAGAACTGATTAAAACATGGTGACCAAAAGTCAAATATTAAGGTTGTTAATTAAATAAACTAAAGATATCTACAATAAAAAGTAGGTTAACAGTTGTAGGTTACTAGTAATTGAGATACGTGTATGAACTGTACACAACTGATTGAATGTGACAGTTCTGGTCTTCAACTGAACTGAACTATGTTTGTCAATCACAAGTACATTCATTGTGTAAATTTAATTTTGCTCCTTGTCTCTGAAAAACAGTTTATAGTTTGTTATGTTGGATTGTGCATACAGTAAAGAAAACAAAATATCTGTAGTTTCATGACCTCTTTTTAGAACATGATATGGTACATAATATCAGTGGTACATTGCTAATGTCCATCCTACAAAAAGAAAGTTATTTTCCACTTGTCTTTGTAATATGTAGTTCTGCATTATTGTATTCACTGCATGCTCAAGTTTACTGTATTATATTTTGTATAATGAGCTGAATGAACAGTATTTAATCCCTTCATCAAAAGTTTGATTACTTTACTGTTATTAGCTTTATCATTCCTTCACTTCCCAAAATGTTTACTGTGGGCAGCTTAGCTTATTTAGTGAAAGGATGCCCAAATAACTGGAAGAGGAAAAATTATTTTATAAATCAGGATTGTCCTGAAGTTTTGACCGGATCATAATTTTTTGGGATGTTCTGTTAACTTTGGCTAAAAAGCACTAGCTGTCATTTAATATTTCGTATGGATTTCCTTAATGGATAATATACAGCAGGGAGCTGTGTTTATCAGACCTGTCAAGATTAAAACAACACAACATTATGTTCTTATACAAAAGAATATCATGTTGATTACATTTTATGAACATACCAGTGGAAACCGCTAATAATCCCATGTGTTCAAATGCATAAATATTCTCTTATAGTGACCAGTCCACTTAGCATTTGCTTATTAGTTTATTTTGTGCACTCAACGTGGTGCTGCTATATTTTGTGATGTTGTTCATATTCATATTTCAGAGGAAAAATGACTGAAGAATAATGCAGATGGATAAAGTACATGGGGCCAAACTCAAGTGGATCAATAATGTGGTCACATGATGCCTCTTTGAAGGGAGAGGCAGAAGAGTCTACAGTAACCCAGAAAAATGACTGAGGTCAGGAATATATTGTCTGAACCATCAGTATGAATAGCTTGTGTCAGAAAAACTGCCACTTCTAATTCAGGCCAAGCCAGAGATATAGGCAGTATGTTACAACATGTATGTGTCAACACAACAGGTACCAGACCCACTATCAATGTAAATAACCCTTATTATCACTGATGAAATGGGCTGTTAGACCTACAAACAGATGAACTGCTCAGTTACACTATTTCTACTACTACTATTACTACTAGTAAATAATAATGATAATAATAATAATAATAATAATAATAATAATAATAATAATAATAAATTATTATTATTTAGTAATTATCTCCCTAGTGATTCACTGAGACAGCCATGGTGACTGTTGGTGGGTTTCACAAAAAATATATAGTGTAATGTATAGAGTTAAATATACTGTGTCTATAAAACAATCTTTATATTTATCTCATTCAAGAGAGATCACATAGTGTAATAGTGTCAAGAACAGGTAAACTTTGTGATTCACATCTGTCTGAATGTGCACAACATCACATTATTTAAAAACACACTCATACAAATAGAGTGAAAATGCTCAAACATTATTGTGAGCTCAGTCAATTTATGGTGTAATGTGTGGGGGTGTAACACTGCACTCACTTGTCCCGAACCGTTTTGGTTCAGGGCCTTCAATACAATATGGAGGTGTACCGAACAAGTACATGTAGCCTTTGTGAAGAACGCAAACGCTCGCCTTAAGTTTCTACATGAACTTTGAAACAGAATGCACACAGTATGAGCAGGGTGGCTGCAAGTGGAACCCATGTGCAGTATTTGATATTCTAGACAGACGTCTAAGCGGTCCATGCACCATACAAATGCTGAAGGTGAGCCAGCATGGCAGCTCAGAGCAGCATCACAGGTACAAAGCCAAAGTTGGAAGACCCTCCGTCTTTTCCAAGGTCTCCGATTTGGGAGCATTTTGGATTCCCTGTCAGTTATGTCGATGGAGAGAGACAAGTCGACAAAACAAGAGTGGTGTGCCGGCACTGTTTTGTGAAGATCAGTTATCGTTAAGTTTTTTTTTTCTTTTTTAATGAAATTGGTCTCCTTCACTGTACCAAAAACTTATCGAAACTGTATCAAACTGAAGACCCCTGTACCGAAAACGTACTGAACCGAAATTTTTCTGTACTGTTGCACTCCTAGTAATGTGTGAATGTAACGTCAGAGATCACAGTTTAGATTTATTATTGAAGTGCATGGCTTCACTAATATTGGTAATATGTTAACTAACAAGCTAATATGAAGATTGTATACACTCTATTGCTAACCTCCTAACTGATGAATATGTTTGGATTTTCTCCATGCTATCACCTATATGAATGAAGACATGAAACATGTCAGGCTGCTGCAGACACATAAAAGCAGGGATTTGTTTCAGAAAACTTTACACCAATCAGGTTAGGACTATTCAGAGACTGATCACAGTTTAAATGACATCGTTCTGAAACAGGTTAACAAACGTTTTCATGTTGAGTTTTCACTAAACATGGTCTAAAACAAGACACATGGCTCTGAGTGAAATTTGGGAACATTAATAGTTAAACTGCATTGTGGTCAGTGATACTAGTTAGAAATAATATAACAGTGCTATCCACAATCACACTTGAACTGGAAGAGAGAACTTACAGGGGTTGGACAAAATAATGGAAACACCTTCACCTCAAGATGATAATGCCCCAATCCATACAGCTAGAATTGTTAAAGAATGGCATTAGGAACATTCTAATGAAGTTGAGCATCTCGTATGGCCGGCACAGTCCCCAGACCTCAACATTATTGAGCATTTATGGTCAGTTTTAGAGATTCAAGTAAGACGTCGATTTCCACCGCCATCGTCTCTAAAAGAGGTGGAGGGTATTCTAACTGAAGAATGGCTTAAAATTCCTTTGGAAACAATTCACAAGTTGTATGAATCAATACCTCGGAGAATTGAGGCTGTAATTGCCGCAAAAGGCGGACCTACACCATATTAAATTATATTTTGTTGATTTTTTAAGGTGTTTCCATTATTTTGTCCAACCCCTGTATGTAGAGCATTGTAAGGTCAATACCCCAGTGGAACAAGAAACACACCCAACAACACTTGGTATGACACAACCATATTAAGTGTGTGTATCAAATAATAATATGGCAAAGATAAAAGCAAAAAAAGAAATAATGTAAATCTTTTTATTTTGTTTATTTGGCAGAATGCACACAAAAAGATAGACCCAAAAATCATGCTCTATCAGCATCATATCTGATTAAACCTAAACACAACTCTCTATCAAAATAAATTTGGTTTGCAAACAGATGACATCAGAAAGTGTTTTTGTGACATTTTCCACATAATCGTAACAAGTACAAAAACAGTGATGAAGAAAAAAAAATAAAACAGCTGAAAATGACACAGGTATTGGAAGAAAAAACATTTTAAAAGAAATTTATTTGAAAAATGACACAGAATTTAATAGTAAATAAATTTGCTGAATAGTGAATGAAAAAGTACTGACAGCACTTAAGAGAGTTGATAGTTTACAAATGTTGTGATTGTCAATGCAATTATGGTAAGCAAGTATATACACCATCACTCTGTAGAATATTCAATGAAGGGCCAGCTCTGTGTTGCATTAATATGCTTCTGCACTGATTATATTAGAGCTAAAATCTAAAAACATTTCATACTTTAAAAAAATTAAATGGTAACTGTTTATAGTTGGTATCTGGGGTTTATAAACATTTTTTTTCCTTCAAAATAACTATTGTAACTATGTGTTTTGTGCACTAGACCCCTGCATACAAATATACTGCAACCATCCATTACCAGCATTTATTTAATAGAATGATAAAGGACAATATGAAAAACCCTGTAATGAAGTGAGGTGAAAATTTTGTGAGATGGTATAGGTTCAATAAATCTGGACTATGTACAAAAAATATTTCTATTACAATACAAATTAATCTTATTTACATTTTTAATGGATTTTAAACAATCTCATGAACTGTAATGTTAGTAAAAATTTTGATTGTAACAATCAACATTGAGATGACAGTGTACCTCCTCTTAGGCTTTAAAGACACAAATTTACATTTGTTTTTTTGTCATTTTGGGAGAGGGTGTTTTAATGTACATGAGAGAGTTTAACTTTTCTTATAATTAATCATGTTTTGGTGAAACAGACAGCTCTAGTTTTGGAAACCTGAAACCACCTTTTGAACCACTTTCACTGCTAGAAGATGAAGACAATCTTGACTTTTTAGAGGGTAGTGAAGCACCTGCATTTCCCTCCGCTGATGCTTCACTATCCTCACCAAGTGTCACTTCATATGAGCCCTTTGACTTTGAACCAAAGCCCCCAAAGGTGCCAAATTTCAATTTTCCTTTCTTTCCTTTGCCCTTGGCTCCTCCCAGGTCTAACGAAATGTCACCCTCTGCTTCTAAATGAGCTGCAGGGGAACTAACTGCAAGTCCTCCCTCATCAGAAGTAGATCGATGCTTTGATTTCTTAAATAGGTCCAGTGAGGCTGACTTTCCTTTAGTTGACACACTGACTCCAGGATCTCCCTCAAATGCTAATTTTCCACTCATGTCACCACCGTGCACACTTACGTCTTTAGAAACTATCCCTCCTTTTCCACTTGTACTTAATCCTACCTCTGGGGCTGTAAGGTCACTTGCACTACTGCCCTTTGCTTTTGACTTGCCAAAAAATTTAGGCATCTTGACCTTTACCTTGCTTTCACTGACTTTCACTTCAGGACTTGGAACCTCAATATTAAGTGAACTAGTTTGACAACTTGCAGATGGAGACTGAATGTTTATGCCTCCGTGAGATCCAAGTTCTGATTCAATATTTCCTCCTCCTTCCTGGCCTTCTAACTGGGGCAGAGCAATACCAAACTTTGGTATCTTGATTTTGGGAAATGTAACTGAACCCTCTGGGTATTGAAGGGCAGTAGATCCATTATCTTCTGCGACATCTGTATCAGCCTGCATGCCACCTTTGATGTTCATTTGTTGGCTTTTAATATCTGCAGATAGGGTTGCCTCTCCTTTTTTTAGACTGACACCAGTATCAGAAGAGGACACCTTCAGATTTGGAATTTTAACATTAGATGTCACATCTGTCCCCTCCAAACTAACTTTTGGACTTCCAGTAGTGTTCAAAGACGCACTTGGCAAATCAACATCAGATAACTTCAATCCTGATGAAGATCCTTCTCCTTTTGACTTTGGTGATTTGATATCTAATTCCACATCAGGAAAATGAAGTTTACCAAAAAGTGGTTTCTTTGTGCCTTTTGTGTGGATGTTTGGTGTGTCTAAATCCAGATCTACTTCAGGTGATGTAAAGTCGGTATCTGGTTTCTTTGCCTTTCCTTTAACTTTAGGTAGTTTAAACTTACCCTTTTTCCCCTTTACACTGATGTCAATGTCAGGCACTTCAAGGTTTGCGTCAGTATCTGGAAGGCTAAATTCTGTTTTAGGACCTGTGGCACTGATACTGTACATGGGGGACTTAACTGTGGATTCAGGTGCTTCTACATTTGGTGTTTTCACTCCAAACTTAGGGCCCTTGAATTTAGGAAATTTGACACCAGTTTTTTCAATATCAAGAGAAGCACCTTCCATTGTAACAGCAGGTGCATTAATTTGAGCCCCTCCTTCCAGTTTGGGAACAGAAGAGTCTATGTCTCCTTTGATTTTAGACCCTTTGAGATTGATATTAAAACCAGGTGATTTAGAGTCAATCTTAGCTTTGGGAAGATTCATGTCAATGTGTGGACCCTCAACCTTTGAGCTCTTCATGTCAAATGATGGCATTTTTATTTTTGGCATTTCAATCCCGCCTTCAGAACCTTGAATATCAACCTGTGGTCCTTTAATGTCAACACTGGGCACATTTAAGTCAATGACAGGTTTGGCAAGGTTGATATTTACATCAGGACCCTCTGTTTTTGGATCGTTAATGTTAATGGATGGCATTTTTATTTTGGGGATTTCTACCCTATCTTTAGGTCCTTGTATGTCAATTTGAGGACCCTTGATGTCAACTTCATCCAAATCACCTTTGAGGTTGGGACCTTTCAAATTAAAGTCAACGTCTGGCATGGAGATTTTGGGCCCTGAAATGCGTGGCATCTTGAATTTTGGTCCTTTGATCTTGCCGCTAGGACTCTCAATATCAATATCTGGACCACCGATATCCACTTGAGGTGCTTTAACATCAATGTCAGGTTTTGGAACATTGATGTCAACATCTGGTCCTTCAATATTTGAGCCTTTCATGCCAAAAGATGGCATTTTGAATTTTGGCATGGTTAATCCCCCTTTCTTGCCACCAATGTTGACATCTGGTCCTTCAATATCAACTTCAGGAACTTTAACATCTCCCTCAATCTTTGGAGCAGACAAATCCACGTCACCTTTGAGTTTCGGACCTTTCAAATTGACATCAAGATCTGGCATTGAGATTTTGGGCCCTGAAATGCTTGGCATCTTGAATTTTGGTCCTTTGACCTTGCCACTAGGAGTCTCAATATCAATTTCTGGACCACTGATATCCAATTCAGGTGCTTTAACATCAATGTCAGGTTTTGGAACTTTAATGTCAACGTCTGGTCCTTCAATATGTGGACCTTTCATGCCAAAAGATGGCATTTTGAATTTTGGCATTTTAATCCCTCCTCTCTGGCCCTCAATGCTTAGATCTGATCCTTCAATATCAACTTCAGGAAGTTTAATATCTCCCTCAACCTTGGGACCTGACACATCCACATCACCTTTGAGTTTGGGACCTTTCAAATTGAGATCCATGTCTGGCATTGACATTTTGGGCCCTGAAATGCTTGGCATCTTGAATTTTGGTCCTTTGATCTTGCCACTAGGGCTGTCAATATCAATTTCTGGAACACTGATATCTAATTCAGGTGCTTTAATGTCAATGTCAGGTTTTGGAACCTTGATGTCAACATCTGGCCCTTCAATATGTGGACCTTTCATGCCAAAAGATGGCATTTTGAATTTTGGCATTTTGATTCCTCCTTTCTGCCCCTCGATGCTGACATCTGGTCCTTCAATATCAACTTCAGGAAGTTTAATATCTCCCTCAACTTTGGGACCTGACACATCCACATCACCTTTGAGGTTGGGACCTTTCAAGTTGAAGTCAACATCTGGCATGGACATTTTGGGCCCTGAAATGCTTGGCATCTTGAATTTTGGCCCTTTGATCTTGCCACTAGGAGTCTCAATATCAATTTCTGGACCACTGATATCCAATTCAGGTGCTTTAATGTCAATGTCAGGTTTTGGAACATTGATGTCAACATCTGGTCCTTCAATATGTGGACCTTTCATGCCAAAAGATGGCATTTTGAATTTTGGCATTTTTATTCCTCCTTTCTGGCCCTCAATGCTTACATCTGGTCCTTCAATGTCAACTTCAGGAAGTTTAATATCTCCCTCAACTTTGGGACCTGACACATCCATGTCACCTTTGAGTTTGGGACCTTTCAAATTGAGATCAATGTCTGGCATTGACATTTTGGGCCCTGAAATGCTTGGCATCTTGAATTTTGGTCCTTTGATCTTTCCACTAGGACTCTCAATATCAATTTCTGGAGCACTGATATCCAGTTCAGGTGCTTTAATGTCAATGTCAGGTTTTGGAACCTTGATGTCAACATCTGGCCCTTCAATATGTGGACCTTTCATGCCAAAAGATGGCATTTTGAATTTTGGCATTTTGATTCCTCCTTTCTGCCCCTCGATGCTGACATCTGGTCCTTCAATATCAACTTCAGGAAGTTTAACATCTCCCTCAACCTTGGGACCTGACACATCCACATCACCTTTGAGGTTGGGACCTTTCAAGTTGAAGTCAACATCTGGCATGGACATTTTGGGCCCTGAAATGCTTGGCATCTTGAATTTTGGCCCTTTGATCTTGCCACTAGGAGTCTCAATATCAATTTCTGGACCACTGATATCCAATTCAGGTGCTTTAATGTCAATGTCAGGTTTTGGAACATTGATGTCAACATCTGGTCCTTCAATATGTGGACCTTTCATGCCAAAAGATGGCATTTTGAATTTTGGCATTTTTATTCCTCCTTTCTGGCCCTCAATGCTTACATCTGGTCCTTCAATGTCAACTTCAGGAAGTTTAATATCTCCCGCAACTTTGGGACCTGACACATCCATGTCACCTTTGAGTTTGGGACCTTTCAAATTGAGATCAATGTCTGGCATTGACATTTTGGGCCCTGAAATGCTTGGCATCTTGAATTTTGGTCCTTTGATCTTGCCACTAGGACTCTCAATATCAATTTCTGGAGCACTGATATCCAGTTCAGGTGCTTTAATGTCAATGTCAGGTTTTGGAACATTGATGTCAACATCTGGTCCTTCAATATGTGGACCTTTCAGGCCAAAAGATGGCATTTTGAATTTTGGCATTTTAATTCCTCCTTTCTGGCCCTCAATGCTTACATCTGGTCCTTCAATATCAACTTCAGGAAGTTTAATATCTCCCTCAACCTTGGGACCTGACACATCCACATCACCTTTGAGTTTGGGACCTTTCAAATTGAGATCAATGTCTGGCATTGACATTTTGGGCCCTGAAATGCTTGGCATCTTGAATTTTGGTCCTTTGATCTTGCCACTAGGACTCTCAATATCAATTTCTGGAGCACTGATATCCAGTTCAGGTGCTTTAATGTCAATGTCAGGTTTTGGAACATTGATGTCAACGTCTGGCCCTTCAATATGTGGGCCTTTCATGCCAAAAGATGGCATTTTGAATTTTGGCATTTTGATTCCTCCTTTGTGCCCCTCGATGCTGACATCTGGTCCTTCAATATCATCTTCAGGAAGTTTAAAATCTCCCTCAACTTTGGGACCTGACACATCCACATCACCTTTGAGGTTGGGACCTTTTAAGTTGAAGTCAACATCTGGCATAGAAATTTTTGGCCCTGAAATGCTTGGCATCTTGAATTTTGGTCCTTTGATCTTGCCACTTGGAGTCTCAATATCAATTTCTGGACCACTGATATCCAATTCAGGTACTTTAACATCAATGTCAGGTTTTGGAACATTGATGTCAACATCTGGTCCTTCAATATGTGGACCTTTCATGCCAAAAGATGGCATTTTGAATTTTGGCATTTTGATTCCTCCTTTGTGCCCCTCGATGCTGACATCTGGTCCTTCAATATCACCTTCAGGAAGTTTAAAATCTCCCTCAACCTTGGGACCTGACACATCCACATCACCTTTGAGGTTGGGACCTTTTAAGTTGAAGTCAACATCTGGCATGGAAATTTTTGGCCCTGAAATGCTTGGCATCTTGAATTTTGGTCCTTTGATCTTGCCACTTGGAGTCTCAATATCAATTTCTGGACCACTGATATCCAATTCAGGTGCTTTAACATCAATGTCAGGTTTTGGAACATTGATGTCAACATCTGGTCCTTCAATATGTGGACCTTTCATGCCAAAAGATGGCATTTTGAATTTTGGCATTTTAAGTCCTCCTTTCTGGCCCTCAATGCTTACATCTGGTCCTTCAATGTCAACTTCAGGAAGTTTAATATCTCCCTCAACCTTGGGACCTGACACATCCACATCACCTTTGAGTTTGGGACCTTTCAAATTGAGATCAATGTCTGGCATTGACATTTTGGGCCCTGAAATGCTTGGCATCTTGAATTTTGGTCCTTTGATCTTGCCACTAGGAGTCTCAATATCAATTTCTGGAGCACTGATATCCAATTCAGGTGCTTTAACATCAATGTCAGGTTTTGGAACATTGATGTCAACATCTGGTCCTTCAATATGTGGACCTTTCATGCCAAAAGATGGCATTTTGAATTTTGGCATTTTAATTCCTCCTTTCTGGCCCTCAATGCTTACATCTGGCCCTTCAATGTCAACTTCAGGAAGTTTAATATCTCCCTCAACCTTGGGACCTGACACATCCACATCACCTTTGAGTTTGGGACCTTTCAAATTGAGATCAATGTCTGGCATTGACATTTTGGGCCCTGAAATGCTTGGCATCTTGAATTTTGGTCCTTTGATCTTGCCACTAGGAGTCTCAATATCAATTTCTGGACCACTGATATCCAATTCAGGTGCTTTAACATCAATGTCAGGTTTTGGAACATTGATGTCAACATCTGGTCCCTCAATATGTGGACCTTTCATGCCAAAAGATGGCATTTTGAATTTTGGCATTTTAATTCCTCCTTTCTGGCCCTCAATGCTTACATCTGGCCCTTCAATGTCAACTTCAGGAAGTTTAATATCTCCCTCAACCTTGGGACCTGACACATCCACATCACCTTTGAGTTTGGGACCTTTCAAATTGAGATCAATGTCTGGCATTGACATTTTGGGCCCTGAAATGCTTGGCATCTTGAATTTTGGTCCTTTGATCTTGCCACTAGGAGTCTCAATATCAATTTCTGGACCACTGATATCCAATTCAGGTGCTTTAACATCAATGTCAGGTTTTGGAACATTGATGTCAACATCTGGTCCCTCAATATGTGGACCTTTCATGCCAAAAGATGGCATTTTGAATTTTGGCATTTTAATTCCTCCTTTCTGGCCCTCAATGCTTACATCTGGTCCTTCAATGTCAACTTCAGGAAGTTTAATGTCTCCCTCAACCTTGGGACCTGATACATCCACATCACCTTTGAGTTTGGGACCTTTCAAATTGAGATCAATGTCTGGCATTGACATTTTGGGCCCTGAAATGCTTGGCATCTTGAATTTTGGTCCTTTGATCTTTCCACTAGGACTCTCAATATCAATTTCTGGAGTACTGATATCCAGTTCAGGTGCTTTAATGTCAATGTCAGGTTTTGGAACATTGATGTCAACATCTGGTCCTTCAATATGTGGACCTTTCAGGCCAAAAGATGGCATTTTGAATTTTGGCATTTTTATTCCTCCTTTCTGGCCCTCAATGCTTACATCTGGTCCTTCAATGTCAACTTCAGGAAGTTTAACATCTCCCTCAACCTTGGGACCTGACACATCCACATCACCTTTGAGTTTGGGACCTTTCAAATTGAGATCAATGTCTGGCATTGACATTTTGGGCCCTGAAATGCTTGGCATCTTGAATTTTGGTCCTTTGATCTTTCCACTAGGAGTCTCAATATCAATTTCTGGACCACTGATATCCAATTCAGGTGCTTTAATGTCAATGTCAGGTTTTGGAACTGTGATGTCAACGTCTGGCCCTTCAATATGTGGACCTTTCATGCCAAAAGATGGCATTTTGAATTTTGGCATTTTAATTCCTCCTTTCTGCCCCTCGATGCTGACATCTGGTCCTTCAATATCAACTTCAGGAAGTTTAATATCTCCCTCAACTTTGGGACCTGACACATCCACATCACCTTTGAGTTTGGGACCTTTCAAATTGAGATCAATGTCTGGCATGGACATTTTGGGCCCTGAAATGCTTGGCATTTTAAATTTTGGTCCTTTAATCTTGCCACTAGGACTCTCAATATCAATATCTGGAGCACTGATATCCATTTCAGGTGCTTTAATGTCAATGTCAGGTTTTGGAACTTTGATGTCAATGTCTGGTCCTTCAATATGTGGACCTTTCATGCCAAAAGATGGCATTTTGAATTTTGGCATTTTAATCCCTCCTTTCTGGCCCTCAATGCTGACATCTGGTCCTTCAATATCAACTTCAGGAAGTTTAATATCTCCCTCAACCTTGGGACCTGACACATCCACATCACCTTTGAGTTTGGGACCTTTCAAATTGAGATCAATTTCTGGCATTGACATTTTGGGCCCTGAAATGCTTGGCATCTTGAATTTTGGTCCTTTGATCTTGCCACTAGGAGTCTCAATATCAATTTCTGGACCACTGATATCCAGTTCAGGTGCTTTAATGTCAATGTCAGGTTTTGGAACTTTGATGTCAACATCTGGTCCTTCAACATGTGGACCTTTCATGCCAAAAGATGGCATTTTGAATTTTGGCATTTTAATCCCTCCTTTCTGGCCCTCAATGCTTACATCTGGCCCTTCAATGTCAACTTCAGGAAGTTTAATATCTCCCTCAACCTTGGGACCTGACACATCCACATCACCTTTGAGTTTGGGACCTTTCAAATTGAGATCAATGTCTGGCATTGACATTTTGGGCCCTGAAATGCTGGGCATTTTAAATTTTGGTCCTTTAATCTTGCCACTAGGACTCTCAATATCAATATCTGGAGCACTGATATCCAATTCAGGTGCTTTAATGTCAATGTCAGGTTTTGGAACATTGATGTTAACATCTGGTCCTTCAATATGTGGACCTTTCATGCCAAAAGATGGCATTTTGAATTTTGGCATTTTAATCCCTCCTTTCTGGCCCTCAATGCTTACATCTGGTCCTTCAATATCAACTTCAGGAAGTTTAATGTCTCCTTCAATCTTTGGAGATGACAAATCCGCATCACCCTTGAGTTTGGGACCTTTCAAATTGAGATCAATGTCTGGCATTGATATTTTGGGCCCTGAAATGCTTGGCATCTTGAATTTTGGTCCTTTGATCTTGCCACTAGGACTCTCAATATCAATTTCTGGAGCACTGATATCCACTTCAGGTGCTTCAATATCAATATCAGGTTTTGGAACCTTGATGTCAACATCTGGCCCTTCAATATGTGGTCCTTTCAAGCCAAAAGATGGCATTTTGAATTTAGGCATTTTTATTCCTTCTGTGTGACTTGCAATGCTGACATCTGGTCCTTCAATATTAACTTCAGGAGCTTTAATGTCTCCCTCAATCACTGGAGCTGAAACATCCACATCACCTTTGAAGTTGGGACCTTTCAAATTGAAGTCAACATCTGGCATGGAGATTTTGGGCCCTGAAATGCTTGGCATCTTGAATTTTGGTCCTTTGATCTTGCCACTAGGGCTGTCAATATCAATTTCTGGACCTTTGATGTCCAATTCGGGTGCTTTAATGTCAATGTCAGGTTTTGGAACATTGATGTCAACATCTGGTCCTTCAATATGTGGACCTTTCAGGCCAAAAGATGGCATTTTGAATTTTGGCATTTTAAGTCCTCCTTTCTCATTGTCGATGTTGATTTCTGGTCCTTCAATATCAACTTCCGGAACTTTAATGTCTCCCTCAATCTTTGGAGTGGACAAATCCACATCACCTTTGAGTTTGGGACCTTTTAAATTGATGTCAACATCTGGCATGGAGACTTTGGGCCCTGAAATGCTTGGCATTTTGAATTTTGGTCCCTTGATCTTGCCACTAGGACTCTCAATGTCAATTTCTGGACCACTGATATCCAATTCAGGTGCTTTAACATTAATGTCAGGTTTTTTAACATTGATATCAACATCTGGTCCTTCAATGTTTGGGCCTTTAAAGCCAAAAGATGGCATTTTGACTTTTGGTAATGTGAATCCTCCTTTCTTTCCATCAATGCTGATATCTGGTCCTTCAATATCAGCTTCTGGAGCTTTAATGTCTCCCTCGATCTTTGGAGCAGACAAATCCACATCACCTTTGAGTTTGGGACCTTTCAAATTAAAGTCAACGTCTGGCATTGAGATTTTGGACCCAGAAATGCTTGGCATCTTGAATTTTGGTCCTTTTATCTTTCCACTAGAACTCTCACTGTCAATTGCTGGACCATGGATGTCTACGTCAGGTCCTTTAATGTCAATGTCAGGTTTTTTAACATTGATGTCAACTTCTGGTGCCTCAATATTTGGACCTTTCAAGCCAAAAGATGGCATTTTGAATTTTGGCATTTTAATTCCTCCTTTTTTTCTCTCAACGCTGATATCTGGTACTTCAATGTCAACTTTGGGAGCTTTAATGTCTCCCTCAATCTTTGGAGTGGACAAATCCACATCACCTTTGAGTTTGGGACCTTTCAAATTTAAGTCAACATCTGGCATGGAAATTTTGGGCCCTGAAATACTTGGCATCTTGAATTTTGGTCCTTTTACCTTTCCACTTGGTGTCTCAATATCTATCTCTGGACCACTGATATCCATTTCCGGATGTTTGATGTTAATATCAGGTTTTTTAGCATGTATGTCAGCTTCTGGTCCTTCAATATTTGGGCCTTTCAAGCCAAATGATGGCATTTTGAATTTTGGCAGTGTGAACCCTCCTTTCTTTCCATCAATGCTGACATCTGCTGCTGACATCCCTTCAATGTCAACTTCAGGAACTTTAATGTTTCCCTCAACCGTTGGAGCTTTCACATCTAAATCTCCTTTGAGTTTCGGACCTTTCAAGTTGACATCTACATCTGGCATGGAAATTTGGGGCCCTGAAATGGTTGGCATTTTAAATGTCGGTCCCTTGATATTACCACTAGGACTCTCAATATCAGTTTTTGGAGCACTGATGTCCAATTCAGGTGGTTTAACTTCAAAGTCAGGTTTTTTCAGATTGATATCAATGTCAGGTCCTTCAATATTTGGACCTTTCATGCCAAAAGATGGCATTTTGACTTTTGGTAATGTGAATCCTCCTTTCTTCCCATCAATGCTGACATCTGGACCTTCAATATCAACTTCAGGAACTTTAATGTCTCCCTCAATCTTTGGAGTTTTTAAATCTAAATCTCCTTTGAGTTTGGGACCTTTCAAATCAAAGTCAACATCTGGCATGGAGATTTTGGGTCCTGAAATTTTTGGCATCTTGAATTTTGGTCCTTTAATTTTACCACTAGGACTCTCAATATCGATTTCTGGACCACTGATGTCCAATTCAGGTGGTTTAACATCAATGTCAGGTTTTGTAACATTGATATCAACATCTGGTCCTTCAATATTTGGCCCTTTAAAGCCAAAAGATGGCATTTTGAATTTTGGCATTTTTATTCCTCCTGTGTGGCTGTCAACATTGACATCTGGTCCTTCAATATCAACTTTGGGACCTTTAATGTCTCCTTCAATCTTGGAAGTTTTCAGTTCCACATCTCCTTTCAGTTTTGGACCTTTCAAATTGAGGTCAACATCTGGCATGGAGATTTTGGGCCCTGAAATGGTTGGCATCTTAAATGTTGGTCCCTTGATATTGCCACTAGGACTCTCAATATCAATTTTTGGGCCACTGATGTCCAGTTCACGTGTTTTAACATCAATGTCAGGTTTTTCAACATTGATGTCAACATCTGGTCCTTCAATATTTGGGCCTTTAAAGCCAAAAGATGGCATTTTGACTTTTGGTAACGTGAATCCTCCTTTCTTTCCATCAATGCTGACATCTGGTCCTCCAATATCAACTTCCGGAGCTTTAATATCTCCCTCAATCTTTGGAGCTGACAAATCAACATCACCTTTGAGATTGGGACCTTTCAAATTGAAGTCAACATCTGGCATGGAGATTTTGGGCCCTGAAATACTTGGCATCTTGAATTTTGGTCCCTTGATCTTACCACTAGGACTCTCAATATCAATTTCTGGACCACTGATATCCAATTCAGGTGCTTTAACATCAATGTCAGGTTTTTTAACATTGATGTCAACATCTGGTCCTTCGATATTTGGGCCTTTAAAGCCAAAAGATGGCATTTTTACTTTTGGTAATGTGAAGCCTCCTTTCTTTCCATCAGTGCTGACATCTGGTCCTTCAATATCAATTTCTGGAGCTTTAATGTCTCCCTCAATCTTTGGAGCTGACAAATCAACATCACCTTTGAGATTGGGACCTTTCAAATTGAAGTCAACATCTGGCATGGAGATTTTGGGCCCTGAAATGCTTGGCATTTTGAATTTTGGTCCTTTTATCTTGCCACTAGGGCTCTCAATATCAATTTCTGGACTACTAATGTCCAATTCCGGTGCTTTAACATCAATGTCAGGTTTTGGAACCTTGATGTCAATGTCTGGCCCTTCAATATTTGGCCCTTTAAAGCCAAAGGAAGGAATTTTGAATTTTGGCATTTTTATTCCTGTGTTGCCCTCAATGTTGACATCTGGTCCTTCAATGTCAACTTTAGGAGCTTTAATATCTCCCTCAATCTTTGGAGTTGTCAATTCCAAATCTCCTTTAGGTTTGGGACCTTTCAAATTGAAGTCAACATCTGGCATGGATAATGTGGGCCCTGAAATGCTTGGCACCTTAAATGTTGGTCCCTTGATCTTGCCACTAGGACTGTCTGTATCAATTTGTGGACCTTTAATGTCCAATTCAGGTGCTTTAACATCAATTTCAGGTTTTTTAACATTGATGTCAACATCTGGTCCTTCAATATGGGGACCTTTCATGCCAAATGATGGCATTTTGAATTTTGGCAAAGTGAATTTTCCTTTCTTGCCATCAATGCTCACATCTGGTACTTTAACATTAACTTCAGGAGTTTTAATGTCTCCTTCAATCTTTGGAGCTGACAAATCCACATCACCTTTGAGTTTGGGACCTTTCAAATTGACATCCATATCCGGCATTGAGATTTTGGGTCCCGAAATGCTTGGCATCTTGAATGTTGGTCCTTTAATTTTACCACTAGGACTCTCCATATCAATTTCCGGACCTCTGATGTCCAGTTCAGGTGCTTTAACGTCAATGTCAGGTTTTTTAACATTGATGTCAATATCTGGTCCTTCAATATTCGGGCCTTTAAAGCCAAAAGATGGCATTTTGACTTTTGGTAACGTGAATCCTCCTTTCTTTCCATCAATGCTGACATCTGGTCCTTCAATATCAACTTCCGGAGGTTTAATGTCTCCCTTAATCTTTGGAGCGGACAAATCAACATCACCTTTGAGATTGGGACCTTTCAAATTGAAGTCAACATCTGGCATGGAGATTTTGGGCCCTGAAATGCTTGGCATCTTGAATTTTGGTCCTTTGATTTTGCCACTAGGACTCTCAATATCAATTTCTGGAGCACTGATATCCAATTCAGGTGCTTTAATGTCAATGTCTGGTTTTGGAACATTGATGTCAACATCTGGTCCTTCAATATGTGGACCTTTCAGGCCAAAAGATGGCATTTTGAATTTTGGCATTTTAAGTCCTCCTTTCTCACTGTCAATGTTAATATCTGGTCCTTCAATATCAACTTCAGGAACTTTAATATCTCCTTCAATCTTTGGAGCAGACAAATCCACATCACCTTTGAGTTTGGGACCTTTCAAATTGATGTCAACATCTGGCATGGAGACTTTGGGCCCTGAAATGCTTGGCATCTTGAATTTTGGTCCTTTGATCTTGCCACTAGGACTCTCAATATCAATTTCTGGACCACTGATATCCAATTCAGGTGCTTTAACACCAATGTCAGGTTTTTTAACATTGATATCAACATCTGGTCCTTCAATATTTGGGCCTTTAAAGCCAAAAGATGGCATTTTGACTTTTGGTAATGCAAATCCTCCTTTCTTTCCATCAATGCTGACATCTGGTCCTTCAACATCAACTTCTGGAGGTTTAATGTCTCCCTCAATCTTTGGAGCGGACAAATCCACATCACCTTTGAGTTTGGGACCTTTCAAATTGAAGTCAACATCTGGCATTGAGATTTTGGGCCCTGAAATACTTGGCATCTTTAATTTGGGTCCCTTGATCTTACCACTAGGACTCTCAATATCAATTTCTGGACCACTGATGTCCAGTTCAGGTGCTTTCACATCAATGTCAGGTTTTTTAACATTGATGTCAACATCTGGTCCTTCAATATTCGGGCCTTTAAAGCCAAAAGATGGCATTTTGACTTTTGGTAATGTGAAACCTTTCTTTCCATCAATGCTGACATCTGGTCCTTCAATATCAACTTCTGGAGCTTTAATGTCTCCCTCAATCTTTGGAGCGGACAAATCCACATCACCTTTGAGTTTGGGACCTTTCAAATTGAAGTCAACATCTGGCATGGAGATTTTGGGCCCTGAAATACTTGGCATCTTGAATTTTGGTCCTTTAATCTTTCCACTAGGGGTGCCAATATCAATTTCTGGACCTTTGATGTCCAGTTCAGGTGCTTTAACATCAATGTCAGGTTTTGGAACGTTGATATCAAAATCCGGTCCTTCAATATGTGGGCCTTTCATGCCAAAAGATGGCATTTTGACTTTTGGTAATGTGAATCCTCCTTTCTTTCCATCAATGCTGACATCTGGTCCTTCAATATCAACTTCCGGAGCCTTTATGTCTCCCTCAATTTTTGGAGCTGACAAATCCACATCACCTTTGAGATTGGGACCTTTCAAATTGAAGTCAACATCTGGCATGGAGATTTTGGGACCTGACATGCTTGGCATCTTGAATTTTGGTCCTTTGATCTTGCCACTAGGAGCCTCAATATCAATTTCTGGACCTCTGATGTCCAACTCAGGTGCTTTAACATCAATGTCAGGTTTTTTAACACTGATGTCAACATCTGGTCCTTCAATATTCGGGCCTTTCATGCCAAAAGATGGCATTTTTACTTTTGGTAATGCAAATCCTCCTTTCTTGCCATCAATGCTGATATCTGGTCCTTCAATATCAACTTTTGGAGCCTTAATATCTCCCTCAATCTTTGGAGCTGACAAATCAACATCACCTTTGAGTTTGGGACCTTTCAAATTGAAGTCAACATCTGGCATTGAGATTTTGGGCCCTGAAATACTTGGCATCTTGAATTTTGGTCCCTTGATCTTACCACTAGGACTCTCAATATCAATTTCTGGACCACTGATATCCAATTCAGGTGCTTTAACATCAATGTCAGGTTTTTTAACATTGATGTCAACATCTGGTCCTTCGATATTTGGGCCTTTAAAGCCAAAAGATGGCATTTTGACTTTTGGTAATGTGAAGCCTCCTTTCTTTCCATCAATGCTGACATCTGGTCCTTCAATATCAATTTCCGGAGCTTTAATATCTCCCTCAATTTTTGGAGCTGACAAATCCACCTCACCTTTGAGATTCGGACCTTTCAAATTGAGATCAACATCTGGCATGGAGATTTTGGGCCCTGAAATGCTTGGCATCTTGAATTTTGGTCCTTTGATCTTGCCACTAGGGCTTTCAATATCCATTTCTGGACCTTTGATGTCCAATTCAGGTGCTTTAACATTAATATCAGGCTTTTTAACATTGATGTCAATATCTGGCCTTTCAATATTTGGGCCTTTCATGCCAAAAGATGGCAATTTGAATTTTGGCATTTTAAGTCCTCCTTTCTCACTGTCGATGTTGATATCTGGTCCTTCAATATCAACTTCCGGAGCTTTAATGTCTCCCTCAATCTTTGGAGTGGACAAATCCACATCACCTTTGAGTTTGGGACCTTTCAAATTGAAGTCAACATCTGGCATGGAGATTTTGGGCCCTGAAATGCTTGGCATCTTGAATTTTGGTCCTTTGATATTGCCACTAGGACTCTCAATATCAATTTCTTTACCACTGATGTCCAATTCAGGTGCTTTAACATCAATGTCAGGTTTTTTAACATTGAAGTCAACATCTGGTCCTTCGACATTTGGGCCTTTAAAGCCAAAAGATGGCATTTTGACTTTTGGTAACGTGAAGCCTCCTTTCTTTCCATCAATGCTGACATCTGGTCCTTCAATATCAACTTCCGGAGCTTTAATGTCTCCCTCGATCTTTGGAGCTGACAAATCCACATCACCTTTGAGATTGGGACCTTTCAAATTGAAGTCAATATCTGGCATGGAGATTTTCGGCCCTGAAATGCTTGGCATCTTGAATTTTGGTCCTTTGATCTTTCCACTAGGACTCTCTATATCAATTTTTGGACCACTGATGTCCAATTCAGGTGCTTTAACGTCAATGTCAGGTTTTTTAACATTGATATCAAGATCTGGTCCTTCAATGTTTGGGCCTTTCATGCCAAAAGATGGCAGTTTGAATTTGGGCATTTTAAGTCCTCCTTTCTCACTGTCAATGTTGATATCTGGTCCTTCAATATCAACTTCCGGAACTTTAATATCTCCCTCAATCTTTGGAGCAGACAAATCCACATCACCTTTGAGTTTGGGACCTTTCAAATTTAAGTCAACATCTGGCATGGAGATTTTTGGCCCTGAAATGCTTGGCATCTTGAATTTTGGTCCTTTGATCTTGCCACTAGGACTCTCAGTATCAATTTCTGGACCTCTGATGTCCAATTCAGGTGCTTTAACATCAATGTCAGGTTTTTTAACACTAATGTCAACATCTGGTCCTTCAATATTTGGGCCTTTAAAGCCAAAAGATGGCATTTTTACTTTTGGTAATGTGAATCCTCCTTTCTTTCCATCAATGCTGACATCTGGTCCTTCAATATCAACTTCCGGAGCTTTAATGTCTCCCTCAATTTTTGGAGCTGACAAATCCACATCACCTTTGAGATTGGGACCTTTCAAATTGAAGTCAACATCTGGCATGGAGATTTTGGGCCCTGAAATGCTTGGCATCTTTAATTTTGGCCCTTTGATCTTGCCACTAGGACTCTCAATATCAATTTCTGGACCTCTGATGTCCAATTCAGGTGCTTTAACATCAATGTCAGGTTTTTTAACATTAATGTCAACATCTGGTCCTTCAATATTTGAGCCTTTAAAGCCAAAAGATGGCATTTTGACTTTTGGTAACGTGAATCCTCCTTTCTTTCCATCAATACTGACATCTGGTCCTTCAATATCAACTTCTGGAGCTTTAATGTCTCCCTCAATTTTTGGAGCTGACAAATCCACATCACCTTTGAGATTGGGACCTTTCAAATTGAAGTCAACATCTGGCATGGAGATTTTGGGCCCTGAAATGCTTGGCATCTTTAATTTTGGTCCTTTGATCTTGCCACTAGGACTCTCTATATCAATTTCTGGACCTCTGATTTCCAGTTCAGGTGCTTTAACGTCAATGTCAGGTTTTTTAACATTGATATCAACATCTGGTCCTTCAATATTTGGGCCTTTAAAGCCAAAAGATGGCATTTTGACTTTTGGTAACGTGAATCCTCCTTTCTTTCCATCAATGCTTACATCTGGTCCTTCAATATCAACTTCTGGAGGTTTAATGTCTCCCTTGATCTTTGGAGCGGACAAATCCACATCACCTTTGAGATTGGGACCTTTCAAATTGAAGTCAACATCTGGCATGGAAATTTTCGGCCCTGAAATGCTTGGCATCTTGAATTTTGGGCCTTTGATCTTGCCACTGGGACTCTCTATATCAATTTCTGGACCACTGATGTCCAATTCAGGTGCTTTAACGTCAATGTCAGGTTTTTTCACATCGATATCAACATCTGGTCCTTCAATGTTTTGGCCTTTCATGCCAAAAGATGGCAACTTGAATTTAGGCATTTTAAGTCCTCCTTTCTCACTATCGATGTTGATATCTGGTCCTTCAATATCAACTTCCGGAACTTTAATATCCCCTTCAATCTTTGGAGTGGACAAATCCACATCACCTTTGAGTTTGGGACCTTTCAAATTTAAGTCAACATCTGGCATGGAGATTTTGGGCCCTGAAATGCTTGGCATCTTGAATTTTGGTCCTTTGATCTTGCCACTAGGACTCTCAATATCAATTTCTGGACCTCTGATGTCCAGTTCAGGGGCTTTAGCATCAATGTCAGGTTTTTTAACATTGATGTCAACATCTGGTGCTTCGATATTCGGTCCTTTAAAGCCAAAAGATGGCATTTTTACTTTTGGTAATGTGAAACCTCCTTTCTTTCCATCAATGCTGACATCTGGTCCTTCTATATCAACTTCTGGAGCTTTAATGTCTCCCTCAATTTTTGGAGCTGACAAATCCACATCACTTTTGAGATTGGGACCTTTCAAATTGAAGTCAACATCTGGCATGGAGATTTTGGGCCCTGAAATACTTGGCATTTTGAATTTTGGTCCTTTGATCTTTCCACTGGGACTCTCAATATCAATTTCTGGACCACTGATGTCCAGTTCAGGTACTTTAACATCAATGTCAGATTTTTTAACATTGATGTCAACATCTGGTCCTTCGATATTTGGGCCTTTCATGCCAAACGATGGCATTTTGACTTTTGGTAACGTGAAGCTTCCTTTCTTTCCTTCAATGCTGACATCTGGTCCTTCAATATCAACTTCCGGAGCTTTAATGTCTCCCTCAATTTTTGGAGCTGACAAATCCACATCACCTTTGAGATTGGGACCTTTCAAATTGAGATCAACATCTGGCATGGAGATTTTGGGCCCTGAAATGCTTGGCATCTTGAATTTTGGTCCTTTGATCTTTCCACTAGAGCTTTCAATATCAATTTCTGGACCTTTGATGTCCAATTCAGGTGCTTTAATGTCAGTGTCAGGTTTTGGAACATTGATATCAACATCTGGTCCTTCAATATTTGGACCTTTCACACCAAATGATGGCAATTTGAATTTTGGCATTTTAAGTCCTCCTTTCTCACTGTCGATGTTGATATCTGGTCCTTCAATATCAACTTCCGGAACTTTAATGTCTCCTTCAATCTTTGGAGCGGACAAATCCACATCACCTTTGAGTTTTGGACCTTTCAAATTGAAGTCAACATCTGGCATGGAGATTTTGGGCCCTGAAATGCTTGGCATCTTTAATTTTGGTCCTTTGATCTTGCCACTAGGACTCTCAATATCAATTTCTGGACCACTGATGTCCAGTTCAGGTGCTTTAACATCAATGTCAGGTTTTTTAACATTGATGTCAATATCTGGTCCTTCAATATTCGGGCCTTTAAAGCCAAAAGATGGCATTTTGACTTTTGGTAAACTGAATCCCCCTTTCTTTCCATCAATGCTTACATCCTGTCCTTCAATATCAACTTCCGGAGCTTTAATGTCTCCCTCAATTTTTGGAGCTGACAAATCCACATCACTTTTTAGATTGGGACCTTTCAAATTGAAGTCAACATCTGGCATGGAGATTTTGGGACCTGACATGCTTGGCATCTTGAATTTTGGTCCTTTGATCTTGCCACTAGGAGTCTCAATATCAATTTCTGGACCTCTGATGTCCAACTCAGGTGCTTTAACATCAATGTCAGGTTTTTTAACACTGATGTCAACATCTGGTCCTTCAATATTCGGGCCTTTCATGCCAAAAGATGGCATTTTGACTTTTGGTAATGCAAATCCTCCTTTCTTGCCATCAATGCTGATATCTGGTCCTTCAATATCAACTTTTGGAGCCTTAATATCTCCCTCAATCTTTGGAGCCGACAAATCCACATCACTTTTGAGTTTAGCACCTTTCAAATTGAAGTCAACATCTGGCATGGAAATTTTTGGCCCTGAAATACTTGGCATCTTGAGTGATGGTCCTTTTATCTCACCACTAGGACTCTCAATATCAATTTCTGGACCTTTAATGTCAATTTCAGGTGCGTTAACGTCAATGTCAGGTTTTGTAACATTGATGTCAACATCTGGTCCTTCAACATTTCGGCCTTTCATACCAAACGATGGCAGTTTAAATTTTGGCATTTTAAGTCCTACTTTGTCACTGTCAGTGTTGATATCCAGTCCTTCACTGTCCACTTCAGGAACTTTAATGTCTCCCTCAATCTTTGGAGCTTTCACACCCACATCACCCTTGACTTTGGGTCCTTTCAAATTTAAGTCAACATCTGGCATGGAGATTTTTGGCCCTGACATGCTTGGCATCTTTAATTTTGGTCCTTTGATCTTGCCACTAGGGCTTTCAATATCAATTTCTGGACCTTTGATGTCCAATTCAGGTGCTTTAATATCAATGTCAGGTTTTGTAACATTAATGTCAACATCTGGTTTTTCAATATTCGGGCCTTTCATGCCAAAAGATGGCATTTTGACTTTTGGTAATGCAAATCCTCCTTTCTTGCCATCAATGCTTACATCTGGACCTTCAATATCAACCTCAGGAACTTTAATTTCTCCCTCAATCTTTGGAGTTTTCAAATCCAAATCTCCTTTAAGTTTTGGACCTTTCAAATTTAAGTCAGCATCTGGCATGGAGATTTTGGTACCTGAAATGCTTGGCATTTTCAATGTTGGTTCTTTGATATTACCACTAGGGGTCTTCATATCAATTTTTGGACCACTGATTTCCAATTCAGGTGCTTTAACATCAATTTCAGGTTTTTTAACTTTGATGTCAACATCTGGTCCTTCAATATTCGGGCCTTTTATGCCAAAAGATGGCATTTTTACTTTTGGTAATGTGAATCCTTCTTTCTTACCATCAATGCTGACATCTGGTCCTTCAATATCAACTTCCGGAGCTTTAATGTCTCCCTCAATCTTTGCAGCGGACAAATCCACATCACCTTTGAGTGTTTGCAATGAAATTTTAGGCTCTGAAATGGTTTGCAAGTTTATTTTAGGTCCTTTGATTGTTGCATTAGGTTTTTCAACATCTGCAGTTGGGATTCCAACACCATCAGTGTCAGCCTGTGGAAGGTTCATGTCAACATCTGTATCTTTCAATTTTGAACCCTTAAGGCCAAACTTTGGCATTTTAATTTTAGGCATTTCAAATCCACCCTTTGGCCCTTCAACATGAACTGTTGGACCTTTGATGTCAGTGTCTGGTGGTTTGATTTCTCCTTCTATTGTTGGAGCAGAAATATCAACATCACTCTTTAGCTTGGAACCTTTCAGGTTTATATCTACATTTGGCATGGAAATCGTTTGTCCTGAAATGGTTGGCAAGTTGATCTTAGGGCCTTTGATTTTCTCATTAGGTGCTTCAATTTCTGCAGTTGGGATTTCAACATCAGGTCCTTTCACATCAATGTTAACCTTCGGAAGGTTCACGTCAGCATCAGGGCCTTTTATGTTTGAACCCTTAAGGCCAAATTTTGGTAATTTTATTTTAGGGATTTCAAATCCAGCTTTGGACCCTTCCGTGTCAACTGTCATACCTTTAATGTCAAGTTCAGAAGGTTTAATTTCTCCTTCTATCGATGGAGCAGAGACATCAGCATCACCTTTGAGTTTCGGACCTTTCAAATGGAAATCCACAGCTGGCATGGAAGTATCTGTTCCTGAAATGGTAGGCAAGCTAATTGAGGCTCCTTTGAGTTTTGCAGTAGGTCCTTCAGTGTCAGCATCTGGCCCTTCAATATTCACTTCAGGACTCTTTATGTTTCCTTTGATTTTAGGAACAGAAACATTCACCTCTCCTCCTACCTTAGGGCCTTCAAATTTACTATCTATTTCTGGCATTTTTGGTCCTTTTTGGGTTGGCACACCAATTTTCAGTCCTTCCATATTTGCGTCTGGACCTTCAATATTTATGTCTGTTGACTTAATGTTAATGCCAGGTGGTTTCACATCAAATTTAACTTTTGGAAGGTCAACATTAACATCTTGGCCTTCCACTTTCTGACCCTTAATGCCAAACTCTGGCATGTTGATTTTAGGTATTTCAACTCCACCCTCAGGCCCTTTAGCATCAACTGTAGGACCTTTGATGTCAGGTGTTTTGATAACTCCCCCTATTTTTGAACCACCAATATCAGCATCACCTTTGATTTTTGGACCTTTGAGATCTAAATGTATATCTGACGTGGAAATTGTTGGCATGCTAATTTTGGCTCCTTTTGCTTTTTTGTCAGGTCCTCTAATTTCTGCATCTGGTAATTTAACATCAGTATCAGATGTTCTCAAACTTATCTCAGCCTTTGGAAGGTAGACACCTGTAACATCTGGTCTTTCAATATCAACTTCAGGACCCTTGTCACCTTTGATTTTTGGAACTGAAACATTCACATCTCCCACTTTAGGAATGTCAAATCCACCTTCATCCACTCTTGGCAAGCTAATTTTGGCTCCTTTCAGTTGTGCATCAAGTCCTGTGTCAATATCTTGTCCTTTGATATCCACCTCAGGATACTTTATATCACCTGTGATTTTTGGAGCTGAAGCATCCACATTTCCTGCCATCTTTGGACCTTTGACTTTAATGTCAAATTGTGGTATATTTGTTTCCTTCGCAGATGTCATGCTGAATGTATGTCCTGTAATTTCTGTTTGAGGTCTTTGATTATCTCTGTGTTGGGACTTAATGTCAACTTTAGGTGTCTTGAAATCACCTTTGGTCGTGCTTAGATCAAGACTGGGACCCCCTATCTTTGTACTTGTGATACCAAATGATGGAGTTTGACCTTTGGAAATTTCAAATGCATCTTTAGGTCCTTCAAAATCAGCGTCTGATCCTCTAATACCAGAAGATGATATTTTAAACCCAGGCAACCCCATTTCCCGGCTGCTTTTGTCAACACCTGGAACGTCTATTGTAGTTGTCTTCACTGCAATATCAGTTTTTGGTACTGTTACATCGATACCTATTTTTGGCACCTCTTCATGTGTCACTGTTACTGGCTTTTCTGCAACACTGCTGAGTTTAATGTCAACTTTACCTCCCTCCTTCTGGATTCCTTTTGTTTCAAACACACCAGGCTTTGAACCTTTAATTTTGACATCAACACCAGAGGAATGTTTTGAGGTAACATAGCCTAATGTTGTTGAGCCACCTCCTATTCTGCCACCTGTCAATTCAGTATTAACATCAATTGCGCCTCCACTGAGTTTGACATTTGGAACATCAACACTGGCTGACCCCTGCTGGTTACCAATGGAAATTTCAGTCACCTTCACGTTTGTGCTGTCATCTTGACTAGTGTCAACACGTCCCTCCTGTGATTGTCTCGTCAAAATCGGCATACTTTTCCCAGGTAAAGACAGATTTATTGAACCTCCATTCTCATCAGTTGAAATTACGTTTGTACCTCCCAGCCCTCCTACTGAAACATGCCTACTACCAGTGTTTGTACTATCTCTCAGTGGCATGCTTGCTTGTGATACCTGCATACCTCCATCACCTTGCTCTCCACTCCCTCTTGAGATTTCAAAGTCTCCTTGTACTTTAACTCCTGTAGCTCCAAAGTTTGGTCCTTTAAATTGGAGACCTGTACCTGTTTCTCTGTCTCCCTCTCTTATAATTGTGGTAGTATAAACTCCCTTAGTGCCCCGACGTGTCTCTGCAGAACTAACTTGTGGTCCAGTGTAAGAGACATTTTGTAATTCAAAAACACCCTCTTCGTCTCCCATTTTACCTGCAGGGCTGCCATGTGAGATTCTGGTTGGAGGAGAACCATCCCCAGATTCATATCTTAGCCCCTTGAATTCTGGGCTTGAAAGTTCAAGTTGCTCACTTATGCCATGGGGCATATCCACAGTGTAGGTAGTAATGCGGCGGGTGATGGTGGTAATCGTACTACCATCGCTGCTTGTGCTGCTATGCCGCTCCGTGCGCACGTCAACTCCTTCTGCTAAGTCTTCAGACTTCAGTCTTGGTTTGATCTTTTTTGTGTATATCCTCTTATAGTCCTCATCATCCCCACTCTGTAGATACAGGACAGAAAACCATACCGCATAGAAATGTTATTGAACCATGTATCTGACAAAGTAGCTTCTTCACAAACAATCACTGAGATAATAAAGATAATAAGGATAACGCACGAGAATAATGTCTGGACTTGAACCTCCAAACCGGGTCTTCCCCTCCCATGTCAGGGTACCCATTGGTGAGCGGCATGGTGTGCTCAACGGTGAGCAACAAGGGGATTTGTCTCCTTTGTTTTGTAGTTTCAGTCCAACCTTGTGGCGGTTCAGTGTCTTGAGTAGTTCAGCTGTCTCGTCTGAGGTCATGTTATCAAAGTAGATAGTGGCACCAACAATTTGGTCACCTGTGAATCAAGTGGAGAGAGTACAAATTTAATATGAATACTAGTTGGGTTGCAAGTTAGTCAAACTTTATACACTTTACTCTTGATGAAAACTGCTAATTTAAGGGGGAAAATATACAGATATTTACCTTCATATACTTTCCCAGACCGTGCTGCTGGTGATTCTCCTTTGACCTCCTTAACAAAGATCTCTCCTTCTTGTGTCTGTTCAATGGTCAAGCCAGTTTTGTCTGGGCCTTCCCAGTCTGGGAACAGCACCTCCCTTGTTTCTTCCTCTTCAGCCATCTGCAAACATACCCATGAAAATAATGAATGCAAGATGAGGAAAACATAAAAGATGCCTGGCAAGAACAAACAGTATGGATTTACACCCAGATATATAAAATGAAATATAGGAAATACACAGAACTGATTGTGAAATGAACTTATAGAAGTACCTTTTTTTTTTCTTTCCTTTATTTGATGTGTGATGGAAGGTCTGCCTTGGTTTTCCTGCATTAGGATAAGATAATGATATTCATCAGGACAGTAATGTGATAAATGTTACATCGCTGTATCACTCTCATTATGTGTTTTCTTCTAGATGTGATGTTTTTCTTTCATGAAGGAAAGTTGTGTTATTTGTCTGAGATAACTAGGTTTTCTCAGTTAAAACTGTAGGACCCTTTGTTAAACACTAGGTGGTGATAAAACCCTGATAAATATTACAGCCTCTCCAATGCCAAACCACTCTTTCATTCATTCTTTCTCTGCATTCACTCTATGTTTTAGAAAATTGGTGTGGAATCATACCATACCCTACTCAGAGGAAAGAAGTTCAGCCCTGCTCCTGCCACCACCTCTGCTTTCATGTCAATACAGATAGCAACAATGTTTGAAACTGTCTTGTTTTATAAAAAAAAACTACAAAAACGCAGAAATATCCACTAACACATATACAAGCACATTATGGCTCACTCTTTACATTGCTAACTTTGACAAATATTTGCAAGCTTTTATATAAAACATTTTTGAATGCTTACTCACACATGCATATTAAACCAGTGAATACAGTATTCTTAGATTCAGCAGAAACTGATTTATTTGACGTCACCCTGATTACAGACACTTCATATGCAAGATGTTTGTCCATTCACTTGGCCTGGCTTTACTTAATCTTTACATCACGTATTACACAAACATGTCGTCTTTGTGTCAAATGACCACGATGAGTCATTAGTGATTATTATATTCAAATAGACCTGACAGAAAACCCACTCTACAAGGATATCCCCCTTTCCCATTAATACATTGAGAATACTAAAACCATGTCTCATGATTTCATTTTTTCATGGCACGTACCACATTTCCTCAACTAAAATAATTATGATAATTATAATTATCTTTTTAATGTTGAATATTTAATTTTACCCTGTTTGGTTATTAATTTATATTCTCATACATGATGTTGTTATATCTCACACCATTTTTGCATTCATTTGACAGCATCGTTACGTTATCTCTTCCCCCTTTACTCCGATTCACTACATTTATTCAAAGTGTCATGTTTTCGCATTTGCTGTCCATATCTCTTTTATTGTGTTGTTTTCTGTTTTAGTGTCTTTGTGTGCATCTTGTATCCTGCTGTTGTGCCCTGTGTAAACTCAGTTTTTAAAGGTGCGATATAAATAAAATTATTATTATTATTATAATTATTATTATTATTATACCACTAAGCCATTCATTGAAGCTGCAACACTGTGCAAGGTAATAAACCAATGGGATTGAGAGGGAAATGAAGCAGAAATAAAGGAAACTGTTTCAGAAGGGTCAGTAACATGCATCTCTTATTCGACAGCTGTCTTCCACTTGTCAAAATGCCACAGTGTTATGAATAAATGAGATCAAAAGGAATACAGAAAAAATTTGGCAACACAACACATTAGACTAAGTCTTGGATATGTATGTTCTTTTCCTTTTGCATCTTCAATCATATATGTCATTTTTTGTTACCACCTGGGACAGGATTAATGCATACAGGTGCATTATCTTGGTTATTAACATTGACATTGGAGACAGAGATGCACTGTGATGGGGCGCCTTGGTAGAAGAACATATAGCTAGTGAGTTAAGTATTCCTCTAAAATGACTCTTGCTGTTTCAACACACCCTATAAACATTATTTTTTCTTTACATACTATTTTTAATATCAGTGTAAACATGTATACAAAGTCAAATCAAATATTGTCTAACCCACAGAAGAAAGATGGCTGTGCTGATTATTAGAAGTAAACTAGTAAACTTAATAAGCAGAAATAAGATTCAAATGCCAGTTGATTTTAACACTGCCCCCCCAGTCATCTGGACCCTTTCCAATGACACATAAACAATACACCAATTAACACAAGTGAATAAAGTGTTTTTTTTGTGATTGGGTATACTGGAAAATGCATACAATGCTTTGAGGTAGTTTTAACCCCTCTCTAAAATAGTTTTTAGAAGCTCTGAAAATTGAATAACAAGGGTCAGGGCTACAAAAAAAAGATAATACCACAGACAGGGATAGCAGTTAAGCAAAAGGTGACGCCAACCACTCTCAGGCTGCCTTTTCTCTCTCCTCCCATCTAAGTTCGTGTAATTGTCAGTCTGTTTTGACTGGAGCCTATAATGCTACGCTGTAAAGACAAGAACACTTGTGGTACCCGTTAAATCCGATGTATCAAAATGTCACAGAAATGTAGGAGCAAGGAGGTAGCAAACAGCAGTTTGTGATGTCAAAGGTTTAGCCAAAGAACTAATGATCAAATTCTCCTCAGGTCAGCTGACCCTACCAAATATGGTATCTTAATCGGGTCCTTCTCACTTCGATCCCAGCCTAGGATCTCAGTTTCATAAATTCAGCAGAAAATGACAGCCTGCTAACTTTTGACATGCTCATCAAGACATATCGATAGTGGGTGGAGTTCACAGTGTTTAAATGGGGGTATCGGTGAAAACAGAATAATTGAACTCATAAATATTGTTTTTGGCTAGATTGAGGGAATTTATGTTTCTGTTCTCAACAACAGTTCCTAAGAAGTAAGGGAGAAAAAAGGATCACCTCAAATTGCAACACTAACTTTAATCTTTCTTTATTACTACTTTCTGTGTATTTTCGTGCATATGTACATTTTAAATGATCCTTCTCCCATATTTGAGTGATAAGTTTCTATGTGATCATCACTTAACTATTTAAGCTGTCCTTGTTCTCACAGAACAAATTTTTTTTGGCAGTAAACTCTAGGGAGGAGCTGAGGCCCCATAGAGGAGGGAAGGAAGGAACTTCGAGTGGGAGGGAGATGGAAAGAAGAGGAAACTGTAGAAAAAAAAGAAAAGAAAGTGAGCGTGATTGCAAGTGTGAAAGGGAATGGTTAAAAACTACTCTGTGAAATGTTAGTCTGTGAATATAATGTGAAGATGATGGAGAAAAAAAAGCAGCAAAGGAAAATAAATATTACTGGGTATCCAGGATGTATGAAAGAAGTCCTGACCTTTTTTCAGTCTCAATATCAGAATCCTACCTTTTTATTTCAAACATAATTTGTATATAGGGTGTACCCTAAAATTACACTGTATGATACATGATGATCAATCCGTTATGTAAAAAAGATAATGTCATCCGGTTTTGATTGTGTGGTAAACCAATGCCAAACAAGTACACAGTTTTTTTAGTCATAAAACAGAGACAGTCTGTGACATACCAATTAACTAGCCACTCCGTTCTTCCTCATTCATTTGTTCTGACGTCTGAGACATTTTTGATGTCACATGTTAATAAATTTGATTTGTAATGTTATCAAAAGTATGAAGGAAATTAAAAAGCCAATCTTAACAAACTTTAAAGAAAACCATGGAGGTAGAGTTAGGGTTAGAAAATTAGTGTAAAGGGAGAAGATAAGCTGGTATATCTATCAGGTTTTGTTATGGCTCAGAACCTTCCTTGAGCAAGACGCATCTGCCTTGAAGGACGTGGACAGCAGCCAGAAAACTTCTATTAGTGACAGAACATTTTAGGAGCAGAATATGGTTTTGTTATTGCTGCTTCTACTAACTTTCTGTCCACTCAGAGTGAATAAATTGTTCACAGCTGCCAACTACAAACAGTTAAAACAGCGTGAACTTGGCGGGTTTTTGACAGGGCTGTTTCATAAGACGGGGAAAGGGGTTGGAGCAGAACAGGTGGTCACAGGGGGAGGAAGGAGGGGTGCAAAGGGGAGGCACTGGGAGGAGAAGCAGCAAGTGTCAGATTACCACAAGACAGGCCTTTCACAGCTGAATGACAGTCTGAATGTTTACATGCATAGCTTAGCGCTACAACCGCAGCTCTGTTATCTTTGTCCCAGTCTACACGCATGGGCGAGTAATCAATTTATTGTTGAAATCATCTCGCATCTAGTACGATGGTAGTCATCTGCACTCTTTCAGCTGGTTAGCCTACACCATCACAGACCACAACAAAAGTAAATAGCAAACTAAACTGAACATCAAAAGAAACTTATCACATATTTTATGTGATGCCATTTCACACCTTTTTATTAAATATGAAAACAAATTCTTTCTTGTTCTTAAAAAACATTTAGTTAACAAACAAAATACAACAAACAACAAAACAGTGGATGAGTATCCAGAGGATAATGTAAAATATGACAAAGGGTAGTTCAACAAAGTTCACATTTAGCAACAAGCAACATTATACAGCCTGTGTTAGGGCTCAGGGAGGACAGACCCAGTACTGAGGACACTGATCTGGACCATTTGGTCAGTCTTTGACTTGCTGTGGATTAATAATGTTGCTTGTTGCTAAATGTGAACTTTGTTGAACTACTCTTTGTCAAATTTTACATTATCCTCTGGATACTCATCCATTGTTTTGCTGTTTCTTGTATTTTGTTTGTTAATTAAATGTTTTTTGAGAACAAGAAAGAATTTGTTTTCATATTTAATAAAATGCTGTGAAATGGCATCACATAGAATATGTGATAAGTTTCTTTTGATGTTCAGTTTAGAATTTTAGCAAATAGATGGAAACTGGCATGACAATGGACAATGTAGCAAATTTATAAATAGAGTATTTTCTGTCAGCTCTACTGTTTTTGCAGATCTGATGTATGCTGCTCAACTTCCAGGCATAAGACACTTCATCCAGTCTGACTGGTCTGTATACATGCAGGAGTACATCTACTTCCAATCGCATTGTCTAGGTGTGTTAGCCTGACTATTAAAACTTTGATTTCCATTGAGCTAACATGTTTACATGTACTTTTAAAGTCTAATCAGACTAATGCAATTATTCATTTTTTTAAGTGTCATCTAAACCCACTGAGTGTTCTGACTTTCTAGGTTCAAAGGAAGCTTTGGAACAAATATTCCAACAGAGAACTGGGTTTTGTCACATCAACAGTGCTTTTCTTAAGTGACAGTACTGACTAAATCAGGGGTTCCCAAAGTGGGGTACGTGTACCCCCAGGGGTACTTGGAATAAGCCCAGGGGGTACTTGAAATTCCTTTTGGAAAAATACATTAAATAAGTCATTATGTACAGAATACAAAACAAATAATGAGAATTAATGCTGAAATATAAAACACAATAAATACATTCATATAGTTTATTGTCAATCATCTTGTTTAAGGTTTGGTGACATTTTAAGAACATTTCTATTTTATATTATTCAGAATGAGTGTATTTGAGTAGCTTATTTTTTGTTTTTTTTTGATGGAAGGTTCATTTATTAATTAATGACCAATTTATTTATTTTTCTTATTAAAGATGGCACTTTTCAGTTTATATTTGGCACAAAAAAAGTACTTTAAAAATGTGTTATTTTTTGTATATATATATTACTGTTAAATATATGTTTTTTGTTTACAAAGTTTTGAAAATACAAACAGACACCTTTGGGACAGGAACAAATTTTGCCCAATTTTTTTTCAATCAAAAATGCTGAAGCGAGAGTTGGGGGTCCTTGGCTAAAAAAGTATATTTCAGGGGGTACTCCACTCCAAGTATGAGAACCACTGGACTAAATGATTATAGAATGGAAGAATGGCTAAAAAAACAAAAAGAAAGAAAGAAAAGCTAGTCAGCTATCTGTGTTGTGTTCATATTGTGTAGGCCTTTTTATGTGAAAGGTGTTGGTAGAAAGAACATTGTCATTGTTTTACAGCAATAGACATGATATGAATGACCATGGACACCTACCTTGGATTGCTCAAGCAAGGCCAAGGGCTTCACTCTGATGCTTTGTTTCTTGACTTCTGTTGACAGAAAAACAGTATTCGGTATTAGAAATGCCTTGTATGACTAAACAGTAATTAATAATAAGTATATTTCCTTCTCATTTCAAATATATGTCAACTGTTTGAGAAAATGTAACATCCTGTCCATCTATGCAGTAAAAAATTTGAAGTTCTCAGATGTTAGCCACTTTTGTATTCAAACCTTAGACTATGACTGTATCCACACCCCGTGGAAACAAAGTTTTTCATCTCTCTGACCAACCAGAGCAAACCAGAAGGTTGAATAATTAACCAACAGTGGCAGTATTGACCACAGCAAGTAATTATGCAAAGCACACCCTTTAAGTAAATTCAACCATTTGTTTAGTAGTGACCTGGAGTGGCCCTGACTTCTGTGCTGCATGAAAGGACATGAGCCAACACTTAAAATATAAAACTATTTCATGATCTGTTTAAGCTTCATGGACACTGACAACTGAAAAGAAGAAAATCAAGTTCTGAAACTAAACAAATAAAGCAGGCTTCTTAAATCCTCTGCTATATTATTACAGGTCAGGCATTATCCATAAGATGAAGATGAGTGTGACAACAGGACGCACCCATGAATCATTTATTATATTTTCCATCACTTAAATTTATTAATGAAAAACCTAAAATACCAAGATGTTTGTGTTAAACCAGAAATTGTTAGCCACAGCGGAAATAAATAGCTATACGATACTGCTGCGTATGTGTCAATATTTTGGATTCTTGAGTGCTGTTTTACGTGCCAAGTCAATCTTACTTTTACTCACTCAAACTGACTCAAAGTCTTTCTGCACTTTCGAGAATTATTGCTTCAACCCACGAGCATATTGTGAAACAAAGCCATCTCTTTGTTAGTTGCAATACAAACAGAACAAGACTTCGTTTGCGTGCAGACAGGTATCAACCGGTGGGAACATGCCCCTCAGAAAAATTCTTCTAAGACAGGCTTTTCAACCCCATCATTAACCTCCACCTCCCCAGTTCTTCATGTTCAATAAACTAAACTGCTCATTTGGTGGAAATTATACCAAATAACGGTGTTTGTCAGAGTTGGAAACTATCTCTAAATAGTCATGTGTTAAATACCCATGCTATTAACTAAACAGTAAGCACAATACTGAGAAAGTGAGTAAAGGGGGTCTTTAACACATACACTTTGGTGCGAACACAGCAGAGTTTTGCTTTATTTTTCTGCTAAAGGTAGATGGGACGTAACTGATACAAATGTCCACTAATATACGGTTGCCATTTTGTTTGTGTACGGAGACTTCCACCACAGCAGCTGTGTACACTTCCAAGCCCGTACTCTTGTTACGTAGACATATAAATCAAACTGTTATGTCAGGAGTCATTCAGGTACAGAGTTTACTGAATGACAAAGGTAGGTTTTAAATAGGAGTCTAATAATAAGGAAAGACAACACTAGTGTGGGTCACTGAAGCCCAAAACAAAAATAGATACACAGCACAGGTATACAGATTTATGTTTCAGGCTATTAAAGATGCTTAGAACCTGTTTTTCATTGTTGTTGTTATTTTGTTGAAGGATGTGATTTGCTTTAACAGATACAAACATAAAGATATAGTCTCATACCGGTCTTTTTTTTTTATTATTATTATTACACAAAAGGAAATAATACGTCACTACCCTTCTTTTAGACATACACACATATAGGTGAAGTGAAGTCATCAACAGTGGGGAAAAGCAAATGAAAGCACATGCCATGTCGGTATAGAAATACCATGGCACACTCCATAAGACAGATCACATCATTTTGCGTCTCTGCTTTGCTTGCAAAGGGAGCAGCACAGTGCACAGCCCCACCCAGGCCTCCAGTCACACACATTCCTTGATAGAGCCGTCAGGCCAGCTGGAAGGGAGCCCAGCCTCTCCCCGCGGTGACTAACTCTAAAGAAATGTCCTCTTTCTCTCTGACACCAGCTACATTTTGTGCCGCCCACCCTGCACCGTGTCTGACTGCCCACCCTCCTGCCGCTAGTCCACCACACCTCCAAACTTCATGTTCTGCTCAAATAAACAAGAACACCACATCCAGTCAGATATCAGGCACTCTGGAACAGACACTGAGAGGCAACACAGGGTTCTTGTTTATCATCCACATTATCATCATTTTTGTTGGCTCCACCTATGCACCTGGTTGACAGAACAAGCAACACCTTTCATCTTGCTTCATCTCTTCAGCTATGTCGTATGGTACATACCTAAGCTTTTTGACTGTCTCAGGTTGTACCTAAATAGGTCACATCTCACTGGAAACTGATCAAAGTAGCTTTAGTCACTCCGTCAGATTGATTACCAAATCCAATCAATTTGGTGAACAGAAAACACAAGCAGTGTGACAACGATTAAAGCTCAAACATAAGTGAATCAGGCACAGGCGTTCTAGTGAGAGGTAAAATTTGATTATGTGCAAATAAAAAGGCCTCAGTGCAATGAAGGGAAGAGGGAGAGAGGAGCTGTGACCAATCTGTGTTGTTGTCAAAACAGCTCATTGTCCTCTTTTCACTTCAGTTTGCAGCAAAATGTTAAAGAAAGGAAAGTGGAGACACAGCAGAAAGCAATGGAAGTTCACTCTCCATTCAAAAACACAGATAGGACATGCATGTGTGACGCATATAAAAAGAATGCGCGTCAAAATAAATGGCTCTTTTCTGTTCTCCATAGTCCGCATAGCCCTCAACCAAACCACAAGTCCTGCATAAGACCAAAGCCTGCCCACTGACGCCAACTTGGCCTGCTGCTGATTAAACCATTGTGACTTTGGCAGGAGTTTTGCACAAAATGGAAAAACTGAAGAAAACTCTTAAAATTCTTTCTGTCTTGCGTTTATGAGATGGCAAACAAAACTGAGGGTTCAGAGTACACTGACGGGATTATAATATTAAGATTAATATTCGCAAAACAACAGTGAAAGGAAGGCTCTGGGTTATATAAGGCTGAGGAAAAAGTAATTAATTGTTGATATTGTAACTCTAGTTACAGGGAGGAGGATCTCTTTAATTTTGTCTCAGGGGTTCTTTTTAAGTAAGGTTTTTGCAAAAATGAAACAAACTCCTCTGGCTTTACTTCTAAAATGAGAAGTGATTCTGGGCGTTCCTTTTGGGCAGTTTTAGAGCAATTAATAATGAAAGTCTAAGATTGTCAAAGTTGGTTTTATAAAGGATATGGCATGACACAACTTAATTTTAACTAAGTTTTGATCTGTTTCTGTTTTCCACAGCTGTTACTGGAAAGACAGCAGTTACTCAACCATTGATGGAGCAGGACCCACGAGGGTTAAGAGGAGTCCCAGATGACAACCATAGAAGCAGAATGTAAATATAGATGTAAAACTCCCGAAGCCAGAGCAGTGTGTATTCATACTTCATTTGGACCACACCAGAGCAATGAAGAGTTGTTTACACTAGGAAGGTGCACTGGACTGTTAGGAGTGCCATCTTTGAGCATCTTGTTCTAGATAAAGAAGACCTAAACAAAGCCGAATGTATTTCTAAATTTACATTCCAATCCTCACTGCCATGAAATTTTTGGCAACTCTTTCCAAGCAGAGTTTTTGTAACAGATGCTGTATATCATACATCATTTATGGCAAGATAATAGAGTTTGTAGGAGTTGAAGTATTAATTTAAAGGGTATAGCATGTAGTGCGTCAGCAGTTACATAATGCTTTGTTTTGTTTTGGGCTGAATTTGTATCACAGATGTTTGGCAAAGCACTAGTGACAGTTATCGGCCTACGAGAAAAATTCACATTCAGACTCTTGAAGCTTGAAAAATTCCAGACTGCTGCAATAGTAATAAATAAGTCAAATTGCAGGGGTGTGACTCCCAAGGATATCATGTATGACTACAGATCATCACACCTATCAAACTGCTATTTCTCAACAACTCCAGATAGCATTTTGTGGAGATGTTAAGTGTTCCAACCCAGCACAGATGGATGAGAAGGGAGTGGCTGGGTGGTTTCCCTAGAAAGACGTACTAAAATCACACTCTATAGTTAGATGTTTATTTACAGTTGTAGAAAAACTAAACATTTCCTTTGTATATCTGCAAATTCGCTATTGTTTTACTTGACCAATCTCCGGTTTGGGACTCTAGTGAGTGTACTGGAGCTTGACCTTGGATGACCCTAAGCCCCACATAGTTTCTTAATGAGCACAGACTTTGAAAAAAACAAGTTATGGTTTGATTGCAAACCCCTTCTTTCGTTCTAGTTTATTACATCCACGTCCCTCTTTTTCGCCTCTCCACGTTGTCCCTCCTTCTAACCGCCCACTCAACCAACCCATGAGGAAATGACAGAGGAAGTGTGCTTGAGACCAGTTTCTTTCCGTTTCACACTGGCACAGATGAGTAACACCACTGCTCTATCTGCACTGCCAGTCAAGGACAAGAATATATAGAAGCTCTGGTGTAGTGCTGTGATAAATATCTTAACACAGACAAGCTAAAATTCCGGACAGTCATAAGTTACGTCCTCTTTTTTTTCAGGCTAGTAAAGATGCTGCTTGTCACAAGGATGCTAAGTGCAACAAAACTAATGTGATTGGCATGGGATTACACTGGAATGAGGTGGGATGACTGAGCAAGACTTCATCACTAATGGTGTTTTGTAGTTTCACCGTGTTTTTTTTAAGAATTCCAAGAGCCTTGCATTGCTCTCGTTGAAAACATAATATACCCTCTGTACTGTCTGACTGATAGACAGTGCAGGTATTAAGGGAAAATTATCCGCCCCTGGCCTATTTGAGGCTCCGTTAACTACCGCATGTTTAACCAGTAGCTGTAGGCATCCGAGCAGTTGAATTATGTGCATGTTATATGAATATTATCCAACTTTTAAGTCTTGAGGTCCCTGTTCTTACCTGAAAATATTCACACCCTCTTACATGTGGTGCAGTACTTAATGTAGTACTCACTGCTTATCACCAAGTCAATCGTGTTTTTTAATGCTGTGAATAAACATGTTATATCAGAAATAACGACCTAGTACCCGGAGACCCAGAAGCATACCGCAGCCGTTTGGCTCCTCAAGCAGTCTGTGTCATAATCAATCACCTTGACACGAGCAATTTGAGAAATGGCAGACATTTACAGCTGCAGGGGACTCTACATGTGTTAACGGTGCATTGTCAAATATACTACGCAGAACGAAGTGAAAGCAGCTTTCCCTAACACACCATTTAAAGAGCATTTGGGTGTGGCAGGAGGGAGCTGTGGAGCCCAGACAACAGGGGAGTGAAATTTAGATATAGGCAAACATTCAACAAAGGATCATAGCTGCTCTTGATGCTTTATTTTCTCTTGTCCTAACTTGAATAACGGCGTCATATTAAATGCAGATGACACTATGTGACGAATATACCTTTTCCAACACCTGGAAATATGTTGCGTATGTCTTAAATGTTAAAGTTAGTTGGGCAGAAAATAAACTTGCCTCAACCTTCAAGCAAATACAAATGTATTTCTCTCTTTCTCAAAATGTGCGAAGTCTTGGCTCCCCCCTCTACGCCTCAGCCCTGGTTTCAATTAGCTTGTCTTTCCAAACCACTACATTCCATTACTCCCCTCCTCACCCTCACCCCACCCTTCCCCCCTCTCTTACACACTCCCTAACTCTCCTCTCCCTCCTTCGTCTTTCCCTCTTTTCTCCTCCCTTGAACGCCCTGGCTAGGAGGGACCCAAGGTAAAAGAAAATAAGGGTATAAATTTATATAAAACATACATGACTTACAGAAAAACCAGCAGTGGAAGTTTCCTCTCAAGATAAGAGTCTGGACAACAGCACACTTTGTTCAAACTGCTTTTTCAGTCAGCCTAATTCTGCCAAAATCAACTAAATGAAAAATACGTCAGAACATAATTTTCAACATTTTTTGCGTTATTGATAATTAAACAGTACACTGTTTGATACAACAAAGTGCGTGGCAACTGGAAAAGTTATTACTTTTCATTCCTAAACACCCTATGAAGAACTTCTGAATGTGCTTAAAGGGACTCAGTGCGACGGCTGTCTGCAGCATGTATGTTTTTTCTTTTGGCCATAAAGGGTGTGCCTCTGTGAGGAGACAGCAAAGCAAAAAGGGAGGGAGAAGAGAAAGGAGGGGGTGGAAGGAGGTGAAGGCGAGGAATCCACACCCAAACTCGTTGCTGCAGGCTCCCATAGGGAAGTACCTTGACTTTTTAAACTTTTACATTTTGATACAGGTCATTGGAAAGATATTAAAAACAACAAAGACTAACTTCAACGTGCTCAGCTTCACTTTCTTATCTCTCTGATGCTTCTCCCATTCAACTTTCTGCTACTACGTGATACACTCCAGAACTGAAAAAAAGTCTGCTGCGCCACAGACAAGGGATTATGTGTATGCAAAAGAAATCCATATTGCACCCTATTCAAATTACTACACAAATAATGAATGATTCTAGTGTTCATGCCTTAAATCTTATTACCAAAGGAACAAATGAACAAAATTACCTAAAACTTCTTAGCATCCACTACAGTCTCTCTAGGATACTGAGTTTGTCAGTTATTTACACCTTGGATAACCAACTTTGTGCACAGTTAAAGGAAAAGTGAAGTGCGCAACTCTAAGTCTCCTCTGTTTTCATGTGATGGCTGTGGGTACACACCCACTTCTCATACCCTGGTCTATTTAAACTGAATCTTTAAAACCAGCACTGATACTAACTCAAAATCATAGCCACTGTTTACAGTTACATCAAACTCTCTGACAGCAAAGCTTATTATTTCTACATGCAATCATAAGCAGCACAGCAAAACCACCTGATATGATAAACCATACAAAAGAAGTTAACACAAGTTATGAAATAGGGCAAAGTTACAATAATCTAAGCACTGATACACACATAGACTGTTGGAATATGACAGGAATGTAAGACTGATAACATTATCACTTTTTCTTCCCAACTGGTTAAACTTTGGCCAAATAATCATTGAAAGTCATTGTTGTAATACAGCACATTAAAGTTTTAAGTTTCAGACAAAATTAGAGTTTGCAACAACAAAGTTCATAAAAAGTTTAAAACATACATTTGCTCTAAAAAAGGAAGAAATTGCATCTTTACCTGAACGCAACCTTTGCGCTCTCGAACCCTCACACCCGCTTGAGCATCCTTGAAAACGTGTCCTCTCCCCTTCTCCTCAGCCCAAGAAAAGCACTTCTCTCCGTCTCAACCTTGAAGTCTGATTGGATTTTGCCAGTCTTTTCGTATTTCTCGATCAAACTTTCCAGGGCGTTTTCAGCCCCCCCCCCTACTCCTCTTTCCCTCCCTCCTCTGCTTGCAGTTGATTTTTACCTCTTTTTTTTTTTCCTGTGTGGCTGCTCCTCTGGGCTGAGCAGAGTAGTTGGACAGGGAGCTGGGTAGGGCTCCTGGTTTGCAGAGGGAGGGGAATAGAGGGGAGGTGACCGGTGCGAGGGAGTGGTCCTCAGCAGCCATGGGACCACCCACTGTTTCACATGGAGAGCTCCAATGACATGCATACAAAGAGTAAATTCTGCTGAAAACAAATAACAAAAATGTCAGACCAAATCTTTGATAAAAAGACACAACCAAAATTTTCTAACAAACTTTTGTAACCACATTATAAACTACGAATGGAACGGTTTAAAACATTTTGCTCTATATTGCAAACAATACAACTGATATCTATGCATGTATCACAAAATTATTCATCCTACTCGGGTCTTATTTTTTTTTTTTTTTTATCGTTTTAACTTCTATTTAAATAGTTCTTTTTTTCACAGTCCAGAAAAAAAAGTCCACAGGATAACATAACAAAATGAGCATCATGTGATAGAATGTGGCATAAACATGTTATTACAGCATTCAAATTATCGCACACAAACTGACACTAACTTATCATTAACAAAATGACTCAGCCTGTACTTACATTAAAGGCCAAAATCTGTATTTACATGGTAGGATTTTCTAAAGCTTTTGTCTTCATGCTGCCCACCCTGATTCAGATCTCTTTGAACCACAGCAGCTGCAGGCATTTAACCGATATAAAATTAGATTATTTTGATAAATGTTTAAACTTAGTGAAAGCATAATAACATTGCTTATTTCTTCCAACACGTAAAAATTTAAAATAGTAATATTTGGCAATCCAAGTCTTTATCATCAAGATGACACATAAAATATGTCACGACACATTTTCATTTGGTGGTGAAATTAAGGTATTTTCCTTTTTTTTTTTTACTTCCTCTAAATCCAGTTGTTGCTCATGTTGTGCTTGGAGACACTGTCTTTGTCTCTACACAGTCGATATACACGAAAAGCAAACATGGAGCAGCACAAATAACTTACTATATTTAGTAAATTAAATAACTCTAATTTCATTAATTTAAAAAAGAAAGCTCAAACTATTGAAAATAATATCACATATGACAAAGCTCTTTCTGCAGAATAATACATGGATATGAGCCAAGAACCAAAGTCATACTGGGTGGTGTCTCAGACTGGGATTTCTTTAATATTGGGTCTGAAAATGAGGCGTAACAGACTTGCAGATACAAATGCATGATATAACAAATGTTTCAGTGTCTGTAAGAGTCATTTAGGATGTGTGCATCCCATTTATACCTATCCATATGTGTCCATGTGTATGTGAACTGTGTGTATATTTGTCTACATCTTGCATCAATGCTCATGTCCTTGAAGCACTCGCTACCTGTTTGTTCATATCTCACGCCCATGGAATACCAAAAAACATATGTGGAGCAGCGCAGATATAGAGGAAGCTGTTGCCTTGCTTTGAAGGGAGTGAAAAGGGTGTGGCATGAACACAGACATATACACACGTACATAATTGTGCAAGCACATATTTTAATATTATCTTATTACATTGTTCTACAGTGAGACAAGTGAGCTCTGATTTGGATTTCTCTGAAAAAAAGGGTGCAGCTTACACCTGTGAGCCACTGTTTGTGTGTGTGCATGTGTGTATTTGTCTGTAACTGTGTGCGTGCTGAGATAAAAGTGAAGAAATAATCCAAACTATGCATAAGAAAAGCATGAATGCTCAGGAACTCTGTATGTCGTATGGTATCGTTTAACTTGTGCTATAGCAGTATTTTAAGTAAACAAAAAAGCTCCTTTCTAGTCACCACAGAAAATCCCCCAACTCTTCCTGTGAGTGAACAACATGTGTTACATCATCTTATTGACTATCGAGAGTATTTTACTATATTGTGTCCACATGGGTAGTAAGTCAGCTTCATGTCTTTGTACAGAATATGAACTTTAAGCTCAGCGCAGTGTTTCTGCACTGGATTAAAAGATCATGATCCTCTTCACACATAATGTCTTTCTACTGCACCTGTTTGCTCAGCTTTATGCGTGTTTAACTTTTTGCCACCGAGGTGTGGCTGTTTTTTTCGTTTCAAATACAGTTTCAGCTTTGAGCACTTGGCTTCTGTGATGCGTATGCATGTAAACAGCAGGACTCCTGTCCTCACTGTTTGCTGCTTAACAACTTCTCCTCAGGGCTTTTAGAACGTTTACTGTCACATAACAACCCCTCAGTAAACACTTACCCTGCATTTATCCACTTACTTAAAAACTTATTTTTACACCTCTGAGGTTAATCCAGATTAAAGCCATTATTGCTTTTTGATTAACCTTAATAAAATCCACTCCAGGTGAAGATGAGACAATAAAGAAATATTGTTAAGGAGCAAAGTGAACTTTGACATAACTGAAATGTGGATTGTGCAACAGGAGTCAAAGTACACAATAGGGAGATGTCTCAAATTATTTTCACATTCAAAGCATATTTGTACAAAGTTTATTCCCCTCTGCATGTCACAGATTTGTGGCAGGTCACTGTAGTTGAATACAAGGATATGTGGGAATGGGTGTGTTTCCTGATCTTAGGTGTGTCAGCCAGTGTGAACCAGCGCAAATAGCTTGGCTCAGACACACGATGACTCACGGCCTATGACTACAATGAAAACAGGGCAGCTCAGACTGTAGAAGAGGGAAAACTCAGAGGATTAGATGGGGACGGACAGTTGAGTGTGTGTGTTTGCATGGTATGCTTGTGCTTGTTTGTGTGTATATTTGAGCACATGTGCATGATTAATGTCTCCCACAGGATAAGGGAAGTCATAAGGCATTGGCCTGAACAACACTGTTGTATGTGACATGATAAAAAAATAGTGACACCACACCTGGATCTAATGATAATTTAATCAGATTTTATTCAAGTCTTCAGCTCCACCCAACAACACAAGAGCCACATAGGTAGGAGTTGCACATTTGATTGTGTAACATGGGATTAATCATGCACAAAAGACTATTTGAACTCATTCCAATAGGGGCTTTAATGAAAAACGAATCCACAATAGTTTCGAAAATGACTGGTAAAGGCTAGGATGTGGTCAAAAGACAGAAAATTCTTGTATTATATTTGCAAAATGTCACAATTATTAACAAAATTCTTTCCAAAGTGAAGACAATAGAAACATTGTGCTCTGCAAAAAGCCTGTTTTTTATGAGTCATCAAGATAGCTCTCTAAATCATGAGATACAATAACGGGATTTTATTTCAAAACACATTTAAGAATACAATGGAGCACAGCAAAAACATGGGCACAACATGTCTAACATATTTAAAAACTGTAACTTTAACGTGTTGACTTAATGCAGAGCCCTTATCAAATAAAAAGGACACATATTATTTGTTATGTATGATATTAATCCTACTTCAACTTCATTATCCTTAACAAACTGCATCTACCATATTTATATAAGCAGCAAATGCAGTCAAAGCAGCTACTTTCATGACAGTGAAACTGGAGCTTTGTTTCTTTAATTGTTTCTTGAACATGTCAATAAGTGAAAGGGTTTTTTTTAAGTTTGCATTCTGGAGGGTTTGTATTTGCACAGACTCACTACACAAACTAGACCAGTGCAAACAGAACAGCTCTTTGTGTTCCTTCTTCATTGGATTTTTGTTTTACACAATGCAACATTGTGAGTGTTGACAAGTGCACCTCCACTGATGCTCCAGACACAGTCATGTAAACACTGCCAATAGGACCTGCAAAAATGTCAATGGAAATGTACTACAGACTCAGCTTCTGTTTTTCACTGAAAAATTAATGTGCCACCTTTGAATAGAAAAGAAGAAGTCTGCAAAATTAATTAGTGGGTCACAAATAATGAGTAATTGCAGGCTCCGTCTGAAATTTCCATGGATCATATCTGCAAAACCCACTTTCCTCTGGCTGAAAATATTTTCCCTTAGTTTTGTTACTGTTTCTTGGGAGTTCCTTTTGGACTAGACAACTCTTTAAATGAGCAAATGACAGATTGTGATTGCATCTGTACTTCTAACTTACAAAATTAATTTTGAAGCATGACACAAAGAAGCCATACAAGAATAGTTCAAATTTAATCCTATTTAGGTATTTGGGTATGTCATTCGTTATGGGGAATAATATAACTACAAAATTCAAGGAATCTGAATGTATTTCAGTATCTAAAGGAAAAAGGCACAAACCCAAACTCAATGTTGTATGAAGTAGTGGAAAGTCACACTTTAGTAGAAGTACAGGTACTTTACCAAAAAATAACTTTGGTAGAAGTTCAAGTCACTAATGAAATGCTACTCAAGTTAAAGTCTTTTATCTAGTATTTGCTGTACTTAAGTATATCAAGTAATCTACAATTAAATTTACACAAGTAATGAAAGCAAAGCAAAATTTCCTTTCATTTCTTTTTTGTAATGATATTGTGCATTAAAAAAATACGGTAGTAAGAAGTATGTAATTGAGTCAGGAAATGTAGTGAAGTAAAAGTAAACAAAAGAAAAAATACTCAGTAAATTACACATTTTCCCAAAATATACTTGAGTACAGTACTGAAGTATTATTACTTTGTTATTATACAACACTGCCCAAACTGATCTTTGATACCTCAAACAGCGCCAGAACCATCATGGTCTTCTCTGGACTCTTCTTCTCAGTCCATATGGGACGGACCATCACTCAGTGTGAACGTGGACTCAGACTGAGCAGTTTCCCATGGTTCTTTTTAGGGATGGGGAAATGGCTGACATGAGATCTAGACCATAGATAAAAAAAAAAAAAGTATCGACTGCGACCAGCAAAAAGTTGACAAACCAGGGTCTGTGCTGGTCTGGGGTTGTGTCAGTACCCGTGTCGAAGATCATCTGCATGTCTGTGATGGAACCATGAATGCTGAAAATTAAAAACCCTCAAGTTGACAACTTTTCCAGAGACACCCACATATTTTTCACTGAGATAATGCACATATTACACAGGTCTGGCTGAGGATGAAGAAGGGGCAGAGGATGAACTGACTGAGGAATTACCCACTTGTGCCCCACAGAGATGAACCAAAAAAGGTGACAATGAAACCCCATGTTGTTGCAAACCTTAAGACTTGTTTGCAGGAACAAACACTTCATTCCCTTGGTGTCTGGCAGTGGTAATAGGATTACAAAGTGGAAAATGTTTTACTGTGCCAGCTGTATTGACACAGTAACTACTGTTGAAGCTTAAATGTGAGGATGTTCAGTATTTTTACAAACAAAAAAAGCAGACAACCAGATAAAACATTAAATAGAATGAAAAACAAACCAGAGTAAATTTGAATATCACTGCTTTTTTCAAATCTACATTTCCATACTGTGCCAACTGTTTATTTTTTGGGGTTGTGATATTCATCCTAAACCTAGAATATCAAGCTGAAAATATGTCAATACCTTAAAACTTCAAATTTGACAAGAAAATAACTAGAAAATTCTAGACAAATCTCAGTGAAAATTCTATAATAGCCTTATCTCTTTTTGCGAAACGTTTCAAGTGAATTAGCACCACAAATCAAATTTCATTCATTCACCCGGGAAATGAATAAAGACACCAGCAATACAACCACAGTGATAATGTTCCTTTTCACCTCATCAGCATCAAGAGTACTTTTAACTCATCAGCCTATACAACACATGCATGCTCTCCAGCCTCCACAGCTCTGTGAGTAACAGGCCACAAGCCGAACCCCTCAAAACAAAGTGGACCTAACGTAACCACTGAGGCCATTGTGTATCCATGGAGAGGGTACCGCTACAAAGAAATAGTCAGCTAATGACAGTGTGATGTCCTGAAGATAAACTATCTTGCAACACATGGGTCACCCCGCCTGATATTTGCAATCACCATAGTAACTTATATTGATAATCTTTTTGGAATTCCCCACGGCGCATGGTCCCTCACACACACAAACACACTCATATACACACTGAGATGAATCAGACAGGCAGGCTGTTCCTTTGGTGCAGTAAAGAATGTAAGGGAAAAAAGGGGAATGAGAGACAGATTGAATTGTGGTTTCCACTGCAAGTTGTGAGTCACGAACACGAGGGAGGGACAGAGAGGAAAAAAAGAGACTATTCTGGGATGGCTGCTATAGCAACATAATAAGCAAGGGGGCAGGTACTTAAAGGGATGTTTCCATAGCAATGCCCTGTGTGTGTATAGATAAATATCACATGCCACAAAGGAGTTTGTAATGTAGTAAGAAGCACTGCAGCATAACTTGCTAAACAAAGTTTGTTCTTGTTTTGTAGAGAAGAGGGCATCCCGCTTTCCTGTTGTTGTTATCAAGTCTGAACAGACTTTTTGTTTCTGCGCACCAAACTAATACAGACATAGACTTACAGTCTTTTTCAGGTTCAGTCTTGTCACTACCACAGCATCCAGTCAGAGGGATTAAGTAAACTGAAAACCTGCCTTTAGGTGTAGTACTGTTGCTCAATTACAAAACATACCCACTCCTAGAAAGGGCAATCAAAATGAAATCAAAATGATATGGCAAATTACTCTGTTTGTTTACTTCATTATATGATCTGGTTTTTTACAGTGTCTGGAATTCACTCTTTTAATCACTTTGGATTATTGGTTCAGAAGTGCGATAAGAGGTTTTGCAACAGATTCTCCTCCCTGTCTCACCTCCCATCTGTTGTGCTTCAACACAAGCAGATACCTTCCTGAACTGCGCATTCCAACCATAGTTGTAAGTGTTTCAAACAACACTCACACTCTTTCTTTGGGTGTGATAACTACCACCAAGTCAATACATGCAACTGTAATCAATCAGGTTCAAACATCCTGACCAACTTGTAAATTACTGATTTACTGATCTTAGGTAAAACAGTCTTGTCAATGTTTTGAAACAGCTTCATTTTTTTCTAAACTTTGCAGATTTTAGGCTGTATTACCGGCAAAGTATTTACAAGAGACAGTTGCACTTTTGTTTCATGAGAGGATAATTGATAGCCTACGGCTTAAAAAGTGGAGGCTCAGTACACGCCCAAACCACAAACTGCTTGCAAAGTCATTGTGCTTGACTTTTTGCATGTACAATTTGCAAATATGTAATAGAGTACACCTCTGGAAAATAGTGCACTAACTGATAGAGGGTCTTCATGTGTCTTGTAAACTTTTTTTATTTACATAATGGAATTTCCAGGGAGATGATCAATAGTTGTGCATGTGGTAGTGCTGGTAGTGTGTATTATAGTTGTTTTACTTTGACAATATCACTTTTAGTGCCCCACCTCCAGACTGGTAATATGAGCCAGTAGCAACACTGGGGTTTCATGTCCAAAAGTGCAGGGGCTGTCTGTTTTCCCTCCGCTGTACCTCTCCTCTCTTCCCTCATGTCACGCATTTTCCTCTCCACTCAGTGGCCACCACTGTTGCAGAGCAACACAACCTCTCTTAGAAATAAAACATTAATAATCAGCTTTGTAAACAATAACTGTCCCACTTCAACTTAAGGTGTTTTATGTAGCCATGTCTGCTTGGTCACCATCATATATCTTGTCATTCCATGCCTTCTTCAGCTATTTCCCCTCAGCAGACTCAACTTTGACCTCCCTCATTCCATTCCAGTACTGAATTACTATGCTGCGTTTAAGTGCCACAGAGAAATGTGCAGCACACACCCCTATAAACGCACAAATAGAAAACAAACACCCCCTCACCCTGTAACAGACAGTATGATCCAAAAGACTATTGCTATTGCATAGATGTGAGTTAGAATTATTTGACTTACATAAATTTGCATCCTTTATGTATGTCTTTTGCTTTTGCTTTGACTTATTTTTCTTACATGCAGTTGCTTGATTGCTTTTTTTTTTTAGCCTCCAAAACCCTGGTTGTTTTCTAAACGCAAAGAGGGGACCCGGGGTTAAGTAGTCCTTAAGAGTGCTGACTAAGGTTCCATGTTCCTGCCCCCATTCCTTTTGCTTAAGTATAGCATATGTGTATTGTATGAATGTCAGTCTATGTGAGTTAGTGGGATGTGAAGCCCAACCCCAGACAAGGTCTCAGGAAACCTCCATAAACATAGAGGGTGGGACTGTGTGGTAGCAGAGTGTCGTTTCTGTCAGCCTGGAGACATCCCTCCAACTGATTAACAACACTCGGCACTATTGTGCTGATCATGAAGCTCAGGCAATAAAAACATGTCTAAAAGAAGACACAGTTCCTATTTAACGCCTTTGTGACCACAGTAAGGAATCTTACTCAATTTAAAGTCTAATTTTGTCACTCATCCTGGCGTCATCCAAATATAAACAAGGGGAACCTCTGCAATAGCAACATTACAGACATGATGTGGTGGCTCTTAAGGGAAAATGGAGTTTGATTCCTTGAAGTGCTAGTCCCTCACCTCTCTGTTCCAAGCCCTCTACTGCCTCACTCTTTTCCAGATGTGTGTCTTGCACCACCAGATGCTCAGCACATGCATACCATGCCTACAGCTCCAACAGGGGGCTGACAGCCACACTGGGACCTTGTGTGGTGAAACAATACAGCCTCTCTCTGTGTTCCTCCCTTACAGGCACCCCTCATTGCAACTGCTTTTAAGAAAAATCCCCCCTTGTGCACGGACATAGAAAATGTCCACGGAGTGAGGAGTGGGAGAGAGGAAGGAAAAAGAAATAGTGAGTGTGTGGCCAAAAGAGAAATAAGGACCAGAGGGAACAAGGTTGGCAGGGCTGGAAGAGAAAATGTTGCTGTTGGCATGAGACTGTGTATTGTTCTTGTGGGTTGGTTTGGTTTAGCTTTTTAACTCTGAAGCTACTAAACACAAATAAGTACCACAATACTGTATACTTTTCATTTTTACTGCTGTTGCGTCGGAAACTTAAATGACCCAGGAGGCTTTAAAAATGCGTGTGATCTGCTCATGTGTTTTACAATCAATTGCGTGAAACAAAGGGTTTTGCGGCACCACTCCTTCAGCAATCCAAGGGTTAGCCATCAGCAGTGTTGTAACTGCTGCAAAGCTCTGGGTGAAGTTATTTGCTCAAGTTACAGCCCTCCTTCATGATCCACAGGATGGGTGAGTCATGTGCTCAAGGACTTGGGCGCTTCACTGTTGTGGGAACATTTCCATTTTCTGATTTCCATGAGACCACAGAACAAACTAAAATGGCCTCCCTGATTCAACACTACGGTGAAAGATGGTTGCGCCAAAACGATCTTGAATCATGCTTAGTTAGACGGAAAAAATGACACATCTGACTCACTCCAGGATGAGATTCCTTTCTTGTGCATCTCTTATGTGTGCGTGTGAAGGCATCATAGAGATACGCCTATGCCAAAAGCCTCTAAACATTAAAATTCAGCGCTGATGTACAGTGTCAACACAGGGCACACTTCCCTTTCATGAAGCATTACGGAATATTTTTAAATTGACAAGAACTCTTTATTATTAATCCGGATATCATCTTGTGGGCGGATCCAGGGTTCCTATTTGATCCGCAACTATATACGAAACACCGCACACAATGAGGCACTGAACAAAGAAATCAGGCAGGGGATAAGTGAAAGGGCAAGCAAGGCCACAGGTGAGAGAACAATCAAGAACTAATCAAAAGCATTGTACTTCTTTCATTAAAGTTGGGTGTGTCTGTTTTTGGAATATGATATAATGTGCCTGTGTGCGATTGGTATGAAGCTGTAGAGAGCTTTTCTTCAAAACAAAAGAAGGAAATCATTGAGGAAAGATTTGAGCCTCAGTTTAGACATGAAGTGTGATACAAACGCAGACTGACATGTCTACACAGAACATGTAAGATCCTCTTTTCCACGCAGCTGTAATAACACAATTATTAACACTAACCTTTCCACAACAGATAACTCAAACACAAACAGCATAAGCAGGGTGTGGTCTGAAAAATCATGTTAGATCTATATAATAATGTAAATATTCACTAACATTATGGCACATTTATGATAACGTGTAGGCCTATGCAAGTAAAAAATATAATATGCACAAAGTCAAAGCTTCAAGCCTCTTAATTTGATTTGGAAACAAAAAGTTACAGACCCCTCATGACCTCTGTCCTTAGAGATGACATTTCTAGTGGGAACCAATGCCAAGTTTTTTTTTTGTTTGTTTTTTTTTTAAATACAGAATTGTTCCAGGCTGTCTCTTTGGGAGACATAAGCAACATCAAAACAAGAACCCATGGTTTTAAACAGAGGACATTCTTGTCTTTGTGCAAACCACAGCCCAGTAATTTTCTTTGCTCTGTTGGATGCTCTCCATTTATCACATCAAACAGCGTCCAATGTGAAGTCTCTGCCTGCCCTCTACAGGGAAAAACAGAACAGAGCGGCACCAGTTCATCCCGTTTGGCTTCTAACGGTTTCGAGTTACAAGAACAGCTGCTCTTCTAGGAAACACTTCCAAGTATTGCATACCAAATGATTACCTAATAATCTGCAAGTGTGTTTATATTTACTTTAAGAAAACAATGTATTTTGAGTGCAACGTCATAGAAATTTACACCAAGGTGAGGAATCCTTCCACTGACCTCTTCTAGATATAGACTATTGCTGCATTCCAAAGTGCTGGGAAATAGAATAGATCTCATTTGGAGTTAACTTTAACCCACCCTAAAGCATTGCAGACTATCCACATTGAACATAAACAACAAATATGGAGGATCACAGATCTAAGTTTTTATTTGCTTTCTTACTGAAGAGGCATTTTGACTGTTGACCGTAGTGTTCTCATATACACAAACGAGATAGAAGTAAAATGACAGATGAGCTAATTATACATTGTAAATTTTTTTCCATTTCAAACTTGCACACTGTGCGCCGCCATTGTTGTGTTGACGTCATACTGTAGTTCAAGGGGAAGTCGGGGTATTTCAATCTGGCCCCACTTTGCAACTAGGACCTCTGACTTCAACAGCACAATGCATTTTACCTAGTTGGATGTCGGTAAGTTCCCACCTCCCAGCACTTTGGAATGCAGCATATATTCTAGATATAGTTACAGCACACCTTCACCTACATACTGAAACACCACAAGGTACTGTCAGATGCACCGCTACACCTGTATTCACACTCAAACTGACAGGATTTATTACACTGTTACATCATGGTAGCAAGACTGCAATGTCAACCACTGCAAATTAAGATTTAGCCGTTAAATCTAGTAATCAGTGACATGTGTGAAATCATAAATATTTCCAGTATTCTTTGATGGCAGGTACTTGAACTGGGGAAATGCAAACAGTAAACCTTGTTACCAATTAAGCATAATTAAAAAAAAAAAAAAAAAAAAAAAAAAAAACTTAAAATCACAAACAGCCAAACCCAATAGTTGGCATTGTGGAAAATGCTTTATTTCGCAAGTCAACCAGAAAACAGTTGGGGCCACTGAGACAGAATTCACGCATCGTCAAACATCGTCATTCCAAGTCAGTTTTGCAGGTAAGTAAGCACGTGGTGGCTGAGAGTCCGAAAGTTTGAAGTGTTGAGAGCAGAAGCGCATAGTGCTTTTGTTCAGACTATCCCAGTGTCCTCTCACTTGAAGACCTTGCCCTGGTTGAAGGCTTTACCAACGTGCTTGAAGTCTCCCTCCCAGGCAAAGTACTCCTTCACCATGGTCTTGCACTCCTCGCTGTTTGGGTCCAGCTTGCGCCAGTCGTATGATTCATAGTCAATCTGCCAGTCTTCAGACAGCTGGGGAAAATAAGGACAATGTCTTAGCTGAATTGGAGCATGTTCCCCTAAGGTTAAATAAAACTGATAAAGAACCAGTATCAGATTATCAGATGATACTCATGCTTCCTTATTTAGAAGAATCGTTGGACCATCACATGTGCATTCATAAGTAGATGATTGAAGCCACAGAATATGCATAAACAATTCCAAGAAATTAATACTTCCAACATTAACTGACAAGTTCATTAAAATTCTTCTCATGTACTTTCAGGCTTCTGTATATTTTAGCCACTGATAAAAAGGTTCCAGCTGAAGCAGCACAGAGACAACTACCCGCTCTGATTTAAAGTCAACTGCACATCTTTACTTGATTCTCATTTCATGTGGCCACAGCATGAACCAGCCTTTAAACTCACTCAAACAGAGATGACTGGGATGAATATGGTCTTACGTTTCTATTCCCCTGTCAGATTAAGACTTGGTGCCATGAGTGGACACCGCCTTGCCCAAAGACAGGGGATGAATACAACTCACTCCCCACCCACCCAAAAATGGTGTATAGTGCCAAACAATTACAGATGTACCAATGTTATTTTCATGTACTCGCGTTTAAAGAAGTTCAAACCAATGTCTCTAAAATTAGTGATTTGACAGTTTCTGAATCGCAAAAAGGCAATAAGTGTGTTTATCAACTCGGGGTGTTAAATCCTTACAGTGAAAGCCAGTTCCTGGCCTCTGAAGATCCAGATTCCAGAGATGCTGCTGTCGTTGTTGGTGCCGAACAAGATAACACTGGCAAAGGCATTCTTTCTGAGTTTGTCCAAGCGCTGGAACATACCTGTAGAAAGACACCATAGGGTTTGAGTCAGTGGTATTTTTAGTCTTACAAAAAAGCCACCAAATACTTTATTGACTTCAAAAAAACAAACAAACAAAAAAAAAAACTTCACTGGGAACACCACATGTTTTAACTAACGTGTTGACCCATGGGGATCCACATGTTCTAGATGTGGCAGTTTTTATGCCGTTGTGTATTTGTGCATGCCGTACTGCATTTGTCCAGCAGTCACCAGCCAAAGTGTTCTGGGTACAGCAACATTATTGTAAGGCAACTATATTCCAAAATTAGTAATATCTCCCAAAATATTGGTCCCATCAACTTGCCATTTTCGCTAGTCTGTTCCTTGACCAACAATACCTAAGTATGCCAAACTGCAGCAGTCAGCTCTTCCCAAATTGTGTGAATCCTGAGACACACACACACACACACATACAGAGGCCACTTTGCTTTTATAATATAGATTCCAGCAATTTCCACAGTAACCTGCTCTCCAGACACTGAAAATGCTACAACCAAAGGACAAGAGGTGCCCACAGTCTCATTTGGTACCAAAATGTCAGTTTCAATGTGACCACAGCATGAACCAGCCTTTTTACTCACTGACAAGAGACGACTGGGATGAATATGGTCTTCTATGTTCTTCCCCCGTCAGATTAAGACTTAGTGTCATAATTGGACACTGCCTTGCCCAATGACAGGGAATTCCACACTTGATTAGGAGCAGTTTCTGACTGAGGTTAAGTTTTTAAAAAGCGATTTCTACTTGGCACACTGGCTGTGAAAGACTTATACATGCACTAAAAGTGATCTTAAATCAACCTTCCTGACTAGCCAAGCATTATGGAACATAGACCCAAAATAACCAAGTTGTTTTGAGACATCTAGTCAGCTACATTATGTATAGCCGAGTTAGTTGTACAAGCTTAACCACTAAAAATAATTAACCCAATCATCTGTTTACATACAGGAGCGGTCTCTGGTGTCTACATAATCCAACAACAGAAGACAATATTTCTGTCTAAGGACTGATATAACAAGAGCAGCGAGCCCTCAATTAGCCTACCTCTAATCTACATGAGGCCACATTTCAGTAATTTTACAACACAAGTATTACCATATGCTCAAAATCCCCTTTGATTCAGACAGATGTAGAGAACGTAACCTGCCAAACCACAGAGACAGTCTGAAAATTTGAAAGACTGTTGTGTCAAACATTATGTTTCTCTAGCAAACCTGTTTAGTGTCCCATCACCACAAAAAAGAAAAACTGTACAAATACAATGGGCCATACACAGAGATGGTCTTTAAACATGAAGTGGTGGAGTCTCACCTGTGATAAGGTTGCAGCTCTTGAATGTAAGTGTAAGCTCCTCAGGGTATTTGTATACACTATACCAAATGGAATAGCCTTCACGGTCGAAGTGCTCCCAGAAGTGGGGAATGGCGACTGACAAGGTGTCCTCATTGGAGTATTTTCTTTTGAACTCATCCATAACAAATGGGCTGGAGAGGAAAACAAGAAAGGTTGGCACAAATGAAATTCCTGTCAATGAAGTAGAATGTATTGGTAATAATGTAAGCAAAGACTGAATAGTCAAGCATCACGATGCCAATTTTAGTGCCGTGCATCATGAAGTCACTAACTTTTCCATTCTAATTAAGATAAATGTTACCACAAACTTAATTTTACAAAATTACCAGCGACTGAGAAAATTTTGTGCAAAATTGTAAATTACCCCACTTTGATCAAACAGCCTCTGGTTAATTAAATTTCTTGATGTGATATTTGATAAATGTGGCCACAGCATGAACCAGCCTTTTGACTCACTTACAAGAGATGACTGGGATGAATATGGTCTCAACTTTCTATTCCCCTGTCAGATTAAGACTTTGTGCCACAATCAGACACTGCCTTGCCCAAAGACAGGGGATCTAGCTGACCCCAAAGATAGCTAATCACTAGCAGACAGGCCAATTCCCATGTTCTCCACATGGAAGGCAAATTACAGGCATGCAACTCTTGTCTCAGTGTGCAGACAAAACACACTGGCACACTTAGGCTATTCAATTGCATATTGATTTCTATGCAATATCACTTATGATAAGCAATTAAGGACTTATGAGAAAAGCAACATTTAATGCTGGATTTTCAAGACAAGTTGCCTGCATTGACAGTTTAGGTTCTTATTTGCTCAATTGTGTAAGGTATATAGAGGGCTTGATTTTTACACCTTTTTGGCAGGTGTGCAAATGGGTCCTTGGTTTTGGGTTCAGCAGCCAAAACTGCATCGCAGTCATCCATCTCCTCTTCTTGAGCAGGCTTCTTTTCTTCCTTCTTTTTCTCTTTCTTCTCCTGGGGCTTGGCTGCCTCTTTTCCTCCCTTCTCCTTCTTAGGAGGGGCTTCTTTCTTGGGCTGCATCTCAGCAAACTTCTTGGCTGCAGCAACAACAAAACAACCAAAAACAGGCTCAAGTCTGGAAAGTACTGGAGATGAATTGTGAAATATCACAAGCAATGACATCTGTTTAGAAGAATGTTTCATGAACTAAAGTAACTCTGCACTTCATTTTATTACTTTTCATCTTAATCCAATCATAAATTTATGTACAAACAACATTTTGTATCTTTCTGCCAAAAGCTTTTTCTTCACCTTAATAAATATGCAAGTAAACGCTGCACATTTCAGTGAACTTTCACACTTAAAGACAACAACTTCTTTAAGCAGTTGTGGCTTGCAGAACAGTTCAACTGGGGGGGAGCAAAAATCTTAATGTAAGCTGCAAAGCCAGCATGCACCCTTAACATGTCTCACTTCTTTGCTTATTACTCACCATCAAACTGAGCCATCTTTTCACACAGCTTTACATCCCCAAGGACAGTCTTAAATTGTGGCTGGTTAATACAGGTAACAAACCAGCGGGTAACATTGGGGTAAGGCTGACGGAAAGAGGGCTCCAAAACCTACCAACAAAAAACATAGGGAATGATCGTAAAACTGAAGAGTTTCACAAAGAAAAGTTAACATGTATAAAAGCATGTTATGTTCATAGTGCTTGTCATACCTGTTTATAAAGCCAGAGCATAGAGCAGACCACAGTGATGTCAGCTAGACTGACCCTCTCACCCACCAGGAAGGTACGTGTGTTCAGGTGTTGATTCAGCACTGTGAGGACCTTCTTCACATCCTCCTTGGCCTGCTCTGTAGCCTAGAGGGACCCAGACAAAAAGGGGTGATTACACTGGACTAGAAGACACAAAAAGTACTGAATCTGTTACATATCCTATTCTCAAGTTTAAACAAAAAAAGTAAGGCTGCCAGTTGATTTAATACACTGATTTCCACACCTGCTTGTTGAACTGCATTATTCCAAGAGTGGGGAAGACCCATGCGCTGGCTGGGGGGATGATCTCAGAGTCAGCAAAGCTCACCCACTGCAGTATCTGGGCAGCAGCCTGAGGAGTGGCACCACGCAGGGCATCATTGCTCACTGCAATTAAAGTAAGAAAACATTGTAAGACATTTCTGTAGGCCAGCATTAATGACTGGTATAACTACTGACAACTGTACTATGTGAACAAGTCAATATACTACTTTTGCTGGCAGAGTGCATGGCAAACAAGCAGGACATGTTAGAACGTTTTGTGCCGCATTACTGAAGACATGGAAATCTTAGATTTATCACTTACAGTAGTGAGCAATGGCATTGCTCTCGAACAGACAGAAACCGTCATCTCCCTGGAAGGCAGGTACCTGCAGAGACAAGTAGAAATTGGGTATAAGTTTGAGTTAATCTCACCCAAACAGAAAAATTGAGGTACTGAGACCATCTTTTGATAGACCAATTAACTGCCATAATGACGCCAAAACAAGGACTACTGTGACCCAGTGAACCCAAAAATCATACATCAATGTGCACAACAGTGACAGTCCTATCACTACCAGATTGTTGCACTCACCTTGCCCAGTGGAAAGTTGTTGAGGAAGGCAGGAGCACGGTTTGTCTGCCCGAAGGTGAAGGCAGGGGGGCTGCTAGCAACTTTGAGGCGAGCGCCACTGTACTGGGCTGCAATCTGAGCCTTGAAGGCCCGCCAGTTCTCTGGATACGTGTACAGAGTCTGGAAAGAGGAAGACAACACTGAAATTATGACAAAATATACACACACAAATGTGAAAATTTAACTGTGAGGTTTTCCAGCATGGTAGCAAAGGTAGGGTTAACTTTACAACGCTGAGAAGTTTAATGTGGTGAAAATATACATAGGCCCTTTATTTGGGTAATATGGAAATTTCCCAATTAGGCCACAAACCTAGTTATACCCGGGATGCATGCGTTCCTGGTGCAACTCAATGCCAACCAAATTCAGATGCTACATATGGACAACAATGTAGGGAGAAGCTGTAACATGTTAACACATTAATCTATGTTAGCTACCAAGATCAAATTTAAACTCAAACTTTACTTGCCACGTAAACAACAATACCTAGCTATATTCACGTGGCTGTTAGCTAGCTTTAAATGTTAGCAGTCAACACCGGTAATACACTCCGTAGTTTTTCAGCTTGATTTCACATTGATGGCTAGCATGCTTGTCAACCTAAGGACTACACAAACTCAACACCAGCACTAACGTAAAATTTAATATACGTATAAATGTTTCGGCAAGTTGTCACAGTGTGAAAAAAAGCTAATGATAACGTGGCGCAAGCCTGGCCCGGTACAGGGGCGTCATTCAGTTTGAGTGCAACGTCAGATAGCCGGAGCTAATGTTGGTTTCAATGAGCATTGAATGAAATTCTTTAAAAATAAACCCAATAACAGCAAATTTACAAGCACAACACGTTGTATACATGATAGTGGGTTCACCAGGACTGCAGATGGAGCTGATATTATACGGATTGTATCAGAAAAGCTTACAAATTATCCACAAGTGGCCATCTCTCCATCTTACTCACCCCTGCCGCCATCTTCAGGACGAGAGAAAGAAAGAACGAGGGCACGCTCCTCTGACGTATTTACGGACACAATACGTGCACGCACGTGAAATATGCGCGTTCACATTTCTCATCTGGCATTGTACTGGTTGGATGTAGTTACACAACTGAAGTTTGGGTAAAAATAACAGGTGAATTAAGGCCCACACATAACCTTTGTACAAAAAATAGACAGAAAGCAAATATACAGTAAGAACAAATAAAATTATTTATTCCAATCCATGTACAAAAAACAAATGTGCCATTAAGATGCAAGTTAATTGTATATGAAAGCAAACTAACTCCCAAACTCTGCTAAACTGTACAACAAATTCCTCCTTGAAATTTAGTGAAATCTTTAAATTTCCTTTGATTAAAACTAATGTAAGCTGCAATGATTAATTAAAAAAAAATAATATCAAAGGCTCGTCACTACCTTTCACCACACAATGTTAATCATCATAGAAAAATATTTATTTTAACATAGAAATAACTAAACTGCTTAATAAAATGTCCCCTTAGAAATGGGCTTCCACGAGGCCAAATCAGCTCACAAGACCTGAAACACAAAGCACAGAGCAAGTTAAATGATAGAGCACAAATATTTTTTTACACATAAAAAATAAATTACAACTAGAGGGGAACATAACTTCAAAATCAAAAACAGGACAACCTTAAAAAACTTTTGTTTATCAATTTCTGGTGTTAAGCTATTGAACAATCTAAGTGAGGAACCCAAGCAAAGTCCAAATATTATCCAGTTTAAAAAAATGTACAAAAATATTTTGTTTAGCAGTTATAAGTGATAATTATCATTACTGACTATTCTCCCTTACTTATTGATATGGCATATGGATTAGAGGCAGAGAAGCCTATGTGAATGTATATGTGTATGTATGTAACAGTGTATATAGGAATTTATACATGTATATGTAAGTGTATGCGCATGGGTATGTAATGTGTGTATATGCATTTATGTGTATGTATGTATATGTAGGTGTATGTGTATATGGTATATGTGGATGTGTATATGTATGCATGTATGTGTGTGTGTGTGTGTATATATATATGTGTGTGTGTGTGTGTATATGTGTATAGATGGATAGATGTGTATGTATATGGGTGTATATGTATGTATGTATATATGTACATATTGTTGGTTTAGACAAAGGGGTGAGAGCTAATAAGCTATGCTTCTTCTCACTCCTTTTTGAATATGATTTTTTTTTTCTTTCTTTTCTTTTTGTGTGTATCATGGTTTTATGCTTCCTTGAATTTTCATTTCTATGTTGTGTTGTGCAGAGAAGTCAGATAGTGGTAATCAGGAAGCTTGTATCATATTCATATTTAAAATAAATAAATAAATAAAAAAAAAAAACATCATTACATTTAAAACAAAAACATTCAAAACCATCTATTGAAGTAGCAACGGTGGCTTTAACTGAGCATTATTATTTAATGCAAATTACAGTGTGTAAAACATTTTACCAGTATAAACCTGTTGCTCCCCAACCCCCACCAAACATGTCATAAGGTTGTATTATCCCATGTTATACTCACCAAGGTAATCATCCATGAGAGAGCCGATGGCAAACTGAAAAAGAAGATGAGACTTAATTTACTGTAAACTGAAATTAAAACCTTTTCTGCAAATTACTGTGTAACATTTGCGCTATAACATGCAATGTGTGTGATGAAATTTATAGAAATTTAACAGTCCTCAGCAAAAATAGTCAATTACTTTTATATTTTACACATTAATTTTCATAATTATGGTGGCCATAACGAGGAAAGATGAGAGGTCTAAGGGGCCGTTTACACGTAGCCGATGATTTTTGTCTGTTTATGCCTATCACTTACACAATGACAGGCATGCACACAGTAAATGAAGGTTTCTAATAACTCCAGCCAAAGTGGAGATTTCAGCAAATCTCTGTGTTCATGTTTGTGTGTAAATAAAGGGAAACGGGAAAACAGAGATTCTCAAATGGACGAAGGAAATACTCCACTAAGTTCACATGTGATGATCCAGTTTAGAGGAAGAGGATGGAGCTGATAAGTGAAGTTACAAGGATTAAATGAGAAAATAAGGAAGTGTGGTGCTAATGAATGTTAGCATCTTAGCTAATTAGTGCCAATTACATCTGCTTAACAGGATCTTCATGTATTTACTTGATATAAAATAAGGTTTTTAATCAAGTGTTTCCACATTGTCATACTTCATATTTTGTTTATTTTATTTGTTTATCCTTTATCTGTTCTGTCCAGTTCAGTAGAAGGTAAATGAAGTCATTTACATCTGTGCACAGCAGTCTTCATGAACTAAAGTCAAAACACGACTGAAAAACAGATGCAGCTGTTAATGACTACAGAACTAACATGGTTCGACTCAGGGTTCAACCCCTTTTTCATCCCCTCTGTCACATCAGAAAAGCAGTTTGTGATTGTAAATTAAGTCACCGGCTTATCCATTTGCATTGCAATGTATAGGTTACACGTCTCGGATGCGGAACCAGGAAAACTACAATCTCCATAGGTCGAAGTAATGTTTCGTTGTGATTCTTTTCAGGATTCTAATTGGTTAATGGTACTTGATCATCCCACTACACTGCCATCTACAGGCCTGGCATGCTCTTGACGATATAGATATATGGGGCCACATAAATGCAGAGTTTTCCAAAAACGTTCACGTCTCTACGGGTTTTTTAAACTTAAACAGCGAAGGAGAAATCTCCATTTCAAAAAATACTCGGCTACATATAAACATAGCCTAAGCCACATCCGAATCCCTGCTGTTACAGTGCTCAGCATATGCACTACCAGATGAGGCCCACTAGGTTCAGTCTGTTTGGGAACTTTTGCTGCACATCATTCTATCTCTCAGCATTCTTCCTGTCACATAGTTACTGTTTATGTACAAATGCTCCAAAAATCTAAGAAACACTTACAATGTCATTCTTATCCACTCTTGTACCCACAATCTTTAGCCTGATCTCGTCATCTTGCTGGATCACGATGTCCTTAAAGAGAATCACACATTTTTATAGCAGTGGTACTTTGACAGTGAGCACTACTGGCTGAAGTGATAGCAGTATTTATGACAATATACTGTGCTCTCTATCCTTATTTTGAGAGCACAGTACTATGGTTTTTAACTGATTTTAGGCAGAGTATACAAAAAAGTTCAGTTAAAATATTAATATTCATACCTCATCAACTGTCTTATAGCATGGTGGATTTGAGTTTGGGTCAAACTCCATTTCAGAAGGTATAGACTGCAAAAAAAAAAAAAAGAAAGAAATGTAGTTAGATGATACACTTTAAAAATAATCCAATGATAAAAGGAAACCAATTCAACCAAAGTCTAAATATCAAGGTAACTCACATGACGAGAGATGAAGCAAGACATGGGACCGATTTCTGTGAACAATCCAACCTGAAACAAATTATATTATATATGAACGTTAAATAGATCAAAATTCTCACTATTAATTTGGTTAACTAAAATTTTGTTTTTTTTAGTAAGTTGAAGAAAATACATTGTAATTCCAAGAAAAGAAATGTGTTATGTGGCAGAGCTAAAGAGATTTCAACAAAGACTGCAGCAAAAAATGTTATATAGGTCAGTTATTCACGTCTCCCCATTTTAAGCTGCAATGTGTAACATTCACTCATGCGCTTCAAAAGTTTGTATTTATGATTCTTGCACATGGCTCCTAGGAAGAAATAAATGTAGATGTATCATGGATGTAGGCAGCAAGACATTTGGGGAAAGGGCTGAGTTTTTCATGGTGCATTAAAACCCTTTCAAGCTTTGCAAATACCAAAAAATATTAATACATATAAATTCCTTCTCATGTCATATATTGCACCTTTAAAAATTAAATGCTTTAGGTTCATCATTCATGTTTATCATCACTTTAGTTGTACTGTAGTGCTTTATACCTTGTTAACCTGTGTGACCACAGCGTCCACAACCTCCCCCTTGAACGGCCGGAACACAATGGCCTTGTACTTGACTGGATACAGGACAAAGCCTCTGCCCGGCTGGATTACACCCGCTCCGATGTTGTCAATGGTGGTGACAGCAATGACAAAGCCATACCTGAGAGGCAAGCATAAACATCTTTACAACAGGCCTACTGCATCTACACTGTATGCAAATTAAGGCTGTACACAACTGAAATATTATGGGTTGTCTATGTGGCAAACTGCAATATCCAAATAACAGCAGCAGAAATGTTTGGATAAATGTAAAATGTATCACAGCATACCCTTTAAAATGAAGTATTGTAATAATATAGAGATGTTCCCACCTACAAATACACAGGTTTTTTTCATTAATTTTATGGGAATCCCATGGATTCCTGTAGCATTCCATGAGGATGGAGTAAATGTAGCTATTTATCGTGTATTTAGCACAGGACAGAGGAAAAAAAGAGCAACAGTAACAATAGTTTCTTTTAGTTATGAATAGGCTATTTGACCCGGAAATATGGAATAAAATGAAATCCAGATGAAAAATAGGCCTATATCTTTTGTGAAATGCAGTTGTTAGATGTGCCAGAAAAACAACGTGATCCAGACTACTTCCCCTCTCAAAATATTCATAAAACAAGAATGGGATGGAACAGGAAATTTATTAAATTGTGTCATGGGATCTGCACAGGGCAATGGTATGAATCACATTCTTATTAAGGGAGTGTAGTTGTTTAGTACAGACCACAGACAAAACGTGGTCTTTGGTTTTCTCTATTTTTTGTATAAAAATACCTGAAAAATTCCCACTGATACTATAACTCATACTGTAATCTTAGTATTTATTTATTGTGTAAGTGTAGGAAAGCTATTAAGAAAAAAAATAATAATTTAATAGAGTGACACTCCGATGCTGACAAAAGTCAAACAAATATTTTGTCAGTCACATGCCTGCCTTGGTTCTTAGATGCTAATGTGAAAAAGACAGGGACACCCAATGTAGATAAGGTAAAAAAATAAATAAAATAAAAATTCTTATTGTGATAGTTCTACCATATGACAAAGAGGCAAACCAGAGTGTGACTCATTTGTTAAACCAGTGGTTCCCAACCTTTTTTTCAAAATCAAAAACTTCTGGTGACCCCAGACATTCAAAATGGAGACTTTTTTTTTTGGCTAAAATTCATTTGTTTTTGATCATGTAATAGTTTGCTATACTATGTTGTAAATAAACATTAGTTTTAGAGGACATTTAGTCTATATAATGTCTATTACTATGGACGGAGGCAGAAAAGCCAGGTGTAGATTACTGCACAAAGTGAGAATTTTATTTTCCTTGGTCAGAATATGTAGTCAGTCCAGCTTGGATTTACAAGGAGGACAACTAATACTGAACAAACAAGAACTCAAACTATGAATTATGAAAGAGCTGCAGCTTCAGCTCCACTGTTTGTCATGTCTTTTCCTGTGATTCTCTCTCTCAACTCACCATGCATTTTTTTATTAGTACGTTTTTTTGTTTTGTTTTTTTAGCAATTACTAGAAATTCCAGGCGACCCCAAGGTTGTAAACAGTGTTAAACCAAATGTATGTTCAATATAAAAAGACAGGGAGGTTCACATTTGTTTACTTTTTTCCTATAACATTTAACAAGCATATATACAATTTATCTAAAATGGTAGGACATAGACAAGCATATACCAAGAGCCTAAAATACTGGAATTATACTGTGTTTACAGACGGTACTTTGTCCCTTACTTGCCGGTACATGTGCCCTCCACTTCTGTGAAGAGCTTTTGCTTCACGGTGTTGAGGAGATTAGGACCAAAATACCTCGGATGTAGTAAGATTTCATGCTCCAAAGAAATCTGTATTAATGTAAAAAGCAACATAAATATTTTAATGTTGATTCTGTAAGCAGTGGCTGTTATACAAGACAAAAGAATGCGAGGAAAGGTTTGTTTGGGTATCTTTAGCTTTGTCCACCGAGCCACGATCACGTTCAAGCATCGGTGATGAACAAAACATCGGCACGGTGCTATTAGCCAGCACATACACGGTAATTAATAGTCATACTTACATGGTAAAACATTTCAGATGTAAAGTCTCACCCTATCTTGAATCGTTTTGTCGTTTCAAGAAATGTTTCACTACGTTTTGAAGTTGAATGAAATCGTCTCTAATGAAAGCAGTTTCCGGGTCACGGGGTCATAGCGACTAGGAATTATTTGCCCAGAGTTTTGTCTAACAGGAGATGAGAGCACGACTCACGTTTATTTAATGGTATTTAGAGAAACGCAGGGATGAAAATAACACATATGTGGTGTTATCTTATTTCTCACAAGCTAATACGCCTCGCATATGAATCGCCGATTTATATGTGAGGCTAGCTGCGCATGTCTGAGCCCTGAGTAATGTCTGTCAGGGAACGAGAGGAAAAACATTTATTTACGAGTATTTGGAGAAACACATGAATGAATGAAAATAATACAAATATATGGGTGGTATAATCATATTTCTCTCACATATAAAATTTAAATACTTTAAGTTTCAGATAAAGTCGGGAATTTACATGTTCATCGCAAGGCAACACTAAAGCTGCAGTTGCTACTACATCCATGCACGTGCAAACCCCGCCCCCTGGCGTTTAGGAGGGGGAGTTGACGAGGGGCGGGCCAGACGTAAGGCGTAACCCAGAGCTGGACTGTGATTGGACTGTTAAACTGGACTGTTGACGTCTGATGTAAGCGAAACAGGTCTTTAAGGTGATGTTTACATGTTTAGAGTAATAATGAAGACTTAAAGTCGGTCGGTCGGTTATAAGTAAATATTTTAATCACTGCCTCATCGACGATCTGATTTCCTTAACTCGTCTTTGACCCACTTCCGGATAATCCCTCAAGTTTGTGTTATGGCGAGCACCCTGGTCTCCAAGTTGTGTCACCGTCCTGTGATTACAAAGCTTGTAAGTGATCCGACTTTGTCTGATCCTGATTTGATCTCACTGTAGGCGCATATATGTGCAACTCTTGTGTCATGTCATTGTCATGTCATAGGCACAGGTGTGTCTCAGGTCCGGCTGCGGGTCTCAGGGGGCACCAGGGACCAGACATCTCTCCACCGAACCCCCTCCGGAGAAAATCAGCCGATACCCAGTACCTTACAAAAAAGACCTGCCTTATGACATAGTGGCGTTTATGGAAGAGGTGGAGTCAAAGGTAGAAGACACTGAATGTGTGTGGCATTAAATCTAAAGTTGCACAGACAGATTTTATTCACTGAATGTTTCTTTACAGGGAGGCTTTTTGCCAAATGTCTTCAAAGTCCTTTCTCACAGACCAGCAGAGTTTAGAGCCTTCTTCTCTTACTATGGAGAACTCATGAACAAAGAGACAGGTGTGTTTTTTCTTCTTCACACATGTATGAGTATAGTATGAGTTCAGACTTTTAATACTACTACTATTACTACTTTGAGCTGCTGGGTCATTCCACCTCAATTCAACGGGTTTAGAAAAAAATTCCTGCTCGACCATCTTGGATTTGCTTCAAATTTTTACCATGTGAAGTTCAACCATGAAAAGTAGCCCAGCCAAAATTTCAGTTATAACATATTTATATGTTATAACTATTGTCATGTTCACCGTTGGAAATATGTTACAAACAGATTGTTCTATTACATTTGGTGTTTAGTAAATAAATCACTATACTCTGCACAGTCAAACAGTTCAAGCATCTCGAATTTCATGAGCAGATGATAAGAATCGTGAGCGATATAGCTGGGTTATTCAAAAATATTTTTTTGTTGGTTGGAGTCCTAGAACCATCATGAAATTTTACATTTTGTAAGCATATGTGATGGTCTTTCAGAAAATAAGTTCTTTTGGTTGGTACTCCTTGTCATACTTGTGGTATTTGAAAGTGAAAATTAATGAAAAATGTTATTTTGCGATTTTATTATGACAAAAACAACAACAAAAAAGGATCATACCCATTAATAAATGCTGATCTGATTACTCTATATACTTATGTAAAAGGATGTGTAATTATTTGCAATATATCATATTTGGTTTGTGTTTAATTGGTCAATAAATATAGGGGTTCGTAAAAGTTTCAAGTTTATTTTCCAGATTTCACAAGGTCATACCACAGTCCCAATAAAGACAATGTTATTGATAATATACATATGCAATCTATATGTGGTAGTCTTCCTTTGCTGAAAATTTCATGCATTTAGCTAGAAAACTTACTGAGATATTGCACTCTAAAATTTGCTGCGTTTTAAGACGATCACGAAATGCACCAAAAACGGCACGAGGGGTACCCTGTTCATGAATTTTTTTCTTCAAATGTATTTGATATACCAATGTGAAATTTTGGCTGAGGTGTTTTTTAGTGTTGAACTTTATATGGTAAAAATTTCAAGCAAATCTAAGATGGTCGAGCAGGAGGCACTTGTTGAATTGAGGTGGAATGACCCTGCTCCCTTTAGGGGTCACCACAGCAAATCACCTGCTTCCATCTGATCCTGTCCCCTGCATGTTCTTCTTTCACAGGGGTGTCACTTCAGTATAGGGGCCACATCCTTCCAATATTATCTAAAGTGGGCCGGACCAGTAAATTAAAAACATAATAATGTATAAATAATGCCAACTCCAAACATTTCAATGTGTTTAATAGTGAAAAAAGTTAAATTACATTATAGAAACATTTACATGTATAAGCTGTCCTTTTAAAAACATGAACAACCATGAAAAAACTGAAATTTATTAAGAAAAGCAAGTGCAATTTTAAGTATATTTTGCCTCTGCTTATCATTTGTAAATGTGCATTACAACTTCCAGATGACAATGGAACTGCAAATTTACAAAGTATTTTAGTAACTGGCAGAATAGTAGTAAAATTGCACTTACTTCTCTTAGGACATTTCTAGTTTTTCATATTTTTTGTGAAAGGCTAGTTTGTAAATTTACACGGTTTCATGAAATTTAACTTTTTTACACTAAAACAGAGGAAAAATTTGGAATTGTCATTATTTGAAGGTTTTTATGGTAGTATTTTACTGATCTGACCCACTTGAGACTAAAATAGGGCTTTATACAGCCCCTAAGCAAAAGGATTGACTGTTAATATATTCAGTGTAATCTTTGCATTTCACAAATTCATCCTACGGGCCGGATTGGACCCTTTGGCGGGCCAGATTTGGCCCCCGGGCCGCATGTTTGACACCTGTGTTCTTTCACATCAACTCCCTGCATGTGCTCCACCACATACATATATCTATCTCCTGTTTGATCTTCCTCTATCCATTCTGCCTCGTCCATCATTCATTCCCTAAACTCTTTTCTTTCCTGTTTTTATCTATCTCCTTTCTTGGACCAAGTTCAGGCTGTTAATGAATAGGTAATTCCCAGAATGTGTCCCCAAATTCAATCCCAGATCATGCTACCATCTTGAAGAAGCCAGGTTATTTGTTTGCACACTTTATTTCTCATAGTTAGTTTGCTGTGTGTTACTGGAAAGGCTCACTTTTGGAGCAGGTGATGCATGCCAGGTGTGGTGCTGAAATATTTTTACTATCAGACAGTGGCAGGTATTGTAGCAGGTATTGTAACTGCCCCTGATGCCATTGAACTGTGAAGCGCTGTAAGACAAAGAGGAAAATATCATGTAATAAACAAGCACTTATTCAGGTCAGCAAGTAGGGCTGTTCTGTGTGCAAACTTCAGGAAAACTAAATACAACAAGAACAGGGTTTGATTATATGTAAAGTCATTTAAAGGATGTAATCTGTTAGATTTAATGGGACAGATTTACTGTTTACAGTACAGTGAGTGGAATAGACAGTACTGTGCAAAGGTCTTACACAGCCTTTAACTTTATTGTTTGACCAAGACTGTGACCACACACGTATTTTAGAGGTCGACTGATATGGGTTTTTCTAAGACAATATAGATTTTTTAAAAATTTGGTCTGTCGATGGCCAATATCTACAGCTGATTTTGGAGGCCGATATTTAAGGCTGACTTTTTTTTTTTTTTTTTTTAAACACATTGACTAAAATACAAATGTAAACACTCAGATAATTAAGATTTTTATGCAGCAATATAAATGAAATTATTAATACACATAGTACTCTTTTAACATTTACTGAACTCCAAGTGCTGCCCGCACAGGTGCCTGATCAAATGTCTTATAACATTTTTACTACCGATCAAATATCGGCTTTCAAAAAAATTAAGGTCAGTGGCTGATATTGAAAGGAATCAATATACTGGCCAGCTGATATATCAGTCTGCATCTAATGCATTTTTTAGTCCTTGTACTAATATATGAACAACTGGAATTTACAGCAAATATGTAAACAGCATTAAAAACAAAAACACATTTAAGAGAAAAATAATTCTGAATATAGCAGAAGCTATATTTGATCATCTGGACAGAGAAAAGGATAAAACACCACAAAAGCCTCTGAGACAATCTGAAGGTGTGTAATACAACACAAGATTATTTAAGAAAACATCCAGACAGTCGACCCAAGAGAGTTGAAGATTTACTGAATCCAAATGGACGTCACACTAAATACTGACTTTACCTGCAGAAGATAAGTTCAGATTTTTTGTTTTGTTTGTTTTGAGTTTCAATACTGTGCACATGTTTCCTGCATATTTCTTGTTAGAAATGAAGACATACACCTGTTAAAACTGTGCAGAAACTGTAGATATAATTGGTATTAGACTTTTGTCATTACTTATTTTATCTTGTTAGGATTTGGAATGAGTCTCTGCATTCATTGTTAGAAAACCTGAAACCTAGTAATAACCTTCGACATATAAAACAGGATGCATGACTAAACTCTGGATAAGTCTGTTTTTGTTATTCCAGTGCTTACTGAATAACCACAATTTGGCCTTTTATTGTTTCATGTGTTAAACTATATGGGGGCTGTTTAGACATTTGTATGTCACGCTACTGGTCTATCCTGTTGAGCAATGCCAAAGACCAACTGGCTTACATTTTTCATAGAATTCAAGAAAGGTTTTCTCATGAACAATGAGCTTATTTTACAGGAGCTCGTGTAGGCATTTTTCACAATGAAGGTTTTCTTATTGATCTGGATAACTTAAGTGTGTTTGTGAACAGCATAGTGTCTTAAAGTCCACTCACTTCTGACGTTATGCTTCCTGGAACAACAAATTAAATACAGCCTGGCTTTTCTTTATAGTCACTGTGTGAATGTATCTGCTGCGTGTCTTTGTGTCCTTCTATTTCCTGACTGCAAATTAATTTAATTTAAAATATCTTCAGGCGGACTTACCAAGGCTGACCGTGAGCTAATTGTTGTGGCAACCAGTATCCACAATAAGTGTCTCTACTGTGTGGTATCCCATAGTGCATTGCACCGCATCTACTCAAAGAAGCCCACTCTTTCGGACCAGGTATTTTCCTCATATGTTTCAGTGATGGCTTCTTGCTTTGAATGAAGTGAATGAACAGATGTACTGTTGGTGTAACAACAACTAATCTGAATCTTTCATATGCTAGATTTTGCTGGGTTTTAATGTGTTCTTCACAAATTAACCTTTTTTGTGCTTCTAAACAAACACCCACTTTGTTCAACTTCTTGCTTTCCTTCAGGTGATTGTTAACTATGAGAATGCAGAGCTCTCACCTCGGGAGCGTGCCATGCTAGATTTTGCCATGGCTGTGTGTCGCTGCGACACGATCACAGAAAAGCACTTCCAGTCACTGGAGGAAGTGGGCTTTGACCGAGAGGATGCCTGGGACATCGCCGCCATTGCTGCTTTCTTTGCCATGTCCAACCGGCTCGCCCACCTCACAGACATGAGGCCAAACACAGAGTTTTATAACATGGGCCGTGTTCCACGGGACAAGAGCAAGGACAAGGCAGATGGAGAGAACAAATGAAAAAGGGCCACTGTTACAGATCGGATAATCAAAGGTCAGACCACTTACATTATGCAAACTTTGAAGCACAAATTGTTGCACATTTGATTTACTTTATTTTGTCTCCCTACCTTGTGTGAATGATGGGATGTTCTTGATTATTTTGTATATTTTGCAATACTAGATGTACAAATACTTAACCTGAACTACACTGCACTCCATTAGCCTGACTAAGCCGCTGTTGGGCAGCAGGTATACAAGTGAATGGATTATGAACTTGTGTCTGCCTTCTTTTATTGATTAAGTCATTCTGTCATTTTACTGTTTTGATTTTAGGTGGTTGTTCATTTAACACTTGGTTGGGAAAGTTGTTTTTTTTTTTTTTTTTCTGTTAGATGTTCAATATATTAACACATAAATGAGCAGAAACACAATATCTTAAATGTAGTAAAGCTTTCATAATAAATACATATTTTGTTCATTGTAACCAACACAGTCATGTAAAACTCAGTCTATTAATGCATTTTTTTGTCATTCACTGATGGGAGATACTCTTTGTTTAAATGTGTTCCTTTATTCAGAGTTACTGTCACTGCCAGAAAGATTGTAAATACTGTATGTTGCTGGCAAGAAAATGCCTGTACTTCCCTCTCCTCCTTTCTAAATAAATTATATTTTTCTTGATTTCAACTAAGGTCTGATTTATTTTTTTTCTGATTTTACCACCTTTCATCATATTTTTCTCTCTCTTCTTTAAAGTAAATCATCTGCTTCAAAGCAGGAAGTCCACCATGAGCTGAACACAGTGGTGGGTTTGTCAGAAGTGAAGTTAGTTAATGTCAGTGTGGTGCTGTTTGTCACCACTAGGTGGCACCACATCTGCATTCATACACATGGGGGATTTACACAGCTACTAGATTATTGGCAAAATTATATATATATATATATATATATATATATATATATATATATATATATATATATATATATATATATGTGTGTGTGTGTATATATATGTGTATATATATATATATATATATATATGTATATATATGTATATATATATATATATATATATGTAGAGAGAGAGAGAGAGAGAGAGAGAGAGAGAGATAGATAGATAGATAGATAGATAGATAGATATAGATATAGATATATCCTGTAAGTACTGCTCACATAGACATAGAAAGAAAAACTGACATGAGCATTAGTGGTGAGCTTAAAATATATTTCCTTGTCATGATCTCAGTATCACATATAAGGAGTGTAAATCTTAGGTGGAATTTGTTTAGTGTCTTCCACTGCCAGAGTTCCATGCCAATCCTGTTCTCATTTCTTTGAGTTACTCATTTTCCCCACAAATTTATTTTCTGCCAACCTACTTATAATACTGACATCCACAGGCGGTCTGTTATCTAAAGTGATACAAGTCAAACATGACTCCAGGCATCAGGAGAAGATTTACTTTTCTGTGTGAGTATGAGTAATGTTGAAGTTACATATTGGGTTACAATGAGGGAACGTCATCGAATTGTGTTAAACAACATTGCTCTCCTTGATTTAATCGTCACCGTCTGAGAATTACAAATGTTGTGCTATTATTAGCATGTTGAGAGTCATTCAGAATCTGGAAGTTGTTCAAAGTGGAAATGTACTGCTATAGAATTATTTAATCTCCAATTACAATTATACACAATTAATCATAATTCCTACATCACCACATTAAATTCCTCTGACAGAGCTTTACAGACCTTGTTAAACTATGTCACAGCGAATCCATTCACTTTAGTAAAGGTCACTGCACTGACAGAGTCCTTCCCAGGCCTATCCTGTCCCCGTCACACTGATAAAGTGTCATATGTCTCAGGAACTGCTCATGTTCTATCACAGTTCCTCATTAAGTGCCAACCCGGCTGACCCCCGTGTCTCCTCTTAGTATTAAAAGGCGACAATAGGCTCCAGACAGACTAAATTTATGGTCTGCACATGCCATGTTTTTAAACATCCTAGAATAGAATAGAATAGAATAGAATAGAATAGAATAGAATAGAATAGAATAGAACAGAATAGAGCGTTGGAAATAAAATAGAAATTCAGTATATTTGCTTTTCAGTACGAGCTTTGGACACTACTTTTCGAATGTTCATTTTTCTAGGTGTCTTTTCAATTTTCAGTGTTCTTGATTTACAAGTTGCTTATTATTGCAAAAAATAATAATCTGGTGGTATTTCATGTACATAATATTTATTCCACAGTTAAGTTTGTAAAAACAAACATTTCATGTGTTTTTTCCAGTCTGTGGAAAAACTTTACAAGTCACTTTTATGAAAACTGTTGACTCTGCACTTTGTTTTTACAGTGGTCCAATATTCATTTGTAAGCTACAGAACAGAATAGAACAGAATAGAATAGAATAGAATAGAATAGAATAGAATAGAACAGAATAGAATAGAATAGAACAGAATAGAATAGAATAGAATATTGATCTCCTTAAAAAAATGTTAACAGCTATTACATGGAGGCCTGCACTTATTTTCTTTATTCCAGCCTGTTGGTAGAATGATGGATAAATCAATAACATTTTGTCTCTGTTGTAAGCTGGAGGGGAATCGCCACTGTGTAATGATTCTCCTGAGGCTGGTAAAACCTGTCATGATACTCACTTGCCAAATGAGGCATAATACAGAGAAGGAAAAATGGAGTATGTTCCAGAAAGCAGGAGATGTGGGTCAAGTGAAAGAAAAGACCAGTAATACCAATCATTTATGAAGTTCAATGAAAATAAAGAGCGATAGCAACAGGTTCTAGACATCATTCATGTGACCAGTCCTTGAGTTAGATCCAAGAAATTGCAACAGTTCCTTAGTAGACTTCACATCAAAGTCAGCAGCAAAATTCATTTTAAAAAATTATATTTCTGTGTATCATACAGTAGATTTGATTCAGTTTGATTTGGATTTGGTTTGATTCAATTTAATTTGATTCAGTTTGATTTGATTCGATTTGATTCAGTTTGATTTTGATTGGATATGGTCAGTGTTTACAGCATAGAAGTATTTTGTAAATGGCTTTTCTAATACTAATCAAAAGTGTTAGTATTTACTGAAGGTCACACACATTCCTCACTCATACTTGTCTAAAAGAAATTCTCTGGAAATAATTTACATACTAATTCAAGTTCTTTACTCAACGGCAAGTTCTGAAATGTACTCAAAGTGTAAAAGAAAGGCTTCTATGTTTCTGTTTCTTTGTAACTCTAACTGAGCATGTTGTTATTGTGCACTGCACTAAACACCCATTGATCATGTGTTCTATGTTCTATGTGTTCTATGTATTCTGTCCATTTAGACTGGGATCAGTTTTGATGTGGGGAAGGCATGCAATGTTCAAATAAAAAAACAAAACAAAAACAAATAAAGTAACACACCTGTTTTGAAAGTGTAAGTAGAAAGTACAGATATTTGTGTTAAAATAACTGAAAACTGGACCCTACAGTTCTCACTTCTGTGTTCATTTCAGAATGAACAGTCTGTGTATTTTGTGTTACATGGACCGGCCTGGTCAAATCGCCAACATTTGTCTTTAATTATGTAATCCAATGTGCGTTCTCTAAATCAAACCTATTTTCCCGTTTGTGCTCAGCCTTTATACTTCCTACTGGTAACCCACATAACTGAGACAGAGGCAACCAGAGGAGAGAAAAGAAGTGGAGTTAGCATAAAGTGCATCTCATTGTTTATGCTTCCTCTGGGTTTTCAGCCAAACTTGTCCACTTCAGTTTTAAACAACTTTCAGCAGTGTCAGATAAGTCCTCCATTCTTTCAGACTTGTAGAGAAGGGAAGGTGGAGTCAGTCAGAAAGTAGGAAAAACTAATTTGATTAAATTTTGAGGGATATTCTGCTCCTTGTACAGAGGTTATAGGAGCTTTTCCTTTAATTACGTGGTGGTTTTTATGTTGAGCAAATGATCAGTATACAGTTTGTGTTTCTAGTAAATGTGCATTTAAAAAAAATAACATTTACATTTTTTTCTAATCTCTTTAATGGTATGTGTCTAGGCTTTGTAAGTGATGCTGCTTCTCTAATATGTGATATATAGTTAGGTATTGTTGGCTAAGTATGCGGTGTGTTCCTTTCCTAATAGAAATGTTACCTTTTTATTTCCTAAAAAATTGTTTTTTTTTTACTAAGCAATAATTCCAGGTTTGACAAAAAATAATATGTTGTGTAAATTGTGCTTTGTGTGGAAGGGGTTTTCCCATCATTTTATGATATAGTGGCGAAGTGAACCATCTAGATATTGATCTAAAAGTTTTATGGAAATAATATTCAATTTCTTCAACAATACAATAGTTATGAAAAATATCACAGTGACATGGACAGAAAGGATTACATGTATTTGTATTTGCATGATGTATTTTGAGCTTCTTTCATTATATGGATTTAATGAATATCAATTAAAAAAACCTTCATTTAATCTATGGTAAGATGAACCATTTGATATCTTAGCACATAGTTAGCAAACATCCAAAATGTGTCTGAGACCAGCAAATGCCCACCTAACTTAAAATAAATATGAACAACTTAAAAAAAATTCATATACCCTGTAAGCTAGAAATAACGCGTGAATGTGTCCTTGATTTATTTACCCTTTTGTTTGTTTGTTTGTTTGTTTATGTTTAGTGGCAGTTTGTATGCATATGGGAAGGGTGGGAGGGATAGGATTCGGTTGGTTAAACTAAGAAAAACAATTCAAGACATTGTATCTAAAATCATCATATATTGTTTTTCCTGTCTTGAATAATAATAATTAAAAAAAAAAGTGTGTCAAGCAAGCGAGTTGCTAACATTCGTGTTGATAAAATTGACAAATAGAAAAATGACTGTGTATCCCTTGTGTTCTTATTACTGTTTAGTCTTACCTAAGTGTCCTAATCTGTTATGGTCCTTGTATGTCCTGTAGTGTGTTGTTGTTTGTATCGAGAAGATGACATAAGATGATGGTAGAGGTTTCTATTATTTGTACTAACAGCTGCAGTAGTAGTATATCCACTGTTAATACTTGTATTTGTAGTAGTAGTATTAACAGTTATGGACATTTGTTCTAGCTATTGGTAGTTATACTAACACCAGCTGTTTTAGGTTTTAATAGCTGTAGTGCAGTTTGCTGTGCATGTGTTTCCCCCTATTTCCCCCCTCCTCCCCTTCCCCACTCTCTCTCTCTCTCTCTCTCTCTCTCTCTCTCTCTCTCTCTGTTTCATTTTCTTCCTTTAACCCTCTCTCTTTAACCCCAACTGGTGTAGGCAGACGTCCATCCTGCAGGAGTCAGGGTCTGCTCCAGGTTTCTGTCTGTTAAAAGAAAGTTTTTCCTCGCTACTGTCACCAAGCGTTTGCTCCTGGAGGATTCTGTTTGGTTTCTGTAAATTGGCTTAAGAGTCTGGTTTAGACCAGCTCTGTTTGTAAAGTATCATGAGATAACTTTTCTTACGATGTGACACTATATAAATAAATTTGAATTTGAATTTGAATATTCTCATCTGTGTGTAATCTTTTATCATTATCATGTGTCTAATGGGTCTAATATATGCAGTAAGCGCCTGTCATAATGGATATAAGTGTCTTCCATTTGGATGGTCAACAGAGGTCCCTCCTCACACCCCGACTAGCCTTTGGTCACTGTGTGAGCTCTAAAACAAGGCATTTCTTTTTTGAGCACCTTGTCTCAGAGTGGTGATTTTCTGTCGTAAAATCCCACATTAACACTAAGTTGTAAAAATTGCTCCTCTAGTCTTGTCTTTGTACCTCTACTTCATAATTGTTATTGCAGAAATTTACAGCTGTTTCCCGTGGCACATCTTTATTGACAGTGACACGGTGAGTGCTAAGGCTAGCTTCTGTAATTAGGCAAAGGGTCAAATGCAAAGATCATTTGAAGAGGCAAGAGGAATTGAAAATAATGATAAAACTATCACGAAGCTAAAATCGTCAATTACATAAGAAATGAAATAAACATCAGTTCATTACATATTTATGGGAATAACTATTCATTTGTGTCCACAGCATAAAAAGTTTGTCTAATTTGTCATTAGACCTAAATACAAAACAACAGCAGCAAATCAAGTGTAATAACTTTAGTGACATGGTTATATCACAGAGATATTTTCGGGTACTCTTTTACATTAACTAATATGCCCTATTTATTCACAAGGGATGTACTCCCAATTTGTGAGTCATTGACGAGAATGAAGACAGACAGAAGGGCTGAATTTTAACCAAGCAAGCACATATGGGACATTAGCAAATGGACAGACACAAGGATGAGACCATTACTGTGGCTGTTAAAAATGTGTCAGCCCCTGTTAAGGATGTGTGCAGGCATCCATGTGTAGAAGACTGCATATGCACATAGGCTACATTGTGTTAAAGTGTATACAAAGCTATTTACCTCCTCTGGGAAAGTGTGAATGTATGCAGTGTAGGGGGGTCATATGCATTAAGTAGGATCACTGTTAGTGTTATAAGGGAGAATCTCTACATCACACATACGACATGCACATACGACATACATCCACTCATAGATGTGGCAAAGATAGGACATGTGAATGCTTGCTGCACCCACACATGGTTAAAATGATTTATATGTCAGTTGTTGAGTTATGTCCTGAAAACTCCAGATATATTCCTCACAAATTTACAAAGTAGAATGATCAGTTTATCAGACTAGAACTGCACTGGCTAAGCAAGAAGATGCAAAAACTACTGCACTGATTTTCCTGAAACCAGGTGGAAAAGAACAACCAAAGCCATAGGGCCGGATCTGTTAAGGTCCCAGTTTGTGTGTACTAATGTGTGTGTGTGATCTAGAATTTTGCATGTGGGGTTGAACTGTGGTTTGCGGGTGATTTACTAAGATTGCCTGCGTAAATGACATCAGGTGCAAAGTCTCCGAGACCGCCCTATTTAAATGAGGATTTTGCGTGTGCTACTGGTTGTTGTCATGGAGACAATACACTGGAAAAACTGCTCTGGGATACGCCAGCACTAGTGGAAACAGTGACTGGAATGATCCAGACACAAGGAGTTGGAAGGAGTTTTTTGTCACAGAAGGTATTGCTTGACTCTTCCTTGGTCCCAAATCATCCCTTAGTTCATCTAGAAGTTCTAAAATGGCATTATGGGGCAGCAGCGTTGGATTCATTTTAGAGGTGGGGGGGCTGTGGGGGTTGTTGAATTGAATGACTGTCAGGTGCACATCATTTTGTCACACTGTAGCGTAATGTTGGTGTGTGTTTTTAATCACAATCATAAGATCAAGTGGGAAAGTACAAGCTACAAGAGTTCCATAAAATGTGTGTGTGTGTGTGTGTGTGTGTGTGTGTGTGTGTGTGTGTGTGGGGGGGGGGGGGGGGGGGGGGGTGTACAATTATTTTTTCTTCCGTCATTCCTGTTTCATCATTTTGATGTCTCCTTGCGACAATACCCACTTCTATGTGTGCACAATTACACATCCAAACTGTTTACACCTCCCCCTCAGATGTGTTAAATATAGACGCAGTTTTTATGAGCAAAATGGCTTTCTGGTTTGATAAATCACTTTGCGTGTGCTATATTAATATATTTACATTTTCTCCTCCCACCACTCACACAATTGTGTGTAAATGCCCCATATTGCATATTCATTGTAGCAAATGTACTAACTGAATGTAGATGTGCTTTTTTGCACCTTTGAAAGACGCAACCCTTAGTGCTCACTGTTAGTAAATCAGTTTGTAAATTTTTTTACATGTGTAATGAGTTTGCACATGTTTTTATACATGCAAACCTTTAGTGGATCCAGCCCATAGAACGATCGCCTTAATTTTTGCAGGAAAAGGGACTTGGATTTCAGTGCTAATCTTTGTCAATTTTAGTGATCTAATGATATTGTGGGATGAGAAAAAAGAGGATCACTGATCTCTCTGAGTATCTAAATAAATACATGATGACCTATCAGAAAACAGAAAAGCAGATTCACACATAAGCAGTAGACCTGTCACATAAAAACTAATGATGATAGAAGTTGTGTTGACTCAATGAAAAGTGGAAATAAAGGTGAAGCAGCAGCTGAAGGATCTTTAAACCGCAGCTGTTCCTATAAATGACCACGTTGCATGCTCGACCAACGCCGCTGCACCAGAGATCTTCATGGGTCTTTAAAGGTGATTGATCATACCACACACTCACCAAATGTCTTGCTTTTTGTGGCCAAAAATCATGTGTTGGACCCAAAGATGTAAGTGTAGTAAACTGCAACTGCTAGTGGGGACTGGAGTCAGTGAAGTGTTTTAATTTCTTTTGTGAAGCAAACACTGGTATGCTGCATCTCCACATGACTCAAGCTCTGACCTCTCCGAAGTGTTTCAGATTAGACTGTTCCAGACTGATAATCCAAATGCACATTCACTCAGATTACTTGATGCGGATTATGAACCATGCATCATCTCTAATTTACTGCAGAAAGAGAGAGAATCCTGCTTGTTGTCGTTGTGTGTCCTTGCATGTTTTATTCAGGTATTTGTACAGTCTATGTTTACTTTTTGCATTCACGTCATTTTTTGCGTATGTTTATCACCCCCTTCTTACTCCTAGAATATTTAAATCTACATAAAAGAGCAGTTCCTGTCATTGTAACAATAAATAGTATGGCCTGCAACTTGCCTGGTTAGCACTAAAACAAAGGGCTTTAATAATGGATGGAACATTGTTTAATAGCTGGGATATGTTCTGTTTGGCATCATTCCACATTTAAAGATCTGAAGTTTTAAATGCCTTGTTTTCTCTGTTTTTATGTTTCAGTTTGTGACTCAATCTGGGTTGCAATACTCTTAAAAACATTTTCAGGAGTCTGCTTTCACTGGCGTTGTCCTTGAAACTTGGCAATATCACCAGTTGGCAGACTATATTGTATGTTTTTGCAAATGCTGTGCTCATATGTTTGCATGTGCTACCATGAATATGAATGTATTATTTGACTCATTTAACTGGCGACGCATCTCTTCAGGGGGATTTAGACGTCTCACACACACAACTCATGTTTGGGTTCTAGCCTGTATTCAGGTTCATGTAAACAGTTATCCAGACCTCTGGCCAAGAGAGGAGGAACGGCTCAGCTCTGTCAGGAAAACCCAAAGGAAACTGAGAGAAGATGAGACTGATGGATGACAGCACTCTCTGCTCAGCCAACCCCAGCTCTGCTCTCTCATTTAGCGATGCATCACATTAGCATTCAGCCTGCACCTTTTGCCCACCCACTGAAATAAATCACAGCTTATTACAGTAATGAAAGTGTCATGACAGAATTAATTAAATAATGCCTTAATGAATTACAGAAACAGAATAGCACAGCAGAAGAAATAGAAAAAAATAGAACAAAATAAAAAAAAAATATATTAACACAACAGGGATGAGAATGCAAAATTAAAAGGTAAAACAAAGCAGAATAGAGGATAAAAGCAAAAAAAAAAAAAAAGGGGGCACACAGAAATTAAGTGAGACAACTAGCAACAACCAGAGAATACGAAAAGAACTGCTCCAATAAATCTAATCCAGACCAGGACAGGGTGTGAAGGTGGGACTGTTTGGATCTGAGGACCAGACAGGTGGCTGGACAACATGCAGGGCAAGGATGGGAAAGATGATCATCTGGTATGGCAGCAGGATCCAGCAGGGTTGTTTCTCAACACTTACCCCCAGGGGATTGTGGGAGTGGTGGATTGATTAGGAATGGAATGAGAAAACGTGAAGAGGAAGCAAGAGAGGAAGATATAGTCTTGGGCGTCATCCAGGACTAACCTACAGGGCTGATGCTCTTGGATGTGTGTGAAAGAAGGAAGCCTGCCACACACACACCTACTCAGCAAAAGCTTTTTTTTTTATTTATTTATTTATTTTTTACTAATAATGCTGGGCCAGCCGTTCAGCATGCAGAGGTCATGACTATATTGGATGGTAATAAGATTGCACTTCAACCCATAACTTTTTTATGGATTTCATTACTTTCCTCTTTTTTCTTCACTTTGCCCTACAGCCCCTCAACCTGTTTATATTGTAAATTTCACAATATTTTGCCTATAGGGTCTACTTGTATTATTTACCTTCAAAGATTAGATTTGATTCTATACTTGGCGCCATTAAAAACACATGGGTCAGAATAATATGTATATTTGGAGATATATTAAATTAACTGGTTTGGGATTAACTTCATATTAAAGAGGGAAGCATTGGTCAATAGAGAGCAAATTGTGGACAAATTGTGATGAACTTTGCACATTTATTCAGTGCATTGAATACAGGGACTCAGAAATTAAAAGTGTCATTATTCAATATTGGGTATGTCCACCTCTGGGTTCCAAACAAGTAGTGCAGCGACATGGAACTGTCCGATCCGATCTGGCACTGATCTGGCACTCAGATGACTGATTGTACTGCGATGACAGCACAGACGACGAGCAACTTCGCCACAGCTCAGACCTGCACGTAACATACCAATGGTATGTTCTCTCTGTTGCATCGTAAGTCGTGGCATTTTGAGCTAGCAAAAACATTTGGGCGTTTTCTTTACTGCCTTTATATAGCCTATTGATATGACATTAAGGGATTAGTCCAAATGCAGACGTTGCACACATCGGGAATGAAAAAAATACAGCTGTTAACTGTGTTACTCATCTCGTGAGCAACATATATAAAATAGGCATATGAGCAAATCATTTTCTGGAAATTACACCACATGTTGGGACCTTGCGTTTTTAATGGTGTTAAGTACATAATAATAATAATAATAATAATAATAATAATAATAATAATAATAATAATAATATAATTATAACAAAAGCATTTCTGTTCTTGGTTCATAACTTTTGAACTTTTGCGATTCCCTGTGAAGTATACATCAGCTCCACACTGAGCCCAGCAGTCTGACCGTTTGACACTCTCTGATCATGCAATCTGGTCTCATTCAGACCCCCACAGTGCACAGTGTGTTTGTGAATGTGTTCATGTTTATGATGCACAAGCATATTTATAATTAAGTGTGAGTCTGATGGTGTATTGTGGATGGGAGCCAACCGGCCACTCTGTCTTGCACTTCCACCTCTTTACCTTTTACATGATCAGGCTCCACATCTGAGCTTCCTGTTGCTGGATTGACATCAAAACACGAAAATAAACACAACAACATTTCAGCAACAACAAAACATGTTTACATCTTGTCATCTCTGGAACCCCATGACTGCAGAGGTCTGGTTGGATGTTTTAAGTACTTGAAGACTAGCAGCAGAGTCTCAACAGGGGTTTGCTTTGTACGCCAGTCGGTGTTGATGAGATTGTGGTACGGCATCTGTTCCAATGGTTTGTTTTCCCCAGACTGTTATCTAATTTTATAATATATGCCCTAATGCTGGCCATGTAAGACAAAAACAAAGGATGTGGGAGGAAGGCAACAGCTTGCAACTTATGGAAGTCAGCAGAGACATTCTCATGGATAAAATCAACGTTTCATCCAGTTACAGCAGCACATCATTACCACAAAGGCCTGGTTTCTGCACTTTCTCTGTATCTTGGTACATTAGCTGCTTCTACAACCATACACTGTTTTATAATATGTAGTGTCAGTATGAAAACAGTGGGAGATATTATTAGAAATACTACGGTCTGTGTATCTTTTGGTAATTGGATTTTCTTTTCAGAACAAAAGAAAAACTTGCACTTAATTGATGTTTATTTTAAAATAGAAGAATTAAAATAGAATTTCAAGGTGTTTTCTTTTTCAGTGTCAAAGCAGATAAACCAAATTTTAAAAACTGATTGATTTTCGTTTTCTCTTTCTAATAACAAAAAATAAAGTTACTACCTGACACAAATGGATTAAAACTGACCAAAAATGCTTGGTTTTGTCATTTTCTGAGATGTTGTCATTTTTAAGGTAAGAACGCTATGCCAAGGTCACAAAGATTCTTATGAATGATGGGTTTGTATGAAAACTGGACATCGTAGACATGCTCCTTCCGTGAATGTCTACAAACTCCAGATTTCGTACGAACTAGAAGACTCGTACAAACTAGGGATGCACCGATACCACTTTTTTCCAGACTGAGTACGAGTACTTACATTTGAGTATTTGCCGATACTGAGTACCGATACGAGTACTTAATAATCCCATTCCAGTTGTTAGTTCCTTTTGTAAATGTGCTTTATTGTCTTTGTCATTAGTCTGACTGGAACAAAGTGCTGCTACTGACATTTAATGTGTTGGAATGAGCATTTCTCAATTAATCCACCAGGGGGCGCTGCTCTGAATTAACCATACTGGACAAATACCACGAAGAAGAGTAAAGTTTTTTGAGAAGAAGAAGAAAGTCAGTAATAACAAACATGGAGACGACAGAGGCAACACTAATATGGTACTAATATTGCAGCGTTTTCACTGGTAAGGTTTAAAAGCTTAGCTTCAGCAGGTAGAGAAAAGAGAAATGAGTGATAAGTTTTGTTTTCACTTCCGCTGGCGGTGGTCCGCACCGCTCCGTACTCCCGGTGGTATTCTCTGTCTGGGTACGCATCCCCCAGCATCTGGAAAACGGATGGAATGTACACAGAGGACGAACAGAACGCTGCGTCCGTATCTGTCTGTGTCTTTAACATTACCTGCAGTCAGCGTTACTTTTATCACCGTCATTTATTTTGAAAAATCTCCACACTCTTCACACTCCACACACATTATTCCACTGCCGCGTACCTGCTGCACTGAACTGTGGATGTCACACGGCTACAGAGGGAATGCACATACGTCACTTCCCCCCTGGGCCACGCCCCTCTAAATCAGACTGAGTGGCAAAAACAAACCGGCTCAACATGGCGGAGCATAGCAGTAACTACAGCGAGACCAGGAAAAATGTGGAATATAACATGAAATTAAAGACAATTAGACTCGACATGGATCCATACAAGCTACCAAACAACAAGTGGTCTACGAACATTGATATGTGGCCGGAAATCACGTATCCTGACATTTATATGAACCTGATTTCAACGCTGGGAAAATCCCCAATGCAAAGGCTGAAAGCATACAGAAGCCAAAGAGCTGTTTACATCCTCGTCATTGTTAATTAGAGGATTACAGCTGGTGAGTGCTTTCAATTCAACATACTATTGTTTTTGAGGTTTTCTGTCAGTGCAGACGTATTTTCTTGGCGGTGATTGCCGAGGTAAAGGCCCAGCAGTAGTGCTCACAGTTCACTACTGATTTACTGGAGTTGAACCCTTAGTATTGACCCAAGTGAGTGGATGATCTACTGGTACTGTGGATATTTAAGTAGAGTTAACATCAAATACTTGATACAACACAGCTACAACAGCTTTGTGCTAGAGTACCCCCTTATGTGGAAAACTAGGTTAGCCTCAGTTTAAGCTATGTAAATTATGTAGAGCACAAGGTTCAGAATCACACAATTGAAGACAAAAACGTTTCAGTTATGAAATATAGAACTAAATGACAGGTGCTAACATTAAGAGCTTTACTAAGAAGTAATGTTAGCCAAAACCATATGTAATTTAAGGTCTGATTTTTTGCAAGAATACAGCATAAATTAACGTTACCTGACACGAAATGACAACCACAAATCCAGGTTTCGTTGCCTGGATTCAAGTTATTTCTACAAATTGCAGCGATCCATCTGCTTCTTCTGTCTTTGGCTTTAGGTAGCTGGTAAAACGATAGCTCCGAGTGCTTTTTAAATCTGTTTGTGCAATCAATGGCACAACAGCTCTTCCCCATTTTTTAGATTGTTGTAAAGTTTTCGCAGTATTCAAGCCAAAGCCGCTACTCATCTCCCTCTTTTTGCCACTCAGTGGATGTAACCGTGGTGACTTCCACTAGCGGTGACGTCATGTGCATACCCTCAATAAGTGGTATTGGTGCATTTGTATTGGATTACTTTTACGAGTACGAATACGAGTACACACACTGAGTATCAGAACTGAAGCCCAATACTCGTATCGGTATTAGTGCATCCCTAGTACAAAACCATCGTTCGTAAGAATCTTTGTGACCTACGTATTAGCGCTCTTTGCTTCAAAATGACAACATCCGGTCTCAGAAAATTAAAAAAAAAAAAAAACTGGCGTTTTTGGTCCATTTTTCTATTTTTGTCAGGTAGTAACTTTATTTTTTGTTATTAGGAAGCAAAAATGAAAATCAACCCGTTTTAAATTTGGTTTATCTGTTTTGACACTGAAAAACACCTTGAAATTCAAATTTAATTCAGCTATTTCAAAACGGAAATCAATTAACCACTAGTTTTTCTTTTGTTTTGGAAAAGAAAATCCAATTACCAAAAGATACGCTGACCTATTACATATACATAAAGTTGATGACCTAAATGAGTAATAATATGTTTAATGTAATGTTTATTTTTGTTTGCGTTACCATGACTCAACCCTTTAACCACAGCTGTAATCCTTGACAATATTCACCTCTCAGAGGGATGGAAGAAAAAATAGATGTCTAATTAAACTGTGTGTAATGAGGTGAGTGACTGTTAGGTATGTAAATATCTGAGTAATTACAAGGGTAAAACTGATTTAGCATGCTGTGTACCATCACACAGGTTCTAACATCCTCTAGATTATTTAGCTGTGGCAGTGAATTGGTTTATTAAGACCCTACAAATGAACTTTAAGGATCATTAGTTTCACAATTGTCAACAAAAACAGAGTTGCCCTTCTCTCAGTGCAGATCACATACATAAAGCAGATTTATTTATTTTAAAAAAGTGTCTACGGACTTGTTTTTGCATGTCCCTTCTTATCTGTTTGCATTAGTTGTGTGTTTATGTATATGTAGGGGGTAATGGCCCATGACACACTATTGGAGCAGACACTCTTTCCTCGTACTCTTGAAGCCAGGGATCCACAGAGAGCTGATATAAGCAAAAATAGAAATGATGCGAAGAGAAACAGCTGCACTGGCATGTGTGTGCAGACACACTGGTACATTTCACATTGAAGGTGTCAATAATCACAGACAATAATGTTAATATGCTCACACTCAGGATGTGTCCTTGTGTCTCTCACTTTTTTTTACAGTGTTTATGTAGCTGTTTATGTGGCTGTGGCTTTTGTGTCAGTTCCCAAATAAATTTTTCTCTCTATTTAACCTTTCCTGTGAGATTTGTCACCATACAGTATAATATTATCCTCTGAATTTTGCATTTTTTCCAGTGAAAATCATCTATTTTCCTATGTTTACTTCACTGATCATGTAGATGTTCATAAAAGCTCAGATTAAACCTGTAAAGCCTGAATCATTAAATCATTGACAGAAAATTCCAGTTCGAGACTGGAGCCTTTATTGGTCCCTCTGAACAACCCCCATTTTTTTTTTCCCCAAGTATCAATTTCCATGCATGAGTTTAAATTTTACATCATATTTGGTACATCGAGTCTCAGTGCTCAAATATTATTATTTTTGAACAAACAAAAACATAATCTAACACAAACATGTCTAACAAATTGGTAATTCTTTTTCAAAATTAGCAAAGTTCTGCCTCCTTCCTCATTAATGACAGTCTTGTCGTGTCACCGGAAAGGCCTCAGGTGAACGAATTCCTCCCCCCTGGTGGATTATCTGTGTATTGCATGTATCTAATTGTATAATCAGGTTTTCCAAGAAAAGAAAATGTTACACTGATCATCTAGAGGGCTTTGAAACTCATGTATCAAATATGATGCGTTTGGCGTTATAGTGTTAAAGTCAAAGGTTATTATATCAAAACAGAAAAAAACAGAAGAAAAAGTGACTTAAAAGTACAATATATCATTAACTGAACATAAACCCAGTGTGTCCATCCACTGTCATTTATTCAACTCCATGGGTTTTACTGGTGAATCAGTGTTGTAGAAGATGACAGTGTTTCCACGGTAACTACGGAGCGTCTGAACGTCCAAATGGTTCATATCCGATGACTATAAAAAGATGACAAACTGTATTTTACACCAATTATTTACACGTATTAATAGGATTGGTGGATCAACAGTTTAGATCAGTAGATGCTTTTGGTCGACAGTGGATCTTTAGGTCTTTATGGGTTAAGGTTACATATATGATTACCCCTGTTTGTGTGTCTGTCAGAGGGATTATGCAAAAACTGCTGCACTGATACTGATGATGGTTGGTTTGAGGGTTGGGCATGAGCCAAAGACAAATCCTTTAAATTTTGGAGCAGATGCATGAACAGTTTCTTTTTAACATTGCATTATGGTATTGTAGAATGAAAAAAATGACTGTTGTCTGACCTAATTTTCATAGTAAGTAGTGTTTTTTTTCTTATTCTAAACTCATTTCCAATATCATATCAAAGTGCAGCTGTGTTAAATGTAATATTGATGTTTTGTGGTGTCAATGGTAGGGGGAACCAAAACCGAAATGCACCAAAAACCACCAGCAAATAAAAATTGCATCTCCACAGATTGAAAAATGTGAATCTCATCTGTATCATGGTGTCATCAAGTTTTCTTTTTCGAACAAAAGCACGCTGCCTTTTATTGTGATAACTGGTCAAAACAATACTTCTGTTTTATGGTCTTCATATGTGAATAATTTACTGCATCAATCAGGAGTTTACATTATCAACACAGTAACACCTCTGTTGTCTGTATGTTATTTGTTGCCAAAAGCTGCACTAAAGATACATTCTGAATTGTGCAAAGAAAGTTCAGAACCAGATTAGACTGAACAGTGTATCATCAAATGGTGAACTTAGCAAAGATAATAACTTTATACTGTGCCTCGGTAAGCCTCATAATTAAAGTCACGGGTAGAGAAGAAATTCTTTTACTTTAGAACTCCAGTGTAGAAAGTGTGTCCAATGAAGAAAACAACAGCAATGCTTCTATTTTTTTATTACTTTGACACTTTTAATATCTTAGAAAGTAGTTTCTTGTTCTCATCTCATCACTCTGACATTTTAGTCAAATACTCTATGACATTCGTCTCCCTCTAATGTTCATACAAACCCCCTGAACCATCAGTGTAATATATTTAGTGCATATCTTTGCAATCCAATACAGTGGAATCTTCCAAATTCCTTCTAAAAACTCTAATGCCATCATTCATTTATTTCCATTTTAACCCATAAAGACCCAAACATCCACTGGCAACCAAAATCATTTACTGATCTAAAATGTTAAATACCTGTTGAGCCACCAATCCTATCACTACATGTAAATAATTGGTGTAAAATACAGTTTGTCATCACTTCATGGTCATCAGATATGACCCATTTGGACATTCAGAGGCTCCATAGTTACCGTGGAAACACCATCATCTTCTACAGCATTGATTCACCAGTAAAACCCATGGAGTTGGATCAATGATAGTGAATGAGGACACTTGTTTTATGTTCAGTTAATGATATATCTTACTAAAAAAAAAAGGAAGTTTTTCTCAAGTTTTCTCTGTTTTTGATATAATAAGCCTCAACTTTAATCTGAGCTTTTATGGACATTTACATGATCAGTAAATTAAACATAGGAAAATACCTGATTTTCACTTAAAAATGCAAAAATACGTAACATAATATTAAAATAAATTGTGATAAGTCACTTAAAAAAAAAAAAGTTAAAAATTGAAAAAAAAATCATTTGGGAACTGCCACTAAAGTAGCACTGGGTGTTTATGGGTTACGGGGCTACTACATATAGCTCCTTATGAATAAAAGATTAGAATTAATTTAATGTAGCATTTAACACAACTTGATTTTAAGCCAAATTTCATTGAAAACCTTCTGGGTCTATATATATATACACACACAAATGCATCAACACATGGACTGCCAGAGCTCAGTCTTAATCGAGAAGCTGCTATTCCAATCCTTAACCTATAATCTCGCCTCGTAGCTGGGATTCTGTGTTGATCCTTGGTTATGTAATATTCTTTATGTGTGGCCCACTTGCTGATCATTACCAGTCAGTGCTACCACCCTGTCTCTCTCTTTAACTTTCATTCTCTCCATTTGAACCAGTTTATGTTTGGACTGAGCCTAATTTATGAATAAATACAAAAAAATCCAGACAATAAGTTTACTTTTGGCCTTATTTGCTCTTTCAAATTACTTTCATTACCACCTCAGTGTTTTATCAGTTTATTCTTTTGCTTTTTGAGCTCTCATCCCCCCCACTATGAAGTTAATTGGTTCTCTTCCAAAAATGTCTACAACTGTAGAACTGGGCCATGAGCCAGGCAGTGCAGAGCATTATCTAAATTGTAGGGAGATCACATAAACAGCACTGTCATGTGTGATGAAAATCACAGAGGTGACAGCCTCCTATTCCACTGTTACACCTCGATGCTGTTGTCAGTATCATGACACAACTATAGTGAGGCACTGTTACATTACGTATATTTATGGCCTATGTATTACTGATTGATCAAAAGTATAATTGTTGTAACCAGATGCCTAATTATACTGTGATAATTATAGGATTGAAATGTAGTTACTATATATTCTATATGAACTCCCTCTTTAACAGCTTGTGCAAAATGCTGCCCATGAGCTGCAGTACTTTCATTTGGCTCCGTCATGGACTGTTTCACTCATTTTTATTCCCATGCCCCTTTAATAAATGATTAGAATACTGACACAGTGCTAGAGGCATTACTCTGCAATTTGGCCCCCCAACGCACACACATTTTCAACAATGCAGAATGATGCGCACAAGTTTGCACTTCCCATTTATCAGTAAAAACTGCATACATGCATTAAATAGTCCCTGACATAAATATTTGTCCCCAAAACTCTGTACATTCAAACAACAAATGTTGTATCAAACTTATGATTTATTGCAGTTGAATTAAGTTCTATTTGTAATTATAGCTTTAAGTGATTTTATGTCATTTTATGATTGAATTCAGGGTGCACGTTACACAGTTTTGCCATTTGAAAGATAGGATTTGTGTTTGTCTTTAATCGCTTTGCTTTTGTTCTCGCCAGGTCTGCAGATTTATCAAAATAAACTAACTCTCAAAAGAATAAGTTCACCAACCATTCAGCTTGAAATGCTGTCTTCGTTGTATTGGCTGGAGTTCATCCACAAAACATCAAACAATAAAAGCTCTGAGGAAGTCTTTGTTGGTCAAACAAAAAAGAAATCAGAGCACATTTCCTAGACCACAGAAGGAAAACATGCCCCACATTCGTCATCTTGCTTTTTTTGGCCTATTTCAATTCAGATTTCTATTTGATTTCCTCTCCTGTTCAATTTTTTATTTTGTTTTCTTATCTCACGGCAAAGACAATTTTCTGCCATTATTTCTAAAAGCCAGATTTGTGCTGAAGTAATTGGAACTCATACTCTGGGAAATGCAACATTCACCTTGTCTGGATGAGATTCTTGGACTGTTTGGTTCATCGAAGATAGATTAAAGGTATAACATGGAACATTCCACATGAACCTCTAAAACCCACCAGACATGTATTATATATTTTGTTGACTTGTGCATTTATATTATATCATGTTTCCAACAATGTTCAGTTTTGAAGAAATACATCATTTTATTCACTGTAGTGGCCCATTTAAGTAAGTAAGTAAATTTTATTTATAGAGCACTTTTCATAGACAGGGAGTCACAAAGTGCTTTACAGTGCAAAATGCAATTAAAATACAATTTAAAATGCAATTAAACTACAGTTAAAATACAATTAAAATGCGATAAATACATTAAGTGCAATCAGTTTGTAGCGGCCCTAAGTCAGTTGGATTTAAAATGCTTGCTTGAACAAGAGTGTCTTATTTCATTTGTCAACTGTCAATGGCTTACATCAACAAACATAATGTGAATAAATCTTTAATGGATTAGTTTGTCTGTGAACACAAGTCACACTGGGCAGATTTTCATCTTTAATGACAGAGGTGAGGATTAAAGTTTTATCCTCATTGAAACTGATCTGACTTTTTTCAAACACTTACATTTTGTTGTGTTATTTTTTTCCTATTAGGATTAGGATAATAATACTGCTCAAACCTGCAAATCCAAATCTTATTTATCTTCTGGATGCTAGATTGAATGTCAATAACATGATTACTTCAGTTTAATGTTTGTGGCACCATGATGTTATCCCTCAAAGTCTGTCTTCAGTTAAATCCAACAGATCTATACAGACCATGTTATACACAGAATAAATATACTTTTATTAACACAGAGAGCCAAAACTTACACTTGGAATGACATAGAAAGAGAAAAAAAGGCCAGTGACTGCAGCTACAACAAACAAGTGACACAGAGATGGAGGTGGAACTAAATACATGAACAACTGTGTTATACTTGTACCTGTCAGTCATGTGGCTCCTTCTATAAAATGCAGACAAAAGTGTTAGTCACAACAGGGCCTTGTGTACATCTACAGTATATTCTCCAGTGATATGTTGGCTGATGTGTTGGTGAAGGTTTCCCCTTGCTGTGAAAACTCTAGTCACTGTCTATGAGGTAACAGATTCACAAGTCACAATGGTCTTCGTTTTCAGCTAACACTTACATATGTACAGTCCAACAAGTACAAAGTCTCACTCATCCTTTAAAGTTTTGTAAATGTTACACTTTTTACAGCATTTAGACAACTTTATTCTAAACCCACTTGACCTGTTCCCTACATAGAAATGTGTTGAACTGTTTGTGTTGTTGGTCAACACCAGTATAGACCTGTCAGTGTTCCACACCGTCTCAAACTGATCATATTACATTTCTGGTTTTAGAAATAAAAGCAAGCAAGACACAGTGAAAAAAGATCTTTACATCAGCATTCCTACACTAACAGACCTAATGATAACAGCAAGTGGCTCTACACTTGTGTCAAAGCAATAAAGTTGTGTCTAATGCTTTGTTGACTGAAGTGAAGCAAAAAACAATAAAGTTCACAGTGAAACATCTCAGTTTAGTTACTAACCTAATATCAGTACAGGCATGGTAACATCATCAGAAGAGGTTTGTAATATTCTTAGTAAGAGTTCAAAGGGTGAACAGACAGTGGTGTGTGAGCTATGAGATTGTACATGTAAGTGGGTTTGTACATACAGGACATCAGTCAGAGAACAGTCCGTGAACTGGACTGTGATAAGAGTCATTGCAGGTGGACTAGTTTTTAAAATGAACACTGCAGAAAAAACTATGATATATACATATTTTAATATAAGAGAAAAGACAGTGAGCAGCATCAATATCTTCCCCTTATTTATATTTTAATTAAAAAAAGAAAATCTATACAGTCTCAGAGATTCCCACCCTTTTTCCTACAGTTACAAGTGCCAATAACTCTTACGCCCTAAACTTTTTAATCTTCAAGATACAAAAAGGATCAACTGCATAAAGTCATATAATATTTAAGGTTGTTTTACTAGTTCTGAATGTGATAGTTGAACATAATGATTGGTAATTACTAGAGTTAGGTCATTAGTGCTACACATGTTAATCCTTACAAAAAACAGTGTGGCCTTCAGTGTCCTGTCTCATGGGGCACTCAGACTGTAGGTTGGAAACCACTACTTCTGCCTTCATTTTCCTTGTCCTCTCTACGTTTGTTATTTACCTCTTCTTTTCTCTTCCATCTCTCAAGCTGCTGCGAACCAGCTATGTGAAGTCCTTGGAAACAGCCTCTATGAAGTTGGGGGCTGACATGAGAATGGTGAAGGTACAAATGATGGAGAAGAGGGAGAAGGCCACCAGGCACAGCCTGTCCACCACTGCTGCAGCAAACTTCCACTCGCTGCAGATAGCTTCAGCCTCGTCCTGATCCCGGAACCGCTGGGCGATGTAGGACACCTCCTCTAAGATTCGTTGAATCTCTGGAGGAGGAATGCTGATTCCCATCCCTGCTCCAACCCCCATCGCCAGCCCCCCCATCCCACTGCCAACTCCTCCAGGTGGTTCAGCCTCCTCACTGGGGGAACCATGGGCACGTCCCCCCAGGGCTACCCCGGAGTCGCTGGAAGTTGGGCAGTGTGGACTCTCCATGGGGTGGTAATTACTAAAGTAGAGGCTCATGGATCCGTTTGAGGTGCCTGTGGGGCAAGGTGGGCAGGACGCCTGGGAGAGAGGCACAGTAAGACTAGGAACAGTTCCCATCTCTATGGAGCTGGTGCTGGAGTGGTGGTGGGTGGCGTGGCGATACTTATAACCAGGACGCTTGCGCTCATCACCCGGCTGTTTCATACGAAGAAACCAGGCACACCAGTTCAGGAGAACCACTCGAACCTGACAAAGAAGATCACAGACACATATATAGTTCATATATGCTTCATGTCAAATGTGACTGGAAATTATAATAAAATAATGTTTCAATTACTCACCCACTTAGGCATTTTGCCTCCATGAGGGTCATGGTGGTGAAACTGCAAAACTATAACTGTCACCACCACAGACATTCCCACAATCATCATGGTGCTGGCAAAGTACTGGGCTGCCAAGTACACACAAAAAACATGGATATTAACACAATTTTAATGAATACATGGTTTTAGTATGTGTCTGTGCGCATACATATACATACATACATACATACATACATACATACATACATACATACACACACATATATATATATATATATATATATATATATATATATATATATATATATATATATATATATATATATATATATTTAAAGATTATATTACTTGTTGAATCTTTCTTCTTTTTAACACTTTTACTATTGCCTAATAGGGTTTTAATTAACATGCACTAGCAGGTAAAACATTAATCTTAAATTAATTCCCAAAAATAGGTTGATTTCACACTCCAACATAAAAGTAAAACCAATCTGATCAACCCATGCAATGAGTTGTATTGCCAAAGGGAAAAGATGCACACTTGAACTCATACAGAGAGAAATTGTGACAAAACAGAGAATGGGGGTAAACAACCAAAAAAACAGTAGGAGAAAATAAGAGTGAGACAGATTAGTGCAGATTCTGGGGGGATGTTTTCATCCACACGAGGGAGGAGGGTAACATTAACTGAACACTGTGCTCTCACTCTCTCTCTCACAGAACCACAGTATATCTGAGGGCCTGCCCTCTTTTCTCTGGTCTGACTGTGAACAAAGGGCTAAAAGCTCACAGCAAAACATGACTGCAGCTGATGCAGAGCAAGTTAAACTTTATGTGACCTCATGAGGTCAGCACATATGACCCTATTTGTTAGAGTCATGGAAAGACAGATAGACATTATGTACCAGAGAGGACAAAAGAAAGGTAGAGCTGAAGGTAAAAGAAGTGAGCAAAGATATGAGGAAAGAAAAATCACCCCGGACCTTAAAAATAGTCTTAAAGGACATTTTTACTGGAACTAGAAGGGCATTTGCTCTCTCCTGGCTGCTTTATGGGGCTTATCACTTCCCTCCATGGAGAGAGACTAAAGAAGATGCCTCAACATAATATATAATCATTTGAATATAATTGTGAGACCTTCGGACATGAACCACATTGTTTTTCATGGCTGCATATAGTAAATTATAAATTAGGAATGAACTAAATTAAAATGAACTTAGCCAAATGGTCTTTAACAAGATAAGACACGTCTTAATAAATCAGCTAAAATGGAATAAGTCCACGTATCTTATCTAGTGGTTCAGGGCTGACGATAAAAGACACAGTCTAATTCATGCAGCGACACTGATCCCTGCTTCATATATTTACAGCTGAACCAAACAACAACAATAATTCACACCAACATGCAGCCACTGTGTTGTAAATAGGCATGAGTCATTTTATGTAATAAGGCTTCTAAATGTGTCTGTGTCCGACTTGTGGTCAGATGAAGGCAAAATTTAGAAACAGATTAATCACTGTATAGATGAAACATTTGACACGGTGTTCTCATTAGTTATTTTAGAAAGTCCACCTTTCTGATGAGCTACATGGGACCCAAGTGAAAAAATATGAACAGCGGTTAATGTTGAGAGACAACTCATTTTTATGACCCTGTTTGAATTGTGCCACCATTTACACATATGATGACTGACAATTTAACAGATCATGTTAGGAGCCAAGAAAGACAGTAAACAAACATGTCATTTTGCATTAAATGTCAAAATGATCTTCGTCTCTTGTCACATGTCATACACCACCAACACCACAATGACTGTTGCCTTGGCACGTTTTACCTCAATCTTCCAGAACAAAATGTAATAAAAGATGCCAAAATCACCACAAGTTTAGTCACATTTAAACTGCAAAGACATATTCAGTGGCTCTAAACTGATCACTGAGAGACACAGTTAAGATGGCATCATCTCTGTATTTATGCATTTTCACAGTCTGATAATTTAACACTTTTACCACAAACTGCAACTTTCTTGACTTGCAAAATTATCTCTCAAATGCACAAACATCACATGGGTAAATGATGATATAATTCAAAGGGGACCAAAACTTGTCTCTTGCCATTGAATGTATTTTTTTCCAAAATAAGGGGTATAAATGGAAGGGGCAGCTTCCATTTATACCCCTTATGACTTTTGATCTCTGTTGCAAAAATAAGAAGTGGTGCCAGGCACAACAAACCCCGCCCCTCACACGTATTGTAGTTTATTTTGGCATCGATCCAGCGATGTCATCATGTCTATGCATGTGCTGATGTCAACATATCAATTGCCTCTATACAGGGTGGGGAAGCAAAATTTACAATATTTTGAGGCAGGGATTGAAAGACAGTGTATGACCAATTAGTTTATTGAAAGTCATGAGAATTTATTTGCCACAAGAAAATTTACATAATAGAAAATGTTTTTATTCTATGTGTCCTCCTTCTTTCTCAATAACTGCCTTCACATGCTTCCTGAAACTTGTGCAAGTGTTCCTCAAATATTCGGGTGACAACTTCTCCCATTCTTCTTTAATAGTATCTTCCAGAGTTTCTCGTAATAGTTTTGCTCATAGTCATTCTCTTCTTTCCATTATAAACAGTCTTTATGGACACTCCAACTATTTTTGAAATCTCCTTTGGTGTGACGAGTGCATTCAGCAAATCACACACTCTTTGACGTTTGCTTTCCTGATTATTCATATGGGCAAAAGTTTCTGAAAAGGTATGGATAATAGTGTTAGGTATGATTATGACATCAATATATGTTTGGTTTCAAAACAATTGACGTAGTGCCTGCTGAGAAAAAACAACTAAATGTTCATTTTAAATTTTGCTTCCCCACCCTGTATATGTGCCAAGTTTGAAGTAAATTGAAACAAAATTGATGTTTTTATAGACATTTGAAATTTCGCCTATGATAAGTAAATGGGAGAAGAAAAAAGATAATCATAAAAAATTTCAACTTTGGCCTGCTTTTCCCAAAATGTAATGACATCTATTTTGGGTCACTGGCAATCTATAAACCCAGTTTGGTATGAATTCAACCAACAGGTTTGCTGCTACAGACATTTGAAATTTCACCCATTATAAGAAAATGGGGGAAAAAAGATTTTAAAAAATTCATTAAAAATTTGAACTTTGACCTAATGTTCCCGAAATGTAATCAGATCTATTCTGGGTCACTGGTAATCTATAAATCCAATTTGATATGAATTGAAGCAATAGTTGTGTTAACAAACAAACAAACAATCAAACAAACAAACCAACCAACCAACCAACCAACCAACCAACCAAACCAAAAACAATACCCCTTGCCTCCCCTTTGGGGGCGGGGCAACTAAGCTAAACATGGTCAAACACTTGTAAGTATTAAATATGACCATCTGATAGCAGTAAATATCTACATTTACATGTAAGGTTGCAGTTCTAATCCAAAATATTTTACCAGTCTGTGATGCCATAGTCCTTTTAACATATCCCTTAACCTGCTCATTTATGCTTCTGAAAACTTCAGTCTCAAAATTTATTCATCCCTTCTCTCTCTTCTCTCTTCTTACTTTTCTGTCCATTATTCCTACACTGGCCTTTCTATTCCTTCTTACTTCCCTAGTGGAGAATCAGGCATTACACAGACTATTAATGATGCTGACAGCTTTAGTACTGGCCACCCAATATCCTCATCAACCATCAGGAATTATTGTGAAAGATGGATAGAAGCCCCTAAGCATCTCAGTGAAGTCTTTAGATAAGAAAGCATGTGACATATGTACTGGTAATGCATGTTTTATAACACTGGTGTTTACTGACAGGACAAGAAATACTCAAGGGGACCTTCAAAATGTTGCTTTGTGCTCAGAAATGTCTATGTGTTAATGGACTGAATCGATATTGCAGTCCCTTCAGTCGGTTTACACAAGAACATTTTATCTGTTTGTTACATGAACATACAGAACAGGAGCAGCAGTACTAGGCAGAACTCTGATGCACATGTTCTATAATGTTTTTATACACGTGGTTATATGTCATGTGCCAGAATACACAAGGAAATCAAAACCACCAATGAAAGAATATATCCACAGACTGCATTACTCACTGAATAAATGATCAAGCTCATTGTTTACACACATCTGTATTAGGTATCATCAAGTTTTCTTCTTCAAACAAAACTTAATAGCTGGTTATTTTGACAGTTGGTCAAAATAACACAGTGAATTATAGCTGGTAGTTTGCATTTTAGCTCTGTTAGCTCTGTTTTTAGACAGAAAACAGCCACAGTAAATTCACAAATCACCTGTTTTCTGTACGGTTTGAGTTAATGTGTTAATATCTGCACTAAGATCTGTTTGGAATCATCCAAACTAGAGGTAGACCGATATATTGATTTTTTTTTTTTTTCAATATCGGCCATTGTTCTTTATTTTTTTTTGAAAGCCAATATTTGATCAGTAGTAAAAATGTTATAAGATATTTGATCAGGCACCTGTGTGGGCGGCACTTGAAGTTCCATAAATGTTAAAAGAGCACTATGTGTACATGTATTACTAATTTCAATGATATTGCTGCATAAAAATCTTAATTATCTGAGTGTTTCAATTGTTTCAACATGCTTTAAAAAAAAAAAAATCTGCTTTAAATATCGGCCTCAAAAATAGGCTATAGATATCGACTGTCAGCTGACCAAATTTTACAAAATCAGCATCGGCCTTAGAAAAACCCCTAACAGTCGACCTCTAACCCAAACAAGGTCAGAACTGTCACAGTTTAGTTTGAATCATGGATCAGCAAACAGAGAATTGAACAAAGATAAAAACATCACATGAAAACTTCATACCGTTATAAGCCTCATAATATCATCATTTCAGCATCAAACTCCATTCTTTTCATTTAGAGCTGTGTCCAGTGGTGAAAACAACAACAGTGCATTTAGCTTTAATCACTTTATTTGACTCTAAAACTTGTGTCTTAGTGGTTCTCATCACTTTGGTCAAAGGCCCTGTGGTGGTAGTTTTCCTCACCATGGGAGACAGGCAGAGTGACTCACTACTCCCTCTAGTGGTCACATAAATCTGTCTGACTGTGAGTATGAACAGATTCAGCACATACTGCATCTCTACAACACAAAACACTGGAACTAAATTTCATCATTGCTCTTTCTAAATTCTAATTCGGTGCCAGGCACAACAAACCCTGCCCCTTGTACGTATTTCACCCATTATAAGTAAATAGTAAGATTTAAAAATTCATTAAAAAAAATTAACTTTGACCTACTCTTCCCAAAATATAATGAAATGTATTCTGGGTCACTGGAAATCTATAAAGTCCATGTGGTATGAATGCAACCAATAGTTTTGCTGCTACAGACATGTGAAATTCCACCCATTATAAGTAAATGGGGGGAAAAAAAGACTGAAAAAATTCATAAAAAATGTAAACTTTGACCTATGTTCCCCAAAATGTAATCACATTTATTCCGGGTCACTGGACATTTATAAACCAGATTTGGTATGAATTCAACCAATAGTTTTGCTGCTACAGACATTTGAAATTTTGCTCATTATAAATAAATGGGGAAAAAAAAAGATTTTATAAATTCATAAAAATTTTTAACTTTGACGTACTGTTCCCAAAATGTAATGAGATCTATTCTGGGTCACTGGCAATCTTTAAACCAAATCTGGTGTGAATTTAACCAATAGTTTTGCTCCTACAGTGTTAACGAACAAACAAAGAAACAAAGAAACAAACCGAGCCAAAAACCCTACCCCTTGCTTCCCCTTTGGGAGGGCGGGGTAATGATAATTTTATCTTATTTTTTAATACATATAAAAGTAGAAATGCTACATATTAAAAGCTACCTTTAAAGCTACAGTTGGCAGAAATCAGGAAAAAAAACACAACTGTCACTCTCTCCTTTCTGTCCTAAACCAACATTCTATGTCACTATGTAAACATGAAGCGCAGTGATTGGTTATTACAGCTGTCAATAACCCATTTTGGTGTAATTTCTAAACCCTGAAAACAGAGCCAAGATGAGGAACAGAGGTGCTGTTTCCTCTCAGACTTATTACAATTTACTAAAAGATTATTATGGATTTTTTTTTTGCCAGTGACACCAAAAAATGTTGTCTACTGAAGCTTAAAATGTATACTATGTTGTGTCCCAGATATTCAGAAATGATAGATTTGTAAACAGACACAGACAGATAAATATTACCCACCTATGAGGGGCACAGAGTCAGATGTGGCAGGCATGATCTCTGCGACCAGGAGCATGAAGACAGTGAGCGACAGAAGCACAGTGATACCTGGGGACAGAGATGAAGACCGGCCGACAACATGAGCGTATACATACCAGCATCACAGTCACTGGAGTGTGAAAGTATCCATGTAATTACTTGTGTATGTAATCAGTTATGTTCTCATGACCACAACCATTTGTCAGCTGGTGACTCCTCTGACGTGTCCAAGGTAGGTTACACCACCATCACCAATCAGGGTGGCAATTTATCATAGCTCACGGCAATGACAGCATTTCCAAAGTAGATTTAATGACAGAAATATTCTTATGTTAAAATGCAATAATACCAAGATCATTTGACATGCATTTATTCATGTTTGTGAGACTCATAAGGCCTTGTCTGTCTATGAATACACAAACATGTGAGAGTCGTTTATGCTTTATCGTTCAATTTTCACCTCAATAATTATTTAACCCATAAAGACCCAGTGCTGCTTTTGTGGCAGTTCCCAAATGAATTTTTTTTGGTCTATTTTTGACCTTTCCCAAGGGATTTATCAGCATTTACTCAAACATTTTGGTATGTGTTTGGCATTTTTCAGAGAAAATCTGTTATTTTCCTATATTTACTTCACTGATTATGTAGATGTTCATTAAAGGTCAGATTAAAATTAAGGGTTATTAAATCCAGAATGGAGAAAACCAAAGAAAAAGATAACATTTTTCTGCAAAAAATATCATTAACTGGACATTGCTCAAACTCCATGGGTTTTATTGGTGAATCAATGTTGTAGAAGATGACAGGGTTTCCACGTTCACACTATGGGTCATATCTGATGACCATGAAAAGATGACAAACTGCATTTTACACCAGTTATTTACATGTATTGATAGGATTAGTGGATCAACAGTTATTAAATATGTTACATCAGTGAATGATTTTAGTCACAAGTGGATATTTGGGTCTTTATGGGTTAAATCTTTTTCTTCTCTTTTCCCGTCTTTTTTATCTTATCAAGTGATCAATAAATCGAAAAAAAATGTACTGAATTCAATTGTTTTGCAAAGCGCAGACCTTTTTACACCTTACTTAAAACTGTGTGTGGTTATGTGTTTTTCAGTGTCTTACCCAGAGAGATTTTTTCTCCAGAGTCTGCAGGAAGAAGGAACACGAGTAGGGCCAAGCCAGAGATCAGCACACATGGAATAAGCAGATTGAGTCCGTAATACAGAGTTCGTCGGCGCATGGTGACAGTAAATGTCACGTCTGGGTAGGGCTCCTTACAGCACTCATAATACAGCTCATTACGCTTGGCTGGTACACCTGAGGGTGGAGCATGCACATACAGGTACGTTTACTTGACTGATGAACTGGAATAAGATGTAGTGTACGGAGATTTGAAAATATATGTAAACCAAAAAACATTATTCACAACCATTCTTATATTGTCAGTGGATTCAGTTTTTCAGTGTATTCTTCCATAGTGATGGGGGAATAAAAACACACTGGGTCAGATAATACATGGATGAATTCAGCTCTGTAGCAGAATGTAAACTGTTCAACCATGAACACTTTCCACAGGAGGGAATCAGAGTCCGACCAGGTTGAGAAGTTTGCATTTCATGAAACTTTTTTTTTAGCATTTTTATACTAAAAAAAAAAACAAACCACTGAGCAAGCTCAAAAATCAAGAAATTAAATAGAGTTGTCATGGTAACACTGGATGTGGTGTGACGTTCTCACAAATAGCCTGGCTACATCCTTGTCTATATGTCAGATAATTCTTTTGCGTGCCATCTGGTCCTGTCTGACATCCATTTCCAGCTAATCAACACCTCGGGGGCTGAGGCACTGGGACGTGCTATCACTGCCCCAGCTGGAAATACCCTGGCCGGGAGGTCTTCCAAACCTTTTCCCCACCCGATTACATCCAAGTTCATCCTACCAAATGATGTCCCATTGAAAACAAGCTGACAATTTAATAGAAATCCCTGCTTTTGATTCAAAGTCAGCAAGGTTCAGCTTCCACATAATAAGTGGAGTGCAAAAATACAGAGTGATGATGTAAGTACTTATTTTAATTTCCTTTCAAAGATAACCACATCCCATTACATTTGACATATTTGACAAATACTGATAAAGGAGACCTGTGATGTACAGACTCAATAGATCATTAAGTCCTGTGGAGTGTTTTCATTCCTCCAAAGGGAATTATTTTAATTATGTCTGGGTTTTTAAAAAAATTTTATCTCTATAGTATGGACAAATCTCAAGAGACGCTTTAAAAAAATGGGTTTTGTGTAGATATATAAATTCAACAACCTCATGGGATCTTACAGTGAAGCAATTTATTCCGAAGACCATAAGACCACTGAAGAAAAGTGAAGCTCTCTTACCCACAAGGTCCCACTCGCCGTTGGGTATATAGGTGGAAGTGTCCACATCAAGCATCTGGAGGTCCAGCAGCCAGCCGTTGTGTGTCCAGGAGCCAAACTTCAGGTTACACTTCTGCACATCGAAGGGGAACCAACGCACATCAATGTAACAGGTGCTCTTTAAGATGCCAGGAGGGATGTACTGGCAGTGACCAGACGCATTCACCAGTACGTTGGTGTGGAACGTGGCATCGAAGCGTTCGTCCGCACTAGAGAGGGATTAAAGAAGAGTAATGTGTGTGCATGTTTAAAACATTTCCTCATTTGGCTTGAAGCTAAAAATGTATCACTTTCTATCTGAAATCTCTTCAGTGGCTTTTTAATTGTTTTTCACATAGGGGGCCCGAAGTTGGCAATTACTGCCACATTTTCAAAAATGGGTTTTGTCACTGTGTATGATCCCAGTGAAACTAAACCTCATCAAAAACTGAGCTTGTAATGAATATAGACTTAGATGTAAGAGGTCACAACAGGGTAATTTCTTTACTTTCGGACATTTCTTCCAGTCAGTGGGAATTTGCATGTATATTTCTGAAGAAAAGAGATAGAAGTAGATGACATTAAGTTTTAAAAGTCTGAAACCTATATTTTTAATTTTGATTTGTTCATGTTTTGTTCGTGATGAATACAAATGACTTTGTTTTATTGACAAACATGTGTCTTCTGTGTTATTATTATACATGACTTAGTGGCCCAGCTGTTTGTGAATGAGCCCTGTAACCCATAAAGACCCAAACAGCCAACGACGACCTAAACCATCTACTGATCTAAAATGTTTAAGAAATTCTGAATTACTAATCCTATCAATACATGTAAATAATTGGGGTAAAATGCACTTTGTCATCCTTTCATGGTCTTCAGAATTGTCCCATTTGGATGTTCAGAGGCTCTGTAGTGAACACAGAAACACCGTCATCTTCTACAACATTGATTCACCAGTAAAACCCATGGAGTTGGATCATTGGCAGTGGATGGACACACTTGTTTGTATGTTCAGTTAATGATGTATTTTGCTGAAAAAGTGACTTTTTCTTCAGTTTCTGATACAATAACCACCAAATCTTAATCTGAGCTTTTATGAACATCCAAATGATCAGCAAATTAAATATAAGAAAGCACCTGATGTTGACTGAAAAAATGCAAAATACAGAGGATAATGTCATAATAAATTACAATTAAGTTAAATATAGAGAAAAAAATATGTTGGAACTGCCACAAAAGTACCACTAGGTCTTTGTAGGTTAAACCTATGAAATCCATGGTTTGATAAAACAGCATTGCTATGTTGGTAGCAACCAAAAGTAAAGTAAAGTAAAGGGGGAAAAAATTTCTCCCTTCAAGGCTCTACACCTTACATCCTGCTGGGATAACGCAAGGGCAGCCATGGACAGACTTTGCATAAATAAAAGTCCCAAATTTTCACTGTTTGAGTAGTGTTAGCCTTGGACTATCAGACTTTCAGACACTGACAAAAGTTAATAATTCTAATAATTAATTAAACATAATTCAGTCTGTATAGTCCAAGAGTCTTGGAGATGTAGAACTAGCTTGGGCCATATTTAAGAAAATACCTTGATACCTAACCTTAGATCCTCCTCAGCTCTTGCACTCCTGCTGAACTCAAATTAAGAATTAAAGAGCAGCTTCTCTGGTGTCCATGAGTGTGTTAAATAAAGTGCCACAGGCAAAGTCTGAACTCAGAAAACTTAGACCCTGCCTATTGTTTCTGTGTGTAATTCTGTTTTCAGATTTCTGTTTTCGCTGCTGTATCTAGGTGGAGGAAAGTAACTATTTTTCCTCCTCCTTCTCATCACTTTGTATTGCACTTTGTATTCTTGTTCCTGAGGATATAAAGTAGGGCAAGTGAAGAGAAGATTTGCCATGAACTTTATCCAGATGATACTGTATTATGAAAACACTATAGACGCTGAATTATAAATGAACAAAAACACATACAGTATAATTTGTTCTAAATTTATTTGGGCTTATCCCTTTTTTGCCTCACAGAGAAATTAATGTAATTTAATTGAATGTCTTAGTTCATCTGGATTTACTAGCTCTTATTTTCAGTTACATAACCAGTTTCTCTTTATCTGCTTTAGTCATCCACACAGTGGCTGCAGTGTGCTCTCAGTTGTGTCACTCAGATTGTTGACTCTCATGAATGGCAGTGGAGCTTTACTCACATGTTGACAATCTGGAGGGATTTCAAGGACAGTTGTGTCCCATCATAGGGGCAAAGGCATTCTCAAAATTTGAAAAATTTCTAAACCAAATACTGTATTATCAGGACAGACCAACTTGATTGTACATCTAACACTATAGTCCAGGGAGTAAAACCTTAAAGCCATCATAATAATTTTTAAGGTAGTAAACTAAAATGCATTATCCATAAAATCAGTGAAAAAACAACAAATAATCTTTAGCCTTTACACCCACTTGCTTTAGAACAGGGAAAATAGCTTTTTGAACAAAGCAGTCTGAAGTAAAAATGTGCTGGTATGTCAGCAGGGCAGTACCAGTATGACACTAACACTGCATTAAGAATAAAGGAAACAACTTATACTTGAAAATTCTGATAGAAAGGCGACCAGATGAGAACCACAGCTAATGTAACAGTAACAGTATCACACCTTTCTACTTCTGTGTTTGTTAGTACAGACCACACAAAAGCTCTTTGGAGAACTGACAGTCCTTTTCACTTCACTCTGCACCAACTTTGAAATCCCACAGACTGAAGTATATAGTGTTAAAGCATACACAATAGCACCTATACATGCACACACAAATATACACACACACACACACACACACACACACACACACACACACACACACACACACAGACTTTCCAATCCCCAACAGCTGTGATAATGTCGCTCTGTCTGAAACACACTGGAACCTCATTCAGCTTCAACAAAAGAGTGTGGCCTGCATTTTAAGAGAATTTGTTGATGGACTCATTTTTTTGTCCCTACCTTCCCCGAGATTGAGTGATGTACCTTTTTCCGGGGGTTAAGTGTGGTAATTTATTTCTGTTATGTGTGTTGCTATCATCTGTGGCTCCGGGTGCTGGGGGATGGATGTGTGGGTTGGCCAAGACAGAGCCATGCAATGAATTATTCAAGCTTTGGCCTTACTTTATCTGAAGGTGTGCGCTTTCTCGCAATCAGCACTTAAACACAGCAAAGCAGAGCGTGTCCTGGAGGGTTTGTATGTGTGCACTGGGGAGTACATGCTGTACAACACATGCAAAATAAGCACAGGGACACTTTAATACTTTTTTTTTCTTGCAAACAAAAGCAGTTCAATTTTGGAGTCATGAGATTTGCAATATACAAAAAGAAAAAAAAAGATCATCGGATGACTTTTCCTAAGAAGGACAGCTTATTTCAGGTGCTGTCCACCATGACAATGGTGGCAGTGACAGGCTGCTGCACCATGGGAAATGACTCACCACGCTTTCTTTCACTCACTCATCACCTGCTGCACAAAGGAACACACCGGTGAAGACACAAAGAGCCATATGGGGAGAAATAAATTACTACATTCCATTTAAATATGTAGAGTACATTAATTTTTTAAGACACTGTTTTCAGGGGCTTTCAACTGTATCTAAGTTTTTCAGCCTTTTTAACTGTTGTGACCAATCTTCCATGCTTGAGTGAAGTGACCACAACTGTACTATCTCCATAACAACAGGTTAAATGTAGATGCAGGTACACTTCAGGAGAAGTGAATGAGAAAACCTTTTTTTTTTCTTCACAAGGGTTATATCAAGTATTTCTAATTTCAAATATCTATCTATCTATCTATCTATCTATCTATCTATCTATCTATCTATCTATCTATCTATCTATCTATCTATCTATCTATCTATCTATCTATCTATCTATCTATCTATCTATCTATCTATCTATCTATCTATCTATCTATCTATCTATCTATCTATCTATTCTTTTTTTTTTAATTACACCTAAAGTTATGATTGTAGTGTTGTAAATGAAGAGCTGGTAAGATATGCCAAAGATGCTAATCCATTGAATTGTGGAGACATCCTCTGATTATTGTTGGTAATTCATTTATCAGACAGGGGTAGTTGTTTGTTTACCTGCTTTTCAGATAAATGAATTAGCTACAATAGTTATATTTGGAAGACAGTATGAACCATTACCAGATCCACAGTCTGGCAGATTTATGTGACCACTAGAGGAAACAGTGAGTCATTTTGCAGGTCTTCCATGGTGATGGGAACTGACACCACGGGGGCCTTTGACCAAAGCGCCAGAACATGATGAGATGGGAACTGCTAAGAGACAAGTTTTGAGTCAAAGAAAGTGACAGAGTTCTAAAAACTAGAAACACTACTGTTGTGCTCACCACTGGACACAGCTCGAAATGAAAAGAATGGAGTTTGATGCTAAAATATCTCTACATGTGTGAGTTTGATTATGAGGTTTATGAAGACATAACATTATTATGGGATGTTATTTTCTTTGCTAAGTTGGCCATTTGTTGATCGATTCAGACTACTGTCATAGTTTAGCTGTGACAGTTGATGATTCCAAACAGAACTTTAGTGCAGCTACTGACAACAGAAACTGCCCAAAAAACAAAGGGTATTTATGGTTTTACTGCAGCTGTTTTTTGTGTAAAAGTGTGACATGGTGTGAATGTGACACTGGCTGTGAGAAATCATGATACCATAATGCAAATGTAAACCAAGCCCTTTATATTTTATTGAGTGTGTGACAGTCTGTGGACAAATAGCACGTATTTGTTGGTGTGTTCTGTGTGTTGTGTTAAAGGGGTCATATTTTGCTAAACCCACTTTTATTAGTCTTTGGTTCATTTATTTGCATATTTGGACCCTCATAGTTCGAAAAGTTTGAATTTGAACTCTCCAGGTGCTGCAAAGCTATCTTTATATTCATTTTGGCAAAAATTGAGTGGATTTCTACAACCTGTTTTAATTCCTTTGTAATTTTTGCGTTTTATAACTAGTTATGTCAGGATATTTGCTCATATATGGTCAAGACTTGTGGCAAAGATTTCTCTAAGTACAGGGTGGGGAAGCAAAATTTACAATATTTTGAGGCAGGGATTGAAAGACAGTGTATGACCAATTAGTTTATTGAAAGTCATGAGAATTTATTTGCCACAAGAAAATTTACATAATAGAAAATGTTTTTATTCTATGTGTCCTCCTTCTTTCTCAATAACTGCCTTCACACGCTTCCTGAAACTTGTGCAAGTGTTCCTCAAATATTCGGGTGACAACTTCTCCCATTCTTCTTTAATAGTATCTTCCAGAGTTTCTCGTAATAGTTTTGCTCATAGTCATTCTCTTCTTTACATTATAAACAGTCTTTATGGACACTCCAACTATTTTTGAAATCTCCTTTGGTGTGACGAGTGCATTCAGCAAATCACACACTCTTTGACGTTTGCTTTCCTGATTATTCATATGGGCAAAAGTTTCTGAAAAGGTATGGATAATAGTGTTAGGTATGATTATGACATCAATATATGTTTGGTTTCAAAACAATTGACGTAGTGCCTGCTGAGAAAAAACAACTAAATGTTCATTGTAAATTTTGCTTCCCCACCCTGTACACCATAATGTTTTATCATATATCGTAATTATTTTTGCGGTAAAAATTGAAAATATGTCTAAACTTCGAGCCGATTATCTAAAATGTTCAGTAGCTGGTTGTATTAATGAACACAAGGGGCTGAACGGGACAGAGCAGCACAGCCAACAACCTGGAGGGGGTGGGGTGTGAAGTGGCTCATTTGCATTTAAAGGGCCAGCGCTCAAAACGACCTTTCTGGTGTCATTACTCAGAAATAGGGTTGAAGATGGACCTGTGGAGTTGAATTAATGAAGAATTCAGACCCAAGCATAGCATTTACAGTTTATGTAGACCACAGGGAAATGTTTTAAAATGCATAATTCCTTTTAAAAGAGCAAAATATCACTCCTCTAAAAGTTTGAGAAAGCAATACTACATTTAACTCCTTAAATTTCAAATGTAAGAGTAACACAAACGTTTAGTCTTAGATCATTATTTGATTTGTAAGAAGAAATCAAAATAGGTGTGAGAAACATCAGAATAACAGCACTACAACGAAAAAAAAAAAAAAAAAAATATGCATGTCGCTCAAGAGAGGAAAGTTGAAGCCCTGTTTGGAGCTTTTAGTCATGCAGAGCTGAGGCCTACAGAATATCTGCATCTACTCTGACTGCATTAAGGAGCGATCTATCCATCCATGTACACTATGTCATATCCTAGAAATACAGAGGCACACTAAACAGCCTCAGGGCTCTGGACATTAGGCATTCTGTCTGAAAGCCTTAAGGCTCTGTGGTTAACAAGGAGCATAAGGTAACTGCAGGCAAGAAGTACAGTATATTCCCAATTTAATGTGAGATATTTTTATTCCTGTAGGCAGAGAATATATAACTATGCACCATTGAGAATTATTCATAAACATCTTCAATCATGAATACAGAGAAAAAGAAAGCTTAGAGTAAATCTGTTTGGTTGATGATATGTTACATAAATGCGTTATATCTTTTTTTATGGAGATCTCTAGTATTCAATCAAACATTATAGTTATTTAAACTGAGCATCATTGACTTCCATTTTTTCTTTTGGCATTTGGGTGACAGTGGAGTTAATGCCATACAACAGCACTGCACACACAAATAGTTTAGACATTTGCATATGCCGCAAATCAGTTACTAATTAGTTTTGAGGTCAGGCTGGTTTTGGGGGTTTTATATAATAACTTGACCTAATTCAAGTATGTACACAAAGGTTTATTTTAGTATATATTTATGAAATGCTACCCACATGCTGTGGTCACATATTCATAATGAATAGACGGGGCTCAACCTGAAAAATAGCCCAGACCTGTGGTAAAGGCTCTGTGAAATTATATATATCCTTGTTTGTTTTGTGCTCTTACTGCATAAGTGCTTTTGTTTTAAGTGTGTGTTATTTGGACAATCACAGAGAACTCATCAAATCTGTCCGCCTGTCCATTCAGTCATTCACCTGTCCATCTAAAAAAAAAAGAAAAAAACATAAAAATCCCTCGAACTATCCATTTATCCGATGAATTCCCCTTTCATTTTTATGGCCTGTCACAGTTTTCTGTTTACGTCTGTGCATCCACCTTTGCCGTCAGACTCGGTCTGAGGTTTACCTGAGTTGGACGACCTTCGTGTGCCTCATCGATCGTTAGTCAAGTGAGACCATTGACTTTTTTTCACTAATGAGAGAGGAGGTCAAGAGCCTACATTACAGTTCTAGATTGTTATACCATACAGTTTACATACACAAGTACACACATGCAGAGTCATGGTCGACTGATGCACACACACACAAAAGTCATACAAACACTTTCATGAGTGCACACCAGCCTTTATTGCAGACGAGATGGAGCCAACATAAATTTTACAGTTTGTCTTTGTTTATCAAGAGGGAGAGCTTTGGTTTGTACATGTGTCTTAGTCAATTATTTAAGTACATTTGTCCTTTTGTTTTAATTCCTCACTACTTATTTATATCAAGGAGAATTATCTTGTAGATCTACACCGGCACAAATGGCGTAACAGTTAAGATTCCATCACATTCTTGTAAAATAAATAAATAAATAAATAAAATAAAATAAAAAATATATATATTTCTGCTGTCAGTTATAGTCTAAAACCATAGTAAACATGGTGAAAATGGATTTTCCCATGGGCAACACGCATGAATATAATCTGAATCTAGACTCCATGACTCACAGTATGGATTATGCATGCGTAAAAAATTATAACAATGATCTGGAAATATGTGAAATAATATGAGCAAGATATGACATGAAGTCATGAATGATGTGACCTGAATGATTCCTCAAAGCTCATATCAGACATTACATCGGCTCATTCTTCTTTTTCATTGAACATATTAGTTACTGCAAACAGCATCTGACCTTGTCACTTCTAAACATCATTAACTCCATATTAAAACAACAGAAGTGACTGAACGCTCTTGTCTGAGCAGCATGCTAATAAGTCCGAATGCACCCATTTTAAACAGTAAGACAAGTGTTATTAGCTGTAACCTGATAACTCATTGTGTAATGGTGTGTTTTGTCTTTACTGAACATAATTTAGTGACAGAAAAAATACGTAATGTTCCTTATATGTTAATTCTCTGACACTTTATTTGTTTTTAGACATCTGTTTACAAGACTGTGTATATATTATTATGCGTTGTGAGCAGACATTTTCCGTGTTTGAATGTGATGGAGATGGGAGCTTAGAGGTGTGTGATGTAATTAGTTTGGTGATCTGCGCTGCTTCCACCAGCGATCCATATTACTGCTGAAAACAGTAAATTTTCAACATTCCCTGGGGGGAATGTAACCGGTTCGGCTATAAACTGAATATTCCCTTTCAGATTCACACTGTGCATCTCTGATAACTTCAACAGGGGGAAAATAACCTAAATGACGGAGGTTTGTTCCAGATACATAAAATTGAAACATAAATGTATGGCTACTTTCAACAGGTTAGTAAAAGCGCTTTTACGCTCATTGTCACAAAAGTACCACTCCTATACGACAAATTTACCACATCACATAGGAAAAATATACAGCCCACATTACATGTTTATACAAGGACACAAAACCTTTCATTTTAATTGCCACATGCAGTAAAAAACAAGTTATCAATGCAATGACCCTCTTCTTTTGCTGTCTATGGTAAAGATATACATGTATGCAGAATAAAAGATAAGTGATGTCGAAAAGATAAATGTGCAGATATAAAAGTATTTGTTTTTGTTCACTGCCAGTGCATTTTAAGTGCTTTTACTTTATTATCAATTCCTGATAAACTCAAAAAAACTGAACTAAATTCAGAAAACTGTTTTTCACGAGAGAAAATGGCCTTAAGTGTCGTTCAACATTTTAAAAAAACCAAACACAGACAACTGGCATAAATGAATGTATTCTTAAGAATAGCTACTGAAATACTTAAAAGTATAAAACAAATATAAATAGAAACTAAAAAATTCTTAATGTGCTTCTTTTTAGTATTGATATTCTAAACTTTCAACAGCAGGGGAAGTCAAGAACCAGAACACACTTAGGTATGTCAACACCACCAATGAATCAACACTATGTATTCACAGACTGTATCACTCACTGAATAACGTACAAAGCTTATTGTTTACACACACCTGTATTATAGTATCATGTCAGAACTTTCACAGTTTAGTCTGAATTGCAGATCAACAAACAGAGAACTTAAAATGTCCCATAATAACGTCATACCTTAATACGCCTCAGTTTTTATCACTTTGTCACTTTCTTTGACACTAAAAGTCGTTTCTTAGTGGGTCATCCCATCTCATCACTTTCTGATACTTTTTTTTCCTGCGGTGTTAGTTTTCCTCACCATCGGAGTCTGGCAGAGTGACTCATTACTTCCTCTAGTGGTCACATAAATCCATCAGACTACATATGAACAGACTCAGCTCATATCTCTACAATATACTACATTAGACTACACTCATTGGAAATACTACATACAGTCCCTTTAAAACAGTATTGTGTGCAAATTGGCTTATACTTATAGCGGCGGTAGTGGAAAGGGGGTCTTATTGTTTATTTAAGATGTTTATGGCAGCGGGAAAAAAGGAGTTGCATTAAATGTTTTTCTCAGCGAGGGGGACATTATAGCGGTGGCTTGACAGTAAAAGCTGGAAAACTTTCTGCAATGGATGGATGGGAGCTGCTGTGATGGAGTTGGGTTTTATTTTTAACTGTTTGAGTGTGGGGTGCTGTTAATTCAGATAAGGCTTTGGCACTTATTTGTCTTGCATGATTAATAATCTGAGGGAAAAAGATAAATGGTTATTTAATATTTATCAAAAACATGACCTTTCGCTAATCAAACTTTACGTGAAATTTAAAGTCTCTGAGGTCAAAGGGTTTTTATATCCAGCTATCCAACCTATACTACCCATGATTTATATTCTAAATATATAAAATAAATAAATAAATAAATAGTATGTGCCACAGTTAAGTTTCTCCCAACTTGTATTAGGCAGAGAAAGTTAGTAAAATCTATGTATAGGTATTTTTTTGGAGTCTGAGTTTGTATTTTCATATGTTAACAGATAGCAGGGTTACGAGCAGCTAAAAAAGAGTCAAGACGTAAACAGGTAGGCTATGAGACGAGGAGCAGAGCAACATGCTGACACCTTGACATACAGAGACAGGTAGATGGAATGATTTATAAAGAGGAGTCAGTGAGGGCTGGGAATGATAAAATATGGAGAGAAAGGTCTGATTGAATAGAGTGAATCATAGTGAGACAGTGAGTTATGAAAGAGAGACGGAGGGAGACACAAATAGAATGAGATGAGGAGAGAGATGGTGGGGAGGGATGGATGGTGGAGGAATAGATGCAAAGGGTAAAAGGCAGTAAGGGGGAAAAAGAGGGGTGAGAGCAGGGAGATTAGGATGGGTAATCCCGGTAGATCTAAAAGCTGAGCTTTTAAAATTTGGGTTAATACTCCGAAACCTTTGTTTTTTTCCTCGCCTTCCCTGTGATGCACTGGTGTGTCTATTTGGGTGCATTAAGGGGGATGAAGAGGAAAATATCAGTTTCTTCTTTCTATCTACTCAGTGACACTACTGAAGCTCTGCAGCAAAGTCTCTCTAAGCCCCACTTTAGGTCAAAGAATTTAAGTTCTGATTTAGTCTTTCAATAGAGGATTCCTCACACTGAATCTGTGCTGTTGATCATCCGTCTTTCACTCAGGCATGCAAACGCGGTGCAATTACTTGTTTTGGAGGAACACAACTGGCCTACATTTCTAATTGACTTCAGAAAGCTTTACAAAAAGCATGACGTATATTGGGAATTGCATGCAACACTAGCGTAGCCTTTAATCACAAAATGCAATAAGATCACTCAGTGTTGTTTATAAAAATGTAACTTTTGACCTTAATGTCTTTTTAATTCTGAAAAAAAAAAAAGTTTTTGTTTTTCATGAAGCTGCAGCTTAAGGAGCAGTTTACAGGAAGAAAAGATGATGATGTGAACAATTTGCATAGATATTCTATTCATCGCAAAAAAGTAAAATCATTTTGAACTCGTCGCAGCTGAAAAAAACCTCTTCAATGTGTGTAAAGACAGTTTTTGCAAATTAAAGTGAACACTTGCTTTTTTATTTACACCCATCTCCTGTAAGATAATCAGTAGGGCATTGTCTCTCCTGCATAAATGGAATGTTACCACTCTATTAAAATGCAGACTCTCCCATTCTGCAATTCTGTGTTTCTTTGGGTTTGACTGTTATTACATTGGCTTAACATAGCCCTATACGGCTATGATTTGTTGAGATTAAAGAGAATTGAACAAAAATGTGGTATACATGGAGGATTAGGGTGATATTTCATTGACTCTTATAAAAATAAAAAATAGTTTATTAAAAAGCCATCTCTGACAGATGTGTTTATCTGCTGTAGAGGACTGACACCATCAGATTACAATGCCTATTTTATCATATTTGCCATCAAGAGAAAAGAAAGAGGGCAACATTTACAAATAAAAGAATGGAAAATGTCATAACCTTCACAAAGTCACACCAAAGACTGGAGTGTCTGACCTGTTGTAAAGGAGGATGTCAGGGGTCCAGATCTGATCTGAAGGGAATCGCAGATTTTGGACCCCAGGATAGTTGTCTGGATTCCAGCTGAGGTAAACATCTGTCCAGTACTGAGGGAGGGAGGAGAGAGAAATGTTTAGTTCAGACTAAAATGATGGTAAAATAACTGATACACTGCCTCTAAAAGGAGTTGTTTTCACTGACTGGTGTAAGTTTACATGAAATTAATTTGCATGGCTGGTAATAGTAATAATAATTAAAGAAATATAACAGCCAGTCATTTGTCCATTGACATTTGAATGAATTAATATAATTGTATGAAAACATGTTACATCTATAATCATAAGCCACAAGTTAAGTCTATAAGTCTACTACTGCATACATAATCATCCTTAATGTTGAATCTCATACATGTATAAGAAGATTCTAGCTAAAAAATATAATTAATCTCAGCCCGATTCAAGTGCATTTCTCTTCCTGCTGAAGTTCCAGTCACTGTTAAATGTTTACAGTTTTACTAAAGCATCTTTGTGGATTAATGCAAACTAAAAACGGATTTTGCTACTGCATTAATGTCACATTTTACTTGTAGACCAGTGAAATTTAACCAGCTCCCATCATAGCTGACTCTCAGATATTTCCACCATTTCACTGAGTTTGGATCCTTCCGATGCAAAAAGGACTATTTGAATGCAACGTGGGAGTTGCTTTGTTTTTTTATGGTATTGCATATTTTATATTGTATTGCATGAAGCTCTTATGGCATAGCTGGAGGTCCAAACTCACTGCTCCCCTGGAAAAAAAAAAACAAACAAAAAAAAAAACAAGTGCAGTGGGCAGGAACTGCAAATAAATACACCACCACACAGTCAGAGATGATGATTGAGAAGGATTAGTATTCCATACCATCACCACAACACGCAGAAAAGAGGAAACTATTTGGGAATACATGGTTCCTCTCAAAAAACTTATCTGTGTGTTTTGAGCTTTTCTAGCATTAAGCAAACATTTTTGCTGAACAAGACAGTGAGCACCAAACCAACCATGTCACATCTGAAAAACCCACAGACTAATTTGGCTCGAGGATATGAACCTGTCTGTGGAATTAAGTCAAGTTGATTGACACTTAAAAATGCTACCTAAATATACTGCGGTTCCAAAGCTCTACTTCCCACACTTTGGGCAAGACAATCTGCCAGAAGTGAAGCTTGTGAGTCTGCTGATGCAGCATCAAAGATACACACAAAAAGTCATCTGTCTCTCACACTAACACTTTCACACATACACAAAGTCAGCAACAACTGGCAGGTCAGCGTTTGTATTGAGGTTGAGTTAAAAGAGAATGTGATCAACATGCATCTGTGAGCACTGAGAAATCTGCAAATCAGATGGATGGGCTAAAACATTTTCTAGGGCTGACTGGATATAGAGTAAATACTGTATTAGATGAATGCTTTTAGACTGAATTCATGGCACTAATTGTGTCTCCGCTATGATATAATGTAATATAGCAAACAAGTATCTGAAGTCATACACTGTCTGTAGGTGAGAATCAGGTAATACAAGGATTAAATCAAACAACATGGTGATGATGTGTGTTCTCAGATTTCTTCTCTGTTTTCCACTCACCAGCTGCAGCCAGGCGTTGGTCATCAGCACTTGGTTCTTCTCATCCTGAGGATGAAAACAGAGGAGCAAGAAGAGAGGAAAAGAGAGAATACATTTGTCTTTTGTTTAAGAGAACATAACCAGGACAATCCATATTTAATAAAGTAGAAGAAGCTTTGTCATAAGCAAGTCAGTAGAGTTTTGCATATCCAAAGAACAAACCAGACTCTGTAAAATTGTGTTAAAACTTGGTTTATGTAACTGAGGGAAGTTCTTTGGAACTATTTCACAGCAGAGCCGCCTTAAAAATTACACAGCCCTTTTCAAAATTAACTATACATATATCCTCGAGGATTTGCAGAATCAACATCACAAAATGAGTTTTTTCTTATCTATCTGCAGACCAACCAGCTCTGTGGAGGATCTGTGTATATAGATTGTAGTCAAAGCGTATGCAGACAGTTAAACATGCTCTGCAAATGTGACAAACATTATTATCTAGTAGTAAAACTACAAGGCAAGTGTATTAATATGGCATATTGCAGAGACAAAGGCAGTTCAGTGTGCGTGTTACATAAATAAAAGGAACATCGAGAGGAAAATAAAAGCAAAGTGCTAAATAATAAAAGTTAGAAAAATATTAAACATATAATTTAAAGAAAGTAGATAACAGTAATATAAGAGAAAAATATAATTAAATAATGACTAAATTGATTGAGAGAATGGGCAGTGCTCCAGAATTACAGTGTAATAAGGCTGGTTTTAGAGCTCATCACAGGCTCATGAAAATAGACATATTTTAACTTGGATTTGACCTGAATAAAAAATGACTACTGGTCATTTTCTCCAGTTGCAGCATAAAGACTGAAAACTTCTGACTGGACTACACTACCTGACTGTCTGATTAGTTTCATCAAACATATCATAAATATATTTTATGCCAATAGTGCCACCTTACTCTGTAATGAAGTAAGAGTCACTGTGCAGATTCTTAATGGTAAATACTTTTATTTAAAACAAACAAACAAAAAAAAGATTTGTAGATTCCTGCATAGTCCTCTACCAATTTTTGAGCCTGTGAAGCAGTACTTGTATTATTTCTAGTGTCCAATGTGGCACTGATACCTAATAAAACAGAACTAAAACACACTGTAACACTGAAAAGTATTACAGTTTCAGTTGGAGATACTGATAACATAAAAGTAAATAAAATATAACATATAAATATATATATAAAATAACATTATTACATATGTATTTTTATATTTTTTATATATAAATATAAATATATAAAAAATATAATGTCAAATAATATTTGTAACTCCTGGATGTCACTGCTGTCTCAGTCTTATGTCTATTAATAATTTATACTCATCAGAAATAGACATAATGGTTTAGGAAATTCTGAATGCTATAAAACAGCATTTTAATAACCAGATTTTTGCCTCATAATAGTGACAAATTCTTGCCTGGATTCCCTGGAAAAAAAGAGAAGACATCAAATCAAAGCAGGGTCAAAGGTTTTTTTATTACTACGCTAAAGCTGTTTACGCATTTATCTCCATGCATCTGTTCTTAGGTATACTTCCTGTGCTTAGAGTTGAAAATATCTGCACATATGGCAAACACTTAACAGTATAATGTCTTTCTGAAAGCAGATGACCCATATGATCTAATAAAACACACAGCTGAAGGTAGTGATCAAATATATGTCTCCTTTGGGATTTCAGATCCCCCAGTGGCTTGTGTGTTAGCAATTTGTTAAAATGAGAAAAAAATAGAAGTGTGGATTGTATAAAATTTATAACCTGAAAATATTATCTTGACTCCTCTATCCAAGGTCAGAGTAACAGAACGCCTGGAGCCTTCTGTGGACGGTGAGCAGATAAATAATCAACACACAGACTCTCATTTACCCATCGGAAACACTAAACCCCTAATGTGTTAACATCGTTTGCTATTTATTACTGACATTACTCCAATCCTGATTATGTGTGTTTAATAGGTGTCCATGACAACACACAGCCACTCTGCTCAAATGTTAAGGTAAAACTGGTATAAAACTACTTAAAAGGGGAAAGTAGCAGTTAGTCAGAAGACCAGAGCATCTTACACAACACTAAGTGCATTCCCATGAATGGGTTTAATGTGTATTTGCATTGGAACATACACTGTTGCCCAGAAAGTTGGAATCATTTTGATAATAAATTTTTGACACACTCCTCTTTTTATTGCTATTTATACACATCAGTAATCACCTTTGACCAGGTGCAGTGATTACATACTAGTCCCAGTTTTACTTTATCTATAAAGAAAGTGATAAATCACATTGTCACAATCATTTCATTAGAAAAGGTAAACATATTTTTATTCCAACTTTATAGGCAACAGTGTATTCACTGCAAAACTTGAAAAAAAAAAGTCCAGAATTTCACAGAAATGATTGTTCACTTGAGATGGTTTTTGCCTTTATCTGTAAAGAACTAAAATAGATAAGAGGAAGAAGAAACCCCTTTTTGAGTGAATTCTGACAAAATGAACATAGTTTACTCATGAAACTGACCAACACTTTGCATTTCAGTTTTTCTGTGTGAAGGAGTGTACCGCCGCATTATGTAATAACAGTGCAATATGTAGCCCAATAATGGAATATTTTTTTCACCTCATTATGTAATAACACCACATTTTATTATAACATGACGCATTTTGTAATAACTTATTACATATTGCAACAGTTATCACAAAATGCAGGTGTAGCACTTTTTTTTTTTTTAAGGAAATGTAATAATTTGGTGCATTATGTCATACACCATCAAAATTGATGCCTTGATTGGAAAAACCATCATATCAGCAGAACAACAATAAGCATTCCAGCTTAATTAGAATTCAATTAGAAAAACTAGTAGGATGTTTCATTGGTCAAATCTAAACCAAATGTAACTGTATTCATTATAATGGAGAATGTGTTTGCAAGTTAGAGACAAAAGCTGCATTAATTTAGTATTACTGACAAGAAAGTTACTGGTGCACTGAAATTTGGGAGACACAATATGTATAAGTTTATTACAAACTGCAGCAAGGTTTATTACAAAATGCGTTCAAGAATTTTATTACAAAATGCAGCGTTATTACATAATGAGGTGAAAAGTAATTCATTATTACATATTGCACCATTATTACATAATGCGGTGCTAGGAGTGTCTAAGAGTACAACAGGTAGTGTAGACTGATGAGGAAACTGAATTAATCCTCTGTTTCGTCCTTGAAAGAAAAAATTCCAGCCATTTTACATAGAAAACAACAATTTCTACTCTTCTCCTATTTCTAGACACATGTGTAACATAACCTACAACGTCATATGTGGACAACATGATGCAGCCAAGATTATTTTCTCCAAATCAATTTATGGAAATGCAAGGGACAAGGTCACATAATGAAACAGCTCAGCTTGAGTTGTCATTGATGGGTTTCACCGAAAAAAAAAAAAAACTTTACCATGGGTTTATTAAATAGTGCTTGATTAAGTTTATTAATACAGCTGCAGAAAAAATGATTAGACCACCCTTGTTTTCTTCACTTTTTTGTTAATTTTAATGCTTGGTACAACTAAAGTTACATTTGTTTGGACAAATATAATGATAACAAAAAAAATAGATCAATACAGTTTAATTTCAGAGCTGATATCTAGCCATTTTCCATGTTTTCTTGATAATAACCAAAATCACTTCAGTTCTTCCGTCAATATCTATGGCATTGTACTGACAAAAACAGTGCTTTTAGGCATTCCATGTTTTCTTTTCTGTCTGTTTTAGTCACATAATACACACAGGAGTTAGTATTTGATTGCATAACCATTGTTTTTGATGACTTTCGATGGTCTAATAATTTTTTCTGCAACTACATAAGCTAGTATTTAGCATTAATTCACCTCTGACCCCTAGCAGCTCCAGCAGCTTCACTCCTTTATGCAAATGCAGTCACTTTCAGCTCCAAAGATCCAACATGGTGATGGCCAAATTGCAAACTACGGACTTCATAACATTCATCCATCTACTAATTATATATACGTACAAGCACTGACTGGTTCATTACTCTATATTTCACAGAGTCAAAATCATACACAGACGGATCTTCACTGTTGCCAAAGGTGAAGAGTAAAACTTTGTTTTTGCATATGTAGAGTTGTACAACTCTCACAGGATGACATCAGCACACGAGCACATCTTCACAACATCCTGAATAACTCAACAAAGCACAGTCTAAGGCAAACATGCAAATTTGTTTCAGATCGCTTGACATTTAATACAAACACAGCTAGTGAAGAATGAAACTAAAAACAGATGCCGCGTGATTCTTTTTTCACAAAACCATGCTCTGTTTTTATCTGTATTACATGCAGACGAAGTCTCTGCATCACTTCTTATCTTTTGTTCTTTCCCATCAGTGTGTGTAAACATATTTCTCATCTGTTTCTTGTCTGTTTTCCTTTCATTTTATCCATGAGTGCTTGCTTGTTTTCTTCTCTCTTTTTCTCTCTAGGTCTCTGTGTGCACATTCACCAGTCCTGACCTAGAAACATGTTAGCACTGTTTGGTTTAAACCTGATGAATAAGTGAGTTGAATGAACATCAGTGCTCCCAAGATAACTGGACGATACAGTACTAGTGCACCTCGGCTTCTCAGCAAATCAGATTTTCTATATACCTAGTATCAATCCCACATGAGACAATTACGAGTCTTTTTTTTCCCTGAAAGCAATAAAACATTATTAGGTGTTAATTTTGAACAGAAAATCAGTAGGTTGTCTGCAGGCTAAGAAAGATACACAAATTCCAGAAATCTAATAGTGCCATACCCTCCTCTTACACATAATATAATAGCAAAGCAAAGGAACAATGGTTGAAAAAAACTTTTTTTATTAATTCATTTTTATTAGAAGCTCAGGAATGTTCCTACTTTCTCAGACTGGTTAAACAACAGTTACCAAGGACAAACTGTCTTTATTCTCCACTGTGAGACCCTGTGGGAAGAACACACACTGACAAATAAGAACAGACATCTGGCTGGTGTAAAGCTGTGAACAAACTGGCTGACAAATGTATAAACAGGACGCAAAGTGACACAGCTCTTTGGTCCATTCTGGTGGTTAATGAGTTTAGGCCCCTATCTACACTTTGGAGAAGTTTTGCTGTTAAGAAAACCAATAAGGATTGCAGAAGTGAATTCATTTCTGGGTCACAGACTGAAGGACGGAGGAAGGAATTAAAATTTTTATGAAATGGAAATGTGTCAAAAGTGTCAAACTCAGGTTGACACAGACCTATGATGGGGCAGAAGTCCTACAGGAGCAGTTTGACACGTCTAATCTGTGGTTTAGATCAGATGTGACTGGGGAGAGTAAATAAGCAATGTGCTCTTGGCAGCTGACACACACTTAAGCTGTTAATATTTACAACAATGCTCAGCCACCTTTCCTTGGACCTATTAAAATTAAACATTAGTGCCCATAAGAGAGATGATGATATGTTGTATAATGTGTCCATTAATTTAAGATTTGCAACCAGTGGTAGCACAAAAAGTCACCATTAAAGAGAGATTTGTATAAAGAATAAAATCTCAAAGTCTCCAGTGTGTGTGTATGTGTGTGTGTGTGTGTGTGCGTGTGTGTGTGTGTGTGTGTGTGTGTGTGTCTATTTGTATGCATACATATATGTGTGTGTGGCAGGAATTATTCTGTTGCAGCCCAGAGGGTCTTTATGTAATAGAAGTCAAACAGCAGAAGTGCATTACTTCTACTAACATTCACCACTGTTTCAAAAGCACAAACCTACTGCTGAATGGCATCATAAATACCTAGAATATAAATTATGCAGCGGTCTCCTAAATAGTTTCTGTTTCCATTACATGACAAACTGTTTGTCCAACAAAAGACAAACATTCCTGCTCTCTCAAAACTCTGCACTGCCCAAACTCAGCCCACTGCCACAGACACACAGACGCAGACAAACATACAAGACAAACAAATGCTGCCTCACCACATCTATAATCTGCAGCAGTGTGAGGCCCAGCTCCACCAGGATGGGGGCTGAATCATTGACTACAGGTCTCTCCAGGCGGTTGTAGTTAGCCAGTAGGTCCTTGTAAAGCCTCCTCTGGTGCTCCCCCTGTAGGGATCCTGAGGGGAAAAGAGCAAGAGGATTTGTTTTGTGTGATGGATGTTTTTTAAACTTTCAAGGTGAAAAGTAGACACAACAGAATGTTTGATGAAATAGCAGCCGCAGGGGAGGATGGCTCAAACCTCCCTAATGCAGGCAAAAGACCAAGATACAAGCTGTAGGTGCATTAGAATTCAATGTTCATGATTTTCAGAGACAGTGAATGAATAAAGTATATCAATAGACAAATACAACTGATAACAAGTGGTGTCAGGCACAACAAACCCCGCCCCTTGCATGTATCGTAGCTTATGTTTCAATCCAGCTGATGTCATCATGTCTATGCGTGTGCTGATGTCAGCATATCAATTGCCTCTATATATGTGCCAAGTCTGAAGTAAATTGAAAGAAAATTGAGGTTTTTATAGACATGTAAAATTTCACCCATTATAAGTGAATGGGAGAAGAAAAAAGAATTTAAAAATTCATAAAAAATTTGAACTTTGACCTACTTTCCCCAAAAATTAATCACATCTATTCTGGGTCGCTGGCAATCTATAAACCAAATTTGGTATGTATTCAACCAACAGTTTTACTGCTACAGACATGTGAAATTTCGCCCATTATAAGCAAAAGGGGAAAAAAAAGATTACAAAAATAATATTAAAAAATTTTAACTTTGACCTATTTTTTCCAAAATGTAACCACATCTATTCTGGGTCACTGGCAATCTATAAATCCAAATTGGTATGAATTCAATCAATAGTTTTGCTGCTACAGACATTTGAAATTTTGTCCATTATAGGTATATGGGGAAAAAAAAAAAGATTTTTTAAAATTTATAAAAAATGTGAATTTTGATCTACTGCTCCCAAAATGTAATCAGATCTATTCGGGGTCACTGGCAATCTATAAACCAAATTTGGTATGAATTCAACCAATAGCTTTGCTACTAGAGTGTTAATAAACAAACCAAAAACAATCCCCCTTGCCTCCCCTTCGGGGGGTGGGGTAAGGATGGTCAAAATATGGTTAAATTAAAACCTGAATCAGTGGTCATGCAGTGTGTTTGCTCCCACTGACTTACCACACACTTCATTCTCTATGGAGACGTCAGTTCCATTGGCTAATGAAGACTGTATGATGTAGTAGGACCCACCCTTCTAGTCAATACAAACAGTCTGTGAAGGTCACTCTGTGATTTACAGACATCGAGAGCAGTATTTTGATTTGCATTTTTAAATCATAAATCTAATGCTGAATGTATTCTGTTCCAGAAAAGGATTTTTTTAAAATGCTCTCAATTCTTTGGCTTGAGCTACCCCTTTTTCTGCAAATTGTTCCTTGGATCATATTCTTGTGTACTAAAGCTGAATTCTAATCCAGAAAGTAACTTAATGGTCTCTGTAACCTTTTACCCTTCCTGCATTGGCACTAACACCACAGGGAGATGATATTATACCTGGTAAAGTCAGAAACAGGTTGAAGTGTCCTCATACTGTATTCAGTGGGGGCTACGTAGTGATTCCTATAGTCGTCTATGGATAATAGAGGGAAAGGTCATTTGTTGAGCTGAAACTTTAGTTAAATAGCTGTTCCATAAACATGTGCTGACGCCTGCATGCACCTTTAGACTGCAACGCACACACAAACAGTGACAGTATGGGAGTTGGGGTAGTCTTACAGTCCAGGGTGATTAGGATGATGTGTTTGTTGGCCCGACTCTCGTCACTATTATTGATCCTCGCTACTTCACCTTCCACACATATTTAGCACCACTCGTTTGTCCCAAAATAAAGGGAGACAGACACACATACAATCAAACTAAATTAACAAACCTATAATTAATGTCACAATAATATTATTAACTGTGTTCATTTCAGTTCCATATTCAGTTTAGCAAGAAAATGTTGGAAAAGGGGCAGTTCTACAGTAGATATTTTGTTGCTTTTTGTTGCTTTTGGATTGGGAGATGTATGAACTGAAGAAGCAACAACTAATCCCAAGATCTATATTTTAAAGATGTTAAAATATTCAGTTTGTTTAGAAAGATTATGAAAAACCAAGTAGCTTGCATATGCAACGTGAACACATATTGCTAAAAGCTGACACAAAAATAAATAGTCGATAACAGCCATGCACACAAAGTCATAAATCACCATCTCTATTGCACATTTCCAGCCTGTCAGTGCTAGGCAGACACCACATGTGCTCAGCAGGTCATCCTCATCCACAGTGTAGTGACTCCTTCGTAAAAAAGTGCAATAAAAAGTACAGTGGTGGAATGAGGTGAAAGAAACAAGAATTTAAAGACAGGACAAAAGAAAAAGTGAGAAAATAATGACAAGGACAATGATAGGCATGTGGTGGCAGTGAGAAATAAAAAAGTGTGGGTTACAGAGAGGGAGGGGGGAGGGCCTTGTAAAGCAGTGAAGGACAGAGGAGTGTGCCTGTGGCCCGGTACGGTGCTGATTGGCCCATTAAGGCTGTAATGAGGAGAGTTATTGTAGGACTGAGCCGGAGGTCAGAGAAACAGGAGCTACAAGAAACTACTCAGCAAAGCAAAATCCCTCTCCCTGCACCCAAAGGAGCCAAACCAATGCCAATAAATGCCTGTGACTTTATTTTCTCAATACATATCCACATATCTGAGTTCCACATGTGTGAGCTGGTCTAACAGATCAGTGGTTTTCATACAGAGACATTCCTGTAGAAATATGGACCATGTGTCACATTTGGATGGACACTCAACAGCTATAATGGTTCCAATGGGAAGTTATTTGCTTATGATGACAAAACTCAACAAATGGTTCCTGGAAATATCCCAGATGAACTAGTACATTTTAATTTCCTGTTGAATTGTTTTGTTTGTTTGTTTTTTTTGTAAATTTTTTATATACTGTGACACTGCTCAGCTTAAACAACAGCTATAATGGAAACAATATGTATGTGTTATTGCCACTAGAAGTGCTACTAGGAGCAATGCAGAGTGAAGTAACTGCACAAATCCTTCCCTCTAACAGTGTAAAACTTATGAATTACCTGCAGTTTTCTTGCTTTGCACATTGTAAACACATTTGCAAAACAACTCCATGCAACACCATGGTCACACTAGAGACTTTTACCCCATAAAGACCCAGTGCTACTTTGTGGCAGTTCCCAAATGATTTTTTCCTCTATTTCCACCTTTCTTAACTGATTTATCATATTTTTTTTTTTAGAATACTATCCTCCTTCTTTTCCATTTTTCAGTGTAAATCATGTATTTTCCTGTATTTAAGTCACAGATTATGTAGATGTTAATGAAAACTCAGAGTAAATTCTAAGTTAATTATATCAAAACAGAGAAAAATTAAGAAAAAGTGACTTTTTCAGCAAATATATTACTAACTGAATGTAAAAACAAGTGTGTCCATCCACTGTCATTGATCCAACGCCATGGGATTTACAGGTGAATTAATGTTGTAGAAGATGTTGGTGTTTTCATGTTCACCAGCCTCTGAATGTCCAAATGGGTCATATCTGATGACCATGAAAAGATGACAAACTGTATTTAACACTAATTACACTGATCTACAAGGAAAATGCTTCCAGAATAAAAGTAATTAAATTTTACCACATGTGAGTCACTGATAAAGAAAAATCAAGTCAAAAATGCTGATTGGCTGAACTTTCCAAGATACAGCCTTGGGTCAAAATGTGAAATTCAAGAATTAACGAGAGAATGGGTTTGACTCAAAAGGAATATTTGTCTCAGAGCTACAAGATCTACTTCAAAACACTGTCTGCACATTAGAATACATTCACTTTACAGGTTCTATTTAGTGGAAGATTTATAAAACTATTGTATAAATGTACATAAACCAATATATATGTGTAATAACACTTAATCATATACCTTGAAAACATAGGCAAACCGGCACTTTTGTCATTTATTTTCCAATTAATCTTATTAAAATACGTAACATTTAGCACATTTAATCTCTGAAGGAAATTATTTCTAAAAAAAAAAATGGAGATCAGTGTTATTTACATGTATTGATAGGATTAGTGGATCAAAAGGTTTTAAACATTTTATATCAGTAGATGATTTGTGTAGCCAGTGGCTGTTTGGGTCTCTATAGGTTTAGATTAGTATTTTACTTTTTTGCTGAAGTCGCCAGCTTATCTATTGATTTGTGAGTTGTCTTTTGATGCAGCAGTTTGGAATATTTGCTTCCAAGTTTCCATGTATTAGCATGTTTTTCACAATTGTTTATATTCTCTAAAAGGCCACATGGCAGCAACTCAGCCCATCTAGGGATGAAGAAATGGTCAAGATGACCTGCTGAATTTCAACCTGAGCATCATAATAGCGAAGAGAGGTAATTTATGTGACTTTGAATGAGGCTACAGAGGGCGGTCTGAATATTTCAGAAACTGCTGATCTACTGGGATTTACTGATCTACTGGTCCAAGGAGAAGAAAATATCCAGTGAGCGGCAGTTCTCTGGGTTAAAATGTTTTATTGATGCCAGAGATCAGAAAAGAACGGCCAGCACCAGTAACTCAAATAACTACTGGTTACAGTTGAGGTATGCCGAAGAGTGTCTCTGAACAGCATGTTGAACTGTGAAGCAGATAGACACAGAATATACAGTCACTGGCCACTATATGTACACCTAGTACTAGTACCTAATAAAGGGGCCAGTGAGTGTATGTCCTTCCATTTTTATGGCAGAGCAAAGTGTAATATGATTATATTATTATTAATGAAAGCCTTCATTATACTACATTTGTATACACTTATATAGTATAAGCTAAAAACCTGCATTAACATGTCCTCTGGGTTCCCCCCACCATTAAAAACAGGTATTCGTAGGTTAATTCTGCTATCAGTGTCCTTGACCACTGTACGGATGAAGATCTGTAGTTGGTCCAAGAGCGCCTGCAGTGGCAGCTCACTGGTCCTGATGTGTTACATGCTGACGCTAATGTTAACCCATAAAGACCCAGTGCTACATTTGTGGCAGTTTACAAAATTAATTTTTCCCTCTATTTAACCTTTCTTAAGTTATTTATCACCATTTCTTGTAATATTATGCTCTGTATTTTGTGTTTTTTCAATGAAAATCGGGTATTTTCCCATATTTACTTCACTGATCATGTAGATTTTCATAACAGCACAGATTGAAGTTAATGGTCATGATATCAGAAACAGAGAAAAATTAAGAAAACATTACTTTTTCAAGAAAATGTAGTATTAATTGAACATAAACCAAGCGTTTCCATCCACTGTCACTGATCCAACTCCATGGGTTTTACAGGTGAATCAGTGTTGTAGAAGATGATGTTGTTTCCATGGTAACTACGGAGCCTCTGAACATCCAAATGGGTCATACAGGGGTTGGACAAAATAATGGAAACACTTTCACCTCAAGATGATAATGCCCCAATCCATACAGCTAGAGATGTTAAAGAATGGCATGAGGAACATTCTAATGAAGTTGAGCATCTCGTATGGCCGGCACAGTCCCCAGACCTCAACATTATTGAGCATTTATGGTCAGTTTTAGAGATTCAAGTAAGACGTCGATTTCCACCGCCATCATCTCTAAAAGAGTTGGAGGGTATTCTAACTGAAGAATGGCTTAAAATTCCTTTGGAAACAATTCACAAGTTGTATGAATCAATACATCGGAGAATTAAGGCTGTAATTGCTGCAAAAGGCGGACCTACACCATATTAAATTATATTTTGTTGATTTTTTAAGGTGTTTCCATTATTTTGTCCAACCCCTGTATGTGATGACCATGAAAAGATGACAAACTGCATTTTACAGCAGTTATTTACATGTGTTGATGGGATTAGTGGATCAACAGGTATTAAACAGTTTAGATCAGTCGATGGTATTGGTAGGCAGTCACTGTTTGGGTCTTTATGAGTTTAAAAAGGCAATACACAGATGTGGTAACACCTCCGAGCACCAACAGTACCATAAATCATTGTTAATTTGAGTTCACTATCATGTCTCCAAAAGGAATTGCACAGTCCAAGTAAAGTGTATAGAATTCAAGTATGTGTATACATATATAAGCATATGTGTTACCTCACTGCATAATACATTTTCTGTACAAATATGTATACACCCACACAAATCTAACTCCATTCTACGTGTCTCTTTTATTTTTATTACTATAAAATGTGAACTGAGGTCTAAACAAACATAACCATACTAATAAAGTCAGTGAAGAAGAAGAACTGAAAGCTCAGTCTCAGTTGCAGCTTGTCTAATAAAACTGTGTTCAGACGGAAGTAAATAATCAAATAAAATCCGGCACTATGCCACCCTTAATTCACAAACAGGCCATGTGCAGCATACGCCAGGGATGAAGGGAGACATCCATGTGATTTTTTTAATCATCTCACTAATGAAGCTGATATGAGAGGCAAGAAGATATCGTTTCCCAAACACAGCAAGAGGTCTCATCAAACAAACTCCAGTTGAGGGAGGTAGATGAGGCAGAGGCAGAGGAGGAGGAAGATTTGTCGTTTGTTCAGCACCTTCTCTGTTTAATTCCCTATTCTCTACCCCTGTCCTTTTATTTAAAGAGCATGATGGAAAACCCCCCAGACATGTGCTTCACTCAGCAAGAATAAAAGCAAGTCATTTATTAAAAAGCCTCCTTTATTCTACAGTTATCTTTTAATACATCATCGCTGTTGGGCGGAAACCTCTTATATCCAAAATGGTTATTTTTCAGGAAATTGGAAAAACAGTGCATATTCTAAATAAATGAAAGGAGTTAGATGTAGTCACAAGCTGTTTTCTACACTTTTTATTCGTTAAATATTTTTAAAAAACATCAGGCTAACATGAAGACTGACCAGTAGAATTGTTTCGTGACCCAAAAAAAAAAGGACCAAAAATTAACTTAGGTTTTCGCCCGACAGCAACAATATTTGGGTTTAGAGCATAGTAATGAATCATAATTATTAACTATTTTCTTGTATAAACATTGACCTATTTGACCTGTTTGACCTACCCTCAATCAGTGTCTTTATTCTTGTCACTTTACTGTTGTTGGTTTGACCTTTAAGCGTCTGTCAAACATATGCACCGCTTTTACAGGTCTGCCACTCAGACATAAAAATAACAAGCAACTATGGCAGATCAGTACTTCATCACTTGAACACATGTACGTTACAACATACAGTCACGGAAAAAATTATAAGACCACCCTTGTTTTCTTCAATTTCTTGTTCATTTTAATGTCTGGTACAACTAAAGGTACATTTGTTTGGACAAATATAACAATAACAACAAAAATAGCTCTTAGTAGTTTAATTTGAGAGCTCATATCTAGCCATTTTCCATGGTTTTCTTGATGATAACCAAAATCACTTAAGTTTTTATATCAATAGCTATGGCATTGTACTGACAAAAACAGTGCTTTTAGGCACACTGGAAAAAAATCTAAATCTTACCAAGTGTATTTTTCTCATTTCTAGTCAAAATATCTGATCACACTTAGAATAAGACATAATCACCTCAAGAATAACTTTTCAGTGAGATATAAAAACTTATTTTTAGACAATAGATTTTGAAAATCTTATTTCAAGAAATCTTACCAAGATCACGTTCAGATTTTTTTTTTTTTTTTTTTTTTGCTTGAATTGAGCAAAAAAAATCTTGAATTAAGCAAAAACAATCTGTCAATGGAATAAGTGAAAATTTTCTTTGTAAGATGTCTTGAAATAAGATTTTCAAGATCTGTTGTCTAAAAATAAGTTCTTATATTTCACTGAAAAGTTACTCTTTAGGTGATTATGTCTTATTTTAAGTGTGATGACATTTTTTGACTAGAAATGAGAAAAATACACTTGGTAAGATTTAGATTTTTTCCAGTGTGTTCCATGTTTTCTTTTCTGTCTGTTTTAGTCACATGATACACACAGGAGTGAGTACTCGATTGTATAACCATTGTTTTTGATGACTTTTGATGGTCTAATAATTTTTTCCACGACTGTATGTCAGCAGTTCAGAGTGGTGTTTCACTAGGCCATTAATTACATCAGTTATCTTAAGTCTCAAGTCTGTCACCAATAAATATTTTACTACTTGAGCACGAAGGTTAAATATTTTGCAGGAATAATCACAAAAAGCAGACGATGAAAAAAAAACAATCATCCTAGATTCTGGAAAATAAATCACACTGATGTCATTTGCAAAGCGCTGTTCAGAGTCAGAATGTGGCCTTTGTATTCAGCTGCTGGTCCAGACACTGTAGAGCGGCTCAGTCATCAGCAGTATGGATTAAGGAGGCGCTACACAAAAGCCCAGTCACTCTGAGGTTGTATAAAGCTGATTCATGAAAAAAAAGCGCAGAAAGAAAGGCTGAGGATTGTTTTGATTGTGTTATTCAAAGATTAAAATTGTTGCAATAGTTATGTGCTGTTATTAAAAGCTCACTGGAGGCAAGTACGGTTTTCTTTTCCCTCTTTATCATCCATCTATAAAATTTATGGACTGTGAATTCCTGAATAATTTTAGATTCAGATCGTAGTCCCACAGGAATAGATTACACATGTTTTTGTAGAGCATTCTGTACTCAGCAGCTTAAAATGTACATAAACTTATGTGTGCATCGTCACCTCCAGTAACCTCAGCGATGTAGCGTGTTGACGTTGCCCCTGAGCTTCATATAAAATTAGTTCTAGTTTAATAAGCAGAACCAGACTGCTTCTGGGAACCTCAGGGACCCTGAGGGTATCAGCACCCAAGGGGACCTTTTTTTTTTATTTCAGCTCAACCCGAGAAATATTAATATATTTCACATATTCACTGGTCTCCTTTGAGACCAAGCCAATTTTCTCTTTATGTGTGTGTTTCCTCCATATCAACATTTATTGGGAGAATATTGGACAGTGAGCAATCGTGCCGATTATTATGTGTGCGAATCGAGAGGAAATGAAAAATGTGAGACACATGCAGATGTAAATTAGGTCTGTATGTCTTTATGCTTTGACTTGCATTGTGTCCAAGATGGTGCCACCCTGCCTTTCAGTCCATCCTTAATGAAACAAACTCAGATGGAAGGTTTTAGAGGCGTGAAATATGAAAAGGTTTTGGGTTTTTTTTTTAGTTGCCATTCACTCTTTTTTGCAAGAACACAAGACAAATTGACAGCACTTCTGCAAGCAAAATGCTTCTAGAATAGAAGTAGTGAAAGTTTATCAAATTTGGTTCTATAATATATACTTTTTAAGTCAGAACTGCTAGCTGGGTTTAGTTTTTAAGACATAGTATTTTGTCAAAATTTGAAACTCTACAAATTAATGAAAGAATGGATTTTCCTCAAAAAGTTTGTTTCTGAGTTATGACTTCCATTTCAGAACACTGTCTGCACATTAAAATACATTCCATTTCCAGATTTCTTCTAGTATGAGGTGGAAAAATATAGGTGACAAATATTCATAAGTCTGTTTATACCTATGATAACATAATAATACCTATAATAACACTATCACTATATCATATATCTTGAAAACATCAGCCAACCTGCACTTTTATTAAAGTATGTAATATTTTGCTCATTTATCTCACAGCAGATCATTTCCAAAACAACTGCACACCAATGTAATGACAAACTAGAATTACACAGAAAGTTAATTCAGTCAATTTCAGGTAATATCTTATTGAACTTTGCACAATTCCGTCATTGCCTTTAATATAGTAATAAACATAATACAGAAAGTATTTTTACAATTAAGCATTGTATTTAACACTGTGCTATTACATTATATGAAGATTTACCCTCAGGTAGTCAATTCAAAACTCCCTCAAATACTTACAGTCAGGTCTATAAGTATTTGTCATTTACAGATTACAACCATTTTAGACTTAGGGATTCCATTTGCAGAGGCTCAAATGTAATTGGACAAACAATGATCATTATAAATGTGAGGGGTTTTTTCAATGCTTGGATGAAAAACCTTTGCTGTCAATGACTCCCTTAAGTCTAGAACTCTTGGACATGCTCCCTGGAGATGCTTTACCAGGGCTTTACAACAGTCTTTCTGCCTTTGGTTTATTCTTCAGTACCTGAAAAGCTGCTCTGTTGGGTTGCGATTAGGTGACAGACTTGGTCACTGAAGAACATCCTATTTCTTTACCTTCAAAAGCTCTTGGATTGTTTTTGGAGTATATTTTGGTTCATTACACATGACGCCATTATGGATCTGACCACATATTTGCTACAAATACTTGGAATTTTTGAGTCACTTATACTGCGAACTAGCAATATTTCTACTCGTTATTTACAGGCCTACAACATGACAAAAATGACAACAATTTAACATGACCCTTGACCAATTTGAAAAACTAGAAGCACTCGTAGAGCGCAGACCTCCGCCAAGGCAGATCAGTGTCCCGGATTTGGATAAAAATTCCAGGAAATGTTGACACTGGCACAAGGAACAAATGATTAAATTTTGGTCTTTTCTAGAAAAGCACTCGTAGAGTGCAGACCTCCGCCAAGGCAAATCAGTGGGCCTCCATGGCCCCCCCAACCCCCCACCCCCCATCACCACCAAAATTTAATCGTTTGTTCCTTGTGCCAGTATCAACATTTCCTGAAATTTTCATCCAAATCCATCCATAACTTTTTGAGTTATCTTGCACACAAACAGACAGACAAACAAACCGACGCTGACAAAAACATAACCTCCTTGGTGGAGGTAATGACTGAAAAATTCCTACGGGCAGCAGGAATGTCGTAGAGACATGAAACCAAAGGTCAGTTTTTTCTGTCATTCACTCCCATGTTAGATTTCTGTCACTAACATATTTGACGTTCCCACAATCACTGCTTATTCAGTTTTGACTTTTTTTCCCATATATCACACATAGATATGTTCACAAGACTCACCCCAAGTCTCATCGGCAAGAATTTTTGAGATAGGATGTACGGTTATGAATTAATTTTGGTTTGTTTGAGAGGTGGTTTCTTATTCTGTTTAACATTGACATCCATATCTCCTCCATAAGGAGAAGCTAATTGGTCCTTGACCAATTCCTGGTTGTAGCAGTCATTTTCAGCTCAATCGAGAGACTCAAACACTTATTTTAAGAATTTTTTTCTACTTGTTGCTCTTATTTAAGACTTAAATTCTTACATCCAGCTCAGTCAGAGACTAAAATTCCTCATTTAAAATAATTCTGTCAAAATGAGTGTGATTTTATTTCTTGAACAAAGCACTGTTGCTAAAATTCTAGCATTTTTGTCTAGTTTTAAGGTACATTATGTTTTTTTTAGTTGATACACTTTTGTGCTTGTTTAAAGAATTCTAGCCAATATTTTTTTCTTACCCTATTGGCAGATTTTTTGCTCAGTATAAGCCAATTAGTGTACAGTTTCTTGATTCTCACTTCTGTATTCACACAACTCAGTGAGAGCAGGAACATTTAAAGCACTGTTTCCTTGCCCAGATGTATTCCTTTGCATCTTTCATTCATTGTTGTTTGTAAAATTTTCTCCTGACATTATTGCGAATTTTTGCAATCCCTCACCCTCTTCTATTATAACATATTATCTGTCTTCAGTGTTTCATCTGTAGCTCCCTCTATGAATGTCTTTATCCCCTTACAAGCTTACAAATCGCATGTTTTGATCTCTACCACCATATCTGGTCCTCCCTTTCAGTCTGTTCTGATCGTTGTTCTTATTCTTATTTGGAAAGATTGAGTGCATCACAAAGTAAATTGGGTTGTCCGGAGAGAAAGAAGACACACCTCCCCATCAGTATTGTCTCCTAATATCAAGATCATCTACAGTATAAACGAATGAACTGTCTGGTTTATTCCAAAGTTATCTTAGGTAGAGGACAGCAGTGGTCAAACAAAACAGGCAGAAGCTGAATGCGCTCGGTAGTTTGTGAACTGTGAAGTCGAAAATATTTGTTTAGGATGGCGATGCAATAACCATGAGGACTATACACCTTCCCTGACATTCACACACCCGCTCTGGCACACACACATACACACACACACTAAGATATACAGAGAAATGCAGCTAGGCGATTCTGTCCCATCTGAGTATTTTTACTGGGTCAGTGCGTTCAGATGAGGCTTCCAAACATCAGACACAGACTCTACAAACACAGACGGCCATTCTCTCTCTCTTTTACCCACACACACACACACACCTCACATAAACAGGAAAAGCTATTTTAGGCAGAACACTAAACGGCCACCTCTTACATCGTGGTGTTTTAGTGCCCCCGATGAGTCCAGCTAAACCGTCTAGACACAGCTGCATTCCAGCACACACACACAAAAATAACTGTATGCAGAGGAATGATTGTCCTCAGTGCCTTTCAGTCAAGGTAAACTAGTGTGTTTATGTAAATGAGGTTATGTACATTGATAAATGATGGGAAACAAGTACAGACCATAGTAATATAACTTCTTAGAAATTAGTGCTGACACATTAATTTCACAGAAAAACTCTGGGAGCGGAGACGATTCACATTTTCTTGCAAATGGAGTGGAGCCTGCAAGCTAGTATAAGCAGTCAACTCAAGCTGCAACTGCTCGGCTGCAAACTCCTCTGACAAGCCTCAGTCTCCTCATATCATCTACTAAAACGAACCTCCAAAAGTTTGGAAGATTTACAGAGGTTTGGGGGGGTCTAATTCCAGAAAATGAATGATACACATTTTCTCTACTGTGTCATGTTGTGCTGCCATGTTTCTACAGAACTGATTTCTACTTTGTCTTTTTTCTGTTTACACTGGAAGGCATCCAGTGTTAAAATACATCACTGAGTACATTTACATACACACTAATATTTAACTATCATTCCAAATTGGACAATAATATGACTTTGATAAAACACTGCTTGGATCTTCCAAATTAGGGCCTTTTCCAAATGGAGCATTTTCCGAATCCAAATTTTTCCATTTTTGAAGAATTCTTTGAACACATATACAACACATTTGGAAAAGCAGTCTAACTTGCTACAGGATGCAATACATGTGCTGTTTAAAGTCAGCTGGAGTAAAGTCCATGATCATCTCTGGTATAGATGAATATTTCAAAGAAATATCAGAGAATTTGTGATTAGAAGGACAAACTGTTAAATGTTATAATTAATTAATTAATTAATAAATATCAAATAAGCAGCATTTTTTTCTTGGCAGTATTTTAAGGAACAAAAGGAGGAGTCTGAAGCTGTTCACACAGTGGAACGTGTGCTGCCATTAAAACTTTGGAAAAAAAAAAAAAAAAAGATTTTTAATGGGGTATGCACAGCTGCATGTAAACAGGAAAATTCAAGGAATATTCCTTTTCATTGGTCATCAATATTACTTAATATTGTCTTTTTTTTTTACAAAAAAATGGAATATTAATGTGTATATAAACATAGGCACTGTCAACTACTATGTTTGACTAAGGACCACAGTTAATATTACATTATTAAAAAAAAAAGCTTAGAACAGGCAAAAAAAAAAAAAAAATGCTAGCTCTAGGGGGACTTGCATATTTTTAGCTGCCACTACAGGTCAGGGTCGGGGCAGAGGGTGCATTCTGCCACATCACCAATTAACTTTAACTGCAAGAATTTCCCTGATCTCCATCTGACACATTAACGCTGCTGTACTGCATCACTGCTGCCAGCTCTGTAGCCGCCCCCTCTCCTTCCCCCATCATCCACCTGTAGGCCCCAGGGAGGGTGTTATTTATTCATCACTCTTGGATTTCTGTACGTTAACATATTTGTCAGGAGTGATGAGCTGGGAACCTAGATTTGTCTCTTTGAATTTCTTTTAATACAAATTAGTGCTGACAAATAATCATATTTTCATTGTCAACATTGCAAATGGTGACTTGAAGAACAATGAATAATAAAAGTATTTTTATGTACTTGTATCATGCATTCACACTGAACATTTCGACTCTCATAAGGAAACGAGTAAAACATCCACATCAATCGCCCCAGTTACCCAGAACTCAGATGACTTGGTCAGTTTGATGACAACAGTGAGGTTAGGTAACATGATGACTGAAGAAAGACAGATGAGAGTGGATTAAGACCTTGTGGTGAAAAAGTAGAGCAGTTCTACTGTTTAAAAATAGAATAAAATAATAACACAGTAACCTAATGCCCCTGACTATTCTATCTTTAATACTGTCAATGTAAATTTTGTACTTTACAAACTATCCTGTGGACCAGATTGGACCCCTTGGTGGGACAGCTTTGACTGGAAAAAAAAAAAAAAAAAAAACTGAAGAAAATTACTGTAGAAAAACTTTCATTTTTTATATTTATGATGTTTTATATATCTAAATTACTATCCTGTTTAATAAGTTAGATGCTCATATATAATTCATTTAATGAGAGTATATTAATGTATTTGAAGGTGGGCTTCAGTTATTTAGTGTTTTGGGTCTGTATTAGCAGTGCAGCTTTTACAGTAGAAACACATAGGGCCTATATAGCAAATATGCACAATCAAGTATCTTTGATCACAAGTTATTTATCATAATGTGGAGCAACATTTTTGAATATTATAGATTTTCCTCATATCATGCAAGTTACCATACTGTATCATGGCTTAACCCTGTAAAGTCTGAACTATTAGCAATTTCCATGTATGAGTTTCAATTTTGTATCATATTTGATACATCAGGTCTCAATGCTCAAATATTATTTTTTAACAAACAAAAACATAATATAACACAAACATGTCTAACAAATTGGTAATTCCTTTTCAAAATTGGCAAAGTTCTGCCTCCTTCCTCATTAATGACAGTCTTATAGTGTCACTGGAAAGGCCTCTGGTGAGCAAATTTCTCCCCCCTGGTTGATTATCCGTGTATTGCATGTATCTAATTGTATACATCAGGCTTTTCAAGAAAACAAAATATCACACTGATCATGTAGAGGGCTTCAAAACTCATGTATCAAATATGATACATTTGGCGTTATAGGGTCATTGAATTTCCTGGACTGAACGGTGGCTGTCACACATAGGTTGGTACTTACTACCAGTGTTGTGGAAGTTACTTTTAAAAGCTAACTTTTGCTCGTTATTTGTTACTACTTTAAAAAGTAACCCATTACTTTACTTAGTTAACCTCTATAGAGAGTAACTTTTTACATTACTTGTTTCTTTTCCATTACTTTTATGTTCCTCGACTGAGCAAAACCACATATCTGTTCCTAAATGTGTAGGGCTATGTAAAGTTCTACTATGGAGGACAAAACAGGCATTTCATTTGTGCTCTTTATTATAAAAAATGCCAGAAAACAGGGGATTTAACAGGAAAATATTGGATTTAACACCAGGCTTAGGCTTCAACATAACCCCTAAACTCTATCAAACAATATATATAGGTGAACACAAAATACATAAGGGCTTATTGTCTCCTGCTAACGGTATCTTGTGCTAATTATCTTTCTGAAAGTGGGAGATTCAACAGTATTAATGGGAAACATTTCTCCGACAATGAACAAAGCAACAAGTTTGTTCAAATCGTGTTTAGTTACCTGGTGAAACTAAAGTTTTAGCTGCTTATTTGGACTTGGATCATTTGACATATCATCATTTCCCCAGGGTTCTTGGGCTACAAGCTTCACGTTAGCATGTTTTCATTTCAACTGCTTGGTGAGGTAAGCAGTTGAGTTCAGGGCAGTGGACAACAGTTTTTCGCCAGGGCACAGTGTACACTTTACACTCACATTCCTCCCTTTAGTTTTGACGAGTTGAAAGTAATGGGAATACCTCCATCCCTCCAAAGTTATCGTTGACTGCTTCTCAGTCGCTAATGTCGCCATGCTACCACCAGCCTCTGTGGTGTACCTTGTGGAATTAGAGCTCGCGACTATTGCGCAGTCACAGCTGGTTCACTACCGAATGACTACGGAACTAAAAATTGTACATGGCAGCAAATCTGTCCCTAAGAAAAGTAATGTTGAAAAAAGAACTTGGTTTCGTTACCAACTTTCAGTAGTAACGTGTTACACTACTTTTTACCCGAAAAAAGTAGTTGCATTACACACAACACTGCTTACTAAAGAGTTCATGGACTATCATAGATACTCAGCTTTAAAATAGACCATGTCAGTGTTTATGCTTCTCTACAGTTGTCATGTAACTGGATTCAGACCCTGTTGTTCAGCCCAGCGATCTGAGGTTCTCTCAAATGAAACATGAATCCTAATGAATACATAATGATTAAAGAGCTGTGGTTAAAAAATGACCCAACACAAAAACATAAATGAATTGCAGGTAACAATTTCAGAACCATGGTGAAATAAATCCACACAGTAATCTTATTTCATATGGATGTAATATGCTTGCTAAATCTCAAAAAATTGATACACTTGTGGAGAGCCAAAACCCATTATCTGGTCTGGAACATAACAGGGCTCTGATCCCAGAATGCTTTGGGACAGTGGGACCAGAATGATAAACCTGGAGGGGGAAGAGGGCGGCACAAAGAAACAAAGAATGTTGACAGACATCCACTCCCCGAAGGCCTGGACAGTCTACACCACGACAAATGCTACATATCCAGAGTCATTCTGATGCAAATATCACATGTTTGTGTGCAAATGCAAATGGAAAAAGCAGGAAGAGAAATTGCACTGCAGATATACAATGGTAATGTTTAGGGAGTGATTATGAGAGGGGCCAAGCTTCCACAATGTGATTTCCTTTGTTTGAAGCTATTTTCCATCTGCCAAATACAATTTAAACCTTTAAGCTGGAATATTGTGGAATAAAGGCTGCAGAAACGCATTGCAACCAGTGTGTTTATGACCAGGCAGCACATACAATTGTTGAAAAACTGTTTGTCCGTGTTTTTTTTTTTCCTGCCGACAAGCTGCTTTAAGTGTGTCCCTGCTCTCTCAAGTTACCTGATCTGCAAGTAGGGGTATGTAAATGTATAAAAAATATATATACAGAAGCTGTATGTTACATTAATGCTGAGTACATTTGAATGAAACCCTGGAAAAGAATAAAAGAAAAAAGAAAAAAAAAGGAAAAAGTAATGTATGCATTTCCATAAACAGGCTGCACAGTATAGTCAGGAGGGGTGTTACACATGACCATAAACAGAGTAGAAGAAGTAGAGCATACAATGATGTTTTATCAAATGGCTGTGAATTTATGAGACCACAGGATAATTTCATTCCACACAACCATGTTTTAGCACATCATGATAATCAGTCACATGTCAGAACGTATTTAACGGGGTGTTTCTATTTGCTATTAAAGCAGCTGGAGCAAATATGAGTGAAAAAAAGTGCAGATCTTGAAAATACATGCCTTCACCTGCAGTTCTTTCCTTTCTGTCCAAATCAAAAGACTAACTATAAATACAGACATGACATGTTTCATTTCAATGTAGAAGAAAGACGTCTCTGTTCCATATTGAGACACAGATTACAGGTAAAATTTCATGATCAGTGATTGGTAATTACTAGTGCTGTCCAACAATTAAAATGTTTAATCAGATTAATCACAGGGTTACTGTAGATTAATTTGGATTAATCACGATTAAATATTACTAATTTTTAATTTATATTAATCACATTTCATTTTGCATGAGCAAACAGACTCAAGAAAGAAGGGAATATAGATTCACTTAAAGTGTTTATTAAACACCTTCAACAGAATCAAAACAACTTGACACAACTGTTCCATCTTTTTTGTCCTCATATTTCTATCCAGAGGACCAATGTGCTGTTTAGTGTCTTCCATCTTTATGGGTTTGTTCTGCTGCCTGTCACTATTGGATCAAATACCCATTTGTTCATGCACGACGCTAACTCTACTTGGACAAACTGGGTGAAAATGCATTGCCAGAGAGGTTCAGAGTCATTCTGTGCTGCAGATGGGTTAAAATTTGTAATCAGATTAATGATGATGATGGATTAATCTGCGTTAACGCATTAATTCTGACAGACTATGTAATTACACGTCAAATATGTATTTAACCCCCCATCGCTCTGAAAATACCATGGAAAAGAAAGAAAGAAAGAAAGAAAGAAAGAAAGAAAGAAAGAAAGAAAGAAAGAAAGAAAGAAAGAAAGAAAGAAAGAAAGAAAGAAAGAAAGAAAGAAAAACATGCCTCAAGAGAACATTCAAACTCTTTTCCAATCTTGCCGTTCCCAAAACCTTTTCTGAAGCAAACTTCAAATTGCTCATAAACATGATTGAAACAGACCTATTCATACTTTGAATTAAAGAAAGAATCTAAACTAAGCTTGATTTGATTGTTACTTCATTGAACCTTCTTAGTAAATTAAAAATGGCAAGGGATCACATTTCTGGAGCACTACAAATGTATTTGTTGCCGACTAAGCCATGCCAAATGTAAATTCTGAGAGTCAGACGTGAAGTTCGACGTGTCAGTCCCTTCATCTCTCCTTCCAATTATGACGAAGACCTTGACAACAGTCATTTACCTGTCTGTAAGAAAAGCACCCGAAGGAGAAGAAATTATGAGTCCCATGGACCATAATGTCTGATGGGCTGCAACGAAGTGTCCACATGCACCACCATGTCTTATATTCATGCTTGTGACGAGCAAGTGTCCTTCAAAAGACAGGACACTAAATAGGACACACTGTCGTGCCTTTTATTATCTGTATCTATACATGCAGCATATGAACGTACACACCGCTCTGTGTGCACTGACTTATACTGAGGTCACATCTACTTTCGGTATTTGTTTAGTACACCATAATTTTACTACTGGTCTTTTGACAGAAAAGTGAATCAGTCAGGTGAGGTCAACGGTGAAGCATCCAGATGTTCAGCAGCTCCAAACACACATCGCAGCCCAGGTGGCTAACATATTACCTAACCAACAGACAGGAAGGGAGTCGAGAAGGGGGAATGAGATTTAATGAGTGTCATACTGACAGCACAAAAATGAAGAGAGACAGGAGAGGAAGGGCAGAAGGGAGAAAGAAATGAGCTGAGGGGTGAAAATGAAGTGAAGCTTCTGCAGGAGAAAACCTAGGTCATCCTTAAATCAACTCAAAATCAACAAGAGGTTTTACATATTTGTTAAGGCTTAATAATAATAATAATAATAATAATAATAATAATAATAATAATAATAATAATAATAATAATAATGCAAATATTTCATATTATCATTGTATGGCTAAAATCTACTATGAAACATGCATATGAACACTATGCAGATGGCAATACATTTTTTTTATAAAACATATTTACACGGTTACAAATGATGTTTTAGGAACAGAATTTCTGTACGGAATTTAGGAATACTTGGAGAAAGTAGACACTTTAGAATGTCCCTCTGCATTTCAATTTACATGTCTGCCTTTTACAGAAGTTCACTAAATTATTTCAGGAGACACGACAATAAGAGGACATGAGTGGTGGGATCGATATCCAAATGTGCTTTTAAAAGTAGCAGTGATGGGAAAAAAGAGAACTAGATGACCAGATGTTGCTTTTCCATTAACCCTCAAATTGTGCGAATACAACTTGCGCATAAAAATTTGCCTAATGGAAAACAATTTTGCCAAAATTCTGATTTTTTGATGAAAGGTTTTTGTGCTGGAAAGAGGTGTTTTTTCATGCATAGCGAAAGTGGTATATCATGCAAAACTGTAATGGAAAGACCTTTTACCGCATGGCGCAGTATGTGTGGACTCACCAGGAAACCAAATCATTTTTTAATTCATTACAGGATAGAGGGGTAATATATAATAATAATGAATATATCTGTAAATCAACATAATATTTATGTTTGTCACCATGTTTATGGCATGACTTCTTCTGTCATCTCGCGATAATAAATAAACAAGTCATTGCATTTGTGATTTAATAGAAAAACTGACATTACACATTTCTGTTTTTTCAACATTTAATAAATATTGATAAAGTTTTGCACAGATGTCCAATGGAAAAGCGACTAGGACAGACAAACATCTTAAACACAGAATGTACAAATCTTTACATTTAAGGGTGAAAGGTGAGGGATTTTTTTGTGAACAGGTGTAGAAAGACACTAAAGACGGTGGAGCGCTCAGAGGACTCTCTGGATGTATTATGCAGGAAACATTTATTGGAATGAGCTCCTGAGGACAGATTGGTCAACACAGGAGTTTGAAGAACCTAATTCTGAATACACTTTCAAAGACACAAAGTTTGTCTAGTCCTAAAACACTGAATGCTAAGGACAACATAGCAACTGACGTACATACACACACATTACCAAGGGAAACAGCAGCAGATACTTTAGGCAAAATATATCTATAAACCTTAGGCTGTAGACATGTTGTCTGCAGATCCAGATGGAGGCAAAGTGCACAGACAGCTGCACAGCACATCAGCAACCTGACCTCAGAACTAAGACATGGATAAAAAGCACTGGTTAAGTTAGAATTTGTCTTCATGGACTAAGGTTAAGGTTTACCGTACCGTTCCAAGAAATGAATGCTAGTCTAGTCTTAGATTTAGTGTCCCCACAAGTCATGCAAACAAGGCTGTGTGTGTTTTAAGTAAATGGGTTGCCATGTGCATGAACATGTGATCAATTCTGCATGTGCAACAACACGGACCATTAACACATTACTTTCAGCGTCCTGTGACTGGCTGCAGTGAAAAGCAGGGATCAGAGTGTGATGTTGTGTGTTAATGGACTTTTAGATGGATGGATTCATATAGGAGAGATTTATAATCTATGGTCAAGGACTCAGAGTCCTAAAACCACTGGACATTTAATCCTAATCCAGATGCTAAGACCTCGGCTGCGGTACCATGCTGAGTACACGGCCACCACATCTACACTCCTTCAGCACAACCTCCAAACCACGATGTATCTGTCTACATCTACAGCTGCTTGAAGACCGATCAGGCCTATTACAACTGATTCATGGGTTATTGGATCATCTTGAAATAATGAATCACAGTTGTAATTCTACCAAGTCTTGGCATCAGTTTTAAAATGGATACAAGTGTTAAGACTTTCTACATTTAACCCATAAAGACCCAAACATCCACAGGCGACCAAAAGCATCTACTGATCTAAAATGTTTAATAACTTCTGATTCACTAACCCTGTCAATCCATGTCAATAACTGGCATAAAATACAGTTATTTGTCTTTTCATGGTCATCAGATATGACCCATTTCGATGTTCAGAGGCTCCCTAGTTACCATGGAAACATCAGCATCTTCTACAACATTGATTCACCTGTAAAACCCATGGAGTCTGATAAATGACAGCGGTTGGGGATGTTTGTTTTTACATTCAGTTATTGATATCTTTGCTGAAAAAGTTGTTTTTACATGAGTTTTCTCTGTTCTGATATAATAACCTTCAACTTTAATCTGAGCTTTTATGAACATCTACATGATCAGTGAATTAAATATGGGAAAATACCTGATTTTCACTGTAAAAATGCAAAATACAGAGGATAATATTAAAATAAATGGTGATAAATCACTTAAAGGCGTGATATTTTGCTTTTTTTTAAAAAAGGAATTATGCATTTTAAAAATTTTCCTGTGGTCTACATAAACTGTAAATGCTATGCTTGGGTCTGAATTCTTCATTATTCAACTCCACAGGTCCATCTTCAATCCTATTTCTGAGTAATGACACCAGAAAGGTCATTTTGAGCGCTGGCCCTTTAAATGCACATGAGCCACTTCACGCCCCGCCCCCTCCAGGTTGTTGGCTGTGCTGCTCTGTCCTATTCAACCAACAACTGAACTTTTTAGGTAATCGGCTTGAAGTTTGGACATATTTTCAGTATGGACTACAACCGCTGCTGCTGACAAACAATTATAGCATACTCTGTGAAATCTTTGTCGGAAGGCTTGACCTTATATGTGCAAATGTTGTGATGTAACTAGTTATAGACATAACAAATTAAGCAGGAATTAAAACAGGTTGTAGAAATCCACTCAGTTTTTGCTAGACTGAATATAAAGATAGCTTTGCAGCACCTGGAGGGTTCAAATTCAAACTTTATGAACTGTTAGGGTCCAAATACACAAATAAATGTACCAAAGACTAATAAAAGTTGGTTTAACAAAATATAACCCCTTTAAGACAGGTTAAATACAGACAAAAAATCAATTTGGGAACTGACACAGAAGTAGCGCTGGGTCTTTATGGGTTAAGGATAGAAAAAAAGTTTAAATTATATGGCCCCAGTGAATGATAAATTCTGGCAAAACACATTTTTATGTGTTATTTGGTGTTGTACAGATTTAGTCATTTTAATTCCACAGCTTTCATCTTCATGCACACCAGTTCAACCAAAACAGCTGCACTATTTTGCCCAGACATTGTCACTGCATCCTGCACTTAGCGCCACCCAAGACAAGTGTGATCTGTTTAAAGAACTTGCCAAACAGCCCAGAGAACTTCTATCCCTATTCCAGAACAATAGTGGAAGGTGCCAGACCAATGTTCAGCATTGGCACAGGTCTGATGAAGTCTGGAGATGGGTTTGGCTTTACAAGATTACATTAAGAGTGGACAATCCAGCCAAAATCTTCTTTCACAGTGTATATAATTTAATATTAAGGTAACTGTGTAAATCACTGTGTGGTAATTCTATATTTTCAATCAAGAAATGGTTTACAGTATAATAATGGAAATCCACATTGTGCTTTTTTTTTTTGTTGCCTTTATGCCATTTTCCTGTCTGGAACCACCTGATGAGGAAGAGCATATAACATTCCAAAATAGGAGAAATATTGAGCAAAGAGTCAAATTTGTGATGTAATATGCAGTGATTTCCATTGTCGCTGGTATAAACGTATTACCCAGATCTGTTACAAGGAGACCAAAAAACCCAGTCTTCATAAACTTTGTGGTTGAACCTGCAAAAGTATTACTGACCATGGAAAAAATGATAAGCAGGAACACTCATGGAAAGTCTGTGAGACGCAAAGAGACAATGAATGAAAGTGAGAAATGAAATCTGTGCCGGGCAGAATCACTCATACTCATCTCTGATTGTGTCAGTATCAACATTTCATTTCTTATTCTAAGATCTTTAACGAGTCATATAAAGTCTGTGTCACCACCGTCTTGCTTCTGCACAAAGCTGAGGTGCAATGAACAAAAACTCAATGAAACATAATTGCTCTATCTTTTTTTTTTTCTTTTGGCAATTGTCTTGTGTTTCCCTTGACAAGCTAAAGCTGCTTATCAATGGTCCTGTGAATGTGTACATGAAAACACAAGCAGCTATCTGGTTTTTATCCCCAAGCCCAAAGCCTCATAAGTGAATCTGTTCTGATTCAACTATGACAACACTCACAGACCAATAAAGAGATTCATTGATGCAAAAATGCTAAGTTTAGATTCCTATGCAGGAGCTTTCCCAGTTCTACACATTGTTGGACAGACCACATTCAGCCACAATGACACAACAGCTTTGTTATGACAGACATTAAAACTCATAATCCATCCTCTTTATCTGTCCTTTCAGTCTGTGTTAAAGCCATTCCTTCCAGATAACCATGGAGAGGAGAGGTGAGGACAGTGGCAGGGGTTGACGTCTGCACGCAGTGGACACACACACACACACACACACACACACACACACACACACACACACACTCTGACACACATAAGCAAGTCTGACAGTATATCTTTAGTAAAGCCACAGTGTCACAATGGGTAAGGAAACAACCCAGATGTTACAGATGATGATGATGACGCTGATGATGGAAAGGGGCTTAGGAGAGATTTATAGTCCGGCATGCACTCGAATGAGCAAACATTAATGTGTACACTCTAATCATACACACATAAACACACACAAATACACACTCAGTGTTTTAAAACAAGTCTTAGTGAAAAACACTTTTATAAACATGAATAAGGACGAAATTCTTGTGAACAATTTGGTTCATTTTTAGGTGACCAATTAATTTAATTACATATTAATAATTCTGTTTTATTTATGTTTAGATGTAAATTGTGATCTTTATCAACATTTTCTTTTTTCCTCTTTACTTGTATAATAATGCAATAAAAGAAATAATAGAAATGAATGAAAGGAATCCCTGAAAACCAGGTCTTTATTGCACTTTGTAAATAAAGTATTTAACCCTTTCATGCATACTGGTCACTACAGTGGACAGTTATTTTACAGATGTTCTCTTGTATATTCATGGATTTTGTTGTTTTAGTTGCATATCAGACAACACAGTGGACGCTTATGCATCATGTCATACACTGCAATTCACACAATTACTGATAAATACTTGATAAACCTGATCTGCGGTAACATGTTGGAGAGTTAATCAATTGCTCTTTGTTATTAGACTGTAATTAACAGTTTTCTTAAGCAAAAAGTTAAAAAAAAAAAAAATTAAAAAAAATCTATATTTATATTATGTCCATGAAGTGAGCAATAACTTGTATTGGAGTATGATAAAATGTGAGAAAACATCAGATTAGCTACATTAAAAGAAAATATTTCATAGTTTTCACACAGTATATCACTTTCTGATATTGTATTTTAAATATATTTTTCTTTTCTTCAAAAATCAAACGCATGCTGTCTAGCTGAGTAGACATTTTTGAAACCCCATAAAAAGCAGCTTCATAAAAAATGTCAATGACATTGTTTTTTTCATGCCTAAAGAGGAATAAAAACACTCAGGAAAAATATCTTGACTAAGGTTTTCATAATTCATGCATGAGAGGGTTAATGATATTTATTCTGACAGTGCTTAGAGGTCAGTTATTCCAAATTACGCACAACACAAAAAACATGCAAATATTTTCATATCAGAAGAGTTGAAGCTTTCCAAACAGTGCCTTAAATCAAGTGTCCAAAACTTCATTCGGAGCGAACATCAGCAGGACTCATCCCCGTACCTACCTTGGAAAAGAATGGCCGTCCAGATATAAAATCCAACCGAACATGGTCCCAAAAACTTGTAGCACCGCATCCTGGCACCGCTCAGTCAACTCCACCGGCCCCGGTAACGGGCTCTCAGTGTCGGCTACACAGGGAATCTGCTCCGACTTGGTGTGGTTGTACGAACATGAGGCTGGAGGGAGACAAAAAAAGAGGGGAGACACAGCGCATGAGACAAAAAAAAAAAAAAAAAAAAAAAGACTGACAGACCCGAGTGAGAGTGGAGTTCAGATTGGCGCGTTCACGCTGTTTCAGAATCTCATTCCCCTACAGAACAACGTGCCTGCGGGAGCGCGCATCAGAGCCGGAGTTGGATAAAGCAGGCATCAGTATGACCCCAGCAATAACAATTCTCCTCCATTTAAAGTCAGATCACGCTCTATATAAGTTCTACTGCTAAAAAAAGTTATTGTTTCATTTATTTTGCCCTCAGCTCTCTCCAAGCTCCAAGCTGTTGAGTTTTTACATTTTAACAGGATCATAAAACAGTAAAACCTTATATTAAAGTCTAAAAGTGAGATCCCCCCCCCCCCCCCACCTGTTTAGAAACTCAACCGAATCTCCTGCAGGGGAAATATTTCATCATTAAAGACACATCATTTTGCTGATATACAGTCATGGAAAAAATTATTAGACCATCAAAAGTCATAATGGTTATGCAATCAAGTACTAACTCCTGTGTGTATCATGTGACTAAAACAGACAGAAAAGAAAACATGGAATGCCTAAAGTACTGTTTTTGTCAGCACAATACTATAGATATTGATGGAAGAACTTCAGTGATTTTGGTTATTATCAAGAAAACCATGGAAAATGGCTCTATATCAGCTCTGAAATTAAACTGTTATGAGATATTTTTGTTGTTATCAGTATATTTGTCCAAACAAATGTACCTTTAGTTGTACCAGGCATTAAAATGAACAAGAAAGTGAAGAAAACAAGGGTCAACAACAACAAGGGTAATCATTTTTTCCGCAACTGTATCTACAAGTCTTTTACTCTCTTGACAGCATGCCAATAAGTGTGGGTGTTCAATCATACAACCAGAGACTGACAAGCAACAATGCATACTTGTAAGTAAAAAAACAAACAAACAGGTTTTCTAATTTATGTGATGGAAAGATGTTCCTTTTCTAAATATCACTCTTTTCAAGTCTGTTAGGTGCAGCCTGTTACTGATTACTTTTATTACAGACTGAAAAAGACTGTTTATGTCACCGTTTCCTCGGTGTTGGACATGGTTAAAGCTGCTCAGGACCAGGCAGATTACCACCCAAAACCTTTTCCCACAGCTGTAGATCATTTGGGAGTGAGCTGAGCGCCACACTGCAATTTCCCACTTCCCTCTGTGACAAAAAGGTTAATCAACTGCATTTTTGTTATGTTTGTCTCCTTTTTGTGCCAGGCTGGCTCATAATCAACTGACCTATTTATTCCAGTCCATAAATAATTTCAGTTAGAAATAGGATCCGACAGGCGATGAGGGGGAAGACTGCACATTTCTCCAAATGTTAACACGGCCTGCTCCTCTTTCCCTCCCGCTCCTCCTCTCAATGGAAGGCATATCATCTCAGAAGCAGGCTTGTGCCAGTGGTATTGGAGTAGTGTCTGCTACTTTTCATACCCCACATGTCTATGTCTCGTGGAGCTCCATCACAGGAGATGCATGCTGTTAGATGTATTTTGGTACAGACTCTTAAAATTGCTTGAGTTGTGGATGGGCCAATAGTCACAGTGGGTGCAGAGGAATCTTGGATGATAATCTTCATGGTTCTACATGTTCCCATAGGGCTAGTCAATGTAGTAAAGGTGTGTTTTAATGATGAGCTGTCCGTAGTGCTGAAATCAAGACAAGAAGCAGAAAGCAAACAGGGCAAGCATCATCATAATCAAACATGTAAGTTAGTGTTTTCTCTTGTTTATTGACTATTCTGTTCGTAACTACAGAAACTGTTAACCCATAAAGACCCAGTGCTACCTTTATGTCGGTTCCCAAATAAAATTTTCTCTATATCTAAACTTTCTTAAGTAATTTATCACCATTTATTTATAATATTATCCTTTGTATTTTGTATTTTATTAGTATAAATCATGTGTTTTCCTATATTTAATGTACTGATCATTTATATTAACCCTTTCATGCACGAATTATGAGAACCTTAATCAATTTTTTTTTTCCTGAGTGTTTTTATTCCTCTTTAGGCATGAAAAAAAACAATGTAATAGAAAATTTTCTTCTGAAAAATAACTAAAAAAATAAATAAATAAAAGAAAAATTAAAAGAAAAAAGAAAAATACATTAAAAAAGTAATAATGACAAAAAAATTCTTATGAACCTATTTTTCATGAAGCTGCAAAAATATCCACTCAGCTGGACACCACATGTTTAATTTTTGACACACAGAAACATGTATTTACTGATAAATTGTGTGAAAACTGTGGGGAAGGCTTGTGATTCTGGGGGTTTATCCTCAGGAGAGATCTACATAATGTTACCAATTCACGTCAGAAAAGACTTGTAGTGTCTTAAAACTTTAATAAAGATATGTGTAAAAAAAAAAAAACAACAACAACAACGAAAAGAACAACAAAATCCATGAATATACAAGAGAACAGCTGTAGAATAGCTGTCCACTGTAGTGACCACTATGCATGAAAGGGTTAAAGTTGAGTGTTGGTATATCGAAAACAGAGAAAACTGCAGAAAAAGTGACTTTCAGCAGTCAAAAGCTTGGACACACCTTCTCATTTAAATGACATGAGATGGACCGCAGATGGCCAACAAGTGCTCAGTATCACTGGGAACCCCATCAAGACTGTTGGAACATATTTCAGGTGACTACCTCATGAAGCTAACTGAGAGAATGCCAAGAATGTGCAAAGCAGTAATAAAAGCAAAAGGAAGAATTTAAAATATAAAACATGTTTTGAGTTATGTCACTTTTTTTTTTAACTATATAATTTTATATGTGTTTATTCATAGTTTTGATGCCTTCAGTCAGAATCTACAATGTAAATAGCCATGAAAATAAAGAACTGTCCAAACTTCTGACTGGTAGTGTATATCATTAACATATACCAAGCATTTTTATCCGGTGTCATTGATCCAACTCAATGGTTTTTACTGGTGAATCAATGTTACAGAAGATGACAATGTTTCCACGTTCATTACAGAGCCTCTGAATGTATCTGATGACCATGAAAAGATGACAAACTGCATTTTACACCAATTATTTACATGTATTAATGGGATTAGTAGATCAACAGGTATTAAACAGTTTCGATCAGTAGATGGTTTTGGTCGGTTGTGGATGTTTGGGTCTATATGGGTTTAGAACAGTATCAGAATCAAAGATGAGGCTTGAAATAAACTTTGGTGCTACAGCTCATGATTAGAAGTGAAATTTTCCATTCATTATCTAAATGATATAAATAAAAATAAAGCGTTGACAATAAATACAACCCAAAAGTAAGAAAATACTCATCAATTTATTGTTTTTTATTTCTTTAACCTTTATTTATCCATAGAAAATGACTCACTGAGATTAAAAAATTCTACTCTGGTCAATACAGCAGCAGCCGAAGGTTACATTATTATTATTATTATTATTATTATTATTATTATTATTATTATTATTATTATTATTATTATTTATTTTATTTTATTTTATTTTATTTTATTTTATTTTATTTTATTTTTATTTTTATTTTTATTTTTATTTTTTTTAAATTTTATTTAACCTTTATTTACCCAGGCAAGCAATTAAGAACAGATTCTTCTTTACAAATGTCAAATATCAGCCATACATCCACACATAACTAACATAAAACACAATATTAAATACATGCATATAAAACAGCACTAACAGAATGTTAGAAATGTAAATATGACAGCTGATATTATCCCATTGTATCTGGGTATACATAATTTATCTAAAGTCTGTGTGAATCTGTTGCATTATGTTTGTCTCTCTCCACATGTTGCCTTCTCCTGCACCTGCTACAATATTTTGCCCCATGGGGAAGTGAGATGAACATACTTTCCAAACACAATGTCATGCACTGGAGTTGAGAATAGACACAAAAGCACTTCTCTCTGAGTCCAGTCATCAACAACTGTTATGTGCAGAGACTCTGAACACAAACATCACAGAAAGAGAAATATATTTACTTAACTGTGAGCCCTTTGTTTGCTTTATCATCTACAGACAGGTGGTGAATGAAAGGAAAAAACCTGATGGGAGTGGTTTCTACATCCACATCCGTAGGGCATGAATGTTTTAATGAATATGAAAATGATTTTGCTGAACAGATGAACACCTGTATGAGATTCTGGATCAGCATGTTAGACAGAGCTCTCCACTGGTATCATCAAAATGCAAATGAGGTAATACCTTTTGGAGGAATGTTTTAATCCTACCAGTAGTGTTAAGAGACATTTAGAATTAATTGCAGGTTTATTGAAAGTATTCTATAGGTATGCAGTGGATTAATACTTTACAAAGACACTTTATGTTGTTTTTTCTTGTAATCTAATAATTATCAGGTGAGAAAAATGGGTAAAATGATCCTAATAAGAGTTAACTGAAGTCCCGTTGTCTCTGATGAACGTTGAGGTTCAGCAACATCATTCATTCATCACACCTTTCCTTTTCTAAATGCTCTGATAAGTGAACAACAGCAAAGTGAAGAGACCAGCAGAGTGTGAAGACTGGAGGGAGCTGTTAATTCTCTATCTTTTATAAATGAGAAGTGGTCCACTAATGGACTTCAATGTTGTGGTGTTACCAGTGCATTTTCTCTCCTCTCATGCTGTCTCTGTCTTTATGGCTGTCTCTTTTTGCTCTGCATTCTTCTTCTTCTTCTTCCTCTTTTTTTTTTTTTTTTTTTTTTTTTTTTTTTTTTGCATTAGATGCCACTTCATGTACAATTTTACCCACATGTGGATGTATGCAAAATAGTCATTCATCCACTAAATCTGATAAAATACACACAATTATAAATTTTTTAAAAATGTGTAACAGTGATGCTCCTTTATTTGTAAAATGTTCATCCTCTGTCTGCCCCTGTTTCTAAATTAAATATTTGAGGTATTTGTAGGTCTCAGCAGGGTGCATGTGTATGCATGTGTGCGTGTGATAGAATGGGGTCAGATGAGTTTTAGTTTTTGTCTGACTCTCTACCTTTGATGTGTGGAAGATGCAAAGCTTGTGCTGTGACAGAGAGCACACAGGTTTCCGATCTTCCCAAGTTTTATGTGTGCACTTCTGTTGTTGATACCTGCATGTCTTTGAATTCATACAAGTCAAAAATGTTCAGAAAAATCTCACAAGTGCCAAAAAAATTTTTTGGATCAGAGCATAATTAGTGGAATTAATCAGTAATCATGTCATTCTGTCCTCTGGCATAGGTTGTGTTATGTATTTTATATGTGTGGACATATGGAGTAATACAGTTTCAGAAAAAAATTACTAGACCATCAAAAGTAATCAAAAACAATGGTTATGTATTCAAGTACTAACTTCTGTGTGTATCATGTGACTAAAACAGACAGAAAAGAAAACATGGAATGCCTAAAAACACTGTTTTTGGCAGTACAATGGCGTAAGAACTTAAGGGATTTTGGTTATTATCAAGAAAACTATGGAAGGCTAGATATCAGCTCTTAAATTAAACTCTTATGAGCTATTTTTGTTTTTATCTTTATAATTGTCCAAACAAATGTACCTTTAGTTGTACCAGGCATTAAAATGAACAAGAAATTGAAGAAAACAAGGGGTGGTCTAATAATTGTTTCTGCCACTATATGTTTAAGTGCATTTAGGTGATGCTGAAAAACCTCCTCAGCCGGCCATTTGTCTCACTGCACAGGTGACTACACGGTTTATTATGGGATGTCAGAGAAAGGTCAGACCTCTCACGCACACTTAGTGACTCAGTCTGGAAAAGGTCAACAGTGCACACAACAGGGAGGCAGAAGCAGAGTCTGGAAAAACACAAACAAAATGGTAAAAGAGAGTTGACCGCCGTGTGGGTGGAGAAAAACAATGTGTGATGAAAGAAAAATCTCTAGAGGGGTTTCATACAATTGAACAAATTGTAGGGTCAACACTTACTGTGCGCACACCTTCAACTGGTTCTTAAATAAAAATGTATCAGTGCATTTTATTTTGGCTTTAAATAATCTAATCTGAGTGCATAATCATGTCCCTGTTTGCTTATTTTCATTCAGTTTTTTTTTTTTTTTTTTTTTTTTTTTTTAATCAATTCAACAATTTCTGTAAAACCCTGTGAGGTGACTTTGTTGTGATATTGGGCTGTATAAATAAAATTGAATTGAATTGAATTGAATCTCTACTTCACTTTTCAGGTGGTCATTTGTGTCTAAAAGGCTACATCAGTGTTTCAGAGTATAAATATTACATCACACAAAGAAATTCACAGAAAATCTCCTGCACATACTTAAAAGGATGGGATATTTAATGCAGCACCTTAACAAGCAGAAACGCAAATTAATACTCTGGAGATCTCCTTTGAAATTTCTGAGGTTTAAACAAGCCTCCCTTGACTTAAAAGTATGTTTTCAATTCCATTTCCTCATACCATATGCTCAGTGTGCTTCCTATGTCTGCACATTTTCCTATTAGGTCAAGTTAACTATGTAAATAACAAGTCATTTTTTATGTTTTCTGGTTTTATGTGCATAATTATCTGATACATACTGACAAAACAACAAAAAATTTGTAATTTTAGCGTTTATTAAAATCAGAAACAACAATAATAGAGCTGCAGACATAACTGTGATTAGAGCCCCACCCAGTGGAAGAAATGTTTATGTACACACACAAAAAAAGAAAAAACATTTCTTACATAATAAGAGGCACTGTATTTCCATGGAAAGTTTGAAAAGATAATGCTTTAATTTATAGAGAGGAAGGAAAACATAACAAGTATGATGTTTTAAAAAGGTTTTAACCGTTTTAAGAGACTTTCTTTTTTAATTAATTTAACACATAGCTTATAAGAGTCTGGATGATTTGAGCTGAAACGACTAAACAAACAGCAACAATTGAGAAATGTGCTTGTTTACAGATGTACCGTTGGTGCAGACAGTGTCGTCTTTATGTTGAATTTCAGAGCTCGGTTTGTCCTTTGCAGTCAGTGTGTGAGTGTTTACTGTATGTGTGTATGCATGTGTGTGTGTGTGTGTGTGTGTGTGTGTGTGTGTTTTTGGATGGTCTCTCTGAGGTCTGGCACCCAGATCAGTGGTCACCCTGAGTTTCCCTCCTGATGCTTGACTTCATTCATTCCTCTAGTTTCTGGTTAAAACCGTGAAAGAAACTCTTGTTCACTTTCACATTGAGTTGAGAGATTCTGAGCTCTGCAGATTTTCAGTTGACCAACAGCTCACTGCTCATACTGCAGGTAAATCTGTACATTTCCTCTACTTTTTGGATAAATGTATTTATTTATATATATCGCCAAAGGGTGCAGCTGATAATGAGCTCATGCATACTTCATACATGCACCAATGCTTTTGTTTATTTTATTTTAATCTCCTGAATGCATTTTTACATTTACAGACATGAAGTTTGTGATCCTGTTTGCTCTTTTGAGTGGTAAGCTAATTATTGTCTATATTTTGCAGTCAATATATGCTATTGTTGAGACATAAATAACAGAGTATTGTGAGCTGTAATCTTAGATTCAGATGTCTTAACCCTTAAAGACCTGTTTTTTTTGGCTTCCAAATTAACTTTCTCTACATTTCACCTTTCAAAAATGATTTTTCATCATTTATTATGACATTATCTTCTGCAGTTTACATTTTTACTGCAAAAATCAGGTATTTTCCAATATATTTTACCAGTCATATAGATGTTTATAGAAGGCCAGAGTAAATTCTATTCTAAAATTCTAGTATTACTAACTGAATAGAAAACCAAGCGTCGATAATCGCAGTCCTTCGTCAAACTTCATGGGTTTTATTGAATCATTGTTGCAGAAGATGATAGTTTCCATGTTCATTATGGTGCCTCTAAACATCCCAATGGATCATATCTGATGCTTAGAAATTGCGTTTTATCTAAGTTATTTCAATATATTTATAGGATTAGTGGTTCAAATGTTATTCAACATTCTAGGTCAGTAGATGTTTTTGGTAGCTGGTGGCTGTTTAGGTCTTTGAGGGTTAATTAGATGCAATAATAAATATTTTTTTCTTCCCAAACCACTTATTCTTCATTTTATATGTCTCCCTTTCATGTGATTCTGTGATTTTATTTGTGCTTCTTTATATGTTGTATTATTTTTATTATTGAAAAAATGCCAAATTATTTAAAAACAAAAACTCTTGAACGCTGACAGTTATTTTGTTAGTGGTATTTTATGTACTGACATATGCAATATGTTTAACATGTCCAGGAGTTTTCTCTGCCCCATTTATGAAGGAAGAGAAAGCGAAGGGATTCATCCGGCTGAAGAGACAGTCGGGTTACTGGGATCCATACCACTCTCAAAACCAGTGGGGATACACCATTCAAGAACAGGTGACACTGCAGAAAGTGTAGTTTACGTTATGGAAATACAAATACACAGACGTCTTTATGACCGAGCATGTGACTCTTACAGGCTAATGAATACTGGACCGCCCTCAGAACTGATGCTCAGTACTACATGGATATGGGTAACCTGATGTTTGACCGCTCTGTGGCTGAGTAAGTCAGATCAAATACATGAGCAAAGCTGATTGATTGATTGATTGATTGATTGATTGATGGATTATCTGCAAAAAGTGACCCTATTTATTTATTATTTGCAAAAAGTGACATATGCACATATATACACAACCCACATTTCTCACAACAACAGTGGACAACACATAACATGTAGCATATAAAAAGACATACAAAGTCTTTGATCCAATCTTTATTAGTTGCATGACATGTTTTATTTAATCTAAAATACTGAAATCGCTGTAATTTTGTTTTAACCAACGATATTCTTGGTCATTCACAGTCATGTCGTGCTCCTGGTGTTCTCACATGTATTTATCTGTTTCTTTATGGTGCAGTGAAAACAACAGGAGGTACATGGAGATGCTACGCCATGCCAGAGCTCACCTGGACAGTCAGACGGGTCGACAGTGATAAGAAGCATTGACAAGAAACTATGAGAAGCCCTTAAATCCCACCGAAGATACAAAAAATGAAGTTGTTTGTATGCGTTTCATTGGTTATTTATTGTCTACTTTTCCCCTTTTGATTGTGTAGGTTTTTCTATTAAAACACACAACATATGATGAGACGTCAGTGCCCACACAGATTAAAACTACTGTAATATTATACAGTCACTCATAAACACAGTCTGAGAAAAAATTTAGGAAATTAATAGTTTTGCTTGTTATATGTTAAAATATTATAAACTGTACACATCTATATAAAGTGTGTGTGTTCATATGAAACATTTATGTATCAGAGCTTTTGTTGTATTGCAGTATGGATACTTGTAGAAAATGATGCATTTTATTTAATCATAAAAGTCTGAATAAGTCTATAAGAACTGCTCATCATTCTTGCAAGTTAATGGTTTATCACTGGTTAGTGTGATTATTTCTTTGTGCTGTCCATCATCTCACACCAACCAGTTCAGTTTTGAGAAATTTTAAATCCTTAATCCAGGCTGGAAAACAAATGGAGCATGTTAAGCTTCTAAAATAGATAATCACTCCAAGTTCTACTTAGTATCAGTCATGTGTAGTTTGGACACATACACTGGATCTAACAAATACAATAGAGACATCTAGTGGTGGGACATGTTCATTACAGCACAATTACCACTGTCACTTCAATATTTATGATGAATATAAGTATTATCTGAACAATAATGTGGAAAAGAAGATATGTATTGGACGGTCACTTGGTGTTGCTGCCAAGTTTCAGTAAACTAGAGCTCAATGTGAGATAGATAAGCATTGTTATTATCATCTTGTGTGGGTGAAGCACAGCTGGAACCTTTTTCTGTTTCTTATACATTTTGAAATTATAGGGACACATTAACAAATCCATCCTTTTGTCTGCTGTGTGGTGGAGAACAGTCTTAACAAGTCATTTTGGTGAGAGATCAGTTTGTTATAATAATCATAATCAAAATAAATGAAAGTTTCAAGACACTTGACACTTGATGCAGCCATGATATACTTTGAGGCCATGGTTGGTCCACACATGACCCACTGTATGTCCAGCTGATCTCAGGCCAATGAGATCACAATCAAACCACACAGGTCTCTCTATAACCAGGCATTAAAAGTACTCAATAAATAGCCCTTTGCTATCATCATTGTAGTTTTGACAAGATCATTTTGTACTCTAATTTACGAGCCCTTTTCAAAATTATTAATAATACTGCTCCGTCTCCACTAAAGAAGTTTATTCAACTTTGTTTAGAACAGATCACTCGGAGTTCCCAGTCCACGGCTCACAGAAACTGTGTAATCCCTAAAAGATGTTCTGTTTTTGCACAGTCGGCCTTTTCTTTTAAAACCATCAAACAATGGAACCAGCTGCCAAACAGTCTGAAAGTTGTCTATTGATCTGAATAGTTCTAAATAAAAATAAAAAACAGAACAAAAACATATCCTTCATTCCAAACTGTGCCAACATGAGATGCATTGACATGTTTTAATATAGAGTAGTGTGCATGTGTGTTAAATGGTTGATGAATTAAGACAAATTGACTCTTTAAGCATGATTTTAAGACCTGCATTTTTAAATCCAAACTCAAAGTGTTAGAGACTAACTCAATGACTTGCACTTGTTTTTCCTAGTTTGACTTGTCCAGTAAATTCTTATGTGTTGTAACTGTGTGTTGTATTTCATGCTGCCTCTTGGCCAGGACTCCCTTGAAAAAGAGGTTCTTAATCTCAATGGGATCTTTTTTTCCTGGTTAAATAAAGGTTTTTGTTTTTTTTTTTTATTTAGGAATGAAATATGATGAAATTTCTTTTTTAAGAAACAATATGAATTTTATGAAATTGAAATAAATATATAAGTGTTTAACTATTGTAATTATGAGCTAAGGTTAGTTTTGTATTGCATGTAATGTAAATGTTCTATATTGTGTGCACACCTGCCCTGGGACAGCACCTCTTTTCTTTGAGATTAATGTATTTGTCCCTGACAGATAAACAATAAATTAAACTAAACTAAATAAAAAGGTCAGGTAATAGTGAGAAGAAGTAGAATATAACAAGAAGCTTTTGAAAAACTACAAATAATTTTCCAATATTAAAAGGCTGAAGTTTGAAGTAAGTATTGAAATACATTCGAGGGCCAAGAATGTACTTCCATACTTACTTCAAACCTACTTTACTGTAGCCTAGATACAGTGTGGCTTTAATATGAGTGACTGGGTTAATTATGTAATGCGATGGTATATGTTAATTTTAATTATGTGAGTCGCATATCTATATCTAATGTGCACACATTTCTCTTTCCCAGGATGATAATTCTACGGGAAAATCTGCTTTCTTTATGTCACTGTTACACATCTGCTGCTGTAATTATTTTAGGAGAATCAGCATCAGGAAAGGAGAAGAGGGACAGTTCAGCAGAGACAGAAGTGAGTTAGAAAAGGACACTGAGTGGAATAAGAATGAGGAACACAACATTATGTATTCAAAACAACTTTATTAGTGTGATAAAGTATATCTGAACAAAACAAAATATATATTTTATTCCCAGTGTGATTTGAAGACATGTCTTTATCTGTTCATCTGTTCATTTTGCAGCTTTGAGCTGTGATTATGTGGCAAATTTATGTATTTTAGGACCGTGAGGCACAGAATAGTTAATTTAAAAAAATAAACTGAATCAAAAGAAACACCTGTTCAGACACAACAAAAATTAATTCCACATCCACGCTTCTCACTTTGCAGATTTAAAAATATCTAATGCATACATGAAGTCAGAATTTAACAGAACAGAATGAGGCTAATATTACAGAATTCAATTGTGATTGATTTTAGTTCTGTCTTAATTTATTTTTATATAAACAACTTTGCAAAAAAAATTCCAGCATAAGTAATCTACACCCTAGGGTACTGATAACTAACACTGTATCTAAAAAAAAAATCTAAAATATGAAAAAGCCATTTAAAATCACATAAAATTGATGACTTAGTGACTTTAACTTAAAGTACCAATCTCAAAGATTGCAGTTGTCCTCCCTTTGGTGACCCCTGTTGGTGACAAATGGTAATTGCTGTTCTTTTTTTTTTTTTTTTTTTTTTTTTTTAACTTGTCTTGTCCAGCATCCTAACAGCAGAATGGTAGTCTGGCTGCCTTTTGGTGCTGAAAAAATATGCTTTGCAAAGGGTAACTTCATAAAGTATATGAAGCTCCCCTTGATATTCTACTGTGTTTATTATGACTTTTGTTGAACCACATTTCGATGCCGGACCTGACTTGGGGGGGGGGGGGGGGGGGGGGGGGGGGGGGGGGCAAGAGAGAAGAAGATGGCGAAGACCCTCACAAGAAAGTATCAGCAATATAAACACAACCATGGTGATAATTATTATGGTAAGAATAACTACAAATATAATTGAGTAAACTGGGCAGAAGAGAGAGAAAAAACAACAACAACAAAAAAAAAAACTGCTGGTTCATTTGTCATTCAGTTTCATTATCAGCTGACAGTTGAAACCTGTAGCCACGCCCACATAGTGATGACAGTGTGTTGACTTTGTCAGCACTAGAATTGTTTGATTAGTCCAATAATGCAATTTACATTCAGGTTTAGTTTCTGTTGGTTTCAGTGGACTATAGCCACATTTTGCATTAACCCAATAATAAACTCAATCATCTGTTGGCACATTTTGATAAGATATATTAATATAAATACATTATTTGAGTGAGTGTTTATTGTATTTAGGCCACTAGAGCTGCCCTGTCTCCTCATTTTACTTGTCAAATCAGATGAGACAGAGTTATGAGTTCTGCAAAATGAATATACTTGTATGTAATACCTGCAGAACTGTCATGAGAGGTTCTTCTCTTTTATGACGCTCCCTTACATTGACAAACAAAGAAATAACTCCTATCACTATGGTGATGGAATGCTTCATATTCATCTCACTGTTCACAGATGATGGTAAATATACTGTAAATGTAAAGACTTTGTCAGTGGGTCATAAGCTTCATCACCAGTTTTAACTCAACTGACAATCTTTGGGAGTGTCACTTTCAAAATATTGCTAACATACAGGAAATTTTAACAAAGTGAATCCAAACAAAGGACTAACCAACAACCAAAACCACCAGTTTCTCCTTATGGTTTCCTCCTGCTTTGGTGCCTACAAATAACTGGCAGACTCATCTTGAAGGTGGATCATCACTGAAAGTGGGGTGTCACTGCTGTAAGTTTGAGGGGGGGTCCTCACTTGCAGTTGGAGGGGGGATTTTCAGGAACATATGCAGAGCTGGAGTGAAGATGAGGATGGTGCCCAGTACTGAGACTGTGAGAAAAGCCCAAAGGAAGATCCGGTCTAACACCTGGGCCACAAACTTCCAGTCCTGTACCACCTAGAAAAAAAGAGAAGAAATGAGCCTAGTACGACACCAAGATACCTTATAGAAGCTTCTGGAATAAATTCATCCACTTCTTAGGTGCAAAGGAAACTGAAATAGGTGAAAACTCCTACAAAAATTATCGTAAAGAGAATAACTCTACGGATAGACCGACTCATTCTGACCTGTGGTCTTTATCTGGGTCATCATACAATATTTTAAAGAGCAGAAAATCCACAATTACCTTTTAGAATATTACAATTCAAGCAGTTTGAGAGTTTGTTGCAGGGGTTTTCAGAGAGGTAAGGGGGGTTAAATATATGACTGACAACTTAAATTACTGATTTCTGTCAATATTGTGTCAGATGTGGGTCTGATATCATGGTTATGTCCTATAATCATGATATTTTACCGTCACATTTCCATCGTAGCCTGAAACAGCAACAATCATCTTTGTTACTATTTAATGCTACAGTAAATAAATGTTGTGACACAGTATAACCCAGCAGTTATCAGCCAGTAGGAGGCCGACAAAGGCTGTTTGGATACATGATCATGTAGCTTTAGTCACTGTCCCAACTTTTACAACCCGGACTGGTCACACAAGGCAATATGTACTGGTCTAACATTGAAGATTTGACCGATTCCTATCATACTATGGCACAAGCAGAAACATATATTGGCCCTTGAAGTGATGATTGTGATGTAATGAAGCTTCCCTTGAAATTCATCTCAAATGCATGCATTTCTTTCATCCTAGAGATTTTCTAATGTAATCACAACTGTAAAGGATTTTTTTTTTTTTAAATACTTTAAAAAGGATATTTTGCTTTTAAAAATGGAATTATGCATTTTAAAACATTTCCCTGTGGTCTACATAAACTGTAAATGCTATGCTCAGGTCTGAATTCTTCATTATTCAACTCCACAGGTCCATCTTCAACCCTATTTCTGAGTAATAACACCAGAAAGGTCGTTTTGAGCACTGGTCCTTTAAATGCACGTGAGCCACTTCACACCCCACCCCCTCCAGGTTATTGACCGTGCTTTCTGTCCCGTTCAGCCACTTGTATACAACCAACAACTGAACATTTTAGGTAAGTTCAAAGTTTTGTCATTTTCAGAATGGACTACAGCCGCTGCTGCTGACAAATAATTATGTTGTTCTCGGAAAAATGTTCATCAGAAGTCTTGACCCTACATGTGCAAATGTCGTGATGTAACTAGTTACAAAATGTAACAAATTTAGCGGGAATTAAAACAGACTGTAGAACTCCACTAGATTTTTGCCAGAATGAATATAAAGATAGCTTTGCAGCACCTGGAGGGTTCAAATTCCAACTTTAGGAACTATTAGGGTCCAAATACACAAATAAATGAACCAAAGTAGGTTTAGCAAAATACAACCTCTTTAACACACTTGGTATTAATGAAATAAGCACACCTCACGGATGAAGTGCTCCTTGCGGATATGTCTGCTGATGTAGCGGACTGAGTAGATCGCTTTCTCCAACATGGTGGCCCAGGCCTCGTCTTCCTTCCCGTCAGACGTCGTTTGCCCATGGGCTCCGCTGTTCGCCCTCTGGCCCGCTCTCCGACCTCCAGACCGAGACTTCAGCTCTGGGCTCTCGGGGGCCAGCTCTGGGTAGTGGTAACGGTCAGTGTGACCACGCATGCAGAGGAGCCTGGGTAGTTTCTGAAGGAACAGATTTCGAACCCAGGGAGACATAGGGTGGTAGGTGGCTGAGGAGCGATGGTGGACGTTGATGACAAAGACAGTGACAATGATGGACAGTGTGACAAAGATCATAATAAACAGAAGGTATTCTCCAATGAGTGGGATCACCTTGGAGGAGGAGGGGATGATCTCCTCTATGACGAGAAGGAACACAGTGAGCGACACAAGGACGGAGGTAGAGAGTGAAAGCTTCTCTCCTTCATCTGATGGAAGGTAAAACACCAGGACAGTCAGGAAGGACAGACCCAGACAAGGAATGATGAGGAAGAGTGTGTAGAACAAAGGCAACCGCTTCAAAATGAACGAGTACGTGATGAAGGGGTACGAATACAAGCCGTCCTTCCGGTTCCCTCTGGCACCAGTGGCGCTGAGGATCTCCCACTCCCCGTTATCGAAAAAGTCCTTCCGGTCCACCTGGTTGTCCATCAGGACCAGGTCCACCATGTTGCCGTCGTAAGTCCATGAGCCAAACTTCATGGTGCAGTTCTGACGATCGAAGGGGAAGAAGGTGACATCCATAGTGCAGGCGGACTTGTAACTGGCAGGAGGAGTCCAGGTGATGGCACCGTTGAACTTGACAATGGCTTTGGTCATGAGGGAGCCTTCAAATCGGCCGTCAGCACTGAGTGAAAACAAACAAAAGTCTTCAAAACCACAGTTACAAAATATTTATGGGAAACAGTTTTAACCTATGGGAAACAGACAGACTGGACATTTCAGATATCCACAACATAACTCCCCCAGGACAAATGACATCACTTTGACTTTTCATCCAGGTTCATACTGAGTGTTTAACTTCAAATATTCGTTCATATTTAATGCTCAATATGACTACTACTCTTTATAGAATGTAGTCATAGGTATCTGTATTGAATATTTAGATATGACTAGTGTAACTGACGTTTTAGACAATCTGATATACAATTTCTTGCAGTTAGAATGTTATATAAAATATTTTTAAATACGATTTTTACTAAGAAATTATTTTTGACAAAGAGAAATGCAATTATGTAAAATAGAATTAAATTGATGGTGTTGATATTCAATACGCAGTATTGAATGGATATGTTTTTCTAAACCAAAGTATCATCAGCGTGGAAACTATAAACATAACCATCAGTGTATATACATATGATCAGAATTTCTGTTACCAGTTGAAAACCAGTTAAACAGAATATTGTATCTGTGGAATAGTGTGGAATATGGTGGAAGGGAATAAGAAATATTACATCTCACATCTGAAAAAACAAACAAAGAATTGTATAACTTTTGGGTCGTTTAGCCATCACTTTCACTGCAAGACAGTTTATCTTTGCGTGATCTCTGTAACATGATGAAAAGATACAAAATGTACCATCTCCATTTTTCTTGTTGATTATAATAATTAAGTCCAGAAGAAGAAGTTTCGTAGTGAAAAACACCTAAATTCATCATTAATTACTATACAGTAATGCTTTAAGTATCACACAACTATTTTATCATCTTAAAACATAAACATTGCAGTTTAAATCTGATTATATAACCTCTGGTCCTTTTTTGGATGCATTTTTTTATACTTTAAGGTAATACTTTTCCAGATATGTTGTCATTATAAGATGTCATTTCTCCAAACAATCTTACTTCTCATAAAGGACGATGTCTGGGAGCCAGATGTTTTCAGAGGGAACCCTGATGGATGTGATTCCTCCATATTTCTCCGGATTCCACCGCAGCTTGTAATCAATCCACTCCTGCTCAATATAAACATGTGGATCTTCTTACAAATATTCTACAAATATTCCATCATAAAAATTACACTGTTATTTAAAATGTCATGTTAATTTTTAACCCTTAAAGACCAATAACTAGATATTTTTCTCTACATTTAATTTTCCTAAGTGATTTGACACTATTTGTCAAAATATTATCCTTCTGCAATTTAGCATTTATCTATGAAAATTACATATTTGTCTAGATTTAATTTACTGATCATGTAGATGTTCATAAAAGTTCAGGGCAAATTCAAAGGTTATTGTATCAAAATACAGAAAATCAAAGAAAAAGTGACTTTTCCAGCAATGATCTCATGACATAACGTAACGTGATATAAAAACAAGTGTCCCCAAACGCTGTCATTTGTCAAACTATTTGGTTTTTTTTGGTGGATTAATGTTGTGGAGGATGGAGGTGTTTCCATGGTCACTTTGGAGCCTCTAAACATCCCATCAAGACACATTATCCATTAAAAAGCTGAAAACCTGCATTTCACCTGAGTTTTTTTAATGTATTCATAGAATTAGTGGTTAATAAGTTATTCAGCATTTTATATCAGGAGATGCCTCTGGTTGCCTGTGGCTTTTTAGGTCTTAGGGTTAATGTAGAGCATGAAGATTGGTGGTTTTTTAAAGTTTGTAACCACAACAATTGAACCAAAATAATACAAAGGCACTGAAATAAATTCTAATTCAGAAATGTCCCTTGATCATGTTAGTGTCACTCTCTTAAACCCACAAAATAGCTTCTTTTATAAAGTGTGACACAAAAAGATAATAAATAAAAAATAAGCAAAATGATTTTGTCTTGTTGATGCAAAATTAAATTGAACCATGTAACATCATTTTATTTTTGTCTCTTGTTTACCTGACACAGCCAGACATTTGTTGTCATTAATTGGTTCTTTTCATCCTGTAACAAAAAAACAGGCAACAGACAAAGAAAAGTGTTATAAAACAAAGCAATTAAACAAAGCAGACATTTGTAGGTGAAGGGCACATTTCATTATTTTTGAATAGATGGAGGAAATTTGCTCTCATCCTCAAATGATTGACAACTCTTTCAACACATGGACCAAACACAAAGTAATGTTTATTTTTGATCCTGTTAAAGGCTCAGATATAGTTTTAAAAACAGGGATTAAAATAGTTTAACTAAATCTAGTCAATAGGTTTTCTTGACTTTCCCTTATTCCTGTTCTCAAACGTTAGACACTTTTCACCTTAAAGTGAGAGGGAATCACAAGCAGAGGAACTTGACATTTTCTGCAGGGTTGTATGTGCTATCAGATGTTTACAGCATAAACCTAATCGGATCAGCTATTGTTTTATTACAATCAATTTTTCATATTGAAATTCGTCTCTGTTTTTTGAGATTTCAAGTTTCTATCTGTTTCATTTGGGTCAGAGGAAGCAAGATGTAAGTAGGAAGACTGTGACCATGGCATGGGGGTGTGTTGAACTGATGACATGATAGACTAAAGCCAGGAACATCTGCATACATCTTAGAGTCTAAGATGGCAGATGTAAGTCAACCCGATCTTCAGACAGAACTAGCCGACATAACCGACAAAGATATACGGGTGTCTAAGTTGAAGTGCCAGACAGCTAATCTGGAAGATACTGTTGTTGATGAAGATGTTCCAGCTCAGCATTACAAATGGAGTGATACTGAAAACCTTCCCAGACTGAACAAGTTTGTGTTTGAAACATGGAAAGCCAACCCCAACACTTACATGAACATAAAAAAGAGCTTCAGGAGCTAAAGTCACATTAACTAAGTAAAATAAATATTTTCATTGGTTGTTATTTTGCAAAATACATTTGACATTGTTCAGTGAAATAGTCCTTTGACTGCACGCTCCAGTACACGTTTTAAAAGATTATATTTAAAACCAAATTAAAAACATTTTTATTCTCATTAGCCTTTGAAAGGAGATAAAAATGGGGTCACAATTCAGGAACCAGGAATGTGCGGTTTTATTTTTATTTTATTTTATTGTATTTCTGTTTTTATTTTTTATTTTATTGTATTTCAAATTTCATCTTATTTCTTGCACTCAAAAATTCTATGCATAATCAAATATTTTAATGTGCGCTGTTTTTATATTTATTTTTATTTTCATTTTATTTCTTGATGTATAATCAAATCTTAATGTATTTTAATATTGTATTTTTTTCAATCAATGTGAAGCACTTTGGGCTACAATTTCTGTATGAAAGGTGCTATACAAATAAAGTTTATTATTATTATTATTATTATTATTATTATTATTATTATTATTATTATAAAAGACACAGAAACAGACTGCATTTTTGGTTTGCGTGTTTGTTTTGCTGCAGGTGGATAGTTTAAATTTGGCTTTTCATTTCATAAATACTGTACAAGGAGGACTCAAACAGACATTGGGTATTTTATTGGAAAGTAACCTCCAACAGAGCAGTTTTTTGTTTTGTTTAGTTTAGTTAGTGCAATACACTATAGTTATTTTTATACATAGCATAAAGGTAAAAAATGATGTATGCGGTGTTATGTTCATTTTAGTTGTTGAAAGGGTTTTGTGGCTCCCGGTGTTTCCTTTTCTGTGGGAAATGAATCCAAATGGCTCTTTGAGTGTTTAAGGTTGCAGACCCCTGTCTTAGACCTTTGGCAGCATCATGGATATGTTTTGTTTTATTCTGCCTTTCTGTACAAATTTATTTTTGGGAAAATTTTGTAAAGTTTTAAGCGGTACACTTTATCCTGCCACTATTTCTATTGATAGGACCTAAAACTCCAGTAAAAGTTCATTTAGATGGACAAACAGTTAATTTATTTTCAACACCAATGTTATATATTACATCTTTCAGTTAAAAATACTATGAATAGATATTTAAAATCCATAAATAATAACAGTTGTTACAGTAAAACAATTCCATTGGGACTTAAATGTGAAAGATGGAATTAATATATTTTTGATGAATTTCAGTGAAAACAAGCAAGGCATTTAATATGTTTCTATATGTTTCAGTTTCACCCTTGTTAATGTCATTAAACCAATGGACAAGGAATAAAATGTCTTGAGAATTGTGATGTTTACAAGGCATTTTTCTGATTGTCAAGCTGTATCGTACATACACCAAGGACAACAAGGTCACATTGTTACATTTGTGTAGTCGACCAGATCAGTAACTTTGCTGAAAGTAACACACATCATTCTGTCATAACATGAAACTCCAGAGAGTGCCATTTACCTGCCTCTGCCATTTCTTAAGCAAACAAAACAAAGAAACCTAAAACCTGAGGTGGGTTCAGTGAACCAAACTGAAGCAATATAAATACAGTAAGACATAAATAGAGGAAGATGGGAATAGAGAGATGGAGAGTGGTGAACACAGGCTTATTTCCACATCACTGGAAGCCGGATGGAAATGTAGAGAGGAGACTGAGAGCAAAAGACTGAAGAGAAACAAATCTGGCGAAAGTTACAAAGAGAAACACAAAGATGAGTGAGAGATGACAGAGAGTGTTCCAGCCTTTGGTTTATCCACACCAGGCCTCAGCTGTCATGCCCAGTTGTATGTTTTGGCGATCACACAGAGCAGAGGTGCACCATAATCTAATACAGAGCCCTGCAGCAGCCCAGGCTGACTCAGGGGACGCACATACACCAGCTGCTTTTCCCTGCTTAGCTTTCTTTTCCCCTCCTCTATTCACAAAGCTCAACTCAAATCTTTGTTCTTTTTTGTGCCGTAACGGGACTTTGTGTCATTTGTCATCTTTGCGGAGCCCATGTGTTAGTTTGCAGAATAAAGAGCTCAATCTGAGCTGGTTGAGATAAATATTTCAAGCAAAGAGAGGCTTCTTCCATTAGCATTCTCTGTTTTCTCTCCTCAAACACCTAAACCATCTCAACCTATCAAAGGCAGCCTCTGTAATATTAAAGGAACACTCCAGAGATAGACTGGCTGGTTGTAGATATGAAGAGAGTGGAGCAGATCTATTTCAGGACCATGGAGAGCTCCTCCCTGAAAGCTGCCAGTGGACTGTTCGGTTTCAGCACCATGAACAGCTCCAGCACCAAGATGTCAACAAGGAAAAAAAATACAGAGCAGTAGATGTCTCTTCTTACTAATTTACAATATGGAAATACATCAACATGGAGCCAAAACAACTGTCCACTAATGAGATGTACTAATTCATTAATCTGTTTTCTTAACCCATAAGGACCCAGTGTTACTTTCATGTCAGTTCCCAAATTTTTTTTTTTTCTCTCTATTTAACCTTTTTTAAGTGTTTTATCCCCATTTATTATATTATCCACTGTATTTTGCTTTTTTAAGTAAATATCTGGTATTTTACTATATGTAATTTACTGATCGTATGGATGCTCATAAAAGCTAAGATTAAAGTTGATTGTCATAATATCAGAAACAGAGAAAAACGAAGAAAACATGACTTTTTCAAGAAAATGTAGCATTAATTGAACATAATTAAGCATCTCCATCCACTGTCATTGATTAAACTCCATGGGTTTTACTGGTGAATCAATGTTGTCGAAGATGACGGTGTTTCCATGTTCACTACGGAGCCTCTGAACGTCCAAACGGGTCATATCTGATGACCATGAAAAGATGACAAACTGCATTTTACACTAATTATTTACATTTATTAATAGGATTAGTGGATCAACAGATATTAAACATTTTAGATTGGTAGATGATTTTGGTTACCAGTGCCTGTGCTTGTGGGTCTTTATAGGTTAAGAAAAAAAGGCAACATTTTGTGATTACAGCTTTGTAAAATTCACTGTGTTTTGGTTTCTTTATTTCTATATGTTAGTAAACTGTGGAAACAGAATGTCATTGATCTCACACTTGAACCTATGACGGCTCCATCAGCTAAAAAGTTCAACCATTTCATAATTTTCTCTGTTATCAGCTAATAGATTTACTAGGAAAATAACCCAGCAATTAATCAATGAAAATAATCAGTAGTTGCAGCATTTTTCCCCAGTCTATGACAGCAAAAATGTTTATATGTCCTCACCACATCAACCAGCTGGGAGATCTTGAGTCCAAAGCGTACTCTGACGGTGTCATTGGCTCGCTGGATGGGCCTGACCCAGCGCTGGTAGCCTTGGAAAAGGTTCTTCAGCAGAGCATCCTCCATTTCAGCCAAAGACACAAATTCACTCTGAGCTGCAATCAAAGCGGACAGAAGAGGAATGACATAGTTTATTTACAAATGCTTCATCTTATTTCATGCCTGTAGCACTTTTCTATCATCAAACCCCAGCTTTCAGTGAGGGCAGGTGTAAGAAATGGATAATTGTTACTGCACCTGAGTTAAACATTGTATCTCTGCTTGAAAAACAATGTACATTTGTGTTGGCAGCAGCTCAAGGGACATTTGTAGAAAGTGAAATCATTTTTGCCTTAAAACAGCAATCATTTAGAGTGCTTTCTTGGAAAAATTTTTTTAAAAAAGTTTTAGTCTGTATGACAGTGTATTAGCTGAAGGACATTATCATATCAGTGCAACTCTTACACAATACATGGCTTTACATAGAGATAATAAGTAAATAAATATCTGTGTAAACTACCAAACTTAGCAGTCATATAGTACACACAAACATAAAGTTATGCAAATTATTATTCAAGTGTAGCAGTCTTATATAAAGTAAAGAAAAAATAGTATTAATTCATTCATTCATTCATTCATAACCTTTATTTAAATATACTGAGGAAGCAACCTCATTTACAATATAGCCGAGACAAAACACAACACAATTGAAACATACAATGAACATATCAGAAAAACCAAAAAGTAAAAGTGACAAAGCTGAATTAAAAATAGAGAGGTCTACTTAAACACAGGAGCAGCTGGAGGTAAAATAAGATGTAATTATAGATTTAAATTGTCCTAATGATAAAAGTGTGGTACTTCCTACTGTATTTGATGTAACTTGATGTATTTTCTTTGATTTAACAATTTACAGGCTAGTCACTAAGCATAGAATATTTACTATATGAGCTGTAAAATGTCAGATTCAACAAGGAAGTTGTATTAATTTGTTTGCTTTCCAAATCCACAAGTTGTGATTAAAAGACAAACTGGGAAGTATTTCTCATTTACATTCAATAATATGGGACAAAAATAATTATTAACCTCACAGCATTACTGGCTAGATCATAGCCGATGGTATAAAATGAAGCAGCAGTGTTAGAAGATACACAGATATTACAATTTAGACAAAAATATGACTAAGGCAATTATACTATGAGGCTAATAATATGCTTTGAAAACAAAAGGATAAAGCCAAAGTAGCTAGCTAGTCTCCACACATACAAAAGCATATTATCCCCCAGTCTGAGTTTTACTGTGTCAAGAGGCAGGGATTGTAGACTCATCAGAGTACAAGAGAGAATGAGAAGTAAATGATACAGCTCTGTATTGAGACAGCAATGAAGGGGGAGGGAGGAGATAAAGATAGAATAACTGTGTCCAGTAGCTGGACAGTCAGCACATCAGTCAGTGTCAGACTTTAGACGCAGAGGCAGCAAAAGTGACAGAAGGCAGGTATAATATCACAGACAGGACGCTGTGAGAAAAAGGCCAATATGTGAGAAGAGGGAAAGTGAGAAGAAATGTGGACTTGGTTTATAAATAAACCCAGTAATGTCAGGGTTAATGGGCACATTCATCCCACATCTGACATATTTAACAGTTTAAGTCATGACAAATTAGATCAGGGCCCCAGCACATGTACATTATGTCTCATTTATGTGAAGGCATACATATAACTCTTACCCAGTATCTCATCCTTGTAATCTGATTATTTTTCTTAGTCATAATCAATGTTTGTTTGTTTGTTTTTTTTAAATCTTTTTTTCAGAATTGCACTCTCAGAAACATAATGCATGAGATATTGTGATCCAAATACTAAAGTAATCAAATATGGTGGTTCCTTTTAATCTTATAAACATCCTCCAAATCATTTTCCCATCATGGTTTGTGACATGAAGTGAAAATGATTGAGATCCGAGAGGAGGCAGCCTACTACTTTTTATGTTAAGGAGCACAACGAAAGTGGCAGCAACACACACCCAAAGCAGAGGGTGAAAGTGATAAACCTAAATAATTAAATACATTAAGAGTAATTGAATACTTTTAAGATAAGGTTAATATAGGTTAAAGTGGAGGTCATCACAGGTTAAAGTGTAAAAAAAAAACAAAAAACAGCCGCGTTGCAATTTTCTCAAGTAATAAAAACATCAATGCAACTAAAAATGCATGAAGTACGCGGTAGTTTTCTTACCGGGAATAGCGGCGAGGGACAGCCGGTAGGACACCGACAGGAGGAGGAGGAGGACCGGCAACTTCATGACGCCCTGGTCGGACTCTGTGGTGCGCTCCTGCAGCCTCCTGTTCGTTCAGCGGGAGGGGAACAGCCTGCACACTCCGACAGGGAAAAACACGGAGCTTTCCATCAGCATCCAACAGCAGGCGGAAAACACGCACCCCACTGCCGCTTCCAACAGGGACAGGGAGCCGGTGTTTGGGCGCATGTGGCCGGTGTCCCCTGCACTGTGGCTCTCAAGTCGGGGCGTCACGGGAAGCGGCGGTCTCTGGGGGGAGGGGAAGTGGGGGAGGGTGTGGGGGGGTGATGAGTGATGGCCGGGTGGGGCTAAGGCGTGGAGTTCCAAACCAGTCTCCACCATCAGTAAAGCTCCATCTCTGTTGTGTCCCAGTTCATCCATAGGTTTTACTTCTAAACTTCATCATGTGGAAACGCATGATAATTACATTTGGAACTTCATGAGATCTTTACATTGTTTTTCTTTGGTATTTGTTCCTTTTTTCAGCCGCGTAGACACTCTGTGGATTTCCACAGTGGGGTGTGGTGAGGTTGGTGCGTCATACACTCCACTTTATTCTCTATAGAGGTCCGTATAGCCACGAATTATACAGATGTGGTGAGATCAGCTGTGTATAAATGTGACCCACTAACAGATATTAAAGTGCATGAGTGCATGCAGCCACTGGAGAGCAGTAATGAGGACAATTATAAATGCTGATGGATGGAGACAGTAATATGTTAACCAGAAAGAATAATAATAATAATAATAATAATAATAATAATAATAATAATAATAATAATAATATCATGATACTAAGTGGATATATATGTGGTTTACTGGATTTAAATAAAGTTATTTTTAATAGATTAAGATTAGATTAAGATCCTTTATTGTCAGTATACTGTACACTTTACCACACACTGAAATTCAACGTCTGCTTTTAACCCATCTCTAGAACATGCAGGAACGTACCACACACTGCAAACTATGTAATTAATATCTACTTGTATGCTTATATGATTTATCAATAAACAGACAATCCAGATTAGATTAGATTAGATTAGATTAAATTATCCCATAGAGACCCAGTGCTACTTTTGAATTTTCCTCTCTATGTAACCTTTCTTAAGTGATTTATCACCATATACGTATCATAATATCATCCTCTATACTTTGCGTTTTTTCAGTGAAAATCTGATATTTTCCTATATTTAATTTACTGTTCATTTACTTTAATGAGCATGATGAGATTACATTTGAGGGTTATTATATCAAAAACAGAGAAAACCTAAGAAAAATGTGACTTTTTCAGGCAAATGTATCATTAACTGAGCATAAATCAAACCCCGTGAGTTTTACTGATGAATCAGTGTTGTAGAAGATGACGGTGTTTCCATGGTAACTACGGAGTATCTGAATGTCCAAATGGGTCATATCTGATGACCATGAAAAGATGACAAACTGCATTTTGTGCCAGTTATTTCAACATATTTATAAGTTTAGTGGTTTTTAAATTTATTAAACATTTTAGATCAGAAGATGGTTTTGGTCTCTGGTGGATATTTGGTTTTTTATGGGTTATTCACATACTAGGTTAATCATGTTGAAAAAAAGAAAAACATAACTAAACCACATTCAACATAAAATATATATCCTCATATCTAAAAACACATCACCGCAGTTTAAGCAATTAAAGTATTTCCTTTTTTGTCTCAACAGTTCCTTGGTGCAGCAGAGGCAGATTGTTAATTCTGCTGTTTCTCCATATTTTCAATAAAGTTTATAAACTCTGTAGATGTACATTGTCTTGACAGATTTTGCGTGGTAGAAACAAAACACTGGTAATCAGATGTGATCAAATGTGTCACTGTTAGACGTGGATTATCATTCTGTACACGTTCCAAATGCCACATTGCATTGGGACACATCTACATAAATGAAAAACACACATGAATAGTAAATGTGGAGGGTCATGTATGACTCCATGTTGCTGCCTGTTGTGTCAAATGGGCGAATCAGCTTCCAAGACAGCACACACTCATGTGTTAGTGCCAGATGTTTCACTTTCAGCTGCTTATTCAACCATAAAGATATTGTCTTCTCTAGATCTGTTTTATTGTCTGGATGTGTTCATGTATTGCAACCATAGTAGAGACAGGTTGCACAGGCTCATGGAAACATCCTACACAAAGGAGGACGATGTGTGAAGTGATAGTTTCAGTGGAAATGTCTGTGACCAAATGTTTCATCAGACACCACTTCATTTCTCTAATCTTTTAAATTATAAAACTAAATCCCGTAGATACTATCACACAAGGTAGAAAATGAAGCAGAAAGTGTAACTGAGGAACACAAAACTCACATAAACTAAACTATCAGGATAGAGGGCAGAAAAACAGAAAAGAGGCCTGATTTAAGTCTAATGAAAGAGAGAAAAAAGTCAAAGAATGAGAAAAAGAAAAAGGGATAAACAGTGCAAAGGACAAAAATCAGCTGAGAGCAGCACAAACTTTATTTTTCTGTCACATGGATGGTAGAGGTGGTTTATTAATCAGTCCTGAAAACACAAATAATGAAGTGTGGTGAGAACTGTTTGGCTGACATTTATCAGAGTGGGAAAAGATTGAGATGATCAAAATGATATTTATGTAGTTAAAGCGCATTATTTTAGCAGATATTTTGCTCCCTGATTCAGATGCACTAAAATTAAAAGAGTTTTTCACACTGAATTTAAGGACCATCAATCATGAGGACATTACAAGAGCTCTTCTGATCAAATCCATCTATGCAGAGACGCACATTAGAAAGACAGTCGGGCAATTTTCCAATCGGGTGGCAGTGTGTATCGCATCTCCTTTGAAGAGAACACCACCCAACCTTGTCATGATGCGAACCATAAAGATCACAACAGTAAGTGACAGAAACAGTCAAGATGTTTGAGTGTTGTAGAAGACTCGTGCCTATAAATCACATCGTGTAAATCCAGGACTGATGAGAAAACCATGCCCTTCATAGAGCATGAGAAAATGGTTTTATTTTTGCAGAGATAAGCATTTTCTTGTCCAAACGGATGTGATGTTTTCTATTTTTATGCAGTAACACCTTCAACCTTGAGGTTCTGAAGCTTTAGATCTAGAAAACCCATTGGATTCTGTCTTAACTTTGTTTAATATAAATCTTAAATCTTTGAGAGCAGCATAGAGAATGTTAAAAGTACCCTTTAAGTGAAATCAGCTACATGATACAACACCATATCATCTGCATATAACCTATAAAAACCCAAACATCCATCAGCGAGCAAAAAGCATCTACTGCTATAAAATATTTAATAACTGTTGATCCACCAATCCTATTAATCCATGTAAATAATTGGTGTAAAATACAGTTTGTCATCTTTTCATAGTAATCAGATATGACCCATTTGGATATTCAAAGGCTGTAGTTACCGTGGAAACACTGCCATCTTCTGCAGCATTAATTCACCAGTAAAGCCTATGGAGTTAGATCAATGACAGTGGATGGACACACTGGGTTTATGTTCAGTTAATGACGTATTTGCTCAGAAAATTACTTTTTCTTCAGTTTTCTCTGTTTCTGATATAATAACCCTCAACTTTAATCAAAGCTTTAATGAACGTCTACATGATCAGTGAATTAAATATAGAAAAATACGTGATTTTTGCATAGAAAAAACAAAATGCAAAACAAAGAGAATAGTTTTATAATAAATGGTGATAAATCAGTTAAAAAATGTGAAATCTAGAGAGAAATGTATTTGGAAACTGACACAAGTGTCACACTGGGTCTTTATGGGTTAAACAGTTCTCACAAGACGAAACACTATTGCAGACATGTGGACATAGATGATCATGTTGTCTTTGCCTGTGTGTATTCTACTGCTATTCCTGTGCTGGTGAACTATATTTTACTGGTGGTCCCTAAATTATTGCAATAATGAACTCACGTCTCAGAAAATAATTCCTCACAAAGACATTCACAGAGCAATGTTTTCATTTGGACTATCTTTGAGCCTTTTTCAATCAAAAACTGTTGACAGCGAGTTTTTGCAGATTATCCCAAGTAACTGGGACACAGTTACTGAAGAGAAAAAAGAGGAAGTTCTCAAAATATAGCTTTCAACTGATCATGACAAGTCCAATGGTGAGAAGAATTCAACGAATGAACGGGGTCTTTTACAACAAGGGGATTTGATGATTAAATCAATAGGGCAGCTCAGACATATGATGTAAGATCAACATGGAAAGTAAAATATAGAGACACAGACTCCAGCTCTAACTCTAACTCACATTCATACATCCAACCAGGCATGAAGCACACATCTCCTCTTTTGTATTTATATGCCTTCCTCTTCCTCCTCTATCTTTTCCCTCCTCTATCTTTTCCCTCTCTATCTCACGCTGCCTCTCCCTTGTGCTCCCCCACTCTCCCTCTCCATGGGTTGAAGTGACGGGGATAACGGGAGGCTGATTATCACAATGAAATTATCCTGATTTTCTGCTCCACTTGGAGCCGTGGGGCGGGCAGCTGCTGCCTCCGAGATCGTCCCTTCCGCCTCTCCTCTAATCATTTGGAAACATAAATTCTCGCGGGCTGGAAACCTGCCGGTCCCTTCCCAGACGACTGTGGGCAGCTGCACAGAGTGTACGCATTTGTCTGTATTAGTTAATGTGTGTGTGAGAGAGATGACACAAAGTGATGGAAGATTACTTTTTAGGCATTTGTATATGTGTGTGTACACTTGCATGCTTGTGTTTACCAAATGTTAGAGTTTGTGTCTGTGTGTGACTCACTGTTGTGTGTCTGTGATCACACTTTGTGTTGCTGTTGTTGTTGTTTTCACTGTTGTTGAGCTCATAATTAAAGTCTGCATAATTTGACTTGGTGCAGAAATATTAAGAAGAAACAGCCCTGTCTCCTAAGGCCTGTGGGTTTAATCTTAATCTGTTTGTTATTTTAAGAATAATAAAAAAAAAATGGTGATAAAAGCAGGAAGGCATACAGCAAAGGATATCAAATCTGTAACAAGCTTCAAAGTCAATGGCCCCACACATGCTAATGCTATTAGTCTACTACCACCAGTGCTTTAAATAATAAACTGATAAACTTAATACACAAAACAGCTTTTAGAGGACACAAACTTTCTAAAAAATCAGTTGAACTTTAAAGTGATCTGATGCAAAAAAAAAAATCCCCTCACATTAATAATTGAAGAGTTCAGTTACTTGATATTTTAATCATCTGAAGAACCAAAAAAGAGCAGAGAAAAGCAGATGAAAAGATTCTAATATGATCTGAGAAGAACAAAGTCACTGGGAAATTTTCTTAAAATTTGCAACAGAGAGAAGAAACAGGAAGGGACAGAATAAGTGACTTGGCAGAAAGTGATCATCATTACAAACCTAGAAAGACATTGGACTTTTAGAGTCCGAAGGCAAAGCTCAGTATATGCCACTGCCAGGAAATCAAAGTTAGAATCAAAATGGGATTTCTCACTTACCAGACACGTAGACACGAAAAATTTATTATCCACCAACATGATACTTTAATCCTGGAGGCTCACTCACTCTCGTTTTCCTTTTGTTATCATAGCCGTCTGGTCTGACTGACATGATAAGTAGAAAAGGCCACTGATGGTTTGAAACTGAAGCCTGTCGGACTGTGTTACAATGCTGTCTGCTTCAGATAACGTAGGAAGGAACAATAATGATGTGTGTGTATGTGCCTGTGTGGTGTGGGTCTATATTTTACTTTGTCCGGCACTTATCATTAGTCTCAGCTTTATTTTAAGTGGTAATTAGCTCAAATTAAATGTGACTTGAACAAAATGTGACTTTCATAAGGTGAAACATGTTGAACACCAAAATGACTGTCTTGAATGTTGAATAGGCTTATTGCCCCACCCCCGAAGGGGAGGTAGGGGGTATTGTTTTTGGTTCAGTTTGTTTGTTTGTTTGTTTGTTTGTTTGTTTGTTTGTTTGTTTGTTTGTTAACACTCTAACAGCAAAACTGTTGGTTGAATTCATACCAAATTGGGTTATAGATTTACAGTGACCCAGAATTCATCTGATCACATTTTGGGAAAAGTAGGTCAAAGTTTACATTTTTATAAACTTTTTAATCCTTTTTTTTCCCCGTTTACTTATAATGAGTGAAATTTCAAATGTATGTAGCAGCAAAACTATTGGTTGAATTCATACCAAATTGGGTTTATAGATTATCAGTGACACAGAATTGATTTCATTACATTTTGGGAAAAGTGGGTCAAAGTTTACATTTTTTATGAATTTTTTAATCTTTTTTTCCCATTTACTTATCATGGGCAAAATTTCCCATGTCTCTAGCAGCAAAACTATTTTTTGAATTCATACCAAATTGGGTTTATAGATTGCCAGTGACCCAGAATAGATGTCATTACATTTTGGGAGAAGTAGGTCAAAGTTCAAATTTTTTATGATTCTTTTTTTTTTAAATTATTATTCTTCCATTTACTTACAATGGCTGAAATTTCAAATGTCTATAAAAACATCAATTTTGTTTCAATTTACTTCAGACTTGGCACATATATAGAGGCAATTAATATGCTGTCATCACCACATGCATAGATTTGATGACATCAGCTGGATCGATGCCAAAATAAGCTACAATATGTGCGAGGGGCGGGGTTTGTTGTGCCTGACACCACTTGTTTAAACATGCATTACTACAAACCATCATAAACACCTCTGCCATGGACAATATCTTTGCCTGTCAATATGATTATGCAGATATACTGCACTGATTTCAGGAAGACTGGGGCAAAGACAAGGCAGTGATGGCAAACTATCCCTTAAATTTTAGAGCAAGACTTTACTGAGCCCCAAAGAAAATAACAGCCACCAAAGCATATTTAGTTCATAGTGAGTAATTTTATTTGTATCTTTGTCATAGAGGTTAACCAGTGCAGCCTAATTTCACTGGACACAGACGCATAACAGCCTGAAATATGTGGCAAGTGATTACTTACTCTTAACAGAAACAATGATATAATTTGTGTGTCTTTGCACACAGCTTTTAGTTTACAGAGAGTCTCACCTTTCTCTTCTACTCTATGAGGTGGGAGGTGAGCCTGTGTCCTGCTTCAGGACAGTGACAGGTGAGGAGTTTGAGTGACATGGTTAGGGGCTACCTGTCAAACTGTAAGGCAGCTTTCCTAAAGTCTATCCAGAAGAACAGACATATCTTCTACAGCCAAATGTTGAATGACACCAAAGCGCCAGGGCTGCAGATCTTAACTGATCATTAACTGTCTGGGTTCAGTCGGAGGAGAGGCTTTTTGTGTCAGAGCTGCAGGTATGACATGCAACTGTATCTTGAAATCCTCAGTAAATATGTTCCCATAACTCCCATCCAGTTCAAGTGACAAAATGATGGATCAGTGGTATCCCTAGTACCAAAAAGTAAACAGAAAAGTAGAAAAAACACATTTAACACTTTTGCTACTGTGTTCACTTCTGCAACACTTTTACATTAATACAGCTTATATCAAACTCTACCAACAGACGGTGGAGCTCATCATTTGGTTTAAGCAAGATTTGGTTACAACAATTTTAAACCAACAGAAACTAATGATGAATATAACCGGAACTCTGTCCTGCAGTCAGCGTCTACAGACAGCGGTCTATGGTAGGACTCTGTTAGCCCATCAACTGACATGACAAAAATCAACCACCCCCACCCAGGTATAATATCTAATTCACTTACTCATATAGTACACTGTCAAATATGCTCAAGACAAACCAAACGCTTACAGTGCCATTATCAGTGGAGACATCACCACAGGTCAACTCTAACTATTTAAGAGTCACTGGGATTATTACTATAGTTTCATGACCATGGGTTGATGCTGGAGTTCAAAAACAAACTCACAGTTACCTCTTATCACCTATAGGGGTTATCAAAGAGAACAAAAAAGATGTCTGAAATTATCCCTTTAAAATGCCATCACCTGACAGAAAGGAGGAAAACATATGTCAACATTTGTGTTTTGCATGTGATTGAATTGTAACGTGGAAGAGATGAAAAGTTAATCAATAGTGTCAAGTTTTATTTTTGTTTTTCAATGGGAAAAAAAAATTTACTTTGTGAGTTGACCAGTCTTTTTTAAATCAAGTATTTTAGTACTTCAGTACTTCAGGCATAATCTGATAACTCAGACAGCTGACACTGCTCGTGTGTATCTTGAGACTTCTTGTGTTAAATGAATGCATGTATATTAAATGCAGTCTTTCAGAGACATAACATGTGATGGTGTTTATACCACCTACTTCTAGTTCACCCCTTTTTTTTTCACATCAATGTGTGTGTTTTTGTACGTTCTACTACCTTGACACACTGATGACACTGTCATCAGATGTGAGTCAGCGGTGATTTGTGTCTGTGCCCCATCTGTATTTGTATACATATATATACATATATATATATATATATATATATGCATGAGTGTCTCCATGAAGGTGTGTTTTGCACATGTGTAAGTGTGTGCATCTACATCTGCTTACCTTCATTACTCTATGTGCCAACACAGTGTGTGTGCGTGTGTGTGTGTGCATGCATGCGTGTGCTTGTGTTATCTGCCTGTGTGTGCTGTGAGTGTGTGTGTGTGTGTGTGTATGCCTCTATCAGTATAACAGTGTACAGTAGGTGTATGTTCTGTATGTGGGCTTCTGTGCTCTCAGGGGGGTTGTGCACCCTGGGGTGTCAACAGAGAGGACAGTAGGTGTTTGTTCTGCCTCTGTGTGTTAGTGCCCATGGGTGCTTCACGGCGCTCTCTGTCCCCAGAGAAATCAGCCTCTGTTTCTTAACTAGAGTCACAGAAATGTTGGGTAACATTCAGTTTCCACTGGACAAGACAGATACATAATGAGGCCCCTTCTGTCATGCTCCCACATATGCAGTGTGTCACATTCATATAAAGCTGTGCCAGCAGCATCATGGAAACTTTCACTTGTCTGAGCTCTTGGTAGAAGATTTCATTTTCCATTTACATCATGACTCGACTCATGCAACCACAGCAGTTGTGGTTTCCAAAATGCAGTTCGTGTGCTGTACTTGTTGAGGTTTAGAACAATCAGATCTGAATTCAGAATTATTTTACCACTCATTTCCATTAATGCTATCTTTAAATAAATTACAAATTATAAGAGTTTAGTTTTTTTTTTGTTTTTTTTTGACACACTGAACAAATTGATAGTAGTTTCTTGTTAAACAAACAAGACTTCAAACTTTCCAACAGCAATAAAGTGCTGTCATAGTAACAGATCTTTCTTTGGTGCTGTGGTTTCCTTAGAATTTGTTTGCTTTTCACTCCTTCCACAGTACTCTCAGGTGCTACGAAAAATCCTGTATAACAAAGACGGCAGTGCCCCATCTTTACATGGCAACTGTGGTATGAACTGGTCACTGGTTGATCCAGACAATTTTACATGTGGTGGCAAGAGATCTTCACAGGGTAGAATGGGATTATGGTCTGTGGGAATCCTCATATATAAGTATTTAAATGACTTGGTACAAAAGATCCACAATGATCATTTTGAACTAGTTATTGTCAATCATATCTGTATCAACAAACTAAAATGTGCTCTTAATGTATAAGAACAATATCAGTGTTTTAACAAAACTGTACACCTCTTTGAAAACTAAAAGTATTAACAGCACAACGAAAATATTACACTACAAGTACAAGTTACAGCAATTTCCATCAAGATATAGGGGAACTGAAGAATAAAAACACTTTTTATATACTTTTGGGTCCTGTCTTTGGTCAGTTTATTGTTTTTGGCAGTCCTTTGAAAGGCCTGTGTTTTATTTTTTCAAGTACAGTTTTAAGAACACGAAGTCAGGATGAAGCTGGTGGGAGGGGGCAGCCGCACCCCTTTGGCCTCCCTACCCCCCATAGATCCACCCCTGGAGAGACCCCTGCGAACATCATATGATTGTATAAAAATAGATTCATATGTGCCAAATAAAATAATAATACACGAATGTGAAATAAGGAACATTATAACCATAATTTGCTTTTTTTTTTTTCCTGTTTCGCCACAATTTCTGTTGCCAGAATTTGTGTTTGTGTTGCTATGTTGAAACAGGACTCAAACATTTTTGTATGATCTGTTTGAGTGATAAAATGTTTTTTAATGTTAGAATGTTTAAAGAATGTGGCTTTCATAAATGGTCCCAACATTAACTATAGTGTGTAAGTGCAAGTACAGAAATTGGACAGATGTTGTATTGCCCCTGGTTTGACTGGCAGCTCATAACCATATCACTCATATACCTCATGCATAGTGTAATATGTATACTGTGGTGGTAGTTGTAGTGGTAAGTATCGTATATTCTCCAGAGACCATCAAGGTTTTGTTCTGTTGCTCTGTCCAAGGTGCTGAAACAACAGAGCAGAGAGCAGAGCCATTCACCACTGCCACTGTCCAGGGTACTGAACTGTCCACAGAAACATTGAGGCTGACACTCAAATGTTGCACGTGATCAGACCCATTCTACACCAGTTTATTGAATCCAAGGCGTTTTTGTTTGTCTTTTTCCTCATGTTCTCTGTTCTTTTCTGTCTTTTTCTTCATTGTGCATAAAGGTATGTTATATCTTCCTCTTTAACTGATTCAGCTCTCAGCAGGTAGTCACTGTGCTAACAAACACTATTTTTTTTTTTTTGCCATTCTGCAGATTAATGTGATTTTGTGACTGTAACCATCATATACATTGCATTCACCTGTGTTTCTATTTCTCTGATTACTTTTTACTTATTACTGTTTAATTCATGTTGTCCTGACTTTAGGCATATTTAGACATTTTTTAAATAAAAGTTACTGAGAAATACACCAATAATGCTCAAAATAAATGCTAATTACCCACTTCAGGGTGGTAGAATGAAGATACATGATAAAAAGAAAATCAAACTCTTGATGTTCATGCAGGACAACAGACAAGAAACATTTAAAAAGATAATAAAATGAAAATAAAATATAGAAATGTATATTCTCTTCTTTCACTAGGCATGACACAATTTACATTTTCCAAAAGTTTGAATTTCTGTATTTGCCCTGTTTGTTGTTCCACCAAAATGCTATTTCTCAATTCTAAAACAATGTTTCTTCATTCATCTATAAATATTCATCAGAGAGTAAAATTAGAAGCCTGCTCTTTCTGAGTACGTGCGAGTGTGTTTGGTGTGTGTCCATGTGCGTGGAGCATTCTACTTCAAGAAGCCGACATTTATGTGTATGAGAGGACTCTGCATGTGTGAGTGGATTCAGAAGGCTCCCATTGGAATGAATTATTTAGAGGAGAGTCTCCTTTACTTATCCACGGTCCACTGGCCGCAGGCACGTACCGTTCTGCTCTTGACGACACAAGAGACTACCCTAATTCACCATCCACCCTTCTGCAGTGTGGCCCCATATCACCCTCCAACCCCACCCCGGCATTTCCCAGCATGCTCTAGTCCACTGCAGATGTCCCCTTTCATGCCCTCGCTTCTTGGCAGTGTCCCCCAAACTAACACAGAAACACCTGAAGGAAAAACAAAATGACATCACGAGAGCAAAAGACTTTATTTTTTTGTTTGTGTATATTTCATCTACAATATGCTTTTAAAATTGTTTGAAATATTTAACACAAGTGTGATATATAGCATTACATAAGTACTTTTATTTCAAAAGTTCAAAAAATGAAAAGAAAATTATATAAATATAAATATATATATATATATATATATATATAATTTTCTTTTCATTTTTTTAACTTTTTGAAATGAAATTACTTATGTAACACTGTTTCCCGGTTTATATATATATATATATATATATATATATATATATATATATATATACACATACATATATATATATATATATATATATATATATATATATATATATATATATATATATATATATATAAAAACCTGGAAACAGCAAGAAACGAAATCCCACATGTTGTTGCATGTCTGTCATCAGGCTATCCAAGAGCAGCATGCTAACATTTTTGCATCAGCTGCAAAGAATCATGTAAAATATTCATCTGTGTGGCTGGCTTAATAATGTATTATCCCTCAATTTAGCAGCCAGAGCTTTACTGTGCTCTGCTTCACATCAACTGCACGTATTCACTGAATATCTGTAGCTCTAACATATCAAAGTCACACCATACTAAATTCAGATTAAAGAGGATGTGGTCTTCAGCAAAACATTGTTCAGTACTCACGTGGTTTTCTTAACATATTGCATAACTGGCATCTAAAAATATACATTTACAGGCATTTATTTAGATGGGATGCATGAGTTAGCCGGTATGACTTTTGAGCTTGTTCCCTATAAAAGTTTGAAGGACTTCTCCATAAATTGGATGGGAGCTGGTGAGCAAGTTTGGAAAATTGCATGCATCACACAAAAGCAGTCCAAATATAGCTAGAGTAGCTAGTTCTCTGGCTGATCTCTTAATTCTGTGGCAGCTAGTAGCTGATGTGACCCTGTCAAGCAGTAGACTGAGACTGATGGGATACTATGTGTTCGGCTGCTGCCACTGCTGCCCCTCCATATTTATACATAGACTCCATTTGCTCCATAATCCGCATGCCGCAACATCCATGCAGCACATATGGACTAACGTAAACTGCACACACACACACATTTTGTTGGTATTTCTCTCTCTGTTTCTGAGCCTCACATCTCCAGGTGCAGGCAGGGATTAAATGTGATTGGTTGAGTTGTTTGGAGCCACAGGGCGGCCCAATTCAAAGCCACAGTCAGACTGCAATCTGACTGGAGGGGAAAGGGGGCTACATGTTGTGTCTTCACGGCGCCGAACAAAATGTGTGTGTGTATGTAGCATTGCTGACAGGCACACTCCGACTCACCCGTGACCTTTGATAGAGAAAGGGGAAAGAGGGATAAGTCAGAGGAAGAAGGAGCTTCAAAGAAAATGCTTTGCTTTTGCTTTGGGAGATGAGTTTGGGCCAGTAAGAGTTTTACTCACGAAACCTGCACCAGTCTGTAGAGCTGTCTTCAACATTTTGTAAAAACGTACATCAGGTCACGTTTTTGACATTAACAGTTCTTCAGTTGTTCACTATCAGAAATGCACTGCTCCAATTGTCATTAAAATTACTTTTTTTTTTTTTTTTTTATTTCAAATATGGTTCCTCTTTTGATTTTTAGAATTCACAAGGTCACAATTAGATTCTATTTCTAACTGAATCACATTTAAGTCAATATTGAATCATTTTTCAGTTGCAGTTCCCATTTCTTTAGATATTTGATGCTTGAAATTGTATATTGAACCCTCTGACATTGTACATAGATAGATAGATAGATAGATAGATAGATAGATAGATAGATAGATAGATAGATAGATAGATAGATAGATAGATAGATAGATAGATAGATAGATAGATAGATAGATAGATAGATAGATAGATAGATAGATAGATAGATAGATAGATAGATAGATAGATAGATAGATAGATAGATAGATAGATAGACTCTTACAATGATATACAGTTAATTTAACAGGTGCATAGGATACATTGAGAAGGGACTGACTAGGTTTAAACAAATGCTGGGGGAATGGAAGTTGTTCAAGTTCATGAGACTAATCCATTTATTTTCTGGATACTGGATTTTTTTTTTTTTAAAAAAGCCCCAGTGGTTCACCTTATCACGGCGGCCAGGGCTCATTTCTGACCTGAGGCCATTTGCTATATGACATTCCCCTTCTCTCTCTTCTCCCTCATTTCCTGTCTCTTTCCACATAGTCGACCAAATAAAATCAAAATGCCCCCAAAAAATCTTTAAAAATACCACAACAAAAAGAAGTTAAGACACAGGTTCAACAGAGATAGGTAAAAAAAAAAAAAAAAAAAAAATCACAAACCAGTGAGCACACAAACTCACACATTTTCAACCCATATCTTATTTATTTTTAGAAATGAATAGAGACAGTATGGCCATTTACAATTTGTACAAGTTCAATCTACACTGTGCATTTCAAAGTGTTTCTATGTTTTTGTGACTTTGTTAATGTGAATTCATGAGAAGATGTATAATTATACTGTGACCACATGTGGACAGCACATCATTATCATAATGAGTGGACAGTCGTAGCCAGCATCTTTCCCAGAAGCCATGCGTAATAACAAGAAAACTATTGTGAAGAAATAGTGGCAGGCATTCAATGACCTTTAAACCACGAAGTCGTACATATCATCACCAGCTGATTAAAGGCTGTGTCTCAAAACTGTAATGTCCTGACTTACTATGACAAGTGCTACCCCACAATCTGATATATATTCAGAATATTCAGCCTCTTCTTTCTTCAGACTAATCATTTCAGAGGCTTTATCTATATTAACAATACTTAGATATTACTTGAGAATATTAAACATTGTATAAGATTGTACAGTGGCAATAGCTGAGTGGACATTTTCATTCAAATACACAAAATAGAAAAGCAGAGACACAATAGCATGGCACAGGAGAGGACAAAAACACAGAAATGTAAGAAATTGAGGGCAGATGTCAAATTACATGTGGAAAAAAAACAGCGACAAAGGCCAGCAGATTGAATAACAGCAGTGTGTGGATGTTGATTATGGGAAAAGAAGGAATGGGGAAATGTGAATAAGTCATACGAGGAGACGGAGCTGAGAGCTAAAGGTGATGTCTGATGACGGCGTCCCAGAGAAGAATAAGAGACAGAAAAGGGACAAACAGGAGGAAGGAAAAGATGGTGCTGTGTTTGAAGTGAAAAAAGCTGCAGGAGGGATAATTCCCATAGTCATTCAAGTGGGTTACAGAGACAGACTGAAAGAGACAGAGAGGAAGAAAAGGAGATCCGACAAATCCAAGAGCCTCATTTGAGGAAGCTGATGAGTGGCTGAAGGAAGAGTCCCAGAGTTCCCAGCACACACACTGTCACAAACACCCACAGGAAGATCCTGTCGATGACCATGGCCACGTACTTCCAGTCATCCTCCACCTGGAAGAGGAGGAGAGAAATTATGCAATAACATTTATGTAATCACACTGTGCTTCCACTGCAAGATTAATGAAAACTAAGACTAAAACTAAAACAAGCTGTGACAAAACTAACATTACCTTGAATGAAATGTAAATGAAAGATTTAGTTCAGTCAGATTCTGGATGTATCTATCCTTACATGAAAATGTGTTAATGCACTCTCGGTTATGGCCAAAAACATGTTCTTTGAGGTCACAGTCTTGACCTTTTACCTTTGACGTTTGGCCACAAAAATTAGGTTAATCAGTCTAAACAGGTTATCTTTATTTGAATGGAAAGACATAGTACTATGACCTTGACCTTTGACTTTTGACCATCAAAATATCTTAGGTTCATCCTTTCATCTAAGTCGGGGGTCTCAGACTCATTTTCTTTCAGGGCCCACATTCAGGCAAATTTGATCTCAAGTGGGCCGGACCAGTAAAATAATAGCAGAATAACCTACAAATAATGACAACTCCAAATTGTTGTCTTTGTTTTAGTGCATAAAACCCTATTAAATTATGAAAACACTTAGTTTTATAAACTATCCAAACAAAAAAGATGTGAATAACCTGAAAAAACTGAAATTTCTTAAGAAAAATAAGTGCAATTTTAACAATATTCTGCCTCATTTTATCATTTATACATGTGCATTATGGATCAAATCTACAAAGGCACAAAACACTTAGTAACAGGCAGAAAATTGTTGAAATTGTGCTTAATTTTCTTTAGACATTTCAGGTTGTTCAAATTTGTTCAGGTTTTTCACATTTTATTGTTACAGGATAGTTTGTAAATGTAAATATTTTCAGAATTTAATGTTAATTTTTGCACTGAAACAAAGACAAAAAATTGAAGGTGTCATTATTTATAGGCATAGTTTAATATTTTTTTCACATCAAACTAAGAAGAAAATATGGAATTATTATTTTTGTAGGTTTTTATGGTATTATTTTACTTGAGATCATAATGGTCTGCATGTGGAACCTGAACTAAAATGAGTTCAACAGCCTTGACTGTGGAATTTTTGCACTTTGCAAATTCATCTTACGGGCCAGATTGGAACCTTTAGCGGACCACATTTGGCCCCTGGGCCGCATGTTTGAGACCCCTGATCTAAGTGAATGTTCGTACCAAATTTCATGACATTCTTGAGATACTGTGTTTTAAACATAATGAGGAAGAACTAACATCTAAAAAGAATAAAAACTACATAAGAATATGATAAACAATGTGATACTAAAACAAATGGAAATACAGGGAAAAAAAGAACAGCTTCATTTAGTTCATCCTCAATGCTAATTGTTCATGATGCACAGGAATAAAATAGCTGTGAAATAAAACATAAAAATGGGTTGAATAAAACTGTTCACTCTAAACTCTTTGCTGATTTTTGCTCGATGGTAATTGTGAAATTTCTACCGCATTTTCACTGTTTCCGGGTTAAATGGCTGTGCACGGGGACATTTTTGTTACTGGGTTACTTGATGTGTATTGTACGTTCATTGTTTCTTCTGGTCAGGTGTGGACAATTGGATCATGACAGCGGAGACCACGATACTATTGTGTGTCTAAAGAAGAGACAGTATCGCTATTCTGCATGCATCAAAAACAAAGGTCGCAGCTTTGCTAAGAAAAGACGGAGCTGAAGCAACAAACATATCAGGACCATCCAGAATGTGAAAGAAGCATACACAAAGCCCGGCCCCCCACCATCTGCACCAAGCAAGCAGCTTTACACTCCTTTTATAGCTCCATGTAAACAGTTGCAGCATTGTTTAAAAAGCTAGGTGGAAATTCACACACTGTTCTGAGATCATGTGTATTTGTAAAGCCTTGTAAGTGTGTGTGTGCTGCCCTCATTATGAAAAACACACCAAATACAAGTAGAGACAAAACATGACACATCTTCTTATTTTAAAACTGTATTACTTGTTAATCATTAAAATTTAAAGGGGTCATATTTTGCTCAACCCACTTTCATTAGTCTTTGGTGCATTTATTTGTGTATTTGGACCCTAATAGTTGCAAAAGTTTGAATTTGAACCCTCCAGGTGCTGCAAAGCTATCTTTATATTCATTCTGGCAAAAATCAAGTGGATTTCTACAACCTGTTTTAATTCCTCCTTAATTTGTTACGTTTTATAACTAGTTATGTTACAACATTTGCACATATAAGGTAAAGTCTTCCAAAAAAAACATTTCTCCGAGTACGACATAATTGTTTATCAGCAGCAGTGGTTGTAGTCCATACTGAAAATATGTCCAAACTTTGAGCTGAATACCTAAAATGTTCAGTTATTGGTTGAGCAGGACAAAACAGCACAGTCAACAACTTGGAGGGGGTGGGGTGTAAAGTGGCTCATTTGCATTTAAAGGGCCAGCACTCAAAACAACCTTTCTGGTGTCATTACTCAGAAATAGGGTTGAAGATGGACCTGTGGAGTTGAATTAATGAAGAATTCAGACCCAAGCATAGCATTTACAGTTTATGTAGACCACAGGGAAATGTTTTAAAATGCATAAGTCCATTCAAAAAAGCAAAATATCACTCCTTTAAGAGCAAAAATGTCTCCCGATGCAATGATGTTGGAAAATTATGTATACGACTATGAGAAAAAGATGGCATTTGTGCGAGGATCAGTGAAAGAAAACATCCCCTCTGTCAATGAGGTCATGTTTTCACCCACGTTTATCAGTTGGTTTGTTTGACTGTTTGTAGGATTACACAAAACACACTGCACCACTTTTCATGAAACACAGTGGAAATGTAGAGCGTGGGCCAAAGATGAACTCTGTTGGTTTTGGAGCAGATACAGAAAAATGTGCAGAGCCATTACTTTTGTTCTTTGTTTGTTTCTAACATTGTGGGATAAGCAGCTTGACTTGATTCAGAGTACAGTGTGGACTTAATGGAAGTTTACACTCTGCTGAATTTCTCTAGTTTTATTATAGTTATAAATGACATTCTGCTGTAAAGGGAAGATGTTTCCTAATGCTGTCATTGCTTAAATAACTATTAAATAATAATTGTGAGTGTAAAATATATTTTGATCTCTCTATGGTTTGTTGAGACTCCAGTTCTGCCTATCGATTCTTTCCTCTGAGGGAAAAGATGTTGTTTTTCAATGTTCCTTTAATATTCACACTCAAAGTAACAGTATTTACCAGTGTTGTGTGATCCACAAACTTGAGCGATAACAACATCTTAAATAATAGATAGAAATCAGTCATGAGCAGCAAATTTAACAACTACTTGTTTGGAAGAGAGTGTTTTCCACACACAGACTTTATTTTATGTGTGTATTAGGTATATTAAAGGCTGCCAAAGTATAATTGGTGCCTGTCCAAGAGAATGACACCATCTGCGATCGATTACTTTAAAACCCTCATCCCATCCCTGCTGCATCTCACCTGCTATCAGCAAATCAGCACCTTGCCCTGAGGTAAGTTCAACCGTTAAAACAAACAAATGACTTACAGCTAATTTCCACATTCTTTGCATTTTTTGTGTGGCTTTGTAAAATTTAGTCCCTATTTTTTATTTGCTTTTATTTTTTGCTATGCATGCTAGCTTATGTCTAAACAGATACTTGTGGTGGAAAAATTTACTTTTTATATTTTATACTCTTTATATTTTATACTGTTAGTACATCTTCTTTTAATGCTGAGTCATTATTCAGTATGTGTGATGTTTACCACTCTGTAACACCCCCAACCCAGGAACAGAGTTCTTGCCTTGAGTTAAAACCCAAACACCTAAATGTCTGAATGTGTAGATAGAGGATGGCGCCTGCACTCCAGATGGGATCCAAGCAAGGTTAGAGTGAAGAGGTCATCATGACCTCTTCACGGAGCAGAGAAGGAGTAGTAGGGAGTGGTATAATGTACGTAAGGAATGACATCATAGTTTGAGGGGGTTGGATTTGGTTCTATATAATCTTTAGTTTTCTCTTGTTGAATCAGACTTCACTTACAGAGTTTCTCTGTGATTGACTTCTCAATAAATGCATTTATTTATTTTAACTCTAACTTTCTCTCCTCCTCTTTGTGTGTGGGTTATCAGTGGAACATTTTCCATAACATACTCTATCCAGAAATGTACAAGAACCAAAACTGGCAGTTATTTACAGTTCCCTGATTCTTGGTTTTATGTTATCACGTCTAATTTAAACCCTAATTACCCCACCCCCAGAAGGGGAGGCAAGGGCTATTGTTTTTGGTTCAGTTTGTTTGTTTGATTGTTAACACTCTAGCAGGAAAACTATTGGTTGAATTCATACCAAATTGGGCATATACATTGCCAGTGACCCAAAATAGATGTGATTACATTTAGGAATATATAGGTCAAAGATAGAATTTTTAATGATTTTGTTTTAAATCTTTTTTTTTTTCTATTTACTTATAATAGGTGAAATTTCACATATCTGTAGCAGCAAAACTATTGGTTGAATTCATACCAAATTGGGTTTATAGATTGCCAGTGACCCAGAATAGATGTGGTTACATTTTGGGAAAAGTAGGTCAAAGTTCACATTTTTAAAGATTTTTAAAATTCTTTTTCTTCTCCCATTTACTTATAGTGGGTGAAATATTAAATGTCTGTGAAAACATCATTTTTGTTTCAATTTACTTCAAACTTGCCTCAAATATAGAGGATATTGATATGCTGACATCACCACATGCATAGACATGATGACATCAGCTGGATCGATGCCAAAATAAGCTATAATATGTGCGAGGGGCGGGGTTTGTTGTGTCTAGCACCTCTTGTTTGAATGTGTTTTCAACTTTAAAAATTAGATTTTCATCTGACAACACAGACTATGAACTTGATGACGTACCTCTTTGGCTTTGTTGCGTGTCCTCATATTCTCTGCTATGTACTTCACACTCTCTATGGCCTGCTTGATCTCTGGCGACACCACAGAAAACGCAACAACCGCATTGACAGGCGATGGTGCATTCAGGGTCCGCGATAGCTTGGGCATCTCTGGTTCCTGAGGCGCCTGGGTCTGGGGTGCCTGGGGAGGAGGAGGAGGTGGTGGAGGAGGTGGAGGAGGAGGAGGAGGTGGCACCATTGGAGGAGGGACAGGAGTAGGAACCTCCTTGCCTCTATACGGGCACCTCCTGTTCATTTCCCGGTTCATGTCACGGTTGATCTCGCCGTACTCCACACAGTTCATGGAGCCGCCAGCAGAAGTAGCCCCTCCTCCTCCAGTGCCACCATCCAGCGGTGGACACGCTACACCTCCAGTTATACCTCCAATGCTTACACTTCCTGATCCACTTCCTGATCCTATACTGTTCTTTCGTTTCTTGTTTGCTCCACCGCTCAGTGGTCCACCGCCTCCACTCATCCCACCGCCGATACTCGCAGATGAGGAGCAGCCCTGGTCAATAGGCCGCCTCATCAGCATCACTCTGGGCAGGACTCCAAGGAACACAGCCCTCACCCACTCTGGCATGGTGTGAGTCATGGGGGTGCGATAGTGGACGTTCAGCACAAAGACAGTGATGACAATACTGAGAGTGACGAAAATCATGGTGAAGAGGAGATACTCCCCGATCAGAGGGATGACGAGTGAAGTCGAAGGGATTGTCTCAGTGATGACGAGCAGGAACACAGTGAGGGAGAGCAGGACTGAGATACAAAGGGTGACCTTCTCTCCACAGTCAGAGGGGAGGTAGAAAACCAGCACCGTGAGAAAGGAGATGAGGAGACAGGGGATGATCAGGTTGATTGTGTAGAACAGAGGCAGGCGACGGATGTAGAAGGAGTAGGTGATGTCTGGGTAGATCTCTTCGCAGCAGTTGTATTTGATGTCATGTTTGTATCCGGGTGCATCAATGATTTCCCACTCTCCACTTTCCCAGAAGTCTTTGAGGTTTACCTAGTGGGACGTAGTAATAGATACTTAAGTTATAATGGTTCCATATTTCTAAAAAATACAAATTTAGAGAAATCTGTTGTATTATTCAGTCACCTGTCATTGTCCATTTTGGTAACAAGTATATTGATGCATAAGATTCACGTTATGTTTATGTGTTTACTTGAAGTTTGTGTCTGTTCTGTTGACATTAAACAACTGATATATACACTGTAGTAGCCACAGGTGATGCAGGATATCTGCTGAAAAATTAGTAACTTCCCCAAACTTGTGTCAGTTTCCTTTATCGTGATAACTGCCTGTACACTGATTTCTGTGTATATTACTGTCTGTCTTCTCCTGCTCTACAACAGCACTACTGTGCAGCACTAAACACCATTATACAGGAAATGAGCCGGAAAACAGCTACACAAATACCTTGTAAGAACACGAGCATATGCACATCTTATATCTTGAACCTTCAATATTTCTTAAATAACTTGCCAGTTATTTTATTGCAAACTGGCAAAATGTTAACATGTGTCATTATTTTAAATATGAAACTTTATTGCATTACCTTGTCTGTAAAAACAATTTTCCAACTGAGGTAGATTTTAAACAGCAATGGTGCTTAACAAACGACTCTCATGAGCTACCTTTCAACATCTTTCTGTCCTAGCAGCAGAAATTACATTCTGTGCATGGGACAAAAGTTATTTTTGAAAGGTATTAAAAACTGTTTTCCACTACAAACCAAGCATTTTAGGCAAAAAACACTATAAGCCCATAAATGTTCAATAGCACAATGTTAACACTTGCCATTTGTAAATTGTAACTTCACTACTGTAAGTTCAAGAGATTTCAAAGCCTTTCATAGATTTATGGTCAAGTAGAAAACATGATTAAATAGAAACGTATTTATACTAGTCATTTATATTTATATATTTTCTGTTGTTTTATACAAATTAAAAAAATAAAAGATTTGCCAAAAAGTAAGTAAACAAACCAATTAAATGCCCTAATTCTGTAAGTGGATCTCTCTGTCTCTCTCCTGTGATCTTGGTCTAACTCACCTTTGAGCCAATTAGAACCAGGTCTATCTTGGCTTTGTCATACGTCCAGGAGCCAAACTTCATGGAGCAGTTCTGATAGTCGAAGGGGAAGTAGGTGATGTCCATGGGACAGGAGGATTTAAAAATAGCCGGAGGAATCCAAGTGATGGTGCCGTCAAACTTCAGCAGCGCCTTGGTTTTGTCCTCCACCAAAAAATCGCCCACAGCGCTGAGAGAGAAAGTGGAGTACACACTCATGACTTCACTTAAAGGATATTATAGCATTTCAGTAAGAAGGTCACAAAATGGTAAGCATAAATGAAGAAAAGTAGCACAACAGGAAAAGAAAAATGGGAAAAATGAAAACCTTGGTTGAAAACCTAACTCTACACTTGGACTATAGGTGGATTAAGACCTAGAAATAAACCACCTCATGTGACATTTTACACAATCCTGAAGAAAGGCAAGATTATCTGTAGCTTTTTAAAACTCACTTGTTGTACAAAACAATGTCTGGCCTCCAAATCTTGTTAGATGGAACACGTATGAACTCAATCCCATCATATTCCACAGGGGCCCATCTCAGTTTGTAGTCGTTCCAGACCTGAAACGCATCAGAAAAATCATTATATACGGATCCTGAGGGATCAGTGACAACAACATATAAAGGTTGAAATATAAATCTCACTCACATGTCTCAGCCACAGATTTGTTTCCATAATCTGATTCACTTCATCCTGAAACAACAAATATCACAGAGAGATATGAAGCTTAGACATGGTTTACTATTTGTATCTGTTTAACTGTTTTTCTAACTCCTCTGCTCTTACCACTTTGACCAGCTGAGATATGGACACCTCAAACTCCACTGTGACTGGGTCTGAAACATTCTCCACAGGACGGATGAACTGGTTGTACCTCCTAAACAACCTCCGGAACAATCTGTCCTCCGCTTTGGATGAAAAACAACCTGATGAAACAGAATGGTTTGAATATGAATTCTAATTCAAGCCTACGTAGATATACATTACAAACCAGTAAGAATAAACCATAGAAAAGGAAAACATACAGTAGAATAATTTGGATGAAATAAACCAGAAACTGTCAGTGCGTCCTCCAGATGGAATGTGGGCTAAAAAGTGTCAGATTATGTAAATAAGATATTTCAGTGGTATGAGCAGCAAAGCACTACTTAAACAAGTGGTTCCGGGCACAACAAACCCCACCCCTTGCACATATTGTAGCTTATTTTGGCATTGATCCAGATGATAAAGGTTCAAGGTTCAAGGTGATATCATCATGTCTATGCATGTGCTGATGTCAGCATATGAATTGCCTCTATATATGTGCTAAGTTTGAAGTAAATTGAAACAAAATTAATGTTTTTATAGACATTTGAAATTTCGCCCGTTGTAAGTAACTGGGAGAAGAAAAAAGATTTTAAAAATTCATAAAAAATTTGAACTTTGACCTACTTTTCCCAAAATGTAACCAATTCTATTCTGGGTCACTGGCAATCTATAAATGAAATTTGGTATGAATTCAACCAATAGTTTTGCAGCTAGAGTTTTAACAAACAAACAAACCAAACCAAAAACAATACCCCCTGCCTCCCCTTCGGGGGACAGGGTAAGAATTTCTATTCACAGTTTTGTTATAAAAGTGTCATTTGTAATATTTGCGTGTGCTTGTGTGTGTTTTGTGCCAGCAGTCAGTTTTTTGTTGGCATTAGCAAACTCCAATTCTAAGCTAATGGTAACTACAATAAGCATTGAGGCACTTATGAATAAGGATTTTTACAGAAACATTCTACCCAAGTCCTCTAAAAGTGTAAGAGGCTGATATATACTGCTAGGCAATTATGGAAAATTCTATTTTTCTGTGCTACAGTTAACACATTGGAAATTTTCTGTGATTGTGTGTTTTTCTTAATAATACATAGACAACAACCTAAAAAAAACTGCATCAGAAAATAATGCAGCATCCTTTGCAGGTAGGCATCTGGACATGTGTATTGAAGGTCATACTGTAGAGCCTCTAGTAACTGGTATCTGGAAAGACCCACGTCTGTCCGAGCAGAAAACGATGCCTCTCTTGGGGAGGCACACACTTGCAGCTCCACCACTTCAGAAACACAGTGCAAGTTAATTAAGCTGCAAATTCACCACCACAGAATGTGATCCGTCTTCATGTGCTTCCCTTCTGCATCTTATCTTCCCTTCATCATTCTCTCTCACATCTGTTTTCTGGTTAAATGAACACAGGTCTCAAAACGGGTTGAGCCATTTCTCTGTAGCTTCAGTCTATGTCAGCGAGGAACACTGATAATCAATTCCATCATAGCAGCAAGAAGGCACGCGCACACACACACACACACACCTACACACACACACACACACACACACACACACACACACACACTACTTAACAATGGTCCCAAACCATCAAACTTGCACTTAGTGAGTTGTGTTAAACCCTTTTAGAGATGCTGCTGCACCTAAAGGGCAAATGGGGCACAACCCATATATGTACACAGATAGCTGTAACATGCATTCACTGGAAAGGTTTGTTTCCCTGACAACAACTAAATAAATCATGGTCCTTTTATGGGACACCTCATTTCTTTGTGAGTTGGGTAACTCTACAAACCTGCAGCATTTTTAACGGGTTCACACTGGTAATTTCCCTTCCCGTTTACTCAGTATTTTTATCATAGGATTCTTTATTATTTGTTGGTATACATTGTTCATACAACACACACTGAAACAGACCCTCTGCTTTTAAAGGTAGAGTAGGAGATCCTGGAAAAACAGTCTGAGGAAGCGACGTTTTGAAAATACACAATTCAAAAGTCCAAAGCCCTTTCTTCAGACTTCCCCCAAAGCCACACCTCCAGAGTACTGGATTGACAGAGGGGGGAGGGACAAATTGCAGTTGAGTTTGATAGACATATCACCATTCAATCATTTTGATGGGCCGGTTAAAATGATAGGATGGTGTTTTTTCAGTCCTGTCCGTTCCACAGGTGACTAAATTTTTTTTATTTTTGCGTTAGAACATTTAATTAATTGGTTATGATCGGGGTGTGAAGGGGATGTTAAACAATATAGTAAAAAATGCTCCGGGAAAACATCTCCTACCCCACCTTTAACCTATCACCAGCTGATCAGACTAGAACACACAACACACTGCAGACTAGCAGTGGACTGCCATGTCAGGTGTCTGGAGAGAAAATGGGGGTTTGACTGACTTCCTCAAGGGCACATCAGACAACTACTTATCTACCTATCTAGGGAATTGAACTGGCAAACTACTTCTGTATCCTTCTAGGCTACAGGAGCCCTCATTTTCACCATTGTAATCATAATAACTTGCATGCCTTATATACTGCTACTTACTTCTAAACTGTTTTAATTATGTGCATTATTTCTATGTTCATTGAGAGCTGCTGGATGGATGATGTGACAAATAGTTTAAAAGGAGTTAAAACAAAAGAAATGTTAGCTATCTGACAAATACAGCACAAACAAGAGTAGCAGCCTTCATAAAACATTATTGTTTTTATCCTTTATGATCAAACAAATATTTCATATGCACTTCCCATAAACAAGGCCAGTTCTTCTTTTTATTGCCTTTGGGAGTACACTCATGTAGACATCCCAGATTACTGTCTGTCTGCTTTTTCTTGCCAGAGAAATAATACTTTATCTCTTTCAGTGGATTTTGAAGGCTGTCTGAATCTTAATCATTTTAAGTAATGTACAGCCTGAAGGTAATAATAAAGAAATACAGTAGACAACTCTCATAGGTTTATCACAACAATCGTAACATCACAAGGGACCAATGCAGCTCCAGGGTGGCCTCTGCTTGATAAAAAACACTTACATAATTACGCCATCTGGTAGAAAAAAGTGACTCAGCAACACATATGATTTCAGATAATATCATGTTCACTTAAAACAGAGCTAAAATCTTTTCGTAGTGACTTCTAAATGAATTTTTCCTCTACACTTAAACTTTCCCAAGTGATTTATCATCATTTAGTATCTGCATTTTAGTGAAAATAATATATTTTCCGATATTTAATTTACTTATCATGTAGATGTTCATTAAAGTTCAGGGTAAATTCAAAGATTATTGTATTAAAACAGAGAAAGCTGAACAAAAAGTGACTTTTTCTGCAAAATATATCATTAACTGAATCTAAAAATGAGTGTGTCCATCCACTGTCATTGATCAAATTCCGTGGGTTTTAATGGTGAATCAATGTTGCAGAAGATGACGGTGTTTCCACATTCACAACAGAGCCTCTGAACATCCAAATGGGTCATATCTAATGACAATGAAAAGCTAAAAACTGCATTTTACCTGCATTATTTACATGTATTGATATGATTAGTGGTTGAAAAGTTATGAAATATTTTAGATCAGTAGATGCTTTTAGTCGCCGGCAGCTGTTTAGGTCTTTAAGGGTTAAAACACGAGCAGAATAATACTGCAAGAGTGAAGTGACCTATGTATAAATTACTGAAAAAAAAAAAAAATCCCTCAGATCTACATTGGTTTTAAGGCTCCATAGTTAAGAAATTAGATTGTATAGAGACTTCAAAACTCTCCAGAAGTTTTCTGAGGTCACTGTCAGAGGCAAGTTAAGTCTTGGAGCTTAATGAAAAGGCCTCTCTCCTGAGACACTTGTATAATTCCAGCTCTTGGTACCTGCCTGAAAAACTGCCCACTGCTCCCTGATTTGCTGCCCTGCAGGAACCTTGTTTAAGCCCTAATTGGGTGAGGGGAAATGAGGGTAATTATAATCAGTCCATTAATTGGACCTTTTGTTCACTGAGACAAAAAAACTTAAGCCAATATTTTTTTTCCCTCTGTTGGCACACTCACTCCTCTAATTCCCTGTCTTTGTTCTGCCACTTAAGATCTTAAGTGGCCTTAGTTTCCAAAAGTTAATTATAACCTTTGGCCTTTTACTGCACTTCATTACACACATTACTTTAAAGACACACTCCAAAGCATTTAATACAGGATTTTGAGCTGATGTAAAATCTATAATACCTCCCTTAAAGCAAAGTATGTGTAATAGTAACACAGGTTTATTACTTTATGAACATATGAACATTTTGCCAATGCAGGACAGCCAAAAGTAAATCCAAAAGTCATTAGTGGCACCAGAATGTTTTGATGATAAGTGTATGAACTCACAAGAAGTTTGTTAATCTCTATAGACGGAACCGTCTTTGTCTCCACTGTTGAAAATTGCGTAAAAATTGAGTTGACATCACTTTGGTTTTAACAGGCGTGCGCTCTTTTCCTCCCTTTCACTGATGTGACAAGGCTTTGTTGTGACACTGATGAAGCCAAGTCAAGCAGTCATGCATTTCACCCTTAAATAGTTACATTGATTTAGAATTAGCAAATCAAACAGTGAGTGTGAGTCTGTCTCTCGTGGATACAGGAGCCTAAAGCTGGTGAAAGACCTCTTTGATCGACCATGTGCTTAACAGGATGAGCCTGGAAGCAAGTGGTGGACACATTGAAGGAACTAATTACCTTCCCATAATACACTGCTGACAGTGTATGTATGTGTGCATGGAAAAAGAGATACAAAGTGAGCGAGAAAGACAGCACGGAGACGAGATAGGAACGACAGCAGTAACAAGCAGAGAAAAACTAGATAGCGTGTGTGTGCTCTCTAGGGTTTTTGATGGCCTGACTGTGACACGATGAATGACGCACAAGAGGATCCACGGTGATTACTGACTGTGCTGCGACCATCCCATTAAGCCCACGATGTATGCTTTGGCCTGCGTGGGTCTCCATGTACGAAGACCTATACTAGAACAGTGCGCACTGTTCCTATTTATGTACATTCATTCACCTTTGATTTGACTCAGTCTGAGCAGCATATGATTTTTTCACTGATGCATGAAATTCAATATCTCCCTGCATCCATGCCTTCATCTAAGCAAATAATCTAAGTGTCAGGGTCAGCATTGGTTTTTATGAAAAAGACACATTATTACAGTCACATCATGAAAAAAGCAGAATGACAAGATTTTTTTGTCATCTCTCACTTAATCTGACACTACAGTTACACAAGATGTTGACACCAACACTGACTGAGCAGAACATGCAGTAAGGTTTCATTGATCTCAATCCGACCTGTTGTGTCACAACAAGAACACTTGATCACATTAGTGTTGGACCGTTTATAATCTTAACCACTAATGACAAAACTAAAATATGATCTGCTTTTAAAAGAAATTTACAGACTGCATTATTAAACAGGTGGTGCCTGACACAACAAACCCTGCCCCTAACAGGTATTGTATCTTATTTTAGCATCAATTCAGCTGATGTCATCATGTCTATGTGTGTGGTAATGTCAGCATATCAATTGCCTCCATATATGTGCCACGTTTGAAGTAAACTGAAAAATAAAAAAAATGATGTTTTTATAGACATGTGAAATGTTGGCCATTTTAAGTAAAGGAGAGAAGAAAAAAGAGTTGAAAAAAAAAAAAAAAAACATTAAAAATGTTGACTTTGATCTACTTTTCCCAAAAATGTAACCACATCTATTATGGGTCACTGGCAATATTGGTATGTGGCAAGTTTGAAGTAAATCTAAAGAAAATTGATGTTTTTATAGACATGTGACATTTTGCCCATTATAAGTCAATGGGGCGGGGGGGGGGGGGGGGGGGGGGTTAAAAATTCATGAAAAATTTCAACTTTGACCTACTTTTCCCAAAATTTAATGACATCTATTCTGGGTCACTGGCAATCTATAAACCCAATTTGGTATGAATTCAACCGATAGTTTTGCTGCTAGAGTGTTAACAAACAAAGAAACAAACAAACCAAACCAAAAACAATTCCCCTTGCCTCCCCTTTGGGGGGCGGGGTAATAAATAAATTAATAACAGTACTGTCAAAGCCTTTATATTCATTTAACTTGGCTGAGTGTTACAGAAAATGAGACATTTTACACAGTGTTACATTGTGGTTCACTGGTTACCATGGTCAATGGGAAAGATTTGACTTTGAAAAGGTTTCAGGTTTGATTCCTGGTCAGAGCAGGGCTTTTCTTAGTGGAATCTTTATACTCGCCCAGTGTCCTGTGTTCTGTGCCATCAAAAACATTCTCTAATCAGCACCAGCTTCTATCTGGGGTTGGTTATTGAGCACCACTCAACTTGCAAACTGCACAGACAAAACTTCCTACTTTACAATTATTAGTAGCTTTAGTATTGCAATGCTAGTGAGAATATTTAAGTGTGTTTGCAGAGATCGTTTGGTTAGTCCACTCTAATCTGCATCCTACTGATGAAATAGATTTATGATGATATAAGTGAGGTCACATTTGACTACAAGGGACTGCAGACATCAAACCACACAGTAAAAAAGGTTTAATGCAGATGCTTTGCTGAAGCAATTTCACTAAACACATTAGATATCTTACATGCCATAAGAAAATGTGAGAATCATTTTGGTTTATTATTATCTAGGTAACAAAACAATCTCTTTTACATTTTTATTCATGCACTAAACCTAGACTTTATCATTAGTTCAGAATAATAATCTACAGTGAAAATAGAGGTCTAATAATTTACTTCCTTTTCCTGTGGCTGATATACTGACAGTCTTTATTTTTCATTTTAAAAGTAGGTACACATATGAAAGACATTTTTAACATCAGTGTTTTACATTCTGAGTCTGAGGACAGTGTCTGTTTGGAGTAAGAGGTTTGTGCAATCCCAGACGTCCGTAATCAGTAATCAGTGCTAATGTCTATTTATCTACCACTCAAGTCCCACAGTGACGCTGTAGTGGACTCATTCATCAGAACACCAGGATTACAGACAGATACATGAGTCAGTAAAGGTGTTTATGTCACCAACTTGACATTTTAGAAACCTTTCTGAGTGCTCATGTGCAAATCATGATTCCTTATCCTTTTCTATCACCTGATATTTCATTACAATGGCTATAATGTTACAATGCAATAAAATATAAAATAATGAATACCCTTTTTGTCTTCTCAAGTTGAATTGTACGATACAGTCCAGACCAAGTGTCTCTAGCAGAGTTGCTGCAGAAAGCATGCTTTTACACTTTGTGGTGAACTGATACATGAGAACATTTATACCACCCACATATCTGTCCATTAAATAATAAAGCTACAGAAAGCTGTAGCTGAGCATAAAGATGAGAAAAACAAGAGGAAGCCGCTAAGATGGTTCAGTCCACTGGTAACAAAATCCAACCACCATCAACTGTATCTGATTAAGAACAGCATAGGTCTGTTTTTTTTTCGTTCAGCATAAAAACAGTTGTTTAGTCTTTGCTGTTGATGACTCTCAACATATACTGAAAACATTAATTTCATTCAGATTATCCAGTTGTCCCTGTCATTAAATCCATTTACACTTAGATCAAGAAACCAGAAAGACACAGAAAATGGTAACAATTCCAGTCTGTTAAAAAAAAAAAAAAAGTTTTGGCTTTGTTCAATCTGCCTAAATCTGATCTCCAGATAAATAAGTTATTTTTTGGCCCAGTTTTGCTCCACAACCTCAAACTCTGTGACAAAATAAAGACAAAAGTGGCTCAAACAACTCAGTCACTGCCGTTGCTCCTTAAGGCAGAATCACAAGCTGTTATGGACATTTTGAAAAGATTCACCTGGGGATGTTTTCCCACCTGAGGTTCAGTCTAGTTCCATCAGACTCTGGTTCATTTTCGACCATGATGTGATTTATTTGGGCAGGTGTAGGAACATAGTAATCACACAAAACAACTGAGCTGACACCCTTTAGAAGAGGTGGTCTTGGTCCAGTCCCAAACAAATTCCAGAGTTGTTTGTTTTTAGGAAGAACCTGATCAGACGTCAATTTAAAAAGTCAAGTTTGAAATAGGCAGACCACCCCCCCATCCCCAACTGCTTTGCATTCTGGGATGCAGCAAAAAGTGCAAATTTATATCAGTTTGTACAGTAGTAGGACTCAAGCGGAAAAAATAAACACCTCTTACTAATGTTTGTCTAAAATAAATACTCATTTATCCAAAGGAACTGACTAATAAGAGAAGTCAGTGTTGCCACACGGTTTGTCATGACTTCAGATTTTTCTGTGTAAAAAATAACTGAAGCAAAGAGGAAATTTTCACTAAAGCCTCTTTTCCACCAACATTTCTAGGAACTTCCATTTCCAAGAATTTATTTACTTGTTTAAAAGAATTCCTTGTAATCTGTGTGGTTTGCACCTCCACCACACCTCAAAGGTCTGGAAAATGTGCCCAAGCCAGACTCAGTGATTTCGTGTCAGTGACTTGAAGTCCCACTGAATTTCTGTTGAGCATATTTGACAAATACATTCAACAAGGTTCTGGCTCTTTTAAGTGTATTTGCCAAATACACTCTTAAGTGTATTTGGATGGACACAAACAAAGTGAAGCAAATAGAAATCAAATAAACAAGTTTGCAGACATATACTGTCTTTAACATTGAGGGTGAGTGTAAGTGCGGAATACTGCAAGTGTGTTCCACCAATCAGCGTTCTTCAGCACACAGCCCCACCACTCAAGAATTCTGGGGAATCTGAGAAGTCCTACCCCCCTACTAGGTACTTTTTTCAGGCAAAGTTTGGGGTTGAGGGTCATTTTGGTGGAAATGCACCAAGGTTTTTCAAAATGATATATAACTAGAAAAGCACTCGGAGAGCGCAGACCTCTGCCAAGGCAGATCAGGGACGAACGGTTTCTTGCAAATGACTTTGTGAATCTGTTGTTACAAAATAGTGAATAGAGGATGTTTCCCAGTAAACTGGACATACATAGATAAATGCTAAAAAGCTGTGACATATTTTGGGAAGTAACAAAACTGATGGCAAGAAACACAAGTTCAACCACATACATCTAGTTTCTCTGTCTTATAATCTGATTGTTCAGTTCTATCATGTTTATAATGTCACAACAACTTTGGCCTTCATGCTTTGGCCACAAACATATAATCCCTACATCCTCACATCCGGAATGTGAAGACATTCTAACAAGTGCCTTTTTAAGATATGATGGATTGATGGATCGACTAACAGCAAAACCATCCTCTATAGATGAGTGGATGCATCCTAAGACAGGTGATAAATTAAAACTACACTAAAAAGCATGACTACAACCTACGACAGCTTAGTTCCTGCAAGCCACACTTGTCAAAAATGTCCTAAAAACGACCCCAAAAGTCCAGAATAGAAACAGGTTGGCCGACAAAAAATGAAGTCACAAAGGAAGTAACAGAGAACAAAAATAAGGGAGAGAATGTCTGAATGTCTGCCAGCTGAGGAGTCTCATGTCAACCCCAACGCTGGCTTTCTCAGCTTCTTTTCATCCATAAGCGTGACTCAGTTCATCTTCAGCTCCGAGGACCAGGATGTCCCAGAGGAATCAAGAGGCAGGGCTGTCTGGAGGAGGATAGGATAGAGTTGGTGTGTGCTGCTCGGCTGAAGGGGAGTATGATGGTTTAAGCCAATCCATAGGGGGTGGAATAAGGCCCCTGCCTGTGGTGGTTACACAGCATGTGCGTGCGTGTGTGTGCGTGTGTGTGTGTGTGTGTGACTGGGGGTTCGGTTGCAATAATCACACGACAATCGCGTTAAGAGGATCCTCAAGCCACCGCACAGTCCTTAAGCCACTCACACACACACACACACACACACACACACACACACACACACATACAAACTCACAGAAACACATAATACACACTGATTGCCTGTCAGAGTTTAATGCAGCTGTATTGCTTCTGGGAGGGAAACCAACGGGCTGCTCTGTACTTCCAAGCTCAGAAGAGCGTTTAAGTCTGGCAGAGGAGCAAATATGCTTCATGACGCTGCGATGCAAGAAGACAACTGCATACAAGCAGACTTAGATAAAAGCTACAGGGGCTTAATATAAACCACTTCATATGCTGCTGAAAACACGACTGTTTGACTGTTGCCATTTGTAGCCACACAACCACTCGAATTGATTTAAAACATAGTGGGAAGCTTTTTATTCATCTCATTATTGTTAACATTATATGCAACCTACAACCAGAGCTTCTCTTTTCGACAGGACATGTACGAAGAAGCAGAGCATCTTTGTGCAATGTTCATATGTGGAATAAACTGATTCTATAGAGAGTATATGGACTCTATACACACTCAAAATTCATAAAGTTGCAGAAAAAATTATTAGACCATCAAAAGTCATCAGAAACAATGCTTATGCAATCAAGTACTAACTCCTGTGAGTATCATGTGACTAAAACAGACAGAAAAGAAAACATGGAATGCCTAAAAGCACTGTTTTTGTCAGTATAGTGCCATAGATATTGATGTAAGAAATGAAGGGATTTTGGTTATTACCAAGAAAACACAGAAAATGGCTAGATATCAGCTCTGAAATTAAACTCTTCTGAGCTATTTTTGTTGTTATCATTATATTTATCCAAACAAATGTACCTTTAGTTGTACCAGGCATTAAAATGAACAAGAAATTGAAGAAAACAAGGGTGGTCTAATAATTTTTTCCTGTAGTTTTACTGTTAGTTTGATTTTGATTTGATCCGACTAACTTTGATGGTTATTTCTACAGTTATAAAATTTCATTGATTGTTCATTTTCTAAATTTCTTCGGGGGTTGATATTGGTTCATTAGTTGCTATTTGTATGGCCCAAAACTATCATAGTTTTATCAACATTTAAAAATCCAGTCAGTTGACCTCTAGGCAGTGTCAAATATTGACATGATCGTAAAACATGTTAAACATCTGCAAGTTCAAGTTCAAATAAACAGAGTTAAACACACTTGCGAGCAGCACAGTGGTGCAGGGTTTAGCACTGTCGCTGCACAACAAGAAGGTCCTGGGTTTGTTTCCAACACCAGCCAGTGAGGCCTTTCTGTGTGGAGTTTGCATATTCTCTTCAGGTTCTCTGGGATTATTGGTCTAAATCTCTCGTAGGTCTCTTTGCAAGAGCTGGGGATGATAATGTGAGAGAGATTATACAGAAAAATGTTTAATTTTAATTTATTTTAATCTCAGTTGATATATGCTGCTGTGCACCACATGCACCCCACAGGCCTGACTTTAAGTTGAATGTCACAGCTTTAACTTACTGTACAATCCTGCTCTGAACACATCTCCATCTTTACCTCCAAGCCACTCCAACTGGATTCTATTTTTGTGTAAAATACCCCAATCCCACTGACTACGAGATCAGCATTTCCTCTGTTATAGGGACAAATCATTCGGTCCTGGATGGCAGGAGACAATACCTTCAGTAGCCCACTAATCGGACCCCCCACTGGGAGTATGTGTGTGTGTCAGTGTGTGTTTTCTAGGTTCTTATCTGCATACACAGCCCTGTTCAGAGTCATATAAAAGCCCACACAGCCAATATGGGACCAAGACAGAGAGAAAGGCAGATGGACAGTGTGAGTGAAGGAGGAAGGTGAGAGTAGAATCCTTTTATCAGTTTGGGTTTTATCCCCAGACGGCAAAGTTAACCACCCATAACTAGTAAGGACACTGAGGGGCTTTCCAACATTTCAGCAAAATCTGTTCTGCCGTGAGAGTATTGAAGCTGTCATCCCTTCACAGCACTGTTTCCTCGCTCCTTTTGGAATTCACCCAGTTCAAGGGCAAAGCAACAAAGCAGTCGGCTGAGGCAAATCTCTCCAGCTGAAAAGGATGACAGAGATGCACAGAAAAGGAGGAGTGAGGGAGTCCATCATTTATGTCCTGCACAGACTCATCCAGATCACTCAGAGTGTTCATCAGGTTACAGGATGTGTGAAGCCAGTGTCTCACATGGCGACTGAAGCGTGACAATACAAAGGCACTTAGTGTTGTTCCCAAAGGGGGGATCACCAGGGACCACATATGGGACAAACTCTCTACTGCCCTCTTCATGGTAAAAAAGAAAAACAAAAGACCAAGATCTCATTTGAAACTGCAGCTTTTCAATGAATAACATCAAAACATCCTGTTGTGCTTTAAAGTGAAAATCCGTAGGGACAGTTTTTCATAAGAAAGTTTCTGATTTCTTGGTTTGAATAAACATAACACAGATCAGATGCTAAATATGAGCAGCAACAAATACAAGAGTGACCCGAATATAAACTCAAACCTCAGCAACACAATATTTAGACAAAGACGTAACACAATACCCGCCATTATTTGACTGGTGAGGTGGCGAAGTTCACAAACACCACTGAGCCTCTTCTTCTTCCAAAAACTACATTAGCACTTTAAAGAGTCTTACTTTATTCCACAGAGATATCCATAATACTTGGTGCTCCCATGGGTAAAGACGCACTCCAAAGAAACTCCTTAATGTTTACCCTTTATGGATGTGAATTCAATTAAATTCAGGATTAAAATAACCCTTCACTTACATGTGTGGAAACAGAAAAAAGTTGTACTTTAAAGCATTTAACTCTTTTTTGTTCTGCTTTGTGTCCTCTGGGACCCACTCAAGGACCCCATACTAAAAAAACCTGCTGTTTCAACATACACAGGAGACTTGCAGCCTTACATGAACCAAAAAAGAAAGAGAACACACAGAGACCAAAAAAAAAAAACACTGGCAGCCAACCAACAATCCAGCTGTGATTTAATGTTGCAAGGACTAAATCAAAGCACCAGACAAATCTGGTGTTTTAGTGTTTTTTTAATCTTACACATAAACTTCTGATGTGACTTAAGATGCAGGGTGACCCACAAGACAAACACAAAACACCCAACACAGCTCCAGATCATTCCCTATCTAACCCTGACCTCTGACCTTTGTGTGGAGAAGACTCACAGGCCTGTGGATCTGGAAGGTTCAGCACTGAGGAAATCTGAGCTATGACACATGTTTGGATTACTGAGCCTTCACCCAGGCTCCATCAGGGTCTACTCTTCTTTAAAAGACTCCATAAGTTTGACAAGCAGGATTTAATAGGATTAATATTGGAGTTAATTTTCAGCAGTATTTGGAGCAGATAAGCATAAAACACCCCCTCTGTCATCTTCTTGAAGGCAAAAGTTTACAGAGGAGCAGCAGACAGCCCAGAAGGACGCACAGTCGTATCTCATTTAAGATGGCATTGAACAGACTTTGTTTTTCACCCGCTCCTGTTTTACTGAGAGCCGTGCGCATTGGAAACTACTTGGCAAATGTATGCTTGAATTTTCAAACAGCTGTGGCATAAAATACTTAGTACTGGTAGCAATAACCCTGAAGTCTTTTTGTAAATACGCGATCTATTTCGTTTCATCAGCTGAGATAGCGTTCTCTTGATGAAATTGTCCCAAACGCTCATGTGGGTCTTTGCGTTTTCCTGCGCACAAACAGCGCACTTCTCCGGTCATTAACTAACAAGTGCATATCGTGAGCTGAGACAAATACAGATAAGTTAAAAAGTTGTGCATTACATTTTAAATAAAGTGGTATTATTCCGAAACTGTCGCGCTGGACTTGTTTGCGTTCGGAGTCCAGGACCGCTCCACGGCGCGCAGGGTCTCTTACCTTGCGCTGCGAAGAGCACCAGCAGGAGGACGTGTGTCAGTTTCCCGGTGAAATTCATCGATGCATCGGCGCTTGATGATGTTTTCTGCAGATAAAGGATGGTGTTGATGGATGAAGTTATTTTTTTTCTAACCAACTACTGGCGTTCGTGGAGCCTCAATATTAAAGTAACATATTTCTCTGCGCTCGTGGAGAGGGTGGACTGGCGGTGCGCTCTCCCATGGGTAACTTCAGCACGTCCCGCCTTCCCCCTCCCTCCATCCCTCCGTGCGTCCTACACCCACCCACTCACCCACGGGCCAAAACCCGCGACCTGACTCACGGCAGTGACTCAGAGGTGATAAGTTTGTAATAATAATGAATTTCCTTCCCAACATAGCTCATGTTCCCTGTGAAAAATGTCACTTTGAACACAGGTTTTGATGTTGTTTTTATCCTCTACCCTTAATTTACCACAGTGCTTATTATAACTTATAGGTATTTTAATTGTTTCAGTGACAGGTGATAATGAGACGCATGTAAACAGAGAGGCGCACTAAACACACGTTCACACACACACGCACGCACAATGGGAGCGTGAATTACCTATTTAGTCACTTAATTTATTTTGCACGCACAACAATGCACATGCAGCTTAAAGCATTAGCTGTTCCATTATGGAGTCTTCAAGGCTGCAGAGTGGAGCCAATGCAAATAATGGAAAGCTATTAATGCATTGCAGAACTGCACTGAAATTATTCTGGAGCATGAAAGTCAAAACCAGAATATCTTCTAAAGACGCTAAAGAAAAATGTGTGATGTTATAAGAACTGGGTTTAACTGGGTCTCACAATGATATGAAAGTTAGTATTCATTTAAATGACTGAAAGACTTCTCGGTTCATGCAATGCTTTCATTGTGAGAAGGACAATCCCCCTGGATAACTTTTTTTTTTTTTCTCTCAACATACACTTATTGTTATTCCATCATCTTGGCATTTTTGTTTTGTAAAGGTCAGCTACAGCTACAGAGGGAGATATGTCATAAACCAACAGATAACCGGATGCTCTGGAATTGCTTTTAGTCGATTCTTATCTAAATATTTTATGAAACTGTTTGGATCTGTGCAGGCACGCACTGAAACACATGTACAGATGTGTGCATTCAGCAGCCACGATGTATTTTCATCTACCTTGCCATATTTTCTTTTCCCAAGTCAGTAATATGTCAGATGCCATTATATCCACTTCATACATGTAGGTCATACAGTACGTACAGAGATACATGTTTACACCTGTGTCCACACTGACATACATGCACACGAAGAGTGTTGAACATAACTGATAAAGACAAAACTATGTCATTTCTTCTTCCACAGTAGAGAAAATGACATAGTTGTTTTGTGTCATTTTACAGAAATAACCATGAAATTCTTCAAGTAAATGCATTTTCCTCAATGATGCAGCTGTTTTTATGTGTTTCAATATGTACTGTAAATTTTAAGGTAAAAGTACAAAATGTCGAAGAAGCCGCCAGGTCAGGTGCCAAAAGGCTGATACGTCAGTTTTAAGCTCAATTAGTTTGGATGTTGGGAAGTGAAGTCAGCTGAGGTTTGGAGGAAGACGGATTTGGTGATTAAATGTCTGTTGTGTGAGAAGAAATCACAGAGGAAAGAATGAAGACAGACAGGTAAACAGAGAGAGAGACGAGAGAGTGTGTAATGGATGAAGTTAAAGGGATGTGGATGTTTAATAGAGAGACAGAGAGAGACTTTGATCAGCTGACCATGAAATACTGAAAAAGTTCATATGTGATACAGTGAGGGAGTGTCTAAGATAGAACAGAAGCGAACAGAGGATGGGACCAGTTAAGGCTGCTTAATGTGCTTCTGCATGGCCGAGCCTGCGAATCTATTTACAGAAATTTCCTTTTTTGATCCAACAAGAAGCAGGATAAGCTGTAGAAGAGTCTCCACCCACTTGCCTGGACTGGTGAGAAACAAGAAAACATGTTCATTTTTCTTCTAAAGTCACACTATTTTTCTTTTTTTTTTTCTTTTTTTTTTTTTTTGGTTGTTGACTTTCTAACATCAGTTTTGCAGACAGTCTCACAGATTTCCTCTGCTTTTTAAGCATTTTTCTCTCTTCCTTTCTATTTTATTCACTATTTCACTAGCTTTCATCTTGTCATCTCTTTCATTATGTCCTTTACAACAGTAAGTCTAGTCCTACAGAGATATAGACAAGATTTAAGTGACATTTAAACCAGCATTCTTGACATTTGCAAAAGAAGAAAAAAGCATTTTGGAGTGTTTTCCCATGGCATTAGTTTTTACAGCTGAAAGGTCAGTCTGTGGCCTTTTTAATAATTATATAATGTTTTTAAAAGAGTGATCAGTATTTTTATTTTGCTTATTCAGTCCTGCATTGATATTTGATATTATACCATTTTATAGACTGGCTCTGAAGTAGTTTTGTGTGATATTTGACCTTCTAATGAAACAACTAGTGGGAGACCTTTTATTATTTAATTTGTATGCGCAGAATTAATAAATTATTTGGAATCTCTGTGCTATTCAAGAGACAGTTTTGCAATGGGACTGAATATGTAAATGATAAAATTAATCAACTATTCACCTCACGATCAATGAGTCTACACCAGTAACACCCAACACTGAAATAACAAAAAAAAATCTGCATTCTGTGCATCATTTTTCATCCTAAGAGTCCCATTGTGTAAAACTGAACTGATACAAATGCAGTAACAGTGCTGTTTGTGTAGAATTGTATCAGATGAGCATAAAGAACATAAAGTTCCTCAATAACAGTGTGTGCGAACTTTCACAAATGATAAATATTAACCATGATAGATTAATAGTTTTAAGAATGAACAGGCCAGAATTAAATATGCTTGTTTATATGTCTTCACTCTGAAAACTATTTTAAAACATGGAGGAATTATTCCGGTTCACAGGAGGAGAATATTTTGCCCACAGTGTCACACTCATTCAGCTGGTGTTTCAGGACCGTCTCCAACCAAGGTGACATCCCAGCACTGTTTACTCTCCAGCAGAGAAAAACAGTCACTCTCCCTCCCACCGAACCCCAGCCTTTCCTCATCATTTTGTTACTTTTCTCTTTTTCCTTGTCCTCTCCTCTCCCGCTACACAATCGCATAGTCAGACGCACTGTTAAATAACAGCAGGCATCTGTTGGGACAGCTCAGACAAAGCAGGAGGACCTCAAGGGCCTGATGGAGACAGAAGAGGAAACATAAAAGGGCAAGTGTAGTTAGAGCAGTGTGTGTCAGACAGGACTGTCCTGCCTCATCCACATCAACCTTGTACACTTTCTTTCCTCTGTCCTCTCCTGACGCTCTTTGATCTGGGTTTGCATCTCTTCTGTCTCATATCCTCAATTGTTCTTTGTCCTGATTCAGGTCTGTTGCTTCTCATACATAACCCCTTATCTCCACCTTTACGAAGGCTTTTGGATTTGTTTTCTTCAGCCGAAAGGTGCTTCATGTTTTTATTCCAGTGAAAAGCCTTTTTTTGTGGCTGACATTTACACATGTCAAACACAGGTTCAACCAGTACCATAACTAATTTCTATGGGAGTAATTAATGTCATTAGTTCTACCTATGCTATTGTTCCTGTGATAAGTTGAAATGTCAGCTGTGGAAAAGGTCATGAATATGTTGAACAAAACTAAAAGAAAGGGAAAATAAGTAGATTCAGAGAGTCAACACCTGATCTGTGCAGGAGAGGATAGTGCAGGGTGGTTTTTATTTAGAATCAAATGCATTCTTCTTCTTCTTCTTCTTCTTCTTCTTCTTCTTCTTCTTCTTCTTCTTCTTCTTCTTCTTCTTCTTCTTCTGCTTCTTCGTCTTGTCTGGTCACAGTCTCAGCTCATTACTTGCCACTCACCGAAGTGATGTCAAGGCTTAGGTTGCAGCCAGTCTGATCCATAACTTGTATAATTAAACAGGTTGTGTCGGTTGCAAATTGGGCATCAAATTAATTCTGTCTGCCACTCTGTCAATTCTAAGTTCATGTAAATAGATACCACAGACTAAAACACAGTGTTAGCCAGACTGAGGGAAGATACAACTGATGTATTCTGCTGTTTAATGTGATTTCACTCTTTTTCTGTCAACTAGACCATGAATAGTATGATTCATTTGGGGTTTTTTTGTTCTGAAACTAATGTGATGTGGGGTGGAAATCCTAAAAATCCAAATAATGACCATCTCGTTTAAGTTTCTACTCTGTATTTAGATGTTTTTGGGTTTTTTTTTCTTATTATGACATGCTAGTTAATTATTTATTTTGACACACAGGATCATTTTTTAATTGCAGCTTTTTTTTTTGGCAGATATTCACATTTCTGTGACAAACCTGGTACAAGAGAAAGAAACAGATGTAAAACAGGTAAATTAAGACTAAGACAAGATTGATGTCATTGCTGAAACCATGTTAAATTACCCTGGGTGGTTGTGTATTTTTGTCATCAGGCAATATGTGTGTGTATGTGTGCAATGACAACAATAATACCAATAACACCAAAAACAAGTAATGCCAGGCACAACAAACCCTTGCATGTATAGCTTATTTTGGCATCAATCCAGCTGATGTCATCATGTCTATGTGTGTGGTGATGTCAGCTTATCAATTGCCTCTATATTACATCTAGATCTGTCAAAAATTGTGTTTTATAGACATTTGAAATTTTGCCCATTGTAAGTAAATGAGAAAAAAAAAAGATTAAAAAAATTCATTAAAAAAAATTAACTTTGACCTACTTTTCCCAAAATGTACTGAGATCTATTCTGGGTCACTGGCAATCTATAAACCCAGTTTGGTATGGATTCAACTATCAGTTTTGTTGCTAGAGTGTTAACAAATAAACAAGCAAACCGAACCGAACCAAAAAAAATGCCCCTTGCCTCCTCTTTATGGGTCGGGGTAATAACGACTATAATTACTATCACCATCATTATGATAGAGGTACCAATAATGACAGGAAAATACTTCTTGAAATCCCATAATTCTCAAGTTCTTTCCTCTGTTGTTCTTCCTTTTTTTCTTTCCATTCAAGTGTTTTGGAAGGAGACAGGGTCTAAGGATGGTCAGACCCTTTTGAGAGCTATATAAATGGGTTTATCTGACCTCTCACCACCTTTCTTCATCCTGTATCCCTTTCTAAATAGTTTTTTAGCTTCCTTCCCTGTGCACCTTGTACCTTTCTCAAACCACATCACTCTCACCACCCTTTGCCAAACCCTTTTAAAAGCCCCCTTTCCTTCTACAGCTCTTCCTGTTCTGCCAGTCATGCTACACTCAGTGACCCTGCTTAACCATCCAGCATTACCACTCCCTCAGAACTACCACGCTCCCATCACTCCTTCCTCCTCCTCCTCCTCCTCTTTTCACTCCTGCTCCAGATCCATTAACACCACAGCCTTGACTTCCTATTTTCCACTGTCCATGATATGATGAGTGCTTGGTCATGCCATGGCCTGATGCAGCCACTAGCGACTAGTTAAAGTCCCTCGACTGCTCCAATCACACTTATCTGATTAAAGCCCTCTGCTGTTAATTAACTGTGCATTTTTTCCCACAAACCTTCTCACCCTCCCTCCCTCCTCTTCTCTTCTCTTTTTCTCATACTTATATATCATAACAAGACAAATACATTATGCCACTTTGTTTACACTGATGCCTGTTACTTTCCGTTTTGATGCGTTTCCCATATATCTTGCTCCGTGAATGTCCAGCAGTGTCATTTTCACTTAAATGTCTGCAGCCTGAGGGGTCAACGGGAGTCACGCAAAGCTTACCCATTATCTGGTCCTCTCGTGTTTGTCCTGGGATGAAATGTGAAAGATTGTATGTGCGTCTTTCTGCCGTCACAGATGATCCACTCGTCATAGCTTGGAGTGGTTTTTCATCAGTTTGAAATGTGTTAGGAACATTTCATTAATAGCCTTTGCCATCCTGGATGGTGGCCTTTGGGGCAAACTGGAGCATTTTGTTTCTATGTAAACATAAAATTGTATGATTTATATTGTCATGTTTTATGTAATGCAATGCATTGGTGTCACAGTGTGTTTAACATACATACAGATCTCCCTTTTTCCATGAAATTTATATGATTTATAATGTATGCAGTGATTTTAGTTCCACCAAAGGGACTGATGCATGAAGCAGCAAACATGACCACTAATTCAATGACATAACACCCGGCTTGGTGATACTGTTTATCATAACATCCTCACTACACAATCAGCAGAAGTCCTCTTTGTTAGCTGTTGATGTGCCATAGCCAGGCACCATGTCGGCTGATACCTTAAATGTTAGAAACTCATTAACCCTCAGCCGCCAGCAACCAAAAGCATCTACTGATCTAAAATATTTAAGAACTTTTGAACCACTGATCCTCAATCAATACAATCAAAACATCTAAATAATTCAGGTAAAATACAGTTCTGTAAATTTTATATGACCCATTTGGCCGTTCAAAGGCTCCGTAGTGAACGTGGAAACAACATTGTCTTCTGTAACATCGATTCACCAGTAAAGCCCATGGAGTTTATAGTTTGACAAATGACAGTGGTTGTAGATGGTTGTTTTTATATTCAATAGTATGTTTTTCAGGAAAAAGCCAAATTTGTTTCAGTTTTCTGCATTTTAGTGTGATAACCTTTAAATGTACTCTGAATGTTTATGAATATCTTTTTGGTCACTAAATTAAATAATGGAAAATAGTGGATTTTCACTGAAACATGCAGGATAATATGGGGTAATGTTTTAATAAATGGCAATAAATTACTTCAGAAAGGTTTAATGTAGAGAACAAGTAATTTGGGAGTTACCACAAAACAGTTCTGAATATTTAAGGGTTAATAATAGTAATAAGGCTCTGATTTGCCTGTTACTTGTAGTAATAATTACACTGATAAAGGGACACACATGATCTGACATTAAACAAAACACATAAAAAGTAAAATTTTCCAAAAACTAATGCCAGAATAAATGTGCAAAATCTTCTTCATACTGTTTATTAAGGACTCATAGAGTGTGGACTTACAAATAAATCTATCATAAGTGTATTCTAAAGGTAAAGTGGCAGTAAAATTCATAGACTTTTGCCCCCTTTCCTCCCAGGGCTCTGTAGTGTCTTCTGTGTCCACTAGTGAGCAGCACCAGCCCCATCAGTCATCAGCAGGTAACAGGCTTGGGAAGAACAGCACGTATTTACTGCTCTGACGGGGACATTATAAAGCCTGATCTCAGTTTAAAGTCCTGTAAAGTGTTTGGACCGGAGCTGTGCATCTGTCCCCTCCGCTCAGTGTTCAGCAACTCAGAGAGGAGGATCAATGGACCCCTGACTCAACTGCACGGCAGCTACACATTCTGTAATGCAGTAATGTACTTCATAAATATCGACCACACAGCTGAAATGGCAGATATAAATCGTAAAGGAATGTCCTGTGGAGGATAATGGGAGAGATGGAGGGCAACAGCCAACTACAGGAAACAGATAAACTGCTGACACTCACCATGCTACAGCTGAAGGACCAGACGGACTTTACATCAGAGTAGAATAGAATAGAATAGAATAGAATAGAATAGAATAGAATAGAATAGAATAGAATAGAATAGAATAGAATACTACTTTTCAATAATCCACAGACTAGTTTTCTTGCAAATTTATTATTTTTCAGTGACGCACATCATCCTCTGTGCTTTAAGTGTCTGCTTTTTGCATATGTGTATGCATGCACATTATGTATGTCTATATTTTATTCTGGCTTTGTCTTAGAAGGAAGAATAAATGTGTATTGATCTCTGACTCCAGCATGAAACTGTCTTTAATGTTGGCTGCTCCACCAGCAGAACAGACTGCACAAGTCCTCTGTCTCTTGTTTATGACCCACCTTCATCATCCCAGTCTCCCTTGATCATTCCACTGTCTGTCTCTCCCACTCTGTTCGTTACCCACCTCTTTTCACACCCATCCAGTTCCAGCTCTGCTCTAACAATCGATGATCAGACCTGGAGACTTGTTTCACCTCAATTTTACTTTAAAATTGTCACTTCAGAATAGATGGTTCACAACTGAATCAACAAACATGTCCTTACACTACTGGTGTTTCTATGCTTGTACAACAAAATATGTATTAATGTGCACTAGTTATTTCTAAAACAGGCAAACCTTAAGAAAGAAAAAAAAAAAGGAGAGATGCTTGTTTTGTTGGCTGACTCCAGAGGGCACAGGCTGGTAGACAGACAGAAGGATGTAAGGTACAGAGTGCACACTGCCAAGAAAAAAGTTATAGGAATGGTAATGATTTAGTCCAGTTTATACTGCACTAGACTTACCAGCTAAAACTATGTTCTGCACAACATCCCAACAGAGGAATCAAATGTTCATTCATTCCTTTGTTTTCCAAACTGATTTACCCTCCTGTTGCCAGTTCATTGCAGAGGTTATACTTCTTCCTACTCCTTTTCGACCATGCAAATTCAAACACATTCACATTCAAAGACAGATTCGGTTCATTTAAATGTTATTTTCTTTCTGTCTTATTTTGCTTTGTTTTGTTTTATTTTGTTTCTTTGCATGTTCTAAATAAATAAATAATAAATAAATACAATGTTTTTTAACTTCTAAATTTGAGAATATTAACTCTTTATTCCATTGTTCCATTGCGCTACGGACATGTGTGCTTACGTGACATTTATATTCAATTCTTATTTGTTTTCTTTGAGCCAGTTTGTCAGCTAACATTAGTTAACTCCATCATCATCATCATCATCATCTCCAAGGGCAGACTAGGTGCCTACATCTATAAGAGCGACAGAACATTGATTTCTATGTGGGCGTCTCAAGTCAGGTTCTGACAAAAGTTCTTTCGGTTCTTTAAAGTTACTTTTGTGTTCCACCGTAGCTGAAGCAGTTTCCAACTTCAGATACTGTTCCAAACATGTAGGAAAAGGAAGTGGACATATATTTCCCCAGAAAACAACAAAAACTGCTTTTATAACCACTAAAATGCCTTTATTATCATGTCATGGCCATGTTAGATCATTTAAAACAGTACTTAAATATCAGTCGCCATAAGCCTTCATCCAGAAGTGTTTTTGACACATCCCCTGACAGTGAGTGCATTTTAACAGTTCCAAAAGGGAGCATCTTGGAGTTCTTTGTTGTTTTCTAAGTACTGTACCGTTAGCATAGCAATGCAGACAGCTAATGTAACAGACGTCTGCGCTCTTGACATGACAGACTCCAACACAAACTCCTTATAAATGCATGACAATGAAAATAATCATACTTAAAGTTGTTATGAATTTGCTCATTCTGATTGGCTGTTCACATCGTTTAAACATGTTCAATATCAGCTTTGGATTGATTTTTAAAGTATGTGAGTGACTACCTCCAGTGCAGAGTCCCAGTGAATCTCAATTCACAGTAATTTAAAAGATGCATGAATTTGGATCTTATTGTTCAGACTGAAGCCACATCAATAAAGGTAAATATTACCAGAACTGACAAGAAGAAAAAAAGAAAAGAAAATCATATTTGCACATCACATGAGTGAAATGATCAGCTTTTGACCACTTTTGCCTTCAGTGTGAATGTAATGTATGACACCCTAGTCAAACAGGTAACACAAATAAATGCAATTTCTTCTCTTTCCACAAATAATAAGATATAGTTTTCTGACAACACAGTAGATTTCACAATTACCAATAAATGAAACCTCAGCATTTTTTTCCCCCACATACTTTCAAATGCTTCCAGCCTCATTCAGTTGATGTATTACCTTTGCAAAATGTAACATTTTTCACCCATGAGACAAATGATCCTACAAATGAAAATGAGGGATTTTCTGAAAAGTTTTTAAGGGTCAAAGTTGTATGAATCTTTGTTTCCAATCAAGGTTCCTGGAGTAGAAAATCTCATCTTGGTTGTACACACACACACACACACACATACACACACACACACACACACACACACCTACACTTACACACACACACACACACACACACACACACACACACACATTGATCCTTACCTTCACCTTTAGACGTTAAACTGTGAAAACATCAACATTTGACATAAATTTAGCAAAACACAGAAAAATATCAGAGGGGAGCAATATCATGAATAAATGTTCATTATTAAGAGAAGATTCTAATACAGTTGCCCTCCTCTTGTGTTAGCTGTCTTTTACCATCTCTTATGTTAACGGGTCGGTTTTGACCCATGTCTTAAATCAGCTGTAAAATACGCTAAAAACAATCATCCAATTTCTTTCTCATCTCTTGGCTCCCCTGTTAGGCTTCCTTATCTATGAAAATATTGGTTTTAATATTTTTGATGTGAGCCTCTGGGCCTTTTTTTGTCAGCATACTCCTCCATGTGCACTCTGCAGTCACCAACTCTAAACTGAATTGACCTCATATGTGTGGACATGTCTGTCTTTGCTTGTTTTGTTTTTGTGCAGGTATACTGGATAACAAGGCAAAATGAGAATCTCCAAGAGCTGATATGATTGGGAGAGGAGCTGACTGTCAGTGTGTTGGCTGACAGTGCACTTATGATTGCAGTTTTGGCTTTAATTATTGCTTTATAATCTAGTTATTTTAAAAAATGGTCAAAACCGACCCTAACAACACAAAAGTCATAATTTCAACCAGAGCATTTCATCATTTTGTGAAAAACAAAAGGTTTTGTATTATTTTGTGTAAATAGAGGTTCCAGACAAAGTCAAAAAGCCTTAATGCAATGCACAAATTGTATGTGGTTCATTTAAAACCTAAAATGGGTCGGTGCTGACCTGACACAAGAGGAAGGTTAAACTATTTGTGGGACTGAATAGATCTTATAAGTACAATTCTTTAAAGTAATACATTCAGTACAAACAAAATTTACTGTTTTGGAATCCAGAAACATTTAATCCATAATCTGACTTTCCATCCCTTCACATCACCAATAATATCATCACGCCTTCGCCCACAACCCCCGGCCCTCATGTGTCCACTCGCTTAATGGAAATTGATGCAGATGTCAAGTATCTAATTTATGAGTCATACAAATGTACACACTGAGGGCCAGGGTACAAATATGAGTTATAATTGCTGAAGCCAAGTCCGATTCATTGGCTGTCAACACGTCTGTAGGATTATGTCCCTGCTTGTCTGAGTGTGTCTGTGTGTGTTTGTGTTTGTGTGTGTCTGTGTGTGTGTCTGACACGATGCACTGCCCTCTGGAAGATGAAGATGCCATACTGTCTTTGCTGGAAGTATAAACAGCTCATGTGTTTCTTGTTGTGAAAAAATTCATCATTAATGTGCTTAAAATATCTATGCCCAATGCAAATAGAGAGTTCAAGAATATTTCTGACTTTTTTTTTTTTTTTTTTTAAATTGAAAAATGTACATACTGGCAACCAAAAGCATCTACTGATCTAAACTGTTGATGCACTAATCCTATCAATATGTGTAAATAATGTAAGTAAAATGCAGTTTCTCAGCTTATCATCATGAACAGAAATGAATATCATCATCTTATACAACACTGATTCACCAGTCAAACCCATATAGTTTAACAAATGATAATGGATGTTTGTTTTATGTTCGATCTATGGTATGTGTGGCTTGAAAAAGTCACTTTTTTTTTTTTTTACAGTTTCCTCTGTTTTGATATAATAAGCTTTGAATTTACTACATGATCAGTAAATTAAATATGAGAAAATAATGCAAAATGTAGATGGTAATAATATAAATAAATGGTGATAAATCCCCTAGGAAAGGTTAAATGCAGATAAAAATTCATTTGGAAGTTGCCACAGAAACAGTTCTGGGTCTTTAAGGGTTAAGTGTCTCATTATTTACTGCTATAATTTTTTTGTGAATATAATTGCTGCAATTAATAACAGTGCAAACTTAAAATACATAGACAATATTGCCAACTTTATCTGTTGCCTCTGGCTTCGTTTTAGACACATCACATTTCAGGAAACAGCTGTTGTGATAAAGAGGGGGCAACATTTTCCAGATTTATGACTGTGTGCATGTGTGTTTTCATTCACATGCTCTGCCCCTTTAGAAATCATACCGCCTCGCTGCCATCCTCCACTAACAGAAGGCGAAGTTACGAACCCTGGGGATAAAAGCCTGTCTAATGAAGCCTGTGTCAGCTGACTAACGTTTAGCCTCGTCCTGGATGGTTCACACATAGACACAGACTGGATCGACATGCACTTTGCAAACTTTCATCAGTGTGCAAAAAAAACATTTAGCATGTGTCCCAATGCATTACAGAGGGCTACAGAATTAACAGAGGGTATGTGCTTTCAGTTATCAGTAGGTTTATTTTGGATATTTTCTGTAATATGTCACTTAAAACTAATAATAATAATAATAATAATAATAATAATTATAATAATAATACACTGGTTTTATATAGCGCTTTTCTAAGTATTCAAAGATGCTGTCTGAGAAAAAGTTGTTTTTTAATATTTGAACTTCATTGTTTTGTTGTTGTAATATTATCCATAAATCCAATTTCTTCAAGGAAATATAATTCTCATGCTGTCAAATTAGAGAATGATTTATAGCTTAAGAAAAGTTAAATTAATCTCAAAACATATGCTTTATTAAAACTACAGAACTTTGCTCCATTTTAATTTTTTCATGAGTTTTTCTTTTTTTCTTTTTTTTTTTTTTTACTTATACTCACCCTTAGGTATATAGCACTATAATAGATGATTCTGTAGTGTATTTTAAATAATGAATTAGAAAAAATATATCCAGTATGATATAAGTATTTTGTGCTTGGTTTTGTGTCAGATTTTTTTGCAAATGTTGGATAAAACTAGGTGCATGGTGGTGTGTGTAAATCCACTACTGAACATGTGAACCATCTGTGAACTCCATAGTACTGAATTGTGGTGTTTGGGTTGACCATAAATAATCATTACAAGCCACATGTAACGATCTGGTTTCTTCAAAAAAAAAAAAAAAAAAAAAAAACACCCTCTAAGAAATACTGTTCTGATATTTATCAATAATTATTGATAACTGAAATGAATACATGTTCAATCATGAATAGGGGTAGGAAGTCCTAAAAAACTGAAACTGTTATGTAACCCAAAATTTTTATCCATATATTGTGTTTAATTAACAGTATTGCTTGTAATCAGTTAGCTAATTTTATTGAGTTAATTTCTTTTTTACTTCATCTTTATGTTCATACATTAATTTTTAGTGAATCACTTATCAGTGTATATTTTTGTACTAGAGATACTGCAGCGGTCAAGAATTGCACTATTTTATTTATTTCATGCTATGAACTGCAGTCAGTATGAGCAAAAGCAACAAGATTCAAGCCACAGTGTTATCAGAAATTACTATGTTTCAGTTGTATTTGGACAGGGCAGACACCACTCATAATAAAAAAGTCAAAAATAAATGTCATTTAGAGGCATTTGTTTCATTTAGAGTCATTCTGATGTGGCTGCAAAATCTTTACTGGGGTAGAAAGTAGCCTGAAGAATGTATAAGCTTTATGTTAGTGCTACTCAAATAACTGTAACAACATTTATGAAGAAGAACAGTGAAAACACCACAGAGCTATAATCCCTCCTCTTCTAGTGCGCCCCATGGGACCAAACTTTGGAAATAACATGAATGGGGGTCAATGGCAGGAGACAAATACTTTTTTTTTTTATCCTGCTTGAATTGTGCCACCATTTATACATTTTTATCAATTTAAAATATATAGCTCTGGAAAACAATAAGAGACCACTGCAAAATTATCACTTTCTCTGATTTTACTATTTATAGGCATGTGTTTGAGTAAAATGAACATTTTTGTTTCATTCTCTAAACTACTGACAATATTTCTCCCAAAGTCCAAATAAAATATTATTATTTAGAGCATGTATTTGCAGAACTCACATGGTCAAAACAGCAAAAAGATGCAGTGTTTTCATTCCTTAATTAATGCAAATAAAACCAGTTCATATTTATTTCTAAACAACAAAATACTAATGTTGTAACTTGGGAAAAGTTCAGACATCAATATTTGGTGGAATAACCCTGATTTTCATTGACAGCTTTCACGTGTCTTAGCTCTCCTCCATTGCTGTTGGATGACTTTATGCAGCTCCTGACAGAGAAATTCAAGAAGCTCAGTAATGTTCCATGGCTTGTGACCATCCATTTTCCTCCAGAAGTTTTCAAAGTGGGTTCAGGTCTGGAGATTGGGCTGGCCATGACAGGGTCTTCATCTGGTGGTCTGTCATCCACACTTTTATTGACCTAGCTGGGGCCAGGAGCATTGTCCTGATAGAAGAACCAGTCCTCAGAGTTTGGGAACATTGTCAGAGCAGAAGTCCAGTAGTTTTCAAAAGTTATTTTTGGATTCCAGTTACTTTTGCAATACTAATAGCACTGTTTTTGCCAACAAGCTAGTCCTATTGCAAGAAGATAGTGATGGCCACAGTAGTGGTGTTTATACTTCTTCTTAAATAAGACATGGATCAGGTGTTCATTCAATAGAATAACGTGTGTTTGTGTTGGAATTCAACAGACACAGGAATGGAATTGCTGTCATACATGCAGACATGCTGATTTCAGAGGAAATTGCAGTGGTCTCTTAATTTTTTCCAGAGCTGCAGTTTTACAAGCCAAGAAAGTTGTGGCAATTTGTGGCAAAGATAGTTAAGAAACATCTAGTTTTGTCGTAAACAGCTCAACTGACTGCATGTCTCTGTCGACACCAAAGCAGCCACTGACTATATTTCATCTCAAACATTGAGAGTGAGGTGAAACTATTAAAATGACGAGGTTACAACGTGAACATACCATAATTTCTAATCATGTAGAAGCTGCAGGTACAGCTCTGAGCAGAGAGAGTGGATAGAGATAGTTATGATGACTGTGACTCTGCAACTTCATGGTGTGTAGTCTTTCTATTTCTGTATTTTCACAGTTCACAGTTTGACAACGCACTCCAACTTTCTTGACTTGTAAAATTATCTTTTAAATTGACAAACATCATATATGTAACTAATGGCATAATTGAAGGAGGATCATATAATTACTTGTCTCCTGAAATAAAATCCCATGGGGCAGGACTTCATCCCTCTTCAATAATGATCTGATATTAACCCATAAAGACCCAAACAGCCACTGACGACAAAAACCATCTACTGATCTAAAATGTTTAATAACTTCTGAGCCACCAATCTTATCAATACATGTAAATAATTGGTGTAAAATACAGTTTGTCATCTTTTCATGGTCAACGGATATGACGTTCAGAGTCTCCGTAGTTACCATGGAAACACTGTCATCTTCTACAACATTGATTCACCAGTAAAACCCATGGAGTTGGAACAATGACAGTGGATGGACACACTGGGTTTATGTTCAATTAATGATATATTTTACTGAAAAAGTCACTTTTTCTTCAGTTTCTTCTGTTTTTGATTGAAAAACCCTCAACTTTAATCTGAGCTTTTATGAATATTTACATGATAAGTGAATTGAATATAGGAAATTACCTGATGTTCACTGAAAAAACACAAAATACAGAGGATTATGTCATGATGAATTGTGATAAATCACTTAAGAAAAGGTAAATATAGAGAAACAAATATTTTGAAACTGCCATAAAAGTAACACTGGGCCTTTATGGGTTAAAACAAGTTGCTGGTTAAAAGCTGATTAAAAATGATGCTTGTTTATACTGTTGAGCAGCAAAAAGTGACCAGTCAATGCATATTTGACTCATCAGATCCGCTTGTTGCTTTCATTTCCCTTTATTGATCCAGTCATCAGGTCCATGACAGTCCTCTTACTATAATTCTCAGCATTTAGAAACTCACACAACATGACTGGCAAGTGGGAAGAAAAAAAAAAAAGTTTCATTCTATCCACTCAGAGCGCAAAGTGGAGCGATGACAACTGAATGCGGCTCGATGAGTACAGTACACCCTTGTTTAACATTGGTAGCAGTGACAGACAAGTGCATCATGACAGGTACAGTCTGGACGGGGATTCAAGTAACGTTTCTGAGAACAGGCCTGCAACAATCAAGCATAGTATCAGCACAGTATAATGCAAAAGAAAGCGAGTGAAGAGCAGAACTGTTTGGCTAATTTGCTCCAGGTCAGAGTGTATAAAATACTGTACAATATTATTGCTGCTGGTTTCCATGGTGATGGATGCTGACAAACACTGCTTGGACGAAAACCAGCGTTCTGTACCGTTAAAAGAATCTCGGCGAGCAGCAACAGTCTGATGTCATTGGTTTTAGTTTTTTTTTTTTTTGTCATTTCTAGCTGCTTCTAAACATCACGACAGCAGCTCAGCGAGGATTTGCTCAGTCCGTTAAGTCAAGCCAGAGCCCGAACCATGTGGTGTAAGTGAAGGTAAAAACAGGCCACGCACGCTCATTAATGATTTAAAACAGCACAACAATAAGACCACAATTTGTTTAACGTCCATTCTTGCTCTCCTTCTCAAGGCAAATATTAGAAATTCATACAATTTGTGTGCTATTGGCAAAAGGACAAAGGGAGGTGATGGTCTCACACACAGGGAAAGAGTCAGAAGTGTCGATGTGAGATCTGTTATCTGCTTGTGTGTTTCAGAGGCTTTGTTCATCTTCGAGCTCTTTCTCTCTTAGTTAACTTAAAAAGAACTATAACACTTAATTTGGAGGCAGAAAGAGAGAAACATATGGCAAAAAAAAACTAACCCTGACTAAAAATAAAGTCCTGAGTTGTTTTTGGCTGGGTAGATCTTTGGGATCAGGGATTGATACGCTTTAAGTTTCACCAAAAAGCAATATATTTCCTATAGAAAGTGCTACATCTAAACTGTTGGAGAGCTGCACTGATTTCCAAGGATGATTACTGACTGGTGTTCAATCTCATTTCATATTAAAATCCTTAAATGTTGCTACATCAGTCACTAGTGTTGGCGGAAAGGATGGCCAAAATGAGACCCATATTGCAATAAATCCCAGTAAAATGACAATAAATGAATCCAAGTCCCTTTGTGATCATTATATTAGCTTTGCAGAGGAGGTAACTGGCAGGGGATGAAAGAAAAAAAAAAAAAAGAGGAGGTGGTGTCAGAGGTCAAAAGTACATTGTAATTATTTCCCAGTGACAGTGCAGTGCCAGGATAGTGTTAAAATGATTTCAGAGCTCTGGTTCTGGAGGGACTCAAAGTTCTACATGGCTCACATTGACAGTAAAAGTCAGATGTCAGTTATGGTCCATGTCCTCGATAATGGGGGTGTTGTAACTCTGAAACAGCGGCTGCATGAAGAGGCCAACCGTCCCGATAACGCACACCAGAACGAAGATCCAAAGGAAGAGACGGTCGATCACCATGGCAACGTATTTCCAATCTTCAATTATCTGCACAGACAGACATCAGATGTTAATATTTATTAACAAGTGGTTCAACAGTTGAGATCAGCAGATGCCTTTGGTCCAAACATTCCTCCCTGAGTCAACAACAACAACAACAACAACAATAATAATAATAATAATAACAATAACAACAACAACAAGTGGTGCCAGGCACAACAAACCCCGCCCCTTGCATGCAGGCGTATATGTGATAATAAAGAGCTTTGGAAGTGAATAAAGTTCATAAGTAAAGCAACAATTTGTCTATATATGTGAAAAAAGTTTGACACTAGTAAATGTTAGCAAGCGAGCTAACTAATGTAGAGAATGTAGTGTGTTTCATATCTTCATACCTCATGTTTTGTTTGTCAGCCCTTTACCTGTGCTGTCCAGTTCAGGTAAAGTTAAATAAAGTAATAATATATATATCAAACACACACACACAATATGCACAGTGTGAAGTGATGTACCGCTGTGAACTGACCAGGTGCTTCAAAGTATATAAGACACTTAAAATCACAATCTAGTGCAGTTGAAGCTCTATGGAGACAAATCACTATATTTGGGTTTCATAAATAAATTTAGCTCCTTCTGAAGTCAAAAGAAAAGACAGACGTTATGGTAAACACCTAGACAGTTTCAGCTGCTGTTGACTGGAAGCTGGAGCTGGAAACGAGGTTCCAGGACCATGATTCTAGACTTAACATGAGGACTGAGACAAGAAGATTTTACTGTAGTAGTAGGTAAAAGGCTTCATTTGCCAATGGATTTGTCATATATGAAGCATGTTGAATTCATTTCTTTCTAAGGTTTGTGATATTAGAATGACTGTAGGTGACAGTTGTTTCAAAAAATTCCAGTACAGTGTTTCCTATACCTACCCCCTCATCATCATCCTCACTCTTCATCTTTTCAGCAATGTAGCGTACTCCATCCACAGCATCCTCCACATCAATATTACACTTGAGCGTCATCCTCTTCCTGAACTCTGTGTTTTCTGACAAGTCGCTGATCTTCCAGCCGTAGCGTTTTGCTGAGTCCTCATTCACGTAGAAGGAGGAGGATGAATCTGCCATTCCTGGAGGACTACCAGGCCCCCCATCCACGCCACGCTTCTGGTCAGAGTACGATCTCTGCTGGTGTTTTTTCCGGAACCTCTCGCGTATGTTGGAGCTGCCGGGTCTCCGCATGAAGAGGTAGGAAGGGAGTCGGTACAGGAAGACACGTTTAACCCAAGGAGGCATGGTGTGGGTACTGGGGGATCGATGGTGCACATTAAGCACACAAACGCTGGTGACGATGGAGAACGTGACGAGTACCATAGTAAACATCAGATACTTCCCAATCAGAGGCACTGCTAGAGATGTAGGTGGCACAATCTTTGAGATTAGAAGTAAAAACACAGTGAGGGCCAGAAGCACAGAGATGCAGAGGGTCATCTTCTCACCACAGTCTGACGGGAGGTAGAAGACCAGAATAGCCAGGGAAGTGATCAGGATGCATGGGATGATCAGATTGATGGTGTAGAACAGAGGTTTTCTCCTGATAATAAAGTCATAGGTGATATCCAGATACCTGATGTCATTGGGGTCTTCGTTTTTTCGTCCGGGCAGTGAAACAATATCCCACTCACCGCTCGGTTTGAAGTCATCCCGACTGGCAAAATCACTGAGCAGGATGAGGTCGATCTCAGTGTGGTCGTAGGTCCAGGAGCGGAATTTGAGGGTGCAGTTCTGCTGGTCAAAGGGGAAATCACGCACTTCAATTTTGCAGGCAGATTTGTAGATAGCTGGTGGAAGCCAGGCCACTTCACCATTATTAGAGACCACAGCATTAGAGTAGAAGGACACTTCATAGGTCCCATCAGCACTGTAAACAGAAAAAACAGAAAGAGAAAGCAAAAGACAGTTAAATGAGTAGAGGTATGCATTGGTAAGAATGTAATGTCATATTAATCATGATATGGATATTATGACTCAATTATGAAATGCTACTGCAGTGGGTTTGTCATTCTGATGGACCATTCATTCTGTTATTGCTGTTATTTTGTTTATTTATTATTTATTTATTTATTTATTGCAATATTTAGGAAATTATCCATACTGTTACTGAGCTCTGCAATAAAACACACCCATGAGTGTTTATAGAACAGCTCAGTAACACCATGGCAATTGTTTGATAATAAAAATATATCAACACTTGAATGCCATGTGTTTATGTAATAAACAGTACTAACCAATGGAAAGCCTTGGAAAAAAAACTGGCATTACTCTATTGTAACTGAATTTTATCTTTCTTTTCAAGTCACTTCTATTCCAAACATTCCTTTTTATTTCAATAATAATACAAATATTATTAATAATAAAAGTAAGATACAGACACACAGAACTGCATAACTGATATACTGTTACCAGAAAACACTTTAAAACACTTTCATAACTATGACTCAGGGCTGTATAACACAAAACAACCTGTTTATATTTAATTTCATGCTCATATTTGATTAAACCAAGCATCGATAGGTGGAGATGATCAGAGTTTTGATCATAATACTACTAACTAACAGTATTATCTGTGTATTATAGCACTTTTACCATGTTAATATGGAGCTGTAAAGTGATACCAATTTATTTTGTAAATAACCATGTAAAAAGCAGGATAATATAGACCAGATCCCTATTGTGAAATAAACCATTTCACAACTTGAGCAGAACAGTTGACTTTCATACCACTGACATACATACTACTGACTGGGCTTAGGTTGATACATTAGAAAGGAAGAGGCAAATGGCTGACGACAGAATACATTCATTCATTCTGAACCGGCTTTGTCCTCACTTGGGTCTTGGGGGGGGGCTATTCCAGCTACCTATGGGTGAAGGTGGGGTACACCCTGGATATGAGTCACCAGTTCATCACAGCGCTCTAACATATGAGACAAATAACCAGTCACTCTCACATTCACACCTATGGGCAATTTTAAGTTGACTAATTAACCTATCAGTGCATGTCTTTGGATGGTGGGGGGAAACTGGAGTTCCTGGAGAGAACCCACACAAACACGGGGAGAACATGCAAACTCCACTCCAGGAATCAAACCCAGGACCTTCTTGCTGTGAGGCGACAGTGTTATCCACTGCACCACCGTGTCACCTTGACAGAATACAACACTACTATATTGTGGACAAAGGTTTAAACAAGACACAAAATGAACTACTAATGTTTGCATATCAACAAGTGAAAAAGTAAAACAAATTTCAGCTGAGTAGTGTCCAAGAAATGGGTTGGACAAAAATCTTGGATGGATGGATGGATGGATGGATGGTATATCTATATACCCCCGTCCTCTGTTATATATACTCTCTACACATATCATTACTGCCTCTGTAGATGTTTTTTCCAGTTACAAAAATGTTTGGGACGATTGAGGCTTTTGGATAAATCAAAATCTAGCTGTTGAGCACCACCATGTTACAATTTGATCATATGTCAGTGTTATGTCTGCAAACTGTGTCCCAACACGTAACAGTTTTAAGATGCTTTGTTTCTTCTGTCTACAGCGGTAACACATGCAACAGTTATGTCTGACACAAGTTACAAGCTGTAGAAAAGCTCATCTTGGGACACATCTCAACAACTGCACCCACGCACCTCAAATCTGCTGAGACTGACTTTTTTCATCATCTCAGCAGGACTGCAAGCGATGCATTATAAATAAGTGGCCTATCAATTATAAAGCAGGTCAGGAATCCAACCATCACACTTGGTCTCTAATGCTTTGGGGTGCTCTGAATATGCAGACTAATTAAAAATGCAGAGGATGCACCTGCTTACTGCAACCTCTGGTCCCCCACACTTGGCCAGCGACCTCAACATGAAGTCATCGAGAACTGCTGATCATCTCATATCATTTTGCCCCTTAAGCCATCCTGCTTTGTATGCGGTCTTCAGCTGGCCAGTAATCAGTCATAATAAAAGATGAATGCCTACCAGACCTGTGTAAATGCTGGGAAATACACTTCTGACCGAAATGCAAACACCACATGTCCAAACTATTTCAATCAAACTGACAAATAATCAATCTTTCCAGAACATTATTGTGCAATATTGGACAACTATTAAGAACTTGAGTTGTGCTTCCGAAATGGCAGATGGCAGCAGATTTTATTTGCCAAGCATGTGAGAGAGGAGTGCATTCTTTAAGGCTGGGTTGTTAGAGAATCTGTAATGAAATGTAGTGAAAGTGTGTTTACTGCAACTGTACTTTCAGTGATTGTGGTCATCACCATGTGAAGCGGTCATGTTTCAAAACATTAGCTGCTTTAGATGATGAGTGATAAAACTGTAAATCCAACTGAGCCATAAATGTTTTCCGGCACAATTTATTATCCACTTGCTATACAGTAGTAACAAACTGACTAGGATCAATGTAAACCATGAATTCTCTGGTACAGTGGTAATTTAATCCAGAGAAGAAATGGAGGAGTTGCATATTTGATACATTTTGATGGTTGAAGCCAACAAATGCATTTTCTTTAATGTGTTTACAAAGTGAAGCCTCCTCATGTCAATATTTAGTGCAGGTTGTATTTTAGAATTATATTTGTGACAACTTTCAAATAATTTTTTTCTCTATGCTTAACATTTCCTTCATAATTTGTCATCAGTTCACCAGTAAAACCTCTGGAGTTTGATCAATGACAGTGGATGGACACACTTGGTTTATTTTCAGTTAATGATAGATTTTACTAAAAAAGTCACGTTTTCTTTAGTTTTCTCTGTTTTTGACATAATAACCCTCAAATTTAATCTGAACTTTTATGAACATCTACATGATCAGTAAATTAAATATAGAAAATACCAGATTTCTACTTAAAAATGCCAAATGCAGAACATAATGTTAGAATAAATGGTGATAAATCAGTTAAGAAAGGTTAAAAATAGAGAGAAATTAATTTAGGAACTGCCACAAAAGCAGCACTGGGTCTTTATGGGTTAAATCACTTAGGTTAACTGGTGCAAATACATAAACACATTTAAAGCGTCAGGTGTGGTCTTACTTGTTGTAGAGGACGATGTCTGGCAGCCAAATGTGTTGTGACGGGAGGCGGATTTTCTTGATTCCCTCATATTCTTCAGGGTCCCACATTAATCTGTAATCATTCCATACCTGATGAAGAGGTGCACACAGAGAATGGCTTAAACGGATACCAACACAATTACACACAACCCAAAACATGCACAAAACAGTATCAGTTTCATGGTCACCAACAGAACCGGGTGGATGTGTCTTTACATCTTATACATTCAACCCATCCATCCAGATGATGCATGAGTGTGTTTAATGACTACTATGTCAGATACTTTGGTGGCACTGAGAAAACGCGTTTGGATCCCAAATAAACAAACATTTACACAGAGACCAGAACAAGAGGACACGCAAGGAGACAAACCTGAGTCAGCCAACAGTTGGTGGTCATTATCTGCTCCCTCTCATTCTGAAACATAGACAGACAGGGGACTCATACAGATGTGAAAGGATGGAAACGCAGCTGCAGCATTTAGGAAACAAAGGGTCCTGCTCAGGTTGTATTTTAAAACTGTTTCATACTGACATTTCCAGATTCTGTAGATTTTTCACAACACATTTCACACTTAAGAACCAATTGCTTGGTGTTTTGTTATTAGTCCAAATGGACTATTGGTATCAGCTGTCTGTCCATCTGTCTGTCAGTCCATAAACAATTTTTCAAGAATCTTCTTCTCTGACACCGTCAGTCAGAATGACTTGATATTTATTGTGGGACATCTTTGGGGTAAGGTCTACCAAGTTTGTTCAAAGAATTGGGAAATATTGATTTTTAAATTGTTTTATGAATTTTTGAAATTATAAAAATCCTCTTTGGTTTATAATGGGACAGATTTCAAGTGCTATAACTTTAAAACAGTTGAAGATATTGATATCATTACTATTGGCAATAGATAGGAAGTCACAAATGGGCTTTCATTCAGTGCCATGACCTTTGACCTTGAGTGACCTTAAAAGGTCAAACGAATGTCAATTGATGTCTTTAAATATGCTGTCAGACTACAGGGCCTGTGGTCCTATTTTGTAAAGAAATGGTTTGAGGTGTTTGTTACATTCTACTGTATTTCCTTAAATAAAAACCAGGAGTCATTTACATGTCGGGTTAAGGACAACATAAACTAACGAAGGCCAGTTCTCAAATACAGGCAGGGTAAAAATAACATGGATAATCTCCTAGTGCCTATTATGTAATGTGCTCCCTCTTGTCCAAAATGTTGATTTGATGTAAAGTTTTTAATTTAATATGTTCAACACTAAAATCAAATGGTTTTTAACACCTTGTTGCTCCAGATCATTCATCTGGTGCATTACGGTCAGATTTCAGTCATTGCAGGTGTGTGTCCCACAAAACTACCATGATTATTGTATATTTTTCTCAAAACGGTGCATTCTCTCAGATTAAACATGTGATGTTTTATATGATCTTTTATGAATAAAGCATAGAATAATATGATTTGCCAATTATTGCATTCTGTTTTTATTTAAATTTTATACAACAGCCCAATTTTTTGGGATTAGGCTGTGCTATTTCAGTGACAACAGTCAGTGTAAGAGGAAGGCAGAATCTACACAATAAAAGCTCTGTTAAGCAAAGAAGGATTTCTATCCACTGAAAGGCTCGAGGGCTTTTACTTTAAGGAGTGTTGGGTTTATATAAAAGCACATGTAGTGTTTGTAACAACCCAAATGTGAGCTGATCAAAACAAGATTTTGTACTAACTTCAACTACTTCTACTTATTAAACAGAGATAGTTAGATATAAAGTCCTATTCTGAACACAAACTTCTTCAGATAAAGGCCTGGAGCTCAGTAAAGGTCAGGGGCCATTGTTTGGGGAAATACAGTAAGTCGCAAAATAATTGTCAGAGGATTGGAGCTGCAGTTCATACACATCATTTAACACCAAACCCCAGACATTGTTGGAGGCATAGATGCAGCTTTGTGCAGGAGTGTGTGTTCAGTTACATATCACACTTCTTGTCTTGCTTTTGACAGGATCAGGTTCACTCTGAGCGTCACTTTCTCATACAGCATTTAACATTTTGACAGCACTGGCTGCCTTCTCCATATGCCAAGAAAACTCTTCTGTATAATCAGTTTATTTTTAGACATTCAGATTTTTAGATTTTGGGGAACACAGCATGGATAATGATCTGGAGACACAAATAGTTTTCCATACTTATACATGAAATAATTTCCTATCCTGGGATTAACAAAGTATTTCTGATTCTGATTACCCAAACCTGGAAATAACTAACATCACTTTTCTATCGTAGAAACCTATATTTTTACTGGAATAATTGCCACTATCTGCATTTCTATCTCAAATGAAGTGAACATGGCTCCCTGAAACGTATGTGGATTTGTACGTTTCCTTACCACATTGATCAGCTGGGCAAGAGACACCTGTATGTAAATGGTGACCTGCTGACTGTTGTTGACAGCTGGTCTGATCAGCTTGTTGTAGCGCTCCGGTGACAACAGGTGACTCACCAGCCTCTCCTCCACCTCCGCACACAAGGCAGCTGCAAATTTACACAGAAAAAGTGCTGAAACAACCAATTTCTCATAGTCACATTAATATTATTAGCTTGTATGTTCGTCATTCAATGTCCAATAAAATAATGGACTGGTGTTGAGCAACATCCCTTTTTTTTTTTTTTTTTTATTAATTTCATACATCATAGCCTCTTAAAACGCATTGATTTTCTGGCAGACATTATTTGTAATCTCTCCAGTTTAATGACAAAATTAGAACTTTTGCACAATGATATACTTGATATTGAGGATTGAATTTTCACTGCAAATGTAGTATGTTGGTTCCAAATGAATGAATGAATTAGTTATTTTGGTTTGTACATTAATCATTACACAGAGCACAATAATTAGAGGTAGACCGATATATTGATTTTTTTTCAATATCAGCTATCGGCCTTAATTTTTTTTAAAAGCCGATATTTGATCAGTTGTAAAAATGTTATACAATATTTGATCAGGCACCTGTGTGGGCAGCACCTGAAGTTCAATAAGCAATAAAAATGTACTATGTGTACGTGTATTAATAATTTCACTCATATTGCTGCATAAAAATCTTAATTATCTGAGTGTTTCAATTGTATTTTACAGTCAATGTGCTTTAAAAAATTGACCTTAAATATCGGCTTCAAAAATCAGCTGTAGATATTGGGTATCAGCTGACCAAATTTTAAAAAATCAGCATCGGCCTTAGAAAAACCCACATCAGTTAACCTCTAACAATAATCATAATAAACTAAAGAAACAAAAAAGGAATAGGCTAGAAGCAAAAGCTTATTTTATTTGCCTATCCTTACTAAATAGTAATTATTGGTTTCCTTGAGTATTATTAATTGGTATCAGCTCTCAAAAAACATCATATCAGTCACTCAGAAGTAACTGCATCACCAAACAAACGTACAAGCAAGCAAGCAGAATTTTATTTGAAGAAGAGAAGCATTTCATAACTAAGGCAAGTAAAACAAACACAAATTTCTAATGCTGGTACAGCAGTCAGGTCTCTCATTAGGGCTGGATTTTGTTCCTGTATTGTAAATTAAGAGGCCATCTACTACTGTACGTGACATTATAATCTGATCACAAAAGGACTGTAATTCTAATCAAGGTGAAACAACAGCCACTCTGAATAAATACACTTGCTCTTTACACTAGTTATTACAGTACCGTACTTTTACCTGGTCTTGTTTCAGTTTTGAACAAAGAGGATTTTACTTTGAGAAAAGTCAAGACCACAGTTACAGTGATACAACTGAACTGCCTGTGTAGAGCTACTTATGTTAGCAATTTGCTTCTGTACCAAAACTTTTCAGTAATCTTTACCCCCATCAACCAAAGAGATTTGACGAATATCTCATAAATATTAGCTACCTATTATGTTGAAGGGTGCTAGTTTTAGTTGTTTGTGCATGATACCTATTTTATGTGGCTTATATTAATGGATGTGGCTAACGCAGTGTCAGCTTTGTGTGTAACTGATTGAACAAGGCATGTCTTGACACATTGTTAGATCTATAGCAATTTGTAATGTAATGGTAATTTGTAATGACTGCAGAGGTTAATACTGTCTGTAATTTGTGAAGTCAAAATTCAACTGCAAATGAGCCACCCTTTTTCAATACAGAGATGATAATATTGGTTAGCGTGGAATGACATTTTTTGATTGACTTGCAACATTTTTGTACATTTATTCAACCAATTTTACTGGTTAAAAGAGGTGACACTGATGAAGATAAGTGAAAGTTTTAAAAAGGTGAAAGATGACGAGGCTGACACGATATTTCACAGTATTAAATAATTCAGAAAAGCAAAATCTCTAAGGATAATTAGATGGATGGCAGCCGTAAAATGAATGAAACACAGACATGGGGGGGGGTAATTTCTAAATCATAGGATGTCTAGAGGTTATACAAGTCCAGTGAGTATAAGGCTTAAGTTACATTTTTGCTAGTAATAAATGATGAGACAGACAGACAGTAATTCCCTTTCTGTGTATCTGATATGGTCTGGTCTCAATTTGGTCTCAACCATTGGAAGAATTACTAAGATTCCTGACGTCAGAATTTTGCCTGTGTCTTTTGACTGAAGCTGATCATGGACACATAAACAAGAAGATTTTTGGCTTCATTGTAATTTGCATGTAATATGGCCCATTTCACATGTGAACTAGTGGACAACCGCTGCCCACACCTGCACCTCTCTGTTCATGATATACAGTAAGGTGACGTTATAGATTTTAGAATGTGTTTTTTGGGCTAAAAATGCTAAAAAAAAAAAATGCTAACGCTAAAAATGTTTAGAATTTCCATGTTATAAAACTGCTGATAGAAATTAATCATTTCTGATGTCCTGTCAACAGTTTAGTATTCATTTCTATTTGAGTCTGTAGGGCTGCGTTATGTTATAATGGTGCAATATGTAATGATGTAATAATTTTTCACCTCATTATGTAATAATGCCACATTTTGTAATAACATGTCGTATTTTGTAAAAAAAAAAAAAAAAATTGAACGCATTTTGTAATAAACTTATAACATACTGTGTCTTCCAAATTTCAGTGCACCAGTAAGTTTTTTGTCATTAATACTTAATTAGTGCAGCTTTTGTCTCTATCTTGCAAACACATTCTACATTATAATGAATACAGTTACATTTGATTTAGGTTTGACCAATGAAACATCCTACTATTTTTTTTTTAATTAATGCTAATTAAGCTGGATTGCTTAATGTTGTTTTGCTGAAATGATGGTTTTTCCAATCAAGGCATCAGTTTTGATGGTGCATTACATATTGCACCAAATTATTATATTTCCTTTTAAAAAAAAAAGTGCTACACCTGCATTTTATAATAACTGTTGCAATATGTAATAAGTTGTTACAAAATGCTGCAAAGTTTGTTACAAAATGCATTCAAGAATTTTATTACAAAATGTGGCATGTTATTATAAAATGCTGCATTGTTACGTAATGAGGTGAAAAAATATCGCATACATTGCACCGTTATTACATAATCCGGCACTACAGGGTCTATGTTGAAAATGCTTTTGCACCACAGGGTTTTTTTTATTGCTGAAATACAGTCCACTGGGGGAATTGGCAACAGTACTAAAAGGCAATGCTGTATCCGATCATCTTCATACATCCATGGTCTCAACCCCTTAAAGACTCAAGCTCAGTGTTTTTCATGACTTGACCTTTGTTTAGGTGATCCTGACTACATCCCTGCATACCGTCAAACCTTCATGGTCCAAATTCATCCTTATTCAAGTATTTTTAGTGGTGTTAGGGACTTTCATTTTATTGGACACTCTGCCAAAAACAAACTCAGCAAAGAAAAACTCCACTTCTTTTGAGTCTGACTTCCCTAATTTCATCATCTCAGTCCAGCGAGTACTCAGAAGCTGCATTCCTATCAGGCTTCACAACGTGTTGAGGTCATCACACAAAGATACTCTCACAGTGTGTGTAATGTGTGTATCAAACGGTTAGGTTTGGTGACGGGACACCTGAGGCCACGCAGAAATCTGACACAGTGTGCACAGGTACACACTCATGCCAGAGTAACTGTTTACACACATCAAATTTGCCATGACCTTCAATTCAACTTTCCAGCACAACAGCCCACTGTGATCTATCATCTCTCGAAAAATGGCATGACATGTGCCTTTAGATGTGGTTTACTCTACTGAAATGAAATAGAGCTTCATATCAAAATTAATTGCATGATGAAGCAGAGGTTAGAGGTCAAAAAATGAACATAAAAGTAAAGGTAAGTGAGATTTGGCAGATTGTAAAATGCTTATTTTTAGGTTTGTTAATCTGAAACAGGAATAGGCAAACAAGGCACATTTCTCTCATGTTGTCCTCTCTTCAGTGGTTCTCTGTGCAGGATTAAGATTTTACTGTTACTTAAACAGTGGTATAGTGGATGAATATATATTAATATGGGGGCTTCTATGACACTGGTCCCTAAAAACAGGACAGAGGGGCTAAAAATTCAAACCAGATGTAGACTAAGGTTATGAAGCAAGTTTGGAAGCACTTTGGCCTATTTTAAAAATAAATATTTACTGAGATAAAAGAGAAATGATTCTTCAGATAAAACACATTTTTATATTGTTTTTATATTCCACATGTAACACAGTAAAAAGGGACACAAAAATTCCACGCTACTATTTTCTTAGATATCTTTTTATTCTCTCACAGGTACATTTTGGGAATCAAACTAATTATGCAAATCAGAGTGTTTCACAAAAATGGCCGCTACTGCAAAATCACTCGTGATTTATATGCATTTAAATGGGCAGGTTCTGCATTTAACATTAGTGGACACGATGGGTTACGCATGAAACCTGGAATGAGACTGTCGATTCATGAAAAACCTGCATGGCTGGATTAGAAAAACTACTAGGATCGACAAATTTAATACAGTGTCTTTATTTATAGCGGTATATAAGACCATTTCAAGTGATGGTTTCCAGATCAAATGTACTGACACCTAGGCAGCTTTTCCTGTGCCAATTTTAATCCTATTTTTGGGCCCAATATTTTTATTAAAAATTCATTAATTTTGGGATGGCTCAGAGCAAGAGTATAACTTTTTTACTTTTATCTGAGGTCATCATTAGGTACATCCTGCGAGGAAATGTCTAAATTTCTCTTTTATTATTGAGTCTAAAAAGCTGGAAAAGTGCCAGGTACCAAAATAAACCCAGTTTCATAGAAGCACCCATATACATATTAAAGTACCCATAATATGGATATCTACAAAGTTGACCTTTGGCTCTATAACCCATAGAATAAAAAAAGAAGGATATTTAGGTAATTTTCACTCAGTTCTTTCGTTCAATCATGTTCCTTCACAGAAGAAGCCACATTCCTTGTATACTGATTGTCATGTGTTATTGTCATGTGAGAATGTACATGGCCTTTCTTGCTCATTATGTAAATATTAAAGTTGAAATTAAATTAAAAACAGTAAGACTCACCTCATCTGATATTTGTTGTAGTCAGAGAAACCAGATTATGAAATGAAATCATGTTTTGGAGGCAAAGAAGGTCCATATTTTCAGGTATGTCAAGTGTTCTAATAATTTTGGCCACCACTGTGTATCTTCACATGGGTCTGCTCCAACCTAGTTCTGACTTTTTATTATCACTCATTCCATCAGGATCTCTGAAGTCAGCTGACCAGCCCCTTCTGGTTTTTGCAAGATCTAGGTTGAAACCCAGAGGAAATAGCACATTTGCAGATGTAGCCCCAATACTCTGGAACAAACTGCCTCTGCATGTAAGGCTGGCTGCCACATCACCTGTTATCAAATCCTGTTTTAAAACCTTTTAACCCTCACCCTTTTACTTTTAAATGCTTTATGAATAACTACTATGAGTAATAAATACACAGCTCTTTAAGAAATGAGACATACGTACTAATTTGTTTCACTGGTCACTGCTGTTCTACACTGGACAATCAGACACAGAAGGGATGAACATTATCATAACACACACTAACTTAAGGATGCACACACATATACAGTAAATGCCCAGGGCAGTACTTGGTGAAGCGATGGTTAAATCTCGTGCCGTGAGGTCTCAACGTTTTGGTGCTGCTACAATGTGGCACGCTGCATATCCTCTGATGTAATGAGTGTGTAATGAGAGTAATTTGTGCATGTGCGTTTGTGTGCACAAGGGAATAGGCAATGTCTCTGTTGTCATAAAAAGATCAGATGTAATAGTGCATTTAGTGACAGTACAAGCTTCAAGCTATCTCACACATAAATACACAAGATATTTTACCTATTCATCCAGTACACATGTAGATACATAAACATGAACGTTTACAATATATAAGGCATGCATAGCATGATAAAAATTCATGTAAACTGCAGTTCATATGACAATAATGAGCCAAGTTAAATCACACACACACCTCAGGGCAGCTTTCACTCATATATTCAACACAACACAGTCATAGTGGATCACAGAGCTTCAGTAATATCATTGTGTGGTTTAAAAGATTGTCTCTACTATGGTTTCATACATTTTAGACAAATAAAAAAAACTTATTAAAAGCTTATTAAAAGTTATTATTAAAAGTTTAAAAGACTTTCGGCTTCTTTGCAAATCTTTAAAAGTCATTACAATGTTAGATTTATTATCATAAAAATAATTACAATTATTGATTTCATTGTATTTTTCTGTTAAATTTATGTCACTAATACAGCAGAAGTCTAATAACAGTTTATTTATTAGTATAATTAATAAAGAGGAAGAGCCTTTTATTAGAAATGACATGCCAGATTTAAATATATAAAGCCTTTTACTGTTATCTATGAAGACATTACTGATAATAACAAATGAAAACAAAGTTAAAGCACCTCAAGATAAAGAACAATTAAAAGACTTGTAGCAATTAAATCCTAAATGTTGGCAAACGATGTGGAAATAAATGTTGGAAATATGATATTTGTGTATATATCACACAGCTGTTTTTAAAGAGATGGACAGAGACGGTTATCACAATTCTGGAAAATAACTGTATTGATTTCAATAACTGCAATAAATCAGCTGTGCAATAGCCTAACTGTGCCGGGTCTAGGATTATGACAGTGGTGTGTTCAGATTTAACAGTAACCACAAACAGCAAAGGATTGAAACATCACTGTAAACACTTTAAACTCACATCAGCAGTACATGTTTGTCCAGACATCTCAAAAGTGTGCATTTAGCAGATTTAGATAACTGTGAGTACAGCCTCTGTTCACTTCATGTCTATTGACACAGTAGTTTAGCAATACTGCCAGCTGTCAGGTGAGGATACACTGTTTTCTGAGATCTGTCGGGGGCAAAGTGATAAGAGGAGACACTGTACTTCAGAGGCAGGTGCAGAAGTGGGAGCTATACCCTCCGATTGGTCACTCTACATTAACCTTCAGCAGGCCTCGATGTGAAGAGAAGACAGCAGAGGAGTTCAACGTCTGAGCAACCGTGACATGACACTAAACCCAGAGGGGAACAGTCCTGAGAGAGCTCTGAAACAGAGCTGTGTCTGTCAGGGTTAGACTGAGAAGAGAGGCCAAGATACATGAGAGGAAAAAGAAACCACATGCACACACAGACACACACCAGCAGCAAACAACAGCAACATCAAGGTGTGACACCAGAATTCCCAGATTAGAGCATATGACCATAAACAGTATCTGCAGAGATTCACTGGTTTCCACTTGACCTTCACAGACCTCAACAACCTCCTGCAACCAAAACCTTCTTCAGATCTAGTATGTTTCATAACCTTTGAAGCACTAATCCTATCCATACGTTTTAATAATTCAGGTAAAATGCAGTTTCTCAGCTTTTCAGTGGCATCAGATACGATCATCTGGACCTTTGGAGGCTAGTGAATGTGGAAACACCATCATCTTGTGCAACATTCATTCACCAGTGAAACTCATGTAGTTTGACAAATGACAGTGGGTGCAGATGCTTGTTTTTGTGTAGAGTTAATGATATATTTTACAGTGATAATCAAATTTGTTTACAGTTTTCTCTGTTTTCATGTAACCTTAGCCCGGGTTAATGTTTTGTCTTTCCTTTTTGGGCTTGTGTTATTGTCTGTTTTGTTTTTATCTTCGTGCATGTATGACATTTTATTCTCAACAGTAAAGCACTTTGTGATCTTATCTGTGAAAAGTGCTACACAAATAACATTTACTTACTTACTTGAATTACTCTATGTAGTCAGTAAACTAAAACATAGGAAAATACCTGAGTTACACTGAAAATACAAAACGCAGAGGATAATATTATAATAAGTGGTAATAAATCACTACAGAAAATTTGATTGTGGACAAAAAAATTCATCTGAGTTGCCACAAAAATAATTCTAGGCCTTTAACTCCTTATAAGGCACTCGTAGAAATACTCTGAAATTCAAAATTTAAACCTTTGTGTGTTATTAGAGGACATAACAAGACTTTATTTCTTTTGTGAAATTTTTCTAAAATTTTCATTGTTATGTAGAAAATCAGGAAGAGAGGTGATCGACACGCACATCCAGTAAACAAAAGGTGTGCACGATCCCAAAAAAATAGTTGAAAAAATGAAATAAGGTCTGCATAACCTGTGAGCGCCCAAAATAAATGTGGTGAATACATTTCTGGGAGCTCACAGGTTGTGTGGACCTAATTTCATTTTTTCATGTAGAAAATCAAGGTCAGTGAAGTTACCATATTTGGTTCCTTACTCCTAAGTAAAAATAAACTAAAAACTAAAGGAAGAACACATGTAAGGTGGAAGAAACATGTATTTTAGAACATTAGAACATCATTTTTAGAACAGTAGACCAACATGAGTGCTGTTCCAGATACCTGTCCTCATCTACATTATCCCTTTGAACATCATTCCTTACATTAGTACCATTACTTCATAGTACCTAACAAAGCAGGTACACTCACTGTTCATGCAGAGGTGGACCTTACAGACCCTGTAGACCACATTGGACCTGAGAATGTTGACCCACTGTCCTCACTGTAACTGTTACTGTCACTGTATGGTAATGTACACAGAAATAACCAAAAATAGTCACTTATCCGATAAAGTGTTAGGGGTAAATGTTTAAATGCTAAAATGTTGCATTCCTGTTGTTATTTAACAGCAAATAGTGTGGTTTAGAGATTCTGTTGGCCTGAGCGCTGAGACCAGACTTCTCATAAATCCTGTTGGTTTAGCTCATTGTTTCCTTTTCAGCTTTATTTGCTTCAGTTAATAGGATTAAAGTCTGGTAAAAAAGCAAAAACCCATTAAACCACAGAGCAACGACAAACAGATGAAGGGCTGTAAAATATACTGTGAGAAGATGTGTTTATTTTATGCTACTTAATGAATAATCAGTAATATATATAAAACCAGTAAGAAAAAGGGGCTTTCATTAAGGTTTAATTAAATAGGTATTTTGCTGGTTTTCAATTTATAGTATGAGGCCTGCATTTCACATTAGGCGTATTAAGTTAGAAACATGGGTATTAATCACTGGGGTACCCTTTCAGCACTTGGCAGATACTGTGGGTATTAAGTAAAACTATGGCACAAATTATAATTCATCAAATCACCGCAAGAACCATGTTGAGTCCAAGAAAAGAAGACGTAAAACTGCTCAAAAATGTGAAGAAGCTTGCATAAAAATAAACCCAGCACAAAAAATTAATAACTGTGATGGAAAAATGGCTTCCTGCATCTCTGGAAAAGGACAGAGGATATTGAAGAGGCACGGTATAGACTCATACACTAATGTAAGGTATTGGGCTTGACATTAAATGCTAAAACAGTAGATGAAGCTAAAATGAGATGTGTATGAGTCTGATGTATGTGAGCAGAAATGGAGCATTAGGGAGTCTACCAGCAGGTCTCATCACACATGTATGCACACACACACACACACAAACATAGGCACACATACTCTTGTCCGCCTCGCTGCACTCTCCACACCTCAATAATTCATTGCCGCTAAAATAAAAATGCCATCATCTCACAAGCAAAGAGACTCAACACAATCAAAGATTATTCTCCATGGTCCTCCTCAAACAGATCAAATCAACACATTAGCTTCATTGCAGACATGCACACCTAACAAAAACCTCTCAACAACTGGGCTGCCTTTGAGTGATGCAGATGACTGAGCTGCTGCACCATCAGTCCAGAGTCCAGAGAGAAAAAAGCATCTGAATTCTGCATCCTGTAGGTTCTTTTTTAGGGTAGTGAGGTTCACTGAGTAAATTATTCAACGCCTTGCCATCTGGGGTGGCCCGAACTATTTAGGCTTCTGCTGTCCACGGCTTTGCTCAGTCTACTCTTGTCAGTTAGGTTATAAAAACTGACCATGTGCCATTCATAGCCATCTGCAGCCTCACTCTCAACCCACAATGTCCTTTTTTCATGAAGATTTGTGTGCAGCTTGGCATATTTTCTAATTATGTTTGCCCCCTAGCTTTATTTTGATGCTAATATTTTTCTATACAATATCTTTAATATACAAAATCTTTCTGTCCACACTGTATAGACAATGTCAGAAGGGTCATATGCCTGTTATTAGAACCATTTTAAGTATTTAAGACCTGAACAGCTGCTGGTGACTGAACATCTACTGATCTAGTTTGATCATTTATGAACGCTTAATAATCCAGATCAAGTGCAGTTTCTCAGCTTTTTAGAAGGAGTTGACTAGAGGTTCCCCAGTGAATGAGGAAATACCATCATTTTAACCAGTAAAACCCATGTAGTTTGACAAAGGGCAGCAGTTGTAGACACGTTTTCATGTTCAGTTAATGATATATTCTGCCAAAACCGACACTTTTTGTTCAATTTTCTTAGTCTTGATATAATAACCTTCAAATTTTCTATATTACCAGTAAATTCAATATTGGAAAATATGTGAAAACCCATGTAGTTAGATGTAGTTGGACAACTGACAGTGGTTTTAGAAACCTGTTTTCATGTTCCGTTAATGACAGATTTTGCTAACTTTTTCCTCTTTCTTTAGTTTAATAATCTTTGAATTTACATCCACGTGGTCAGTAAATTAAATGTGGAAAATACCTTCTTTTCACTGAAAATGCAAAATGCAGAGGATAGATGAAGATGAGAAGATGAAGAAAAATTTATCTGGAAGTCATTTAAAAAATAACTTGAATTCTTTCAGGGTTGATTTTACACAACTTTCACCTAAATATGCCTTCTGCAGCTCAAGATCTTCCCCTATTTTCATATTTGTCTCTTTTCAAAGAGCAACAATGTCAAGTCAAGTGCTTTCCAATGATGACTAACTGTTTACTTTTAAGTGTTGACTCACTACTGCAGCCTTGCAAAGGGAACTTGTGAGAAACAAGAGCAACAGCCCTTTAATAACACCATGACTGAACTTGGAGCTGCATTTGTCTGCCCACCCACATATCAAGCTTCTTCCCAGAGGCTACAAAGGAGAAGAGTCAGGGTTGCATGCAACATTCTAAACACAACCATGTGTGGGTTCCCATGTTGCACTCCTAGGCAATTTGTAGACATTTAATGAACACAACATATAACTGGAATAGCTGTAGAGAACATTAGCAGCTTAACTTCAGCATGAACCTGCTGAGAGACACACAAAAGACACAAGACAGGAGAGAATGATGAGGAAAGAAATATGTCAGGGTACAGTATAAGAAAAGCAGTCTGGATAAAGTGAGATGAAAAGGAGTCAAACTGAAAATGTGACATGCAGGAAGGGACAGAAAGAGACACAAAAGACCTGACAGGAGACAGAATGAGACAAATCCATCCCAACAAAGTGGCTGACTGGATTTAGTTGTTTTACTGTAGTAGGAAGGATGAAGTCAGATAGAAGTGACAGAGACACAGTAATGAATTCCTCTTATTGATGACAGAGAACAGGTGATACTGATGGAGTCATACCAGTAGAAAAGAGACCGGGTCAAAAAAACATGGAGAGAAAGGAATCATATTGATTGATTATTCTGTATGTACATTAGCCGGTGTACAAAATGAAAAATCTGACAACCACAACTGATCCTAAGATCCTGAGTATTGTATACGAGTATTGTAGTCGTAAAAGGTTAAGATAAAGTCATGATTAAAAACTAAGAACACATTTTTGTTGCAGAATAAAAAGGTCAAATCTGAACTCTATCTGTATCATAAACCTTAATCCTTACTGTTGGAGTAATCTGCTTAAAATGCAACCTTGCACACAGAACTATAGTAATCAATACTATTAATTATGACTTGTATCTATTTCCATTTGTACAGTTAGATGAGGTTTATTTGGAGGTAATAGGCAATGGAGAGCTTCTGCAGAGGTTTTTGTTTTCCTCAGAATGCAATCTTTACATTCATTCAATGGCTAATTTAAACACCTTGAATTAATTTAAATTTTGGGGATGATTGATTTTATAAAAACACAGTTAATGTAAGAACAAGGAAAACTAAAACCTCAGCTACATGATCTATCTATCTATCTATCTATCTATCTATCTATCTATCTATCTATCTATCTATCTATCTATCTAGTCCTTGGCACACATCCCAGGCCATTAGACACAGTGTGGCCCTGTAAATACTATTATGTGGCTTTACCAACTTAATTCAGACCCATGTGTGTTTTCAATTACATTCAAACTCTGTTTAATGGGCCATGATTAGACCACAGTGCCAAATGGGTTCAGATTATTGGATTTGTTTAGTGAAGGGAAGGGAAAGAGGTAAATCTAACAAGCTAAAACACCCCTCTCAAAGTTCACACCCTTATCCTACGCGCACATAAAGCATGTCCATGATGACTCTTGAGGTTGTGAAGAAGACCAAGTTAGTTAATTGAGGCGTGTTGAATAATCACGTGCTGAAGGAGTCTGACGCAGAGAAGCGACACTACTTTCCCCACTGGCTCGTTTTCCGGTAAAGCATGCTCTATCTGATCCAAAATGTGCGTAAAACATTTTAATAGTAACCTCGTAAACTGGTTTTGTCCCATATTAGGATTGTAGTGGTGTTAATGAGTCATCACAGTCATAATAGTCATATAGATTGCAGTGGATGTCATGATACATATGTTAATAATTGGAATGACAAAGCTCAGATAGAGTAGGTAATAGTATTTTCACTACACATCCCAGTTTCGTTGGATTAAAACCCCCTTTACGCAAAGTACAAACCCCACTGTCCCGTCCTGTCCCGTTTCAGGAACATTTATAAAGGGATTACTCACTTGCCACGGTGAGAACCAGGAGAGCCAAGGCTGCTTTCACCGGGACTGCCATCGCTTCCTCCCCTCCAGTGCGACACACACACGCAAACTTACAGATGTTGACTGTCTGAGTATGTTTTTTTTTCCCCTTCTTTCTTCTTGTGAAGTAAGTAAGAAGTGAATCACAAAGACAAAGATAAGTTAGGTTTACAGCGGCGTCATTCCAAGGGATTCTGCAGATGACGGCTGAGGCTTGGAGGCATGGAGGACTGAGTGATGTCTGAGCCGAGAGATGAAGGGCTGGATGATGCTTTCTGCCAGAGCGCACCGACTCCTCCGCTGGTCCTGGAGCTGTGATTGCGCGCAGAGGAAACCGGCTGCAGAGGACAGACTCCCCCCTTAATTCTTCCTGAGCGATGCAAACAAGGTTTTTTCGGAAAATATGGGACAGCAGCTAGTGGGGATACGCCAATCCTGTTATGGCCGAAGCAGCCATTCTTCAGATAAAAGATTTAAGCGCCCCGGTCTTAACAACGTCCTGCCCGCCCAGTGCGCTGCCCCGCCGGGCGTCAGTTTCACTCTGTGCCGTCTTGATCGACACAGTTTGACATCTGTGACAACAAACAGGAAGCGATAAGAGTCAGAAATCTCCCACGGGAAGGCATTTATACCCAGCAGCCAAGCCAAACCCTTTCTTCGCCAATTAAGCGTGAATTCCTTTAGTGTAACTTCAAGTTCATTAAAACAGACTTTTTTTTTTAATGATAATCCGAAGAGAGCAGCTACATGAAGTGTTTCTGTTTGATCTGTGGCCAAAAAACACAAAAAGAAAACTTAGGTCATTTCTGGAAAGCAAGTTATGAGAAAGTAAAAACATTAAAATCCAAAAAAAGTGAGGTTGTGTGGATGCAGGTTTTTTGGCATCAAGTCAGTACAGGCCTTATCTGGATTACGCACATGGAGTTTGACGCATGGTGCATTCCTTCTTCACAGGATGGTTGGAGGGTGAGGGTGTGGGAGGTGGAGTCGGGTGGGGTCATAACATTTATGCGGTTGTCATACTATTTTAGCAACCATTTTACATTAAATAAAATGGTTGTTTAGAGGGTTTTACAGACGTTATGGAGTAAGTGTCCTCCACAGAACCTTAGAGGTGGTTAGAGGTTAGAGTTCACAGCAGCAGCAGAGACCTGGACATTATCTGATTCACCCATAAGGAGCCAGTGGGACATTTGTGGCAGTGGCCCAAATTAGACCCAGACCCTGGAAAATAAATTTGGTCTTTTTTTACATTAAATAATTGCCTTGATTGGAAACACCATAATGCAACACTGTTTTCAGATACATTTTCTTATTTATTTATTTATTTATTTATTTATTTTTTGTAATAGAATGTATTTTGCAGTGGTTAGTATTTTTTTAAGTAAAGCAGTGAAACTCTTGTCCACTATGGAGGACAAAAATGCATTGCTGGGTCTCAGGAGGATATTTAACCACCCTTCAGTGATTTATTACCATTTATTGTAATATTATCTTCTGTATTTTGTGGGGTTTTTTTTTCTTTTCAATGAAAACCAGGTATTTTCCTACATTTAATTTCCTAATCATGTAGATGTTCATAAAAGCTCAGAGTAACGTTCTATTTTATTACATCAAAAATAGAGAAAACTGAAGAAAAAGTGACTTTTTCAGTTAAATTGTCATTAACATTACATAAACCCAATGTGTCCATGCTGTGTCATTGATCCAACTCCGTGGGCTTTACGGGTGAATCGATGTTGTAGAAGATGACAGTGTTTCCACGGTAACTATTGAGCCCTGAACGTCCAAATGACTCATAGCTGATGACCATGAAAAGATGACAAACTGTATTTTATGCCAGTTATTTCAACATATTGATAGGTTTAGTGGTTTTTTGAGTTATTAAACGTTTTAGATAAGTAGATGATTTTGGTCACCAGTGGATGCTTGGGTTTTTATGGCTTTAAAACAAAACTAAGCACTTGATTTTAGGGTGTACTAAAAGTGTGATGTGTAAATTTCTGAAAAGCTGGTGGCTAAAATCTGCCTGCCTGTCATTATAGCAAAATCATATTACTAGTCATGGAAGTGAGTCATTGTCAGTGTTGTGCATACACCTGAAAAAAAGAAGTGTTGAGTTTTTTCCCCTTATGTTGCATTTATATCCACAGAGGGAACATGCTCCGTCATGGAGTTGCATCATCACATTTCTGTTAAGAACCGGGGATGTATTATTTCAGCCTTCTGCTCCTTTTTCCATTTTACAAGTGGCATCCAGCTATTAAAGGGGTTTTATGTGATACTGATTTTCCAAACTCTCAAAGGAAGGAGGAAGTTACATATCAGAACACTCTTGTGCTACCAGAACCACCAACAAATCAATGCTATATACCACAGACTGTATCACTTACTGAAAGTATTAAGTTCATTGTATTTAGACAGAAAACTGCCACAGTAACACCACAAATCACAAGTCATCTCTGTTTTTTGGATGCATTGTGTTTTCAGCAGAGGTGAGTAACCCCAGCTCCATAGAGTCAAAGTCCTGCGATGTATTAGTTCCAACCACTCACTGAACCAGCCCATTTTGATGAACACCACTCCTCATCCAGGTAGATGGGATAATTAACCTGTGTTAAGTGAACAGGTAGAACTAACACATGGCAGGACTTTTACTCTTATGGAGCTGGAATTACCCACCTCTGGTTTTCAGTAGCTGAACTAAATATCTGTTTAGAACAGGGGTGTCCAATCCTGGTCCTCGAGGGCCAGTATCCCGCTTGTTTTAGATGTATTCCTCTTCCAACAGACCTGATTCACATGATAAGCCTATCATCAAGCTCTGCAGAAGTCTGATAACGACTGTCAGGAGTGTTGGAAGAGGGATACATCTAAAACATGCAGGATACCAGCCCTCGAGGACCAGGATTGGACAGCCCTGGTTTAAAATCATCCAGACAAGTTCAGAACTGTGACAATTTATTCTGAACCTGAATCGACAAATGGCAAACTTAGCAAAGATAATAACGCTCCAATATAACTTTATAACTTCATAAGCATTATCATGCCCCATACCCACCATGAGAGACCAGCAGAGTGACTCACTACTCCCTCTAGTGGCCACATAAATACCATGGGCTGTTGGGGGTAGATGTATGCAGTGCATACCTCCACCGTCCAATACATCAGCATCTTTGGCATAACTTTATAGATCTTAATTCTAAACACTCTATTATAATTTTATGTCTTTTTAAATATTTGAAAGTAGAAATGTTATATATAGCCCCTTAAAATCCATCAGTGTCATCTGGGATGGAGTGGAGATCATATTTATTGTCCCATTAACTGAACATCCCTAAAGGACAAATTATTACTCCAAAAAAAATAAAACTTTCCTTTTTAAGTCCACTTTTAGTCGTCACAATCAGTCTTTATTTCAGACTCAGAGGTCCATATATAAAACAAAAAATAACAATAAAACAACCACACACATACAGTAAAATTTAACCTACGGTACATATAAGCACTGTCTCCAGTGCCTCCAAAGTCCAGATGTGCACCTGACACTGCTCTCACCAGGTCTGACAACTGCATTTATAATTTTGTCCAGCGACAGCTCCAGTCTGTCTATGCCTATTACAGTAGGGGATGAAGAGACAAGAGGCATTCAGCTTCAGTCTTAGATGTCCCTAAAATCCCACACTGAACTTCTGACATATGCCCTAGACTTCCATTAAATTTTATGACAATCAAGTGGTTGTTTCTGTGTAATATGGGCAAACAGACAGATCTCACAATCTCCTCAGCAGGGGTAAAACTATTAGAGTCGGCAGCATCACAAACAGACCCAGCAGGGCCAGAAACACCTTCAGGATATTAAAGCAAGTGTGGAGATCATCCTGGTCTACTGTTAATACTGTACAAGTTGTACAATCTCAACACTTCTGTATGGCTTAGAATGCTAGAGGATGAACGAGGGTGAACTTAATACGATTCATCAATCAACAAATACAAGAAAAATTAGACCCAGAGTACCAACAATGTTTCCTCCGAGGTTTAGAAACAAAGGCAGCCAACGTACATATACATTCAACTACATTCCATTCTGTCATCATCCATGCACTGAACCATTTCTGGAGTCTTTAATGAAATATACTCATTCTAAACAATCATAATAATGAGAATACAAAAGAAAATGACGTTCATTCTTAACTTCACCTTATTCACACAATTCACACAACCTGTTGACCTCCTGGATGATATTAGAACAGTCATCCTCAGCAAGGAGGAATACCCCTTGGCTGGTTTTGGCTGGTCTGGTCCCTGGGCTGGGGCTGTGTTGCTGGGGGGATGGAGGTCGTGTGAGAAGGTAATGGTGTCTCCCCCTCCTCGGGCTCTGTGTGCTTGGCTCCACCCCCCATATCAATATTATTCTAAATTAATTAATATAAACTCAAATTGATATGAACTGATATAAATTATTATAAATATTAAATTATTTAACCCATTTTTACTGTTATTGTGGCTTCCTCCGTTGCTACCGCCACCACAGTAATACTAGCAAATTAGACTATTAGTATTATTACTATATATTGTTATGTTGTTGTTATTATCATTATCATTATTATAACAATTATTTGCCCTCTCAACCCCCCCTCCTCACTTTCATTCACTCCCCCCCGCTTCTTTTTTCCCTATCGCACCTAATCAATCTATATTGCTTAGTTGCTCTTTACGTTTATTATCTTTTTCATTATAATATGATGTTGTCACTGTTGGTCATTATTTTTTTGGTTTGTTTGTTTGTTTGTTTATGTGCTTGATTTGTCTTTTGTTTATTTGTTGTTGTTGTTCTTGTTTATCTTTCTTCCCACTATGTCTCGTTAACTGTATCATGAATAAAAGGAAAAAAAAAAAAAAGACCAGCCAATCTCACTGACAACTGCACAACTAAAGATTTTTGACTCCTGGTTAAATCGGCAGTGTCATAATGTTCAGGACCAGAAGAATGCTTGATGTGAATATAAGTAATTTATCATAATTTAGGCTTTCTTAAAACATCATTTAACCTTGTTGCTTAAAATCTAGTAGTTTTCTTCTAATTGTGTTCATGCTAGACAGTACATTATCAATTCAAGTTCCTCAAAAAATAGCAAAGGTCTCTGTGGTCAAAGGAGATTTGTTCAATTTACACAGAAAATGTTTTTTAATCACCTTATTTTCTGATATTTTTAGCAAACTAAACTACAGTTTGGACATTTGACATGCATTCATTCATTTTCCAAACCATTTAATCTAATAGAGGGTCACACAGATGTTGGATCCTTTCCCAGCTCCCAACAGGTAAAGGAAGGGTATATGTCACTAAGCAAGACTGATATATAGACGGACAACCATCAAGCATGTCTTTACATAGTGGGAGGAAGCCAGAGAACCTGTGATTGTACTGAGATTGAACCCAGGATTGAACTGTGAGGTGACAGTGATAACCACTGCACTATCATTTGCATAATTGATCTAAGAATCCAATCCCATCTCAATCCAGTCACCCTGAACTGCCAAAGTAGGAACAAACTTATGAACACCAAAAAAGCATTGCACAGCTCTGTTCTGTATAGAATCTGCTGTTTTATGGTCTTTAAACCTTCAAATCCCAGAGGAATAGTTAAATACTGGGGAGACACAGGCATCATAGGGCTGTGAATAAGTAAAGAACCCAAGGACTTTATAGATTTTAACTTGTAAACCAATGTTCTCCATGCTGAATTTGCTTCATGAACTTTAACAACAGCTTCATTTATCAAAAAAGTCATTCAGAATAAAACCCTAAATCTATACTCAGATGTATACTCTAGTATTACAGGACAAAATGTCAAATTTTGCTTGCTTGCAGCGTAATATCATTTGTCCTAAAAACTGATATTCTGTGTTTTGCTCTGATTTATTGAGTCTCCATTTGTCACACCGGGTTCCTAAAATCAACAAATTGTCAGCCCTCCACACACCCAGTGCTGTTTCAAATGAAGAATTACTTGCTCAGTGCAACCAAGAGAGCATGGGGAACATCTTGAAGAGGAAAAGGTGGAGGTGCATTGGTGATATAAGGCAAAAAAGAGCAAGGTAACATCAAATGGACAGCCCTTCACTGAACATCAGTGGATGACGCAAGAGAGGAAGACCAAAGAACACTTGGGCCAGAACAGTGGAAGGACTGAAGAAGATGCAACACACCAGGGGGAGCATGCTGATGCTCGCTCAAAAGAAGCTGGGGTGAAGATGATTTATTACCTCACATCCCAGAAGATTTAACAGACCAGAAAAAGAGCAACGAAACATGTAAGTATGCAGGTTGATGAAATATTTCATTTAAAACTCAGTGTGTGTAGTTGGTACATGCATCTGTCATATATCAAATCAAAGTTAATTGTTTATATTTATGTTAACACAAAGACAGACTATACTAATAGCATTACAAGCTAAATTTAATGACTGTAATCTAATCCGCCCTCATCAGCTCCATCCTCTGAGCTGCAACCTAAATATATTTCTCTTCCTCTGTGAACTTCGAGTGAAGTCAAACTGTGTAGGCAGTGAACACCGTCTGCAGTGGCACATCCATCAACAGGACAAACAGTGACAGGCAGTACTTTTTATTGTGTCTGATGTGGTGAGGAAACCTCAGCTGGTGGGTCAGGGGTTTGTCGAGGGGTAGTTTTATGTGTGTGAGATAGAGTGTAAAGGCTGCAGGCTTGTTCACACTTCAGTGCAGTAACTACATCAGATGTCCCTTTGGTAATGTGAGGAGAGGAAAGAGCAGGAGGAGGACTTTACTTGAAATTTGGTTCATGGAATGACTCCGGCTAATTATTTCAGACTGAGAAGAGGAGGGGCGGGAGGGGTGCAGGGAAAGATCCATGAGGAAAACAACCAAAGATAGAGGGATAGGAGACACTGTGGTAAAAGACTTTAAAGATGAATGATGGGTTTTATAGAGAAATGATAGATGGACACTCTGATATCTCTCACCTGAACCTTGGCTTCTTCATACAACTGAGACATTTTACGGTTCATACATTTATGCATAGACGCCACAAAATTAACCCCCAGTCACAGCCCCAATTGCAACTAAATTCTATTACCTCCCCATCACTCCACATTACAGGCACACTTTAGCATCCTGCCTCCCAAAGTCCCCGCCCGTCTCTTCTAATGAACATTATCTCCGCATCCTAAAAGCAATGGAGAGCAGCAGAGGGAGGCCAAATTTAATCAGAGCTACTTAGAGCTCACTGTGGGGTCTGCTGGGGCTCGGAGAGGAACAAACACACACACACAAAGGCTCAAATCTATGAACACTTTGTTCTGGTAATTAGGAAATTAACATATCATATTCCCTCAACCATTAAGTACACATGATGTATATACTATGCATGTGTTGTCTATTTTCCAGCATAAATTGACATCAAGCTTTTAGACAAGAGAGCTTTCTGTGTGTTATTCTTTTACAGTGTGGAAGAAAACACCTTGCAATAACCTGGCACTCACTCAAGATGACAGTAGTCAGAGAATTTTCCAATACTGAAGATGAATATTGAAGATTCGGTGCAGATACTGATGTATGTAGGCTTCAATACTGGCTCCTAACTAATACGAAATGTTTTTCAGTACCCAAAATATTTATTTATTTATTTATTTATTTATTTATTTATTTATTTATTTATTTAAGTGCTGTCAAATGATTAAAATGTTTGAGTTGCTGTGGATTAATTCAAATTTAGCACAATTAAATATCACTCATTAACCTATATTAATCACATTTCATTTTGCAAACAGACTCAAGGACAAAGGGAAGATATATGCACTTAACATTTTTATTAAACACCTTCAACAGTTTCAGCAAAACAACTTTAAACAAAACTACGTGAAACAACTGTTCCGTCTTGTTTTTTTGGGGGGTTTTTTTGTCCTCATATTTCCATCCAGAGGGCCAACATGCTGTTTAGTGTCTTCCATCTTTGTGGGTTGGTTCTGCTGCCTGTCACTACCGAATCAACTGTCCATTTGCACATGCACGACGATAACTCACGTTAAAATTTTTAATCAGATTAATCATGATGATGGATTAATCCATGTTAATGCATTCATTTTGAGAGCCCTAATTTATTTATTTATACAAAAATACAACTGAAAAACAACTCCAATTCCCCAAAAAATTTAGATGCTTTGTAAAATGTAAATAAAAACAGAGTGCACTGCTTCTTAGATCTCATAAACCCATGTTTTATAAAACACAGAAAACATAATAAATGCATTATTTTTAGAAAGAAAAAGTCTAATTTAGAGTTGTTGCTCTAAAACCTGTATATAGGCTACCTTTCAGCATTGATGGTGTCTTTGCAGAGGTTGCCCATATGTACTAATGCATCCCCATACCATCACAGATACAGGAGTGTTGATCTGCTACAATCCTATATCAGACAGGAATGGGACAACATTCCTCTACCAACACTTCAGTAAATGGTCTCCTGAGATCCCAGATGTTTACAGGCTGTTGTTAAAAGAAGAGAGATGATACAGTGTGGTAAACGTGGCTCTGTCCCAACTTTTTTGAGATGTGTTATCTATTTATTTATTTGTTTATTGTTAAAATTGTTTTCTATTGTGGAAAAAAAGAGATTTGCAAATCATTGTGCTCTGTTTTTATTTACATTTTATACAATGTCACACCTTTACTAGAATTACAGACACATTACAGTTACCGATCTATTGCATTTGTGTTTTTCTTCACTCAAAGCAGTTTCACAACATATAAAAATCTACTTGCCACTAATCTTCATTCTGCTAAAATTCTGTCATTAATTAAAGACGATTGTGAGTGTTGAATGCACAAACACAGATAAGATTTACTCCTTTACTGTCAAACCTGTGTCTGTGTTATAAACATATAGAAGTTCAGCACCCAGCCCTGCTCATCGAGTCACGTTCATCCATTGTTTTATCCACTTGAATCTGATCAAGTTTTTAATTGTCTCATATTTGTTTTGTTTATACAATTTCAGTGCTTTATTTAAAGACTCTTCTTCAATGTAAATACTGTACTTTCATTTCACATTTGCATAATCGTTCACCATTTTACGCCCCACAACAATCTGATCTCTCACAGAGCTGAGCCACTCTATCATCCTAATCGGATTAACTCTATACTGTACACAGCTCAATATGTGCAGCCCATGTAATGCATCATCTCTGCACATCCACACATCTACGCCCAGTGTCTCCTTTTCCACACAGCCTCGTGGTTTGACAAAACTCACCACATCTGCTTCTATTCCCCAAAAGCTGAATCATCATATTGTGTATCATTTTACCGCATCAACTTTGTTTTAGCTCACCCCTTCCCCACCAGCGTCCATGTGCTTGCCTCCAGGCAGCACAGTCAAAGACGGCGGCCAATTCCCCCACTGAAATGTTATCATAAATTCATATCACTAGGGGACATTTGTGCCTCGGACTGACAGTATGAGATGGGGTTTTGTAAATTCAAGACTGGTAACCTGTCACAGCTGGTCATTGTCCTGCTCCGGTGGGACAGATTCACTATGATGGGACCTCCCGGATGTGTAGTGATGAACGCATCTCATCATCTATCTCATCTTCCTCTGCTGTGCTCCTCACCATTGTCCTTGCCTTGAGCATTTATTTGCACTCTTTGTCTACTTTGAGATGTTTTATTCCATTTGTGTGTCTGCTCCTGTTTTCATCTTCCCTTATGTCTTCTTCTCTGTGCTCCTCTGTGCTTTTAACTCCTGCTTCTTGAGTCCCCCAAATACCCCATCGCTCTCCTCTCATCTGTGTTAAACCAAACAAGCATGCAGCCCCCTGCTGAGCTCTCAGGGGGTGGGAGAAAAATGCTAGAAAAATCATGGGACTCTTATCATGGTTGAGCTCAATTAAATGTTCTGACGATGCCTCCAGCTTCAGAGCATGTCTCCAAACTGCTTCTGGGTGTCCCAGCTGCTATGCTTCATCTTGACTGATTTGTTTTTCTGTCAAAGTTTAAGCCAGTTGGATTTTAGTGACAGCTCTGTGTTTGTTTCCAAATTCATGGGAGATTTATTGTATATTATACTATATTATTTCACAGTATATGATATTGTATCATCCTATACTGGCACCAAGTATCAGCATTAAAACTCCCTTCTCTCATTACGTCTGTGTGTGATGCCACACATGGACATGGAAGTTGCATTCAGATATGTGTGTTCCTGATCCTCAAAGACCTAAACAGCAACTGGTGACCTAAAGCAACTACTGATCCATCATTTTAATAACTTTCGAACCATTAATCTTATCAGTACATTTAACCATAACAATTCGAGTAAAAATTTAATTCCTCATTTTTTCCACAGTATCAAATAGATATCTTGGACATTCAGAGGCTCCGTGGTGAACACTGAAACCCAGTCATCTTCTCCAACATTGATTTACCAATAAAACCCAGTATTTGGCAAATGACAGTGGTTGTAGGCTGTTTGTACATTCAGTTAATTATATATATAATTTTCAAAGTTACATTTACTTCAGTTTTCTCTGATGTAATCCTTTTGTACTCTGCTTTTAAGAACATCATACACAATTCATAATCAGTAAATTAAATATAGGAAAATACCAGCAATTCACTGGAAAATGCAATCATAAAATAATAATGATAAATATTTCGGGAAAGATTAGATGTTGAGTCAAATTCATTTGGAAGTTGTCACAAAAAAGGTTGAGGTCCTTGTCTATACTTGTACTTTCCACCTAAATTAAATTAATTAATTAATTAATTAATTAATTAATAATAATAATAATAATAATAATAATAATAATAATAATAATAATAATAATAATAATAATAATAATAATAATAATAATGCTATCCATTTCTATTTTACAAAATGTTCACACTAGAATGAAAAAAAAAACCCCAAAACATTCAGATAAACCTTTTTTTGGTAGACTTTAGATAACATTGGCTGTAGCAGACAGGGGTTTTAGTCATAAACTTTAAGAGCAGCTGCAAGTGACATTATGAACTATAATCACATTAAATATTGCTTCGGCTTCACTTATATGGACCAAAATATTAGGACACTTCAGACCTACAGCTTGGACTTTCCTTTCTTGTTGATCCTAAAATATTATTATGATTTTTTTTTTTTTTTAATTACATGTCAGTTATTATGATAACAGATGTAAAATCAGTATTTCTGTAAAGTTTAAAGGCTGAGTTTTCTTTTTGACTGAGAAAATTTTGTAGAACAGTATAAGATAAGATAAGATAAGATAAGATAAGATAAGATAAGATAAGATAAGATAAGATAAGATAAGATAAGATAAGATAAGATAAGATAAGATAAGATAAGATAAGATAAGATAAGATAATATGAGATGAGATGAGATGAGATGAGATGAGATAAGATATGCCTTTATTAGTCCCACAAGGGAAAATTCCAGACTTATATTTATAGTATATAGCATATATTATAATGCTAAAATATTCAGTGTTGAGTAAAATTAAGTTTAAAAAAAATCAAAACAAAAGCAACAAAATTAACCATACAGACAGAATACAAAAAAGTTTATTGTACACTTGTTAAATTCTGTAGAACTGACAACAGGACATGGGTAATAAATAGATAATTCCTGCTTTTTGGCTTTTTTTGGGTATTTTTTCCACATAGCTTTTGCTAAGAAGGAAACTTTTTATCACAACAAATCACTGAAACAGTAAAAATGTGAATGTGCAAGTTGATCAAATGTTGGCGTGGCCTCACAGAGCTCAGGGTGTGGAGTGGAGTGTACATGCATGGCTGCTCTGTCTCTGTGGCAGCACTGGCAGCCCTTCTGCACATAAAGCCTCTTGTGTCATCTTTACTGCAGGCCAAGAAGATTCAGCACTGCGTATAATCCAGAGTTGGACTCCATGTACATGTGCTACAGAAGAAATATGACAGCATTACACAATCCAGCATGGTCCTTTGACAAAGTCACATTCTCTGGCCGAAGACGAATGAAGACGACAAAGAGGCGGAGAGTTTGAGGGTAAAGGGATGTGATCATGAATCAGCTCAGGTTTGAGTCCCGGTCTGCAGTAGGTGATCTGTGTTGGATGTCATTCCTTTCTCTGTATTTGCTCTGGTTTCCATCTGTCTGTTGTAAAGTTAACACCAAAAACTTTGAAAAAGAAATTTCAGATACATGAAAACCTTTCAGTGCGAGTTTAATTCCTCCCACAACTGAGTTCATTTTACAAATCAGTTTTTCCTATTGAAATTAACTGAAATATAAATAATCCATTCCCCAAAAACCAACCAAAAATCATTTTTTAGGGTTTTTAAAACAGGAAAAGGGCAGTTAGAAACAAAATGACAATGATAAAAACATAATGAAAGAGAATGTAAAATAATTAAACTGGTTTTATTCATTTATTTACCTTAAGGATGAGATGATCTGTGTGCGAGGGAGATGGTGGAGGGGGGAGGAGAAGGAGGAGAATTCAGAAAAAAAATTGTGAGATCACTATGTTGCCTCAACAAAATGAACATATGAACTGAGTGAGGCTGCTCCTATTGGGGGGAACATGTGCAAGCTCAGCGCTGACTAGCATGAAGCTCACTCGTACTGTGGATTTCCACTCGTAATTCAAGACAAGAATACACAGGAGACGCGGCTCATAAAGCAAATTCCTCGTACAATCGTTCACTCATACTGTGAGGCTCTACTGTAGTGACAAAGATAATGTCTGTAATATTGTTTTATTATGGAAAATAAAAGAATGTTTTGTGCATTTTTTTATGTTTCATGGGTTTTAGGAGACAAAAACAATTACTTTCTTACATCATTATCTTATATTGAATTATTTCGTCTTCTTGCTTGTTATGTCTTACAGATTTTCTGTTATAGCTTCTTGTCTTTTCGTTGTCAGAGCACTTTGATGCTATGTAAATAAGGTTATCATTACAGTTATTGTAATTATCATTACTTCTATTGCAATTACTATTATTTCTTTTGCTTTTCTTATTTTGTTGAGAGTTTGTTATATCTAATTCAATGGAAAAGTCCACAATATTGTCAATAAAATAAAGTGTACAGATAAAATGATAAACTTCATGTTACTTCTTGAGAGCAGGATGTGATTTACAGGCTAAACTTTGGCTGTTGTTGGCCCATAAACAATTACAATGCAGATTTTTTTCTTTTCAACTGATATGACCTTGAAACTATTAGACAACCTTCCTGGTTATTTTAGGACTAGACTATAATCACCCTCTCGTTTGGGGAAAACAGCAGAAAGTGATTCACTACTGAAGTCAGATGCTTCTTTAGTCTTTTGGGCAGATGGATCTAAACATTACAAACAATAGAACCACAACATGACCAGAACAGCTAAAGAGCCCTTACAGGTATAATACTGTATGTGTGTTCATATTGCGTGTTCATATTTTTATCCATAGATCTGTTTTCTATCTACAGTCTGTGCAGGAGTCTGTCTATATTTTGAGTCGGGGTGAAATGCACATGTGACTGTTCATGTCACATTTCCAGAGGCTCTCACATGAACATGAACACTCATGAATTATAAGGTGTTCCATACTGTAGCTCTTTTCCTGGAAGGACTTTAGACCTGCTGAGAAACATTATATACTGCAGGATTCAGTAAAACAGAATACCTGTGGAGCTGTGTCCTTCACTGGATTAGTTACAAACACACAACTGACTGACAGAAACACAAAATGAATGGATTCAGATGGTTTAAAGCAGTCTTTCACAGAGATTTTTTTTTTTTGACGTTTTCTCTTAAAAAGGAACCTCTGCAATCCAAATCACAACAGGCCAGTTATAGTCCTTTTTCCTTATCATTACATAAGTAAAACAAGAAAAGCACTCGGAGAGCACAGACCTCCGCCAAGACAGATCTGCCCCCTCCCCCGATCACCACCAAAATTTAATAAGTTGTTCCTTGTGCCAGTAGCAACATTTCCTGAAAATTTCATGAAAATCCGTCCATAACTTTTTGAGTTATCTTGCTAACAAACAAACAAACAAACAAACAAACATGCAAACGCGCAAACACACAAACACACAAAGCAAAGTGATCACAATATCCCCTGGTGGAGGTAATTAAACATTATGAAGAGGTGTCTGACAAATCACAACTTCATTTTATATATGTTACTGAAAAAAATATGTATGCACACTGTTTAAACGACACAAAATAACTACATTTAGGTAGAATTTAACACCCTCTCATCAGTAAAATAGATATAATGTTCACCAGAACAGAACTGAACAACAGAAACATTCAGGGTAATAAAGATAACCTATGAAGGTAGATTTGTTTCTTTATTATTCAATCAAAAAAAGTCGCTTTAACCCAAAAACATATTTTCAATTTAAAAAAACTTCACTTCAATCAAAAAAAAAAAAAATTGTTTGAATGCAAAAAATATATATATTTGTGACCCAAAAAAATTGCATTAGAACACTTTTTCCTTGATGGAAAAGGTTTATTTTTTGATTGGAAATATTTTTTTTATTAAAATATATAAATATATAACTATAACTATAACTATAACTATATATATATATATATATATATATATATATATATATATATATATATATATATATATATATATATATATATATATATATGTGTGTGTGTGTGTGTGTGTGTGTGTGTAGGTGTGTAGGTGTGTGTGTGTGTATGTATATATGTATATATGTACATATATATATGTGTGTGTGTGTGTGTGTGTGTGTGTGTGTGTATGTATATATTTATTTATTTATTTATTTATTTATTTATTTATTGAAACCCTAATAAACCAAACAAATCTACCTTCATAATCTTCTTTCTGAAAGTTATTTGAGATGCTATATGTTATTTCCAAGCTGAACAATCCATAGCACATATGATTTATTCACTCATTTCTTGTTCTTATCTGGATTAACTTTGATTTTTATTCAAGATGTTATTTATTTGAGCTCTTATTTAATCATAGTTGGGTTGGAGCCTTGAGTACTTATTTATCATGTTTTACTCAAACTGTTTGATATGTTGCATGTTTGGTTTTGTTAAAGTGGATGTCAACAGCTGCAAAGTAAATCTGCCTATGGGTACAAATAAAGTGCATTGACTAAACATTAAATGTCTGAAAAGTAATGGTTTGCATGAAATATATAGCTATTAAAATAAAATGCTTTTGCTGAGTTCAGAATCTGAACCATCCAATCTACAATTACACTGTATAGTTCAGTTACCAAACTAATGGAGCAGAAGGTGAATGGAACTAGAAGCGTAGACTGGCCTACTTGTTAAAACCTGAGGACAACCTCCTGTTACCCAAGCCATATGCAAACGGATCAGCATTACTCCCATAGGTTAAACCTTGCTGGCACCACAGCGTAAAGAATGGGATGTGAAGTAACTATCTGGGGCAGATCACACAGAGCGCTGCAGAGCACATGAGCCCCATGGAATAGGTCAGAGGTGGAATGTGAAAAGGTTGGTACCACAGTCCAACTTGCCGCTGAAAAGCAGCAGGGCAGAAGCTGTGGGGGGGCGGACGATACCAGGAACGTTGATGATCCATGAAAAGACAAAGGTGTTATATGTACAGTATCAGCCAGATGTCCAATCTGTGTGTAGCTTTGAAAAAAACGCTCACAGCATCAGGTAACAGCTCAGAAATAATGTGGGACAAAATGTAAGTTTATTTTAGTTAAATGTTTCCAAATGTTCGTAGGAGTCACAAACTGACCCACAAAAATGGTGAAGTTTAGATGTTACAAACAGCGAGAACAGACGGGGCTCTAACCCTTGAAGGAAACATCAACTGAGGGCAAATGAGTTCTACTTTGCCAAAGAAATCAAACACAACTCAGTGAACAGAGAGCAAAGACACAACACTGGAGTGTCACACATAGTATTTCTATATTAGTTTTGGATCTTGGATCAAGCTAATTTCATTGCCTTTTGATGTGTATCAGTCTTTTTATGTATTGTAGTTTTCTTTTTTAATATACACAGCCTGGCCAATACAAACATAAATAATCCTGTGCTGTAGTTTTAGTTTTCTTTTCTTTTCTCTTCTTTTCATATATTGCAATTTTAACTTTACTTATTTATATATTTATATGTTATACTTTAAATCTATTTTGTGTATTCATACTTTTATCTGCTGTAACACAGATTGCTGTCAAACAAAATTTCATTGTATAATCATGTGCAAATGACAATAAACGATCTATCTATCTATCTATCTATCTATCTATCTATCTAGTTGGTTTGATTAGCTTTGATTATTGCATGTATCTGCTGTAGCATAGTTTTGATTATTTCTGTCCATAGTTGCATACATTTTTGGTTAAAATCCTTTATCAATAATGTTGTATTCAGCCTGTGTTATGTGTGTAGAAAGTAGACAACATATTCAACACTGAGTTGCTTCCTCATATTTTTCTGTATAATCTGTGAGATTATTACGCTCTTGATAAGACAAGGGGAACACGATGCATACACTAACTGTGTATTTTAAATACATCTACCAAATACATAAAAATCCATAACCAAATTTAAAAATAAATGTTTATGCTTCTTCAGAAGTGAAGTAAGGAAAATGTTAAATCAAAAAAAAAAAAACGTCATGATTGAAGTGTGCATAAACTTCCTGCTTAGCACAATATTTAATATATGAAACAAAATATTCTGTTAATTGTCACTGCTGCCCTTTTAATTTATAATCCTGATTGTGCATTTTGCTGTAACAAAACCTGTGTGTCCCAATATCACCCACTAACACCATCTCCAGGAATCATCTCTACTTCACTGATATTATGGCTCTAACTGTAGCTATAGCTGTCAAGGTGGAACTAATGTGACTCATATAGTCATTTCCTACTTTGACCTGTTGAAACAGAAGCTAATACATTTCTATTGTTGTTGTCTAAAACACTTGCCTTGGAGCCCCAATTTATGAGTGGCAATAAATGATCATTGTGTGGCTTCATCAGCCCAAAATGAAAAAAGAAAAGGTCTGAAAAATCAATAAGCCAGTTGGTGTCACATGTGTCATTCATCCGCCTGAAGAACATCAGATCAGGAGGAAACTGATATGAGTCCACAACCTCAGAGGCTTTAAAATGATGACCAATGGGACAATAAAGGGGAAGGGATGAATGTGTTAAACTCAGACTAAATTAGACTAACCTTTACCATGCAGTCAGATCTGTCTGTATATTTGTCTGTCTGCATGTGTATCTCAATATCTAAAGTGTATTTTAGCTTGAAAGGTAGGTTTCTTCTATACTTTGATTCACCTCAACAATGGTCCAAATCAGGATGTAGATCTGGATACAGTTTTTAAAGGATTACCTCATTTTCCTAAGTTACCTGCTCAATACACAGTAGAAACACAGAAAGTGATGGTCTGTGATGCCTGATCATCTAGTCACATCTGTTTTCAAAGGTCATGATTTTTCATTAATCCTAACGATGACGAGTTTCCTTAACAGAACTGGTTGATAATCATTACACTAACGTCACTATCTTTAGAACTCACTTTGGCTGTCTTGCTCATCCACTATATTGCCAAAAGTATTCGCTCACCTGCCTTGACTTGCATATGAACTTCACTTCATTATGCTCTAATTCAGCATAGAATTGTCCAAAATCTCTTGCTTCAGCATACCAAAAGATTTTGGACAATTCCATGCTCCCAACTTTGTGGGAACAGTTTGGGGATGGCCCCTTCCTGTTCCAACATGACTGTGCACTAGTGCATAAAGTAAGGTCCATAAAGACATGGATGAGAGAATATGATGTGGATGAACTTGACTGGCCTGCACAGCGTCCTGACCTCAACCTGATAGAACACCTTTGGGATGAATGAGAGCCAGGCCTTCTGTCCAACATCAGTGTCTGATCTCACAAACATGCTTCTGGAGGAATGGTCCAAAATTCCCATAAATACACTCCTAAACCTTATGGAAAGCTTCCCCAGAAGAGTTTAAGCTGTTATAGCTGCAAAGGGTGGCCCGACATCACATTAAACCCTGTGGATTAAGAATGGGATGTCACGTTAGCTAATACTTTTGGCAATGTAGTGTATCTGATAAATAAGTTGTTTTTTTTTTGTTTGTTTGTTTTTTCTGTTTTGTGACCAATATCTGATTCCAGTGTGAATTGATCATGGTCCTAAACTGACTCACATTCAAAAAAATAAAAAATTAAGATGCTGTAGCTGTAGAAGAAAACACCAATTAACTCCCTCTGGTATAGAATAGTGACAAATGCCAACATAGGCTGACATTAGACTGAGGTTGCACTTACAAAAAGTCATAACTATATCTAATCTGAGACCATATAGACTAAAATATTGGGACACATCACACCTACAACTTGTAGGACTTCCCATTCCCCTTGATTTAAAATATTTTCAATATAAAAAGGTCATATCAGTTGTTGTCAATGTGATAACGTCAAGGATCATAACAAATGTCAAATCAACGAACACTAAAGGATGATTTTGCTTCCTGGATGAGAATTCAAGAAATGGTTGTTTGTGGTTTAAAATTGTTATTCATGGTCAGAATGTTACAAATATTTCAGAAATGTGTAAGTAGGACATTTAAAACAATTCTAATGATAAAACAATGGCGGTGTCTATTAAAAATAAGCAAAAAAAAAAAAAAAAAAAAAAAAAAAAACTCTGACACATTTCATAAGCATAGATGATGTAAACAAAACTAACCATAATGGTGAAACAAAACATTTATTGCAATTATAAGCCATGATTCCTCTTTGCATCATCATGTCCTCCTACATTTTTTTGTTCCCTTTATGAGGTTTAATGCCCAATACCACCATTTAATACCTTTACCCCACAACCAACCCCCATCCAATACCATCCAGATTTTTGAAAATGAAAGTTTATATTATATCTGTTTTTTATTTCATTTCTTCTTGGTTGTGTATTTCTTCATCTTTACCATATATATATATATACTGTATGTAAACCTCTATGTATTTGATGTCCTGTCTGTTTCACTGTATTTGTCTTCACCAATAAATTGCAATCATTATCACAACATAAAATTATATTATGACATTTGTCAATATTGTTTTGTTGCCCACACCCCGTTAGCAATAAAATGGCTGGATTTAATGAGTCCCAATACCGTTGTCGACAGTTTCAGATCCATGCTCATGACACAAAGCAGCAATATGCATGTCCGTATCGAAGCATGATCCCTCATCATTTTGTAATGTTTTCATTTTCTACACACATATAAACAAACTGAAGTTTTTAAAAATCTTCACTATGTCACGTTGTAAAAAATCCCCTCACTTTTAGTGACCAAAAATGACATTTACTCGTGAATAAGAAGATCAAACATAGAAAAATGTCAAAACATGGCAAACAAGTTTCAATCAGAACTGAAAAAAATCTATTTCTGTGGAAAAAATTAAATAATATAAAAAATAAATAAATAAAGTTTAAGATAAGAGTGTACTGTAAGTCTGTAAAGTCTAACAAAAATGTTTATATCTATTTGCAAGAAGAAATGGATAAAGTAACAGAGAGGAGAATGCCTTGAATGGTAATATGCATAACCACAAATGCCAGATGACAGCGGTGACAGTTAATATACATCGCTCTGACAGGTGACACCATGAACTTTGCATCCTCCTACATGGCTCACATCAGCTCCCTGGAGAGGGATTTATCCCACAGACTCAGAAGACGACTGGGGGGTCGTGCCGTCCATGTACACTGTATCACACACTGCTTATATGTATCACAAACACATGTGATGCACTCTGCCTCAAAGCTCGCCTTTCCTCACCAGCTAAATGTGTCGAAGGAAAAGCCTTTGCCTGATGATGCCTGTCCCACTGAGCCGCTAGTACAGCAGCATTTCCACTCCACCTATCCACACACACACACACGTGCACGCCAGTCTGTCTGTTCCTCACACACACACCTAAAGCCCTACTAGTGACAGTGATGGCCTGTGACAGCTCTAAACATGATGACATGGCCAACAGCCACCGAGTGTGCAGAGAGGGAAATCCCTATGAAATAAATATTACACGCACACCCGCAGACTCACTTCACTTGAAGAAAGAGGCAGGAAACAACCTGGCCTGCTGGCACATTCACATTTAACCCTCACATTTCTGCTTGCATTTGTGTGGGGATTGAACGAAAAAAGAAACCAAAAGGAAAAGAGAGGAAAAAAGAAATATACTGTGCAACCAAGTGAGTACATGCATGTGTGTGCATGTGTGAGTAAGTGAAGCCGGCAGAGCTCAGGGCCTTCACTTGGGTTTTTATATAGAAGCAGGATGGAGAATCCATGTACCCTGTCAGTTCAGGACAGTTTACACACACACACACACACATTGACACACACAATCTTGCATTTTCACATTAAAAGTGTGGGTTGTTGGCAGAAGACAAGCAGAGACTGCAAAGGTGTGAAAGCCTCTCCTTTCTATCTTTAGAAATCACAATGAGAAAAGAAGAATTAGAAAATCCTCTTAAATGTAATGGCAGAGTAAAGAAGAAAGCATTACTGTTGAAGTATTGGTGTATCGTCTTGCTGTAATGATACAAAACTGAGCTGCTTTTTGATTTGAGCTGCTTCATCATAAAGGACAAATACATTCAAGAGAAACACATATCATTTTGACATTGGCCATATACTGTGCATTCAGCTTACACACATCCAAACTACAGGACTAATCAGAAACAACGACAAAAACCAGCTTAGTCACAACAAGCAAACAGGATAAACACGTCTCCTGAGACTGCTATGATTCAATGTTCAGTTCACTCAGGGTAGAAGTAATGCCATGGCTCTATTTTCATACTTGATGATACTCATGGAAAAAGAACTTAGCCCAAAATACAACTTATACTGGATACATGCCCACTAACAGCATCCTGAAAGTTTCTGCACCCAAAATAGAAGCATCCTGGTGCTTTTTCTCTTTTCTCTTTTTCCTCTTCCCCTCTGTTTGACATAGGTTTGTCACACTTGAGCTAAATTCCTCTTTCTTCAGGACAAGCTCCCTTGAACATGTTACCATATAAGCACAGCCAGTAGACAGAAAGCCAGACTCACATGAGACTGAACTGCAACAAAAACCAGAGTGAATAAAGTCAAACCAGACCTTTAGACCAGGGCCAGCTGCAGTCTCACCGTAAGAACATTTTTTAAAATTACTTTGCCTAATACTATGTTTAGAAACATTTCATAAGCAACAAAAAGAAATGGTACATGAAGTCAACACCAACTGTAAGGCTGCAACAATATTCAGTATAATAAAACTTTAAAATAAGACACCGCTGCAGGATACTTCTGGTATTTGTCAATCCATCTTCTACTGTGAGGATGGGTTCACCTGCCATTAAACATTGAGCAGATTATGGCCTCACAAACCCAGCTGAGGGAAAGGAAGACATGAGTGAGTGGGAGAGAAAGAGCAAGACAAGACCAATATTGTTTATTCCCAGAGTTGAGTAACCGGGCAGACAGTTTTCGGCAGAAATCCCCCATCACTTCCATCCGACTGCTCCACGGCGGAAGCGGGTTAAAGGAGTGGGTGGTGAATTCAGCAAGGATGAGCAGGGAGAGGAGGAGAGAGGAAAGAAGCAACAAAGTGGTGGAGACAGTGAAGAACAGGAAGGAGGAGAAGCCAGGAGGAGGACAAGAAGTCAGGGAGCAGTCACAGGAAGAAAACACAAAAAAGGAAATAAAGAGGACGTATATGAAACAAAGGAAGGACGGGTAAAGTGAAGACATGGAGGAATAAAGAGGTGATGATGAGATTAAGGAATTAATGAAAGAGACAAAAAATCATAGGAACAGAGAAAAAAAGAGAGTGACTCATCAAGCCATGAGGTTGTGCATTCAATTTAACATGAGCTCAAAGTTGACTTATGTTATTAGAGGGAGGGCAGAGGAATTTGAAGAAATCTGGAAACCTTTACTAAAATTTATTAAGCAATAGGGTACACAGCCACCTACTGCGTCATAATGTAAATGTGGAGTTGTTCAACATGTGGAATGTCATCTTTTGTTTTTTTTTTTTTTTTTTAAAGCTGTTTCTTTTTCTTTTGCTTCTTGGTCTGTCTTATAAAATGTGTGAAAACCAATAAAAATATTTTAAAAATAAATAAATAAATAAATCATGAGCTCAAAGTGGGAAGAGGCTTTTAAACAGAGAATAAACCTGAATCACCTAAAGTATGCTTTGATAAAGGTAATCTATTTGACCACTGCAGTCTGGATACACTTATGTAGGTCAATCTAATTTACACGTTCCGGAACTGAAGGTAAGACAGTAAAAACAAAAGCCTTCACATCCTAAGTTTGGTGTAAATACTAAGGTGACATGGTACAAAAAGAAAAACAGAATTAATGTAAGGTGATGACAACATTAGCTCATGATGTGAAACGTTTAAAGTGTGTCATGATGTGATTCTTTGTCCATTTTATAGTTTCTAGTCCTTTTAACCATGACTGCTACTGACAGCACAGAATTCACAGATCTTACCAGAGGTTATTGTGTCAGTTTAGCAGAAGACACACCAAAAAGAAATGTGTTTCTACCGGCAATAAAAGCTGTCCTTGGGTGCCTACAAACTTCAAGTCAGATACCATCCCTAGTGAAAAGTGACTGAGGTCTCTGTGCCTCAAGCAGCTCTATGAAAATCAGACATTTTCTGCTGCAAAGCCCAGAGGTGACGTCTGCCTGTGGATTTCACATGCAGCTAATGAGTGTGTACAGTAACACGGTTCATTATCTGTTAATTGACAGACGGAGGAAGACAACAGGCATGTGCTGCCTGAGAAACAGCTGTGTGCAGTCAGAGTCAGACAGGCGACAGGCTGGTTTATACTGCAGCTGTATTTGTGTCATCATAAAAATAGTCAGATGAGCATTGGGCCGAAAATATGTTATATTAAGTTTATTATTGTGTCTATTATCATATGAGTCATTTGGTGTTAAAGACTCATATGATGAGTGTAAGGTAGAGCAATGACACCGTCTAGTGGCAGCTTGTAGCCATTGTAGCTCCAGAAAAAAAATGAGAAATGAGAAAAAAAATTTAAACCACCCTTGGTTTCTTCAATTTCTTGTTCATGTTAATACCTGGTACAACTAAAGGTACATTTGTTTGGACAAATATAATGACAACAACAAAAATAGCTCATAAGAGTTGATTTAAGTGCTCATATCTAGCCATTTTCTATGTTTTCTTGATAATAACCAAAATCACTTAAGGTCTTACATCACTAGCTATGGCATTTTACTGCCAAAAACAGTGTGTTTTTTTTTTTTGATGGTCTAATAATTTTTTCCATGATTGTACTTTACTTGAGTGTTTTGTTTTCTGACTACATTTTACATCCAACTTTTAACATGAATCTCAATATCTTTATTTTGAATTATTGCATCTTTACACAAGAAACAAACAGAACACAAGAAACAGAACGACTGATTTCCACCTAAAATGAATGGGGAAAATAATATATCTAGGCAAGTCTTATTGTATGCACTGATGTATACATTAACATGAGATAAAAAGGTGTAAGACAAAAACAGCACCTCAGACAAAAGGTGTCATAATTTTCTGTATTCTGCATTTTTCAAATCTTATTTTTAAAGGAGTTACATTAATTATTTTTATTTTAAAATATTTTTTTAAAAAAAATACTTTAAAGTATCCTTTTTTTTTTTTTTTTTAGAATAAAGACTTCTGACATTACATCATTGTCAATTTGTTGTATTGCAGACATGTCACTGTGACTGTGACCACTAGAGGGAGTACTGAGTCCCTCTTCCCCCATGAAGGTGAAACTAACATCAGCTGAGGATGAGAACCAGTAAGTATCAACTCACAGAGTAATCGCAAATAGAGGCACTGCCATTGTTTTCACCTCTGGTTACAACTCAAACTGTACACAAAATGGATGTGATTCGTAGTTTTCTTGTGGCTGTTTTCTGTCTAAAAACAGATGTATAATGTAAACCATGAGCTGATACAGGGCTTGAAGATGGTAAAAATAACACTATTTTACACTAACTGTCAAAATGCTGGCAACATGTGTTTGTTTGAGGAAGAATACAAGACATGACATGATACAGGTATTCAAAATAAAAAATATAAACGAGTACGACATTTAAAAAGTTCTTATCAAGCCTTTTATTTGGTATACAGATATTCATTAGATTTATACAGTATATATAGATATATGTATATATGTAACACATGTGCCACTGCAAAGTCACAGACAAAATTATGTTTGCTAAGAAACGACAGGAAAAGAAAAAAATATATATAATGTGCTTACTTTCAACAGTAGCGCTGTGAAGCACTAGTAATGAATAGCGACCAAAACCGGAATGATGAGGTAACTGCCAGGCAGGAAAACAAACAAATATAATCATGGAATAATAATAATAATAATAATAATAATAATCCCAAACAAAAAGATTAAATAGGCAACCAAGAAGCATAGTGGCAGCATGGACCCTTAGTGTCAAACTAGAGAAAAGGAATTAAGTCTATAACATACATACACACATAGTATGCATACAGACAGACAGTGCATAAACGTACAAACAGGAAGTAAAGTCAGTCACTCAAGAGAGAAATACTCTCATTGTCATTACTCTGTTGTCTGATACACAACAAAAACTCATGCTCCAAAACACCTACAAATCTCACACTCACACACATCCACACACAATCAATCATGTACCAAGGCCCTTTATCATAGGGCTGACCAATCAAAGCTTGCACAGTTGTGGTGCATGCACGTGCACACACACACATACACCCACACACACCCACACACACATGCAGCACTGCAAAACTGTGGGTCAGGCAGGAACATTATTCACAGAAAACTGTGAGGGCATGTGTGCATGTGAGCAGGGAAAGAAAAGGAAATAAGTAAAGAAAAAAAAGTCAGGCCTAACATTAGGAGAAGAGACTGAGGAATCAAAAAGAACAAGGGGAAATGGAAGAGAAAGTGCTGCACAAAAAGGCAAGATAAGGTTGTGTGTGAGAGTGTGTGTATGAGCACGCACATGTGTCTCAATAGATCAGGAACAGGCAGTGCTGAAGGTGTTTGACAGAAAATAAGAAGTGTCTAGCTCCCTCATGTGGTCACTCTGAGTCTCGCTGCACTTCAGAAGCATCAGCCCGACAAATGGGACACGTCCTGTTGGCCTGAAGACAGAACGAAAACAAAAGCTCACTTTTAAAGCCAGAATATCAAACACAAACTGAAACACCTCAACCCAAAACCACATTTATCTGTAAATTTTTTTTTTTTTTGCAGATGAAAACATAAGCATTGCATTGATTTGTAATCTCTAAAGCCTATTTCACACAGAGGGTTTGGTGATGCCACATGCCTCTAAATCATGAGACTGTGTCATGATTAACAGAACAACTTTTTCTTCAAGAAACTTTCTGGCATCTTCAGTGGGAAATCACATGTTGAGGTGTGTGCTGCTTTGGCAGACATTGGGGTTAGGGGGGGTTTGCAGATTTTACAGAGTGCTTAATGTGAGAAAATTCCGACAGAAGAACGATGTTTCTGGATGCTAAAAAGTTGAAAAGTGAGGCTTTCAAAAAACCTCTATAATTTTGTGTGTCAAAACCTTAAAGTGCTAATGTACATATTTATATTGTTCATCAACATTCTTTCCTGGATTCCTGTTCAATCATTTCTAAAAATAAACTTAAAGGAGTGATATTTAGCTTTTTTTTTTAAGTGGAATTGTGCATTTTAAAACATTTCCCTGTGGTCTACATAAACTGTAAATGCTATGCTTGCGTCTGAATTCTTCTTTAATTCAACTCCACAGGTTCATCTTCAACCCTATTTCTGAATGACACCAGAAAGGTTGTTTTGAGCGCTGGCCCTTTAAATGCAGGAGCCACTTCAGGCCCCACCCCCTCCAGGTTGTTGGCTGTGCTGCTCTGTCCCATTCAACCAACAACTGAACATTTTAGGTAATCAGCTAAAGTTTGGACATATTTTCAGTATGAACTACAACCGCTGCTGCTGACAAACAATTATGTCATACTCAGAGAAATATTCGTTGGAAGTCTTGACCTTATATGTGTAAATGTTGTGACATAACTAGTTATAGGCATAACAAATTTAGCAGGAATTAAAACGGGTTGTAGAAATCCACTCGATTTTTGTCTAAATAAATATAAAGATAGCTTTGCAGGACCTGAAGGGTTCAAATTCAAACTTTTTGAACTATTAGGGTCCAAAACCACAAATAAATGAACCAAAGACTAATAAAAGTGGGTTTAGCAAAATATGACCCCTTTAAACAAGTGATGCCAGGCACAACAAACCCTGCCCCTCACACATATTTCACCCATTATAAGTGAATGGGAAGATATTTTGAAAATCATTAAAAATTTTTACTTTTACCTACATTTTCCAAAATGTACTGACATCTATTTCTGGGTCACTGGCAATCTATAAACCCAATTTGGTGTGAACTGAACAAATAGTTTTGCTGCTAAAGTGTTAACAAACACACAAACTAACTAACAAACCAAACCAAAAACAACACCCCTTGCCTCCCCCTCCGGGGGATGGGTAATAACGATTCATTAGTGGGCTAGTATGAGACATTTTTACTGAGACATTAAACTGTATGTGTGAGGGTATGGGACTTACCCTCAGCCATTTGTCCACACACTTTCCATGGAATTCGTGGCTGCAGGGCAGGACACGCAACAACTGGCGGGACTCAAAATCACTCATACACACCACGCACCTGCAACAATAACCAATACGGTCATTTAAGTGGCAACATATGGTATCAGTTAAGAGACTTTCTGCATAATCAAGCAGACACTGGGATATAACATGTAAATACAACTAAACTGCTGTATTGAGATGGATGTCATAGGGGCAACACTCACAGTGTTTGTTCAGACTGATGGTTATTAGGATTGAACCGATAGGAGGGAAGTTGTTCAATATCTCCCTTGGTCAGTCCTCGAAGTTTGGCCTCTCCTAGACGCTCAGCGAGGTTCAGAAGGGCCTGAGGGAGTAAAGGAATAAGTACTGACTCAAGGAAAAAAAGAGAGTCCAGTAAATATATGATGAAAGTTGAGACACAGTCACAGACATACCTCGTAGTTCTCCACTTCTCCATCATCTACATCCAGCTCCAGACTGATTGCAGGGCCTGTAGGCTGGACTGGCAGCATTGAACTACAAAGATACATTCAACACCAAGGGTTTTCAGTTTTAAAAAGGAGCAAATTTACGACTCAATGTGGAAGAGCTCATATTTCAAATTCTGTCTTAAAATAACTGTCTGTGTATTTTAAGTTTATGAGGCAGCAAATGTGTTTTATCTCCTGTATGTGTTTGTTTATGTTAACTATTTTGCACAGTTATGGGACACAGTAGTGTGGAACTAATGTTCCCACAGACTGCTATTAGTAGCACACAACACAGAAAGAAATGTGTCTGACTGCTGTTGAAGTGTACATTTTTCCACCTTCATATGGCAAGAAATTAACACCTGAGTGACATTTTGAAGATTTACAAAAACGAAAGTTAAATGTTTTCCATCCTTTCAGTGAAAAGCAGCCAGTGAAGTCCATTCAATGTTAGCTGTTTATTATTTTCAATTTGTTCATGTTAAAGTCAACTTGTTGTGTTTATCATGTTTAAAGCAGAATTGGGCGTCTGAGGCTCAGGTGGTGGAGCGGGTTGTCCAATAACGGAAGAGTTGGCGGTTCGGATCCCGCTCTGTCCTAGTCAGTCCGTCGTGTCCTTGGGCAAGACACTTCACCCTTCCTGCCTCCAGTGCCACACCACACTGGTGTATGAATGTTTGGTGGTGGTCGGAGGGGCCGTAGGTGCAAATTGGCAGCCACGCTTCTGTCAGCCTGTCCAACGGCAGCTGTGGCTACAAATGTAGTTTACCACACACCAGAATGTAAATGTGAGAGCGAATGAATAATGGGTCAATAATGTAAAGCGCTTTGGGTGTCTAGAAAAGCGCTATATAAATCCAATCCATTATTAGAATGCGCAGTTGAACATGGCTCTGATTTGTATGGAATTTATACTTAAAACGGAAGCATCTGGAAATAGTGTCTTGATGAGATGACAACAGGACAATTTATCGTCTGCTTGAATTTATTGTTCTATTTCTATTTTAATAGTTCTCACAGTGGGTGTGAAAGAGGTGATCCTGCTGGGTGAACAACAGAAAATAACCCCTCAGTAAATAAAGACCAAGTTATGCTTGTGATTACTGAAAGGAGCCACAGTTAATATAGAGAGAGCTGGTCATGATTGTAAAATAAACCCCGAGAGGGTCATGCAGGATGGGGAGTCTTAATTACCCCTAATGAATACATTATTCACATTACAATAATGGTAATTTGGTAAAGAAGTCAGTAATTTACCAAATGATTCTGATATAAACAACAAAATTGAGTTAAAATTTAATTTATTGGTTCAAAAGCCGATAGTGAATATAACAACAAAGCCATGTAATAAAACTGCTTAAACAGTAGCAATACAAACAGAAGTACTCACAGGAAGTAAGGCAGGAGGCTGGGGTGGTAAGGCGAAGGTGGCAGTGGTTGTTGTGATCGATACCGTCGACCCGGGATACGTCGAGGAATGAAGTTAGGATAGGACTAAGAAGAGAGATGGACACAAATCAAATCATACAGAACAACAACAGCACAATTATTTTACAGTATTTAATATGTCGGTAGCTAATCTGTTTACCACTCCAAAGAACTCCTGTGGCAGAGGGTCGTGGGACAGGAAGTGAAGCTGGGTGGAGTGTGGGGTGAGAGCAGGGTGGGTGGCGGGGGGATAGTGGAGCCCTGCACCCAAAGACAGGTGCTCTCCAAGCAGCTCCACGTCATTTTCTATCCTCTGCAAAGGCTGGAAGATGGAGGACACATACAGAACATCAGCAGTTGATCAAAGAGACAATGACATTTCATGAAATCAGAATAGAAGGAGGGGGTGCTTCAGATTTATCAAACAATAAACAACTCCATGAGTTCAACGCTGCCACTGAACAAAGATCAGTCAGACTTTTGTTCTTTGATCATAATTCATTAAAAGACAATCATGTGCCACTGAAATGAAAATAAAGACATTTAATTGAGTTAATTAAATAACTGAATTGTTCCTGGCATCGCTTTGTAGTCATTTAAAGTAGCAGTCGATATGAATCAATACCAAAGTTACAAAAGAAAAAGAAAAAAAAAGTGTAGACAAACTTAAAAAGCACTAAAATATAATTAGCTTAATGTCTTCAGAAACAAATTGTCCCAATACAATTCAACAACAGCTGCTTTTTCAGTCATTTACTTGCTTTACTTCCAGCATCTTAAATATCAACAACTTCTACAAAAGAAGAAATTTAAGTTGATGCCTGATTTTTTACTGAACAATTTCACTCTTACTAAATGTCTATAAGTGGATCAACACAATTCACTTCAGCTAATAGGGTATAAACTATAATGCTGCATTACATATTTTACAGTTATTCAAAGTCTGACATTATCATGGAAAACAGACAACAAACAAAAGCTGACAAGTCAGATATGAAAACTGAATTGGATATTTCCAAATATGCAACAAGTTTTTTTGGTGTCTTAAAATGAAAGTTGCCAGCTCATGCAGTAGGTTCGTACTCACCGACCGTGCCTGCTGGGTTGGATAAGGCCCAAACTGTCCAGGCTGTGGCAGGTGAGGTGGGTGATGGGAAAGGTGTGTTGGGGGGTGGGGTAGGTGTGGAGGAGGAAGTAGGAAGGCTGGATCACTGGACAGCAGGGATGGGAATGGGTAGGGCATGGGTAAGTGTTGCACAGAACAGGTCTGAAGAACCTAACAGAGAGGAAAAGATTTAGTAAACATGCTATGTTATCCAAGTTATTGTCCTACGCATCAAAAACAAATATGGTCTTTTTAAACATGGTTTTTATTGGTTCCATCAAGAAAATTCAAGATACAAGTTTTTTTCTCTACATCACAGTAGGGGTACAGCACAATCATCAGATTAGATTGCACCATATCCATTTGAGATTTGTGCTCTTAACTTCAGGAGAAGAAAAAAAAAGATGGAATGAATTACTTAAATAACCAGTAATCCTATTTGCATCACAGCAATAAAATTGTTTGTACTGAACCTGAGGAGAAAAAAACTGAGCAAAACAGTAAACTATCCAGTGATCATCAGCAGCATTAACGTCACTTCTTTACAGGCTGGATTCTGTTGTTTATATTTCTGATTAAACTGAATATTAGGCATTTAATTTGGCATTTGCTGTTTCCTGTTTGATGGTGAAGAAAGTGCATCTATTGGTTGTTGAAAATGTTCATGTTAGTGTTTGTGCAAGCCAAGGATGATGATGATTTTTTTTTTTTTTTTTTTTTTGCTCATTTTTAAACAGGCTTGATTAGCTTGAAACACCAATACAAAAAAAGAAAATAGACTCAAGACAGCTTGAACTGAATTGTATGACCGCATTACACCAAACCTGATGACAGCGGTGCGCCTCGGTTCCATTAACACACTGATTTTATTCAGGTAATCTAACATTGGGAACACTTGAAAAGTCATCTGATGTACAGTAAGCCTTCCTCAGACTGTACAGGGAAACAGCCTCAATTTCTTGATTATATTTTTAGTAAACTCAGTTGGAAATAATACAGAGGCTGGGACTGAAACCTCCAGCTTTGGATAAAAACAGGAAACACATCATGGAGTCATTTGGCCAAGCATATTTGAGAGAATATGTCAACACACAAAAAGGGGGGGGGGGTTGCAAGTGACATCGGCGTGCGTGCGCTCGCGACTACTGTTGTACATCACATAATAAATCACTTGGCACATATTCTACCCCTGCTCACGGATTGAGGGCTGTGAGTGGGGGGGTGGGTTGCATATCGTCCGGCACATTGTCTACCCCAATACCCACCCCCCTGGTCGCAAATTCGTTTTCAGGGGGCAGCAGGTAGTCAATGATCAGGTGAGCTCACTCTGACTTCCACAGTTTTATCTACAGAGCTATATACCCCACCACGTCGTCATATAGGTCAGTCACATTACTTTTAGATGAACTGAGAGAGGGGCACATCATCTGGCCAATCATACCCCCCCGTGGCCACAAATGTGTTTTTGGGGGAAGCAGGTAGTCAATGATAAGGTGAGTGAAGCTCACTTCGACTTCCACACAGTTTTATCTACACAGCTATATAACCCACCATGTCCTCATATTGGTTTTTCGCGTTACTTTTAGAATTAGCCCCCCCTCCCCTCTCCCCTCCTACAAATTTTTTCAGGCATGGGGGGGAGATGTGCCAGTAGGCTCATGATGCTGTTAGTGGGGTGTGGTTCAAAAAAGGTCCAGAAACCCTGAACTAATACATACACTTGACAATTTCAGCGCCACCTTGAGGATAATGACATTTTTGGGATTTGGCACCACCCTGCCCATTTTGGTGTTTCTAGGTCTAAACATACTGGATGCACAAACACATTTAGTGAAGAAAAATTCTAACTGACTACATACTGGGAATTATAATCATATACACAAAGACACTCACAGGGGGCGGGACACTGCAGACTGGATAGTGCTGTCCACTGAAGACCACAGAGCATGCTGGGATCTGTTGTGGGGCAGAGCGAGGCGGCAGGCCCGGTGGCGCCCCAGGAGAAGACATGGGATACGACCCTGGAGCTGAACCCTGAACATGGAGATCAAAGGGCCACAGTCCTCACATTTATGCACTGAGACAGCGAGCAGCTACAGTTACAGGACCAGATGCCCATCAGCACTGACACTGGAGATGTCTAGTTTCAACACCGTTTGAGACTGATTTCACACGAACACAAAGATGCTCTGAGATTCTGAGATTAAAGTTTCATTTAAGTCTACATTTCCATACCATGGCAGCACACATGTGTAGCATCAGAGTGTTCTTTCACAGCATCTACATCAAATGAAAAGGGGATGAAAATCATACGCTGGGCATTTTCTGCTAAGTTATACTTCCATTTATATTCTAGTCAAATCCCTCACTCTTGTTTAACCAATGTCACTTTTTACTTTTTTATTATTTTTCAATGGCACACAAAAATGTAGGATTAAAATTTACTTTAGAACATCACAGTTATCTCTTCCATATACATATTTCTTCCACTTTGAGTGCATGCAAAAGTCATGCAAACTGCATTTTTATAAAAACACACACAAAAAAAAAAAAAAAAAATACAGCGATGACAAGTCAAGTACCATCAAACCCCCAAACCCAACGGCCAGACAGCTCCATGTCTGAAACTGGAGCACTTCAGCCCCTGCAGAATCTAGAGAAACCCCAGGATCATCTATTTTTACAGGAAAACAAACAAAATGTGCAAAATGTACAAGTATAAAATCTGACGTAAATTTTTTTTGGTAGAAACTGATCACATTTATCTTAATTTTTGAGCCTCTGTTTAATAATAAGATATCCATGACTCACATCAATTTTGATGGCATATTTTTAGTGTCTAGGGACAACGTAAACAAGTCAGAAATTGAGCCTATTTATATGCAGGTCTCCAAATGAATAAATGATATCCTGCATGTATGGATATGATAAATTACAGAGTAAAGAAAAAAAAAAAAAAAAAAACATTGGAGCACAGTAATACATTTAATTTAAAAGTCATTAGTCACCTCTGCAGGTGAATTTCTTTTAACAACAAACAAGAATAGGTTGTGTCTGCTCTTACACTCACCTGCTCATGGAGGTCCAGCACCACACTGCTTTGCTGCTGGGATGGGTGGGGATGTGGGTGCTGTGGATGAGCCGCAGGGTGCAGCAGCCGGGGAGACAGGTTTGGGGACTGGTGCAGAGGCCTCGGGGAGGGGTTTGGAGGATGGTAGCCCGGGCGCTCTTCAGGGCCGGGGCCTAGTCCGGGCCCTCGAGGAGGTTGCTGGCTATAGGGTGGGTAACCCTGAGGGGGAGCCGGATGACGGTAGTTTTCATCCTGATGGCCTGGCGACGGGCCATGGTGGGAGTGCAAGTGGTGGTGATGGTGATGAGCGTTGGGGTGGTGATGGTGGTGATGATGGTTGTTATTGTTGTTGTAGTGGTGGTGGTTGTTGTGGGCATGGTGATGGTGGCGAGTCAGGCGGTCTCTTCGGCCCCGCTGGCGCCTCATTGGAGGACTGAGGTGGAAGAAAAAAGATCGAGGCTAAACAGGCAAAAGGAGCCATGTTGAAAATTGTGTCATCAAAACTACAGGGCCTGACTATATTTAGCCCTTTTTAAATGGATTATATCAACAAAGTTCAGAACACAAGAATCATTTTAAGCTTTTTAAATCCAAATTCAGCTTTAAACATATCTCTTAACTGTTCCCAATCTGCAGTATCAATTATATTGCAATAACTAATCAATAATACAACTTAAAACTAATATGATGATCAATAAATCGTTTGAGTGATTTGTTCAAGATCTCAAGTGAAAAAGCAGTTTCTTCAAATCTACAAATCATTCATTGGTTCGAGGACCTGAAAGCATTTCCTTTCAATTGTTAATGGAACATCTGAATATTTTCTTAATCTATAATGTTGTGTCTATTAATTTCTGGTGGGAATTCACATTATATAAACTCAACAATAACCATTAAATTATGGAGACAACAGCTGTGTTTGTGTCAGACAAATTGACTTACCTGCGACGGTTGCGAACAGGCGTGTGGCATCTCTCTGGCATGTAGTGGGGGTGTGGTCTGCGGCTGGGCGGCAGCTCCCATGGGCGAATGGGAGATGACGGAGTAGAGGGAGGGGCGGAGCTTAAATCCAACATGGACTGCTGGGAAAGACGCTGCCTTTTCGGGCTCGGGCTGTCTTCCATCTGCACACAGAGGTGGTGAGGAAGGAGAAAAAGGAAAAACAAAAGAGGACAGATGAGAAGGGACGATGAACACAATGACATACAAATCCTATTCAAACGAGAGGCAGGCAGAGGCTACAGGCACTGTTCATGTATCACACTTACTTTGTCCCGGTCCTCGCTGCACACATTATCTGGATGAAAATGTAGCACTCCTCCTGTAGGACACATAGTAAAAAAATATATAATCAGATAAGATAGGACTGAGAACAACACCACCACAAGACACATGGTATACGCTTGCTAAACTGACAGATAAACACCCTCACAAATACATTTGCCTGATGTTGATTTAATTATCCACTGAAAAATAACACTGGATGCCAAAAAAAGTCATTACGTTTACAGCTGCTGATATGCTTGAAGTCTTCTGCAGCCTCTAGACAACAACAACAAAAAAAAAACACAAAACAAAATGATGAGAAAAAATATCTGATGTTACAACACAAACAGTCCTGAAGTCCCAGCAAGTGTCTCCCTTCCAAACAGCCTTTTGAGTGTCCAGCATTAGACCAACAGATGAGGAACAAGCTATCTCTGGAAGATGTCACACTGGATTCTTCTTCTTCTCCAGCTCTCAGACAAATTATTCCCTCTGATCTAACTTGAAAAGCATGCTGTTTTTGGTTATACATGAGCACATGCTATGTCTGTGCAGGTTCACAGACAGAAACAGAGGGTTTCTTTTGCTTCACAAGGTAAGCTACATGTTATGCGTTTGAAACTTTCACCAACACTAACACATTTCTTCAAGGAACCAAAGTGAAACATCTCCTAAATTGGACTGGGCATTATAGAAAATATCTACTACCAAAAAACAGTCTTAAATCTGGGTTTGGGCAAGAAAATATCTTGTTGTGTTTACTCTACTCTTTGATCACCATGCAAAAAGGGAAAAATGATAAGAATCTCTCTTTAAAGATCAATAAACCATCACTAAAAAGAACAACAGCAGGATTTCTTAATAAAAAACCAGAGTCGTTTGCCAAAAATATAGAGCTAAAAAGAGAAATAATACTAACCCTGAATAAAAGCTGCAATGCCATAAACATAATCTCAACAAAACACAGTGCTCTTCCAGCTGTTTATCTGACGGTCCACATGTGCAATCTGGATGCAGCATGTGCACACAGACAATGCAGCTTAAGAAGGATGCCCTTGAACTCAGTTGACAAGAGTTTCCTCTTAGCAGTCCCCCAAAAACCTTTAATCACCAAAAAGAGGGGAGAAAAAAAACCTCTCTCCTCATCTCTTTCTGTTTCTGCCTCTATGCCTCCGTCATCCGAACAGCCCCTTTTGCCTCCTCAGAAACAACAGATCTGAAAGTGTTCCCACACCCCTTTCTTGTCTTTGCGACGCCACTCCAGAGCCATGTGAAGTCTGCTGATAGTGACAGCTCAAAGACGCCCTGCCAGTGGCTGTGGAGAACAGAGGGAAAGACGGTTGACTGACTAGCCAGGAGCAGGCCAACACACTAATGTTACATCTTTATTCATTTACCATCCCTTTACTTCAAACCTTACAGTGTCCTAAGCCTTAGCCGCCTGTGTGTTTTGTGGAGAACTAGGTCTGTTAATGCTAATTCACCCCAAGGGCCATAAGGAAAGAGATGGTGAATGATTCTGTTGGCAAGCAGACACGACCTTGTTTCCTTCAAGCATGGCTGCTGGGGACGACTAACACCATTTTTTCCACAACTAACAATCAGTTCAAGCGGGGAAGTAACTATATGTATCTGCTTCAGTTCCGTCACAGACACATGGTGACTTTAACAATTATTTGCAAAACAGCGCCAACAATACAGAGACAATTCATGTTACTGCTATAAGCTCTAAGTTTCTCTCTCTAGAGGTCTACTGGTCTCTCTTTTGTTTCTGTGGTAAACTTTCAACGAGAACCTGTTCAGAAAAACTGAAAGACAAATACTATTAAAATTCTATTTAATTTTGATTGGTTGTGTCAAAGCTGATGCCCCAATCATTTGATCAGATATAACTATAAGAGATCTGTCGGGTTTTGGTAGTCTGAGAGACTGAAATATTACATGACCTCCTCACTGTGGCACTTCCCAAAACCTAATAATAATAGTCTCACTGAAGACTGAAATAAAACAATGCTATTAAGTTGCTATGCCGACAAGTTGCTGGATGCAACACTGACCATTAAAGCTGCTTTGGTAGTGACAACCTTATTTCCGGATAACTGAAAAAATAAATCTATATCTATCTATCTATCTATCTATCTATCTATCTATCTATCTCTCTCTCTCTCTCTCTCTCTCTCTCTCTCTCTCTCTCTCTCTCTCTCTCTCTCTCTCTCTCTCTCTCTCTCTCTCTCTCTCTCTCTCTCTCTATATATATATATATATATATATATATATATATATATATATATATATACACACACACACAATTGGTATGGAGTAAAAGGTAAATTGGGGGGACTTTTTTTTACTCCTTCAAATGTAGTCCTCACACATTCTGCATAAAGAGAAGTGTAATCTGAATAACACACTGTCAAACAGTAAATCAGAGGTACAATTAAATAGGGGGTTATTTTGCTGATACACACAGACCACAACCATTAAGAGAGGTATGTGCAGCTGCTAAGACAAAGGAGGCAGCTCACACAACTGAAAGAAGCCAAGTTACCAAACCCCACTCAAGTAGTCTCTCAAGATGGGAATGTTGTTTGTGTGTGACCACCTCCACACACGCAATCTGGTGGCAAAGTGGGGCACATAATGGTTTTTTTGGGGGGGAGGGAGGGGATGTATTGGCACCACATTCATTTAGTGCTCTATTCCACCCCTCATTATGGAACCACAATGGCCATGGAGAACTTTATTAAAAGATAAAAGGTATCATCTCCAAGAAGATGAACATCACCACTGAGTAAAAATTATGACAGGTCACTGTGCCAGCCTTCATTACAGTAAATGTACAATCTCAAAAAGTTACAATTCACTCTAATAAAGAAGCATTTATTACAAGACATTGTATTTTAGGGTTTGTTTCAAGGCTCTCAGCTGCTCATGTTATTCATGTGATAATGAAAACAGCTGGTTCATTTGGTTCCATGCATTTATTACTTGATATAAAAAAAAATCAGGTAATCACGTCCTCACCTGAACTGCTACTCTTGTGAAATTGTTCCTGCCTTAGAGAGTACCTTAACATAACCCACAGCTGCAACATGTCATTCTGCAGAGCTAAATTCCCAATTAGAACCAGTCTGAAATGTAAATCAGACACGAATATGCAAGACAAAGTTAAAGAAATTCGTTTCCTCTTCTTGATCTTAGATGTTATTCAAAGCTTCACATCAATGGCTTCTCTAAATCACATGTAGCTATATATGTCCAGGCGGCAGCTGGTGAAAACATCAAGGCTTTTAGTTAAATGTCTCAAAGCCTGTTAAGCTGCTAGTGGTCTGCCTCCATCCCTCAGGGGGTGTATCCTGTGAGACTGTGTGTAATGATGCATCTAGCAGGGCTGCGGGCCCTGTTTACTGAAGCCTGCTTACCGGCCCCGGGGTGTCTGTGAGCTCCGTGCGAAGAGTGGCGCTGCGCCCCTGCGGACAGGTAGCTCCCCTGGGTGTGCTGCTGGCTCTCCGGGTGGCTGCGACCACCGTGATGAGGCGCCCACCCGGGATTACTCTGCTGTTGGTAGCTTCCCCCTCCTCCGCTGGCGTTCATCATACTCCCGTTACCGGCCGCGTTTCCACCGCCGCTGCTTCCAACGCTGTTCATGCCGAAATGAAAGAAACCAGACCGAGACCGTGACCGAGTCCTCGGGGGGTCCATGGCGGGGGAGAAGCAGGGCGGTGGTGGATGGACGTGATGGAGGTAAACTGGAGAGATGGACGTTCAGAAACGGGCAGGAACCTCCCTCTTCAGACCGGTTCTCCTCGTCTCTCTATCCACCTAGTTATCTCTGATGACGACTGGTCACCGCAAACGTGTTCATTTAGCTAAAGCAGATGTTTTAATGGGAGATACCTGGAGGTTCAGGGAAGCGCAACCCTCAGACGTCGCACAAGCACCATCTGCACGGAGTCCATCCACTTTTCTCACAGTATCTGGTGTCTACGCGGGTCAACTTAACCGCACACCGCCTATTTATTTCACCACTTTAAAACTTGCATAAGTAATTACATTAATATGCTGTATAGCAAAACGATGCTGTAAACACGATTGTATCTAAGTTAGTTCAGTGGTTCCATTCGTTCCCAGTACAAAAGCTGAGCATGTCTCAGGTTCTCTATTGTCTTTTCAGTACAGAGCATTGGCTGGATTCCTCACTGTAAAATAAAAGTATTTTACGAGCACAAGAGTGGCTCCGATACAAGTAAGCCTGTTGCCAAAGTATATATTTACATGCAAGTGCAGCTGACCGATATCAACGTCTCTGTCTTTGCGACCAAAAGCCAACGTTCGCCAAGTTTAATACTTAAATCCCACAAGCAAGATGGCTAGCTACCGAGCGTTAGCAAACTAAAAGAAATCAGCTGCTCCCGTTGCTGGCTGTGAGACAAAGTTATGAGCATAGATTTTGGAATAAATTGCAACTTAAATGCAACGAGTAGCCTACTCTGTGAAGTTAAGTTACACCCCTTCGCGTTGGCTAACTATAGCTGCTCGTTCATTAGCATAATTTCGATTTTCCAGCTAGCCCAAGGCTAACAGGAAGCAGGATCAAGCAGGGAAAACAAGTCCAACACTGCCGACATTACAAGCTAGCTAACATCGGTCCATTTCGATGTTAGAGTATTAGGTACGCGGCGTTACAAGCGGATTAGAACGGACGGCATGAACAAAGCTGTAAACTACCTTATCCGTCAAGTACGGTGGACAAGATTTGTCCAATTTAAATCCCCTCTCGCATTCGCTATCGAGTGTTTTCTCTGGTCAGCGGGGAGTGTAGTGAAGATCAATCAATGGGAGTTTCATGTCTGTACCAAGTCACCCTCAATCGATCACAGAAATATGTATCTGTTATACGCCTTATATTCCCAATGTGTGGGCCATAAATTACTTAAATTCAGATGTAAAGACACGGTTAAATCTATGAAACAGTATTACGAAAAATATTTGCGTGGTTAATAACTCCCGAAATCGGTTTTATCTAAGACCGTGTTATCAGGGTCGATTACTTCGGCCTGGCAAACCCCGGGCAGCTGCTCAGCTCATTAATAATTCAGCAGCTTCATACCAGAAATACTATAAGACAACGCTTTGAAAGCTGCTGATTCCACACAGCTTTTCTGCTCCTCACTTGCACTACACGAACAATAACTAATCTCATGTATTTCCAAGTATCAAACCTGACATGCACCCTCCATTTTTAACATAAATAAGACACAAGCTGGTTTAAAAATACGTCCGTCGTCGTGTTTACAATATATATTTTTTTACATTTGTCACAGCAGGCGATCTAGTCATTGTCCCAATAGGATTTTCAAGTATTTTAACGACAGAAAATGCCATCTAAGTTCAACAATAACATTACATGTGAGATGTACAGAAACCTTCATAACTGTATACACATACACAATAAAAAAAATACAGGTATAATTTACAATTAATAATAAAAAGCACCATTTAAACTGTTTTGTTCTTACAGATTTGGCCCAGCCAGCATAAAAGTATTAGACTAATTCATGTAAAATGATAAAAGCACATCTATAAATGTTAACTTAAAGAAAGAGCATCATGTACTTTTTGTGCATGCATCTGCTCCTTTCTATAAACTTTAAATACACATCAATATACTAAAAACCAAAACAGTCATCGCTCACTACTTTAACATTTACAAAAATCTTTTATCTTCTTCTGTGACGTACTCTTTGCTTTGGAGAGAGAAGGTTTTCACTCCCAATATCTAGTCCACCATAGGGATGCAAATCCCCACGTTTCATTCCTCTTCTCTTCTTCCACCTTTCAGCCTCTCTGCTTTTTCTGCTTTGGCCACCCGCCCCCTCCTTCCTCTTCTTCTTCGGTGGAGATGCAGACCGCTTCTGACCGTTGGACCTAAAAGGATCTGCATAGGAGCTTTCATCATCAGAGTTGCACCGAGGCTGACCCAGTCCTCCTCCCTCTCTCCTGGCCTGGGCCTCCCTCCTCAGCCTCTTCACCTCCTGTCTCTCTCTGCGTCGTTCTGGCCACGTCTTTCTCCTACAGGCTCGGCCGTGTGGGTCCTGCTTCATCCTACTTCTCTGGACAAGCTGATTCTCCTCACCACTGTCCCTAAGTGGCTCAGACATGTGCTGCTGCTCAGGGAAAGGCAGTGATCCAGCACATACATGCTCTGAAAACACAGACGATGGTGAGAGAGGAAATGCTCTTGATAATCAGTGTTTTTTAACTATATGATGCAAAAGCCTGATGCTCAGACCAAAAACAGAGGCAGAAAGTAGTGACGTACACCTCAATAATTTGTGTCTGTGCATAATTAGTTTTCAGGTATCTGTTCTTTACCTGAGCATTTTTAAAAAAAAATATTTTCCAAATGTGTTCTTTCATTTAGTTTTAATGCATTTGAGGGAGTTATTTATTTTGCAGCACACTGCACCTTTGCAACACCTACATGGATGAGATGATAACAGACACAAAAGACAATAACTCTGTGTATAGAGCAGTGCATACATATTACGCATGACAAACGCAACAATGTAAAATATGTAACAAGGCAAAGCGGAGAAAGACTTGCAGAAAAAGTTGCCAATTATTTAAGAGATGTCTGAGACGAGGAGAACAAATATTAACATAAATGATGTGAGGTTCAGTTTGTCTTTGCACATAACAGCCAGCAGAAATGTAGACATACGTTAAGTTTTATTCTTTGAATAAATTGCAGAGCTTGTAATTTGGTACTTTGACTTGAGTAAAGATGTTGAGTCAGGACTTCTGCTTTTACCAGTATTTTATTTACACAAGGACCTGTACTTCTTCTTTAGTTTATTATGGGTGTACTTTTTGCTACCCCTAACTGTATCTTGTTCATCTCAGGCAATAGGGATTAGAAGACTGGTCATAATAGTCGCTTTTCCATTGACCCTCAAATTGCGTATAAAAATTTGCCTAATGGCAAAAAGGACAATTTCTCCAAAACTCTCGATCGATGGAAGGTTTTTGCGCTGGCAAGACGTGGTTTTTAGGGCATAGCGAAATTGGTATATCACGCAAAACTGCAATGGAAAGACCTTCTTACGCAACTAGGGTCATGTGAATAAAAAAAAAAAAAAAAACGATGTTGACAGGTTATATTCATATACCTGCCTTTTTCATCTCCTTTTCATCTGTTTTCAGTGTGCTTGGTTTCTGTTTTTATCTGCTGTATGTAAAGTGTCATTGAGTGCCATGAAAAGCGCAATACAAATAAAATGTACTATTATTATTATTATTATGTTACAACAAGCGAAGAAGAGTTTTAAAAGAAACATGGCACTGTATGTGTGGACACACCAGGAAATCAAATCATTTTTAAATTTAGTATGGGATAGAGGGGTAATATAAAATAGTAATGAATATATCTGTAAATCAACGTGATATTTATGTTTGTCGCCATGTTTATGGAATGACTTCTCGTGTCATCTCACAATAATAAATAAACAAATCATTGCATTTGTGATTTAATGGAGAAACCGACATTACACGATTCTGTTTTTTCGACATTTAGTATATATTAGTAAAGTTTTACACAGATGTCCAATGGAAACGCCACTACTGTTATTTATCTGTTGATACACAAAGACAGATGTAAAGTTTTCACATACAATTGACAGAAAGCTATATTTTCCACTTAGAATGCATCAAGAAAATCACTACAGCTATTTTTCACGAAGTAATACGTTTTAAACAACATTCAACCACCGTACAGCATAAATGGAGTTTAGCAGCCAAGACACTGCCAAGTCTATGAGTTACAGTGAGTTGCAGTTATGCCAATCTGTATATAGTTTATGCTGAAGTCACCTCATATTGAGCCAAGTGATTTAAAAATATCACACCAATTTAGTCACAGCGGCATTTAACATCTGAAAATATATACACTAACAAGTTTTACTGATGGCTAGAGCTGCAAAAAAGTATATTGATACATTTAGTTACTCTTATATTAATCTATTTTGATATCAAGTTTTAAAGTAAAATGCAAACAGGTTCTGATTGTAGCTGCTTAAATGTGAAGAATTTCTGGTGTCTTTACTCCTTTATGACAGTTACACTGAATGTCTTTGGATTTTGAACAAAAAGGGACACCTGAGAATGTCATCCTTGCCTCTGGGAAACACCCGTTGACTTTTTTATTTATATTTTTTTATACTATTTGGTGTCATTTTACCAAACAAAACATCAATTAGCTCAAAGTATAAGTGAGCGTGTGTATGTTTTAATGTGTCACCTGTGGCTCTGTTCTGCATCCTGGTGTTGAGCTGGAGGAATTCCTCCATGCTGTCGTAGTGGTAAACATAGGGCAGGGAGGGAAATGTCCCACTGACCATCCTCCTCTTAGTGCACTCCTAACAGCAACAGAACATCAGATGTAAGGACACAAGTAGACAAAATGCCTATTCGCACCTCATGTGATTTAGTAATTAGCCTGTTTTACTGAAATTCACCAACATTATCACCCAGGTACGAGGTCAATGTTCACTGTAAATGGCAGTAAAATATTTCCTGAGTACATGTTCATTTTTGCATTATAGATTTTTGCTAATATTACTGAACCTTAGTGCAGCATGGGGCTAGGCAATACAGCCAAAGAATGAAATCTCAATTTTCTTCAGCGTTTTGGATGATTTGTCATTTTAAGTGACTTCTTTCTGTATACATGAAGACATTAAAACAAAAACATGATTCAAAAGTCTTTCATAAAAGTACATCCCATTTATAAGTATAGAAATATATTAACAGGCTTAAATTTGCATGTTTGTTGACCATGAAATGTCTCCACAGAAAAATCTAAATTTTGATTCAGGCTACGTCCGTATGCGCTTTTCAGAAAGCAAAAAATTGATTAAAGAAATTAATTCAATATTAGGTCTCGCCTGAGTGCAGCACTTGAGTGTTTTTGCAAAGCACCTAAAGTGCAGAAAGAGAAAAGCTCTGATGAGACTTCTCTTCCACTCTGAAGAAAATATACAGTTTCAGCCAAATCAGACAAGAAATTAGCTTTTTAAAATTGGAGGTAACTTGTACTTGTGTGTTGACTTAAGTAGATTTTCTGCATGTTTCTTTGGGCTACATTCTAAATATTGTAAAATAAAAATATAGGTCAAAAAACTCAAAATGCAGAATTAGTTTGATAGTTTGATATCAAATACCACAATGCATTCATAGCACCCAAGGGAAACAATATTGTGTATAGCGACATTCACCTCTGAAATTGTATCCAGAATACTATTTATAATTTCCAACTGGCTTTTTCAAGAAAGAAGCAGAATGGAGGCACAAATAAAACCACAAATCTTGCAAATCAAACCAATTCACAGACAAGATGATTCACTCTGGACAATTTGGGTGGAATTTTTACATTACGAACTACAGATGTGGTAGATTTGCAAAAGATTAAGACCACACATAAACTCTGCAACCATTAAAATTTCCCAGAGATCTCCCAATAATAATGTGCAAACAGGACTAATAGAGAAGATGTAAGTACAGGAAAATAACACAGTGGAAAACAGCAATGTTACAAAGAAAACAAAAAGAAAGTGATTGAAGGAGGAAGAGAAAGGAGACAGATGCATTCTCCGTTAAGGAACCACAGAAGAATGTGAAGAGAGGCAAGGATCAAGTTAAGAACGAAAAGAGAGATAGATGGCAATGGTGCGATTCACAGGAGGATACTTTTCATTGATCACTTACATAGCCATAATGGCCCCTCTTAGAGCAGTTGTAACAATGAGCTGGGCGTTTTTTACGTATGGAGGTTTGGACTGGCTGCAGCCTGAGGGGAACCTCTAACCTGATCTGAAAAAAAGGTCAAACAAAAGAACATCTTTTAGTGTGGAAAAAGAATGGCATTACATTCTCTTTTCTTGGTCTGTGGGTTATTAAATCACCTAACCAACACAAACTCATGGTGAGGCTATTTGGATGATTTCCATTTTCATAATGCAAATATCTACAAAGTATTGTTTACACAGTAATCCAGTAAAACGCCCATGCTTAAAGGCTTTATTCATCATGCTTTTTACATCAAGTCTTAACTCACCGTTTGGTGGTACTGTCTCCAAGTGTCTGGGCAGGTCTGAGCAAAGATGGGAAGAAAAAGAAAAATGTCAAAGAAAGAGATTTTAAAAAGACCGGAAGAGTTATTGTGTAACTTCACAAAAGATAAAGTCCTGCTTTATGAGATCAAACAACCTTTATATAAATAAATCCTCTACAAGTCTGAGACCACATACAACTGACAAATGTTTCCTAGGCGTTCTTCAACACAAACACACCTGGGGGATCATGGAAAAACTCACATCAGAGAGGTGTCCTGTCATCCCACAGCGCTGGCAGTGCTGGTTCCACACTGGGGGCTTTTCACAGGGCCTGAGGCTGTGTGATGGCCGTCCACATCTAGGGCAGGGGCGGCTCAGACATTCCCTTTGGTTGTGGCCCCGAACCCCACAAAGGACACAGGTCGGACATTTCTGTGAACATACAAACAGAAGTGTGTTAGTTATCAAATTAAGACACAAGGGGTTTTCTGAACACCCCCATGGGGTGCAAGGTAAAAACACACAAACATGCATTCTGTCTGAAGTTATTATCTTACCATAATTAAAGCATTATTTTTTATTTTACTAAGATTACAACAATTGTCAAGTTCTTCAAAACTTTGCTCATTGGATGCCATTGTCATCGCAGCACAGAAGTATGTTCATATTTCTCCACCACATAGTAAAGCATTGTAACTTCACTTTGCATGCACTATGGACTGCTTGGACATAAACCAGAGATCATACAGTGACACAGATGGCCCATAAGAGCAACAGTTCACCAGGAAATCAGTGCAGCCATCATTGCAACAAAATATTTGGGTTTTTTGTTTTTTTTGTGAAATCTATTTACACTGGTGATGCATGTTTTACAGAAAAGTCTTTGTTTTTATTGTGAATAATACTTCCATTTGAAGCTGTATGTCTACTTGCTTGGTTTTCAAAGGAATTGTCCCGGTTACTCCTCGTTTTGAAATGTCTATGGTACATTTCAAACATAAATACTTACTACCCACATTGAAAAAAACTACAAAAAAAAACTGTTTTGCAAAATATTGCAACTTTCATGTTGAATGTTTTACACAGAACCTCTCTCTGCTTGGTGTCACTTAATCCAAAATATTCCTATACAAGAGAAGCCATGTTTATTTTTTTCTTTTGGCCACCAGATATAAATGATAACAATAAGGCATAATAATGAATATAATAATCCTTGTAAATCTTGGACTGGACACTGGACCTTTAAGTTCCAGCCTTTTGTGATTCCTTAATTAATTGTCTTAATTGCGCAGCTCTTATTTGCACCAACATACATGATGTAAATGTAACTGTAAAGTAGTTTACCTTGTATATAGGGCAACTCTTTGCTTGGTGACCTGTCCTGTTACAGATGTGGCAGATCAGAGAATGTCCAAATGCATAATAACGACAGGGCAGAGACGTATCAGCACAGCCCTACAAAACATGAAATGACGAAAATTTCAAATTCACCAAATTTCATAAATAAAGTGTTATATTTGTATTATCAATGACAGTATATACACTGCTAAACAAATGTTAATATATCATCGCAGATACACAGATATTAAATCTTACTTTGTCTTTGTCTGACACTGCCCAGGTATCTTGTGCTTTCACATTTGGGTCTATGAAGGAGAAGAAGGCAAAGGAGAACATACAATATTCTGCAATCACTGCATGAGGTACATAATAAAAACATAACCATACATTGCTTTCCGATATGTAAAACAAATGACCTAAAAGTATCACTAGAATAGCTCTAAAGTTATGCCAAATATGCCATTGTGCTGAATTGTAGTGATACGAATTGAATATACAGTACTTCCACCAACAGTCCAGGGGATTTATGTGACCACTAGAGGGAGTAGTGAGTCACTCTGCCAATCTCCTACAGTGAGGAAAACTAACACCACTAGGCCTTTGACCAAAGCGTTAGAAAGTGTCGAAATAAGATAAGAACCTCCAAGAAACAACTATTGGATCAAAGAAAATGTCAAAGCAAATGACAAAGTGGTAAAAGCTAGAGGGTCTGTTGGATACAGCTATAAATGAAAAGAATGAAGCTTGATGCTGATGCAGAGTGATGAAGCACAGTGTATCTTCTACACCAGTGTTTCCCAACCACTGTGCCGCAGCACACAAGAGTGCCGTGAGAAATCATCAGGTGTGCCATAGAAGATTATCCAATTTCACCTGATTGGTGCTTTAAGCGAGCGGCATGGTATAGATACAAGGGCCGTTCAATAAGTTCATGGCCTCACCCAGAAATACTGGTTGTTATAATACAGGATGTTACATTCTTTCGTGATGGGATAGTGATGCTTGAACATCGATGGACCAAGTGCATTGCTGTAAGTGGAGATTATGTTGAAAAATAAATATAAATTATCAGTCTGTGTTGTTCTGTTCTGGGTGAGGCCATGAACTTATTGAACGGCCCTCGTATGTATGTACGACTGCACACGCCAATGATCCACTCTACAATAAGTCTCCCGTTTCTGTTTGCAAAGTGAAAAGTGAACGTGAACCAGCCCCGATGCAGTGCGTTCTGCTGATAAAGCCCTCCTCACTAGTGACGCTCAGATCAGCGGGTTACCCGCAGGACCCACGGATCGGGTTGGGGCGGGGGGGATGTGCCTCTATTATACTACGATGGACCTCAATCCATAAGCCAAGGGGTCGCTGACGTACCCCTCTCAGCTTTCTTGTTCCAAACGCCCTGCAACAATGTTGCCTGTACACCTCCAATGTGCACATATACTGTATAGAGGCAACTGATATGCTGACATCAGCACACGCATAGACATGATGACATCAGCTGGATCGATGCCAAAATAAGATACAATACATGCGAGGGGTGGGGTTTGTTGTGTCTGGTACCACTTGTTATGAGATGTTATTATTTATGCCTAGTTCGCCGTTTGTTGATCCACGGTTCAGACTAAAATGTGACAGTTTTGACTTTGTTTGGACCATTCCGAATAGATCTATGGTGATTTATGGTTTTACTGCAGCTGTTTTCTGTCTAAAAACTGGGATTAGTTGACAAAGCTATCTTAACTATCAACTGATGCAGTATATGAACATTATAAGACACAGTGATATTTTGGCCACCTGTCAAGAACAAATTGATGATACCATAATACAAATGTATGTCAACAATGAGCTACATTTTTTATCCAGTGAGTGCCACAGACTGCTGATACATAGCATTGAGTCATTGCTGGTGTTAGTAGCTGTAAGTCTATTCTGGTACGCGACTTCCCCTTGTTGCTGACAGTTTGGAATATGAATATTACATAGTACCCATTTAAAACTACAACACACTTCCCAAAAAAAGGGCCATAACAGGAAAGAAGGGCCTGAAAAACAAATTTCACATATTCGGTCATACAAAAACTGTACCCCTACCAACCCATCTAATAAAAATTCAGAGAAAACACTTGACCTTCCCATAATAACTATCACTGAGGAGTGAGGAAAAGCTCAGACCCTTTCTCCTCCAGTGGAGCTGCTGCATGTAATACAAGATGAAATGCTATGCAGGGCAGCTTCCTGGTGTGAATATAAATATCTTCATTAATGTGAAGCAGAGCATTTCTGAAAAGCAGAATGCCTCTATGTGAAGTTTAAAAGACAAATGGCAAAGAATTACAGAAATTCAATACTAAAATATAAATCCCCTTAGTTCTTGGCATTACTCTGTATGTTTTTTAAAAGCCAACTCTGCTAATAAGCTAATAATCATTACTATAACTATGTTGTGCATTATGTTGGACAGCAGAAAACTGTGCTTTCTGGATGAGGTTGTGTCACTTCTGGACATGTACTTACACTTGATCTTACACTAAGCCAAGAGAAATAAGTTTAAAATTCTGTAACTCATTTATTTATTAATGTGAGACAAGAAGGGCTGGACAGATTTTAAGCCAAAGTGTAAAATATGGTTGGTGCAACATCCATCATGTAGTTGAAGAAACAAATCCATTTGCACAGTAATGGCAGCACTTTGTTTAATCACCTATGTAAGTCATATTCAAATGAAGTCTGGTCCATTATTTAAGGTGACATTCACATACACACAAAAACAAAGAGGCAATGATAAACCACCTCCTGAATTATGTTATTCTTCAACTGTGTACTAACAGCTGTTTCTGGACCCAACAATTTAATTTTCTCAACAATGACAAGCTAAGCATAAAGGAAAAAGAATAGCAAAAAGAAAAAAAAAAACAAAAAAAAAAGGAAGTTGCTCATCTGTACTAACCTTCATCTCCAGAGTCATCTTCATCGCTGCTGCTCCAACAGCTCAAGTTGAGCTGAATGCACGAATCTCCCTCCTGCTCTTCTTCTCCCAGGATCATCCACTCCTCGATCGGCTGGTCCCAGTCCTCATCTTCCTGCTCCTTTAAGTCCAAAGTGGAGGACGGGCTACAGTCTGTGCTGTTGTCCTCCTGTTTATCCCGTCCAGAGGTGATGGAGAAGGCGAGGAGAAGAGGAGGAGACCTTCCTCTGCTGAGTCTAGCAGCTCGTTTATTGTCATGTTTCTGCTGATTCAACTTTATCTCCCCCTCTTGTTCTTCTGAACTGCAGGAGTCCTCAACAAAGAAACTCTCATGTTTTATCCCCTCCTCTTCACCATCCTCATCTTCAATTCTTTTAACAGAGTCCATAGTAAAACCTGCGAGCTTCAGCTACACAGCGCCACCCAAAGGCGAGACGGCACACTGCAGCACTATCAAACATTGATCAAACAGCGGCCAAATGTATGGCTAACTTCACTTGTTGTTACATTTTCTATCCACGTTGTTCACATATGTTGTCTCGTAAAAGAGTTACATAATATTATCACTTATTTGAAGTAAGTATGTGAAATTTACAGTACCCTAATCACACGTGGGTTAACATGGGCTAGCTAGCACTATGCTAACACAACTCCTATTAAACGAGACAACACCAAACAATTTTAACAAAGACTAACAAAACAAAGGTTTATAAGGGCGCGTTTCAGACACTGACGGCTTAAACTAATTACATACCGCTTTTAAATCATTAGAACACCTGTTCCTGCACATTGCCCCAAGTTGCATACTCTTATTTACTTGTTTGAAGAACTTCACCGGCGTTTCCGGCGGCTTAAAGGATGGACAACTAAAACTGAACCCAGAGTTAAACACACTGGATTTGGTTGGTCAAACAAAATACTGAAAGTGGAGCATGAACTTCACCATTATTACCTCCGCCAAGGAACTGATCTGCCTTGGCGGAGGTCTGCGGTCTCCGAGTGCTTTTTTAGGTTGTAATAAAACAGTGGAATTAAAAGAATAGTTTGTCACATTTCTGATGTGTGTACGTGTGTTCTAGTAGCATAGTCCGTTCTGCAAAAAAAAAGAAAAGTTTTTGTTTGTTTGTTTGTTTGTTTGTTTGTTTGTTTGTTTGTTTGTTTGTTTGTTTGTTTGTTTGTTTGTTTGTTTGTTTGTGGAGGGGGTGTAAAAGGTCTCACTTAAGACAGGCAAAAATTCTTACATTTTTAACATCGTTGTATTTTTTTAGCCCATCCTATATAATCCAATAATAAGTGCTATTTCTTTCTTCATTTGTTAATCCCTGAATGCTTTTGATGTGATCACAGTGGATTTAAAAAAAAAAAAAAGTGAAGTGTTTTTCACTAAAGCATAACTGTGCGCGCGTACATGTGCATCTGTGCGTGTGCGTCCAATCAAAGGGCTCGTGCAGCTGTCCACGGCTCAGGTTCTGAAAGCAGCGGACACCAGCCTGTCCCACCACTTTGCTCCCATGCGAGCATCCGAGCGGTTGAGTTTTTGTGTACATTTTTACATCAAACTGTCAAGTACATTTCATAGAAGCCAATGTGCATGAGTTTAAAGCGCAGGTTCTGTAATAGTCTGACAGACGTGTGATGGAGGTTCGTTTTGGACAGGTTCACCTCGCCGTTACGCAAAGTAAGTTTTAACCACTGACCTCAAGTTGGGCCACAACAAGTTGTCAAAAGTCGCTTAATTAATGAACAGTGTGTGGCTTTGTAACCAGTAGAGTAATTCCTCCAGTGCTTTTCTCTGCTGTCTCCGGTGCTCAGGACACGGTGGTGTGAACCAGCTTGGCGGAGTCTTCATCAACGGGCGCCCGTTACCGCACGCGGTGAGACTGCGCATCGTGGAGCTCGCACAACAGGGTGTGCGTCCCTGTGAGATCTCCCGCCGCATGCGCGTCAGTCACGGCTGTGTCAGCAAAATACTAGCCAGGTAAACGGACTTCATGTCATTATTATTCATTACATTATTCTGCCTATTGCAGCCTATTACACACACATTATTCTGTCCGTAACAAACTGTATTTTATAAGCAACGCAAGTTTGTTTATATAGCTCATTTCACACATACAGGGAATTCCCATTACAGGGGATGCTTACCCTAGTTGCAAAGATATATCTGGGAAAAGAAATGTATTTTATCTGTCAGCTACATAGATGTGTTGTTCATTAAGTCTTACACTAAAGTGGACAAGACCTACAGTCATTGTCATGATCTATGATTTGTTTAGTGTCATATTCAGTCACATCAGTATTTATAATATATGCCTCTGTTCCTCTTTTTTTTTTTTTTTTAATTCATTATTGTTCTTTCAGGTACAATCAGACAGGAAGTATCCAACCAGGAGTAATTGGCGGCTCTAAGCCCAAAGTGTCCACTCCCAGAGTGGTGCAAATGATCCTGCACCTTAAACGCACTAATCCTGCCATGGTCGCCTGGGAGATCCGAGACAGACTGCTGCTGGAGCAGGTGTGCGACCACAACACTGTGCCCAGCATCAGCTCCATTAACAGGTAGCATATGTTCAAATGTTGCTGTGTTTGAATATCAGTAGCCTACTGAATATACAATATTTTTTCATCTAATTTTACAGGATCATCAGAAACAAAGTTCACCCTGAATCTTGTGACGTTGGTGAGTTTGTCTTTTCCGTCTCTGCTCTTTCTTGACCACTGTTTCTTTAATGTGTCCTGACACTGATGTTTGTCCTGCAGTGTCATCAACATCAGCTTTTGCCTTTGGAACCACATGTTCATCTGAATCCACCTATTCTATCAGTGGGATACTGGGCATCAGAAGGTGCAGCAAACACAAGGAAGGTAATACTGTGGCTCTATTGTGTGTGCAACAGTCTTAGTATTATTCTGTGATTGGACCTGTTTGTTACAAATAAGACCGTCCAAATCCTACTGAAATTATGAACTGAACATAATGCATGAAAAGTCTTCATAGTGTTTCTGCCTTTTGATTTACAGGAAATTAATGTTTGAAATTTTTATAATGAGAATAATTGGATTTTTTTTTTTTTTTTTTTTTTTTGCTGTGAGTGTCACCTGTATTGTACATTTTATTAGGAGACAATAATGTAAATCAATCAAAGATAAAGCAAATTTGGTGTATTATACTGTCTACCCCACATCCTTTCCTATGTGACTATAGGGGAAACAGGAAATTCATAATATATCTGATTTTGTTTTATTTATCATTGTAAAGTTATGAGCAAACTGTTCAAAAAGTATATCATAAAGTCAGTCGCAATCAGACCATTGTCATCTTTTTTTTTTAAGATTTTCTGGATCTTAAAACAGCGGAGAGGACAATCCTATCTTTAAGAAAATACATTGTAGAGAAAATGGATTGCATAATTAAAAAAAAAAAAAAAAAAAAGAAACATTACTCTTCTCTGTTGGCAGATCTAAGTTCTACCTCATTTCATACATTTAGAAATCCTTAATAATCCTATAAAGATATAAATGATACACATATTGTGGTGGTTTCTCTGCCACACTAGACCACACAGCAGACTTATGTGTAAAACCAGTGGTGCTGTGTTAATATTAGTCTGGGAGTAACAACCTCCACAGCAGGAGACCCGCCTCACAGCCCCGGGCTTCTGTCCTCACAGCCAGCAGGCTCTCTGCTCCCCCTGCATCTCCATCACCTCGGCCTCTCATTACAGCTCTGCTTACTCCTCTGCTTTTCCATCACCGCAGCCATTAGAATATGAGAACACACAGACAAATGTGTATGCCTCCACCTGGGAACACACAAAAACATACACGCTCATGCATGTAGTTTATCATTCCTCTAATTAGATGAAGTGAAGATAACAGGGAGGGAGGTGTTATAGCTAAAATAAAAGTGAACCTGGACAAAAGCTGTTTTGTTCTCCAGACAGGGACAGCTCCTGCACCATGTCTCACCATCTGTGTTCCTGTAATGATGCCTGGGGATCGTCTGACCCCTGCCTGACCTCTATCTCCAGCCTGAACTTTTACTCCGGTCTGTCTGCTAATCACAGTCCAGATATGTTAGGTTAGTTAGAATCAAAGCATCACCACTGTCTCCAAAACGAGTTCAGCTTTGATGTCTGTCTCAAAGTTTTTTCTCTAATCTGTCTCCTTGCTCAGGGTCTCCATGTCATTACAGCTGAAGTGACCTGAATTAAACCTGTAGAGAAGTATGATCAAATAAACCTGCTAACACACACTGTACATCACCTCTAATGTTTTATTTAAATAATTTAGGGTCAGATATTATACTCACACTGGTATCTCAGAGGCTTAGTGGAGCTTCTTCATCAGTCCAACATATTATCCCCCATCTCCAGCACCTCTGTGGCCCTTTTCTGCTCAGTCAGTGGTTAAGGGCTAGTATCATTAGGGGCCCTGTGATGAAGAACAGTGACTGTTCCCTCTCCTTGGTGTGAGTCTCCCCTGCCTCCCCCTCCAGGATGAGGGATGAGGGGGGAAGGGTGAAGATATCGCAGGGACCTGATGGGTCAAAGAAGGCCGCAGAGAAAGGAATTTGCAGGTGGCAGTGGGCATCAGTCCGGAGGAAGTATCTAATACTCAACATTTTTGTTGTTTATCTCTGTACAGCTATATGCATATGAACTGAATAACATGCATGAGCAAACAACCTGTACGCCACAAGTGTGGGATTCTTTCTGTAACGTGATGTTTCTTTTGTCAGTTGTCTTTCTATAAAGTGCTTTGGATAAACTTTATGGTGTTCAAAGTTCTACATTAATAAAGATCACATGAACTGACAGATTGCTTTTTAACTGTGTTGCAAATTAAATTTATGACTTTGTTCACTTTTTAAACACATAATTGTCACACTTTACATTGTCTGAATATCTTGTGTCTCCAACTTCTATCCATCAAGGCAGTAGATCAGTGCCTGGGTTTAGACTTGTATAACTTTACTTTGTTTATCTTAGGAACTAAGCTATAACTTTCAATTTACATCTCAACAAGTGGTGCCAGGCACAACAAACCCTGCCCCTTGCATGTATTGTAGCTTATTTTGGTATCAATCCAGCTGATGTCAAGTCTATGCATGTGGTGATGTCAGCATATCAATTGCCTCTATAAATGTGCCAAGTTTGAAGTAAACTGAAACAACTTGCTGTTTTTATAGACATTTGAAATTTCACCCATTATAATTTAATGGGAGGGGGAAAAAAAGATTTTAAAAATTCATCCAAAATTTGATGTTTGACCTACTTTTCCCAAAATCTAACCACATCTATTCTGGGTCACTGGCAATCTATAACCCCAATTTGGTATGAATTTAACCAATAGTTTTGCTGCTAGAGACATGTGAATTTCCATCCATTTTAAGTAAATGGGGGGAAAAAAAAGATTTTAAAAATTCATAACAATTTTGAACTTTGACACACTGTCCCCAAAATGTAATGACATTTATTCTGGGTCCCTGGCAATTTATAAACCCAATTTGGTATGAATTCAACAAATATTTTTGCTGCTAGAGTGTTAACAAACAAGCAAATGAACAAACAAAGAAACAAACAAACTGAACCAAAAACAATAGCCCTTGCCTCCCCTTAGGAGTGTGGGGTAATAAAAACATAGTTGACCCTGATTCAGCCAAATAAAAAAGAAAAAGAAAAAGAACTGATGTGCTAACCCTCCAGTTATCTCACAGCAGCCTGCTGTGTTTCAGGGGTGGACTAAGTATTCAGAGGACTTGCTGTGCATTCCAAACCTGTAAGTATTATCAGCAAAGTGTGCTTAAAATATGAAAAGTAAAGGTAGGCAGTCAAACAGTGTCTATCAGTTTAACACTCAATGTAAAAGTATCTGAGGAAACCACTGCTGTTGTAGATTTCAAGAAGACAAATGGCAAAACAAATGGAAAGACAGTCAGCGAAAAGAATCTCAAAGACCTGTTGTCTTAAGGAAAATAACATTGTGACTGAAACACATATAATGATCCTCAACAGTAAAGCTGTGCAGTCACTGGCCTAGATGCAGTTTTAAAATCATCAAGGACACCAGTCATGATGATGATGATGATGATGATGATGATGATGATGATGATGATCACCTGGTGCATTTATCAACATCTGCAGAAAGTCTGAGTAGCAAAGGGGGACTTGTTCTCAAGTATCTCAGCTCAAAAGGTCATTTCTGCTGTTTATTACTTCTAATAAAGGCACAGAGTAGAGGATTTAGGACAATCTAATTGCAGACATGGAATGTAATATCAATAATTATCTTTTTATCATCAGTGTATATTTACCTGAACATAACACAGCACTTTATGTAGTTACATTATTACTATTATTAGTAGTAGCAGTAATGGCAGTAGTAGTATTTTTGTTTTGTTTTGTTTTTGTGTGCCAACCTGCATTTTCTTACAGGCTTGAAGAGTGTGAGGTGAGAAGTCTGTATTCAGTTGCATTCTACATCCTCACCACTAGATGCCATTAAGCCCCACAATATACTTCTCACAATCATGACTGTAATATTGTATTTATTTGATAATTTAAATTTTTCTAAAAAAAAAAAAAAAAAAAGATGCGAAGGGTTAGATCAGTAATAGTGTTGCCTCCTGATGTTGGCCTCCCATGGTAAAACAAAGAAAGTGAAAAGTGAGTCCCATTTATAGATGTATTCATACTTATGAGAGTTTCTACTACTTGGGAATGAATTGACAGTTGATTTGATATAGATCTGTTTCATGTGGACGTCAGATCAGTTGGCTGAGACACTCAAACCCCAAAACCTCTGCAACACATTCACATCTTCTTGATCTAAACAGGTGCCTGATAATCTGTCTCTGTCTGAAAGGATGCTGATGCCTTACTTCCATCCCTGCATGCTATTAATAACAAAAATAAATATACTATACATATTCTAGAGCAGCATTTTTACAAATACCTCTAGAAGAAGAATCAGTTTATTAGTGAATTCTTTGTATGTAGAGGATTTGAGTCTTTTCAGTGATTATTATTCAGCAGTGTCGGTAGTATCCTTTTAAAACTCCCACTGCATTGTGAGATAATTAAAGGGGTTTGTAAATTACCGGTCAAAGCTGTGTGTCTGCATGTGTGTGCTGGATAAATGCTTTCATGCTTCATTGCCTCTTGCCGTCCTTTGTTTAGCTGTCATTCTTAAATTATTCTCAGGTTCAAAGTACAAAAGGAGTGGGATTTATTCTGGATATTTCATACCAACTTCCTTGTTTATAAATCACTGTTTCCTCATTCTCAGTGTCTAAACAGACTGAAAAAAAGGGGGAGGAATAGTTTATCAGTAAAAGTTTATGGACCAATAATTTTCTCAGACAGCCTCATGTTTCACCTCGGGGCTGACAGTGCTTTGAGAGCCGCTCGAGGACACAACTGGGAATAAACCTGCACTCGGATCAGGCAAAACTGACTCAACAATAATGATACAGTGCTGAACAAACAGAAGCAAACTGAATAAAAGTAGAGAGAGAAAAATAGTTATCAGACCAAGCCTGAGAAGATGGCTGTGCCCTCCAGAGTGGTCCACAAGAGGAGGGCCACCATCACGGACCTGCCTCTGTACTACTGTGGACACCTGCTGAAGAAACACACTGAGGAGAAGGTGAAGACCGAGACACTGCAGACTGAAAATAACAAAAAACATTAACAGGGATAAATGATGCAGACGTGTAAAGGTTCATTTGTTTGCTGCTATAAGAATTCACTGTTTAGAGTTGGAAATGTGAATAAATATTGAGTGTATGAGTTTTTAATATACTGGTATAATTTTCAGGATTATAAGAAGTACTACGCAGAGCTCCGTGGAGCCACATTGTTTCTGTATAAAGACGACACTCAGGACACAGTAAGAACATGTTTTCAATTACAAATTACAAATACATATGTGTAAATATGTGTTCACTTGTAAAATTAGAATTTGTGTTCTAAAAAAAATACCTGACTTGATTTTCAGGCCATAAAATATTCCAGACTTTGTGTAGAAATGTGAATTCATGTTATATCGTATTATGATATAATTTAGTCTTTTCTTTGATTAGTGTATGTTCTTGTAATTGTGTCTGATCCAAAGTGAAAACTCTGTTCTCTGAGATGCTTGTTCCATCAACTTTGCCAGTACACAGAAAAGCTGGAGCTGGAGAAGCTGAAGTCGATGGAGTTAGATGCTCCATTTCAGAAGAAGACACCAGCTGTCTTCACTCTCATCCTGCAAACAGAGAAGGTGAAGCTGAAGGTATGATAACATAAGAAAGGCTGTGTTACTTTACTTTACCATGGGATTCCTGAACATTATCACTGTTGTATTTACCATAGTTCCAGGTTTGAGCTTAATTTGACCAAACAGGATTTTAATTGACCAAAACAAACATTTCTGGTTGCCTCAAAGAGGAGGGGATGTGCATATATGATTTGATATGATTATCTGATTTATCATCTGTGTTCTCTTCCTGCAGATGGACAATCCCGACACAGGAGAAGAGTGGAGGGGTTTCATTTTGACGGTGGTCAGAGTAAGCAAACACACAAACAACAGTGCTGCCGCTTAAAGTGTGAAGATTACAGAGTTCAAAGTTGCAACAAGAACAAGAGAGTTTAAGACTCAATAAACACAGTCACACACAAAATATCAAAAATACTATTGTGAGGTTTTTGAACTTTTTGAACACAGTATTTAACTAGACACAAAAAGGCAAGTCGAGTTGACAACGGAGTATAAGTATCTGCCAGTTAATCATTATAGAGTCTGTCATCCCACAGTGGTGTGGCTCTGGGGTCAATATGCCCTTAAGACTAATGATATGACAACTATGATGAGTGTACAAGGAAATAAAAAGCAGAGAATAAGAATATCAGTAATGGGAAGGACATAGAGTTCCAATAGTCCACTCCTCTTCCCGTTCCACAGTCTTATTAATCCCAAAAGACTATTTTTATGGAGAATTCCAAATGAATATAGTAACTTATCACTGTTTATCATATTATCATCCTCTGCATTTTGCATTTTTTTCAGCGAACAACTAGATGTTCATAAAAGCTCAAAGTAAACTCAAAGGTTACAATATCAAAACAAAGAAAACTGAAGAAAAAAATAAATACATTCTTTACTGAACATAAAAATAAGTGTTTACATTCAGTACCATTCCAAATGTGGGTTTTACTGGTTAATGAATGTTACAAAAGATGAGTGTTTCTACTTTTATTGTGGAGTCGCTGAACATCCAAATGGGTCACATGTATTATCAATGAAAAGCTGAAAGACTACATTTTGCCTTAATTATTTCAATGTGTTGATAGGGTTAGTGATTCAGAGATTAGTAAACATTTTAGATCAGTAGATGCTTTCAACTGTTTTTGTCTTTGAGGGTTAATCCGCAAATGATAACCTTAGTTTTTCTCATTTTTGTGAGCTTGTGCCACAGATTTATTTAGTTTATTTATTTCCATTTTATTTAATTATGGGACCCTCTGATGTTCTATCTAGTATTCTATCTACTATCTAGTAAATCTAGTATAGATCTGCTCCAATATTTAATCAGTTTGTTTTTGGCTCATGCCCTACCCTTCTACTAAGATGAAAACTGCTGCAAGAGCTTTTTTAGTCAGTAATGAATTTTCTAACATGGCAGATAATATAGTATAGATAGTAAATTTAAATCCTTTTATTGCAATCTCTTAAGAGCAAGTGACAACAATCGCACTTTATTGTACTGTCAGTATTTTATAGTGATTTATAATGTTGTATATACAGTGATGTACAGGGTGGGGAAGCAAAATTTACAATATTTTGAGGCAGGGATTGAAAGACAGTGTATGACCAATTAGTTTATTGAAAGTCATGAGAATTTATTTGCCACAAGAAAATTGACATAATAGAAAATGTTTTTATTCCATGTGTCCTCCTTCTTTCTCAGTAACTGCCTTCACACACTTCCTGAAACTTGCGCAAGTGTTCCTCAAATATTTGGGTGACAACTTCTCCCATTCTTCTTTAATAGTATCTTCCAGACTTTCTCGTAATAGTTTTGCTCATAGTCATTCTCTTCTTTACGTTATAAACAGTCTTTATGGACACTCCAGCTATTTTTGAAATCTCCTTTGGTGTGACAAGTGCATTCAGCAAATCACACACTCTTTGACGTTTGCTTTCCTGATTACTCATATGGGCAAAAGTTTCTGAAAAGGTATGGATAATAGTGTTAGGTATGATTATGACATCAATATATGTTTGGTTTCAAAACAATTGACGTAGTGCCTGCTGAGAAAAAACAACTAAATGTTCATTGTAAATTTTGCTTCCCCACCCTGTATACTGTCTCAACTTGAGTGTATTATAGTATAAGAACTTCCTCTTGTTTTATTAAAGTTCTTTTCTTTTATCTCATCTCATCTCATCTCATCTCATCTCACAGAGGCAGATCCCTGGTAAGCTGCAGCTGCTGCCTGGCCAGATGATGATGCTGCAGGAGGCTCTGGATCAGGAGAGAAAAAGAAATCCCCCGTCTCCATCTCCACGTCCTGCCCTCCCTCCTCGCCCATCCTTCCTGCGCCCCCCTTCCCCTTCCCCCTCCCCCTCCCCCTCCCCCTCCCCCTCCTCCCCGCAGCCTTCAGACCAGCCTGACCACAGCAGCATGCCTTTGTAAGTCCTTCTTGTCTCAACCTTTTGCTTCTAAAACAGCAAAACTTCATTCTATACACATATCAATGAAGAAGTATTTCCCTCTTTTTCCTGCAGGTGCTTCTACAATGTGACCCGGCAGGAAGCTGAGAGGATGTTAGAGGAAAACCCAGAGTATGGAGGCATCATCCTCCGCCCGGCCACCCAGCCCAACAATTATGCCCTGACCCTGAGACAGGTCACATCCAGGTCAGCTCATCTGAAAACGGACAATTATCTGCATTTATTTTGTGCTGTTTCATTTGTTTTTGCTGATATTTGAGTATGAGCTTTTATTTTAATTTAATGATTTATGGTGTCTAAACTGTGTCTTGTTGTTCCAGTGGGCCTGTCATGAAGAACTACAGAGTGACTTCCACAAAAAAATCAGGCTTTGTCATTGAGCTTGATAAACCAGTACGTCTCAAAGCTTTTATTTTATGTCAACCAGGGTTATCACAGGGTTATGGATTTTGATTGAGGTAACATGTGTGCCTTTTTTTTTCTTTTTTTCTGTTCTTATGTGTGTGTTTGTGTGTAGGTGACAGTATCCTCTTTAAATGATGTGCTTAAATACTTCCTGGAAAAGACAGATTATCGCCTTCAACCCTACATGACATCTCAGCCCTACGACCTTCACATTGGTGAGAAAATAGTCACAGAAACAACACAGTCATAAATAATGATTAAAATTTTGGATAGGCAATTAATAGGAAAAAAAAAGACATATAAGTTAACAATAGTGTGTACAAGATGTTATTGTTATACAGAATGCACAGTCTGATAGGGATGTAGGCGGAGGCCACAGTTTATAATGTATACTTTTTTAACCATATGCCTTACTTTACATGCATTAAGGAAAAATTATAATAATCCAAACAAAACAACTCAACAAACCACAACCTTCCCTCCAACTGTACCTGTCAGTCCTTTGTTACTTTACTTTACCATTTGTTAACCCCACAAACGTAATAAACCGCAAATGTAATAAAAATTTGCAGCTTTTAACGTAATACACCCACAAATGTAATAATTTTCCCACAAACATAATAACAGTTGCCTACCACAAACGTAATACCTCATTTCCCACAAACATAATAATTATTACTTTTGTGAGGATTTCTTACATTTATGCAACAGTAAAAATCTTGTTTCCAAAATAGTAATAACTTCCCACAAATGTACTAAATGAGTACATCACATACATTCAAATAATGCATGCATGAATATTTATTCTTCTTTATTTTCCTTCCCATTTATTCTTGTCCTTTGGATACTTGCCTTTTTAGAATGATCAAATGGTGCAGTTACACCCCATGGTACCAATTCCAGATTAATAGGTGTTTAATTACAAATACAAGTGGAGGAACAAAACAGTATGGGTAAAAATATTGTAAAGGTTTTGTTATAAAAGCTTCAGTATGAACTGGATATTCATTCTCATGAAGTATAATAGAAGCCTATGTTTGAACCATGTAAAGAATATGTCTGGATATGATTATGATAACAACGGAGAGGGTTGGCGCACACTGTGGGAAAATGACGTATTATGTTCGTGGTAGGTGACTGTTATTACGTTTGTGGGAAAGTTATTACATCTGTAGGATTATTACATTAAAAGCTGCACATTTTTTTATTATGTTTGTGGGGTTAACACCATTTATCCATTTTCCTTGTTTCAATTAGCTTTTGACATTTTTTAAATCCCTAAATACTGTCAGACAACCAATTTGACCTGATTTCACCGTTCAACCATGGTAAAACAGGAAAAAAAAAAAACAACTTTACACTACACCCAGCTAAAACAGTGTGGTGTCAAACTGACGTGAAAGAACAAGATGCAAACAATGTAATATGTTATTCATGGGGTTATATGTTATTTATTAGGGTGTCAAATTCAATTAGTTCAGGGGTCACATACAGCCCAATTTGATCTCAAGCGGGCCAGACCAGTAATACAATAGCATATTTTCATGTGGATGAGAACTTTTTGTTTATTGCACAAAAAGTAAAAGTGTAATTTTAACAATATCAGGCCTCAGCTTCTCATTTACACATGTGCATTACAACTTACAAATCTACAAATGCACAAAACATTTAGTAACAGTCATAATATTGTTAAAATTCCATTTTTTTCCCAAAAGAAATTTCAGGTTGTTTAGATTATCCACATTTTTTGTGACAGGATAGTTTGTACATGTAAACATTTCATCATGTAATTTAGGTTTTTTCACACAAAAACAAAAAAAAGTTATTGTCATTTATAGGTTATAATGCTATTATTTTACTGGTCCAATCCACTTTAGATCAAATTGGTCTGTACATGACCCCTGAGCTAAAATGAGTTTGACATCCTTGACTGTTTATTTCTTCAGTGTGATTTTTGCACCTCAAACATTCAACCCATGGACTGGATTGGACTTTAGTGGGCCAGTTTTAGGCCACAGGCCGCATGTTTGACACCACTGGTTTAGAGACTTTAAACACTAACAGCAAAAATACAGTGTGTAAATATATAATAAAAACCTTTGAGAAAATGAACATTATGGAGGGGTTATTTATAATTAGTAAAAATACAAGGTTTAAGTTCCTCATAACAACAGTTCCACAAATTCTAACTGAAATACTGTGCCACTTTTTGGGCATACTTTCCCTCTTTTCTTGTAACTTTTGGAACCTTGCTGGTAATAACTGATTTTTTTGCTTTGTATATAACTTGTGTGTCCAACAGAGATGTCTTCTGCTCCTAAATGTGTCACCATCTCTTCACCATCACCAAAAACTGTACCCAAGGCAAAAGTGTCACCTATGATGCGGTGGGAGGGCAAAGACGCCCCTGAGTCTCCACCAGATAAGGCGGCGGAGAGTGAATATTTGGTTCCTGATGAGCACTGGCCTGTTGATCACAGTCTAAAGCTTGGTGAGAATACAGCAGTGGATATGCTACATAAGATTTCATAATCATATGTGCAAGTCACTCCTAAATTACTAAAATGTGTTTGTTTTCTGAACTAGTTCAACTGGACGGTCAACTTCAGGAGATTTTAAAGTTTCGGAGGGAAGCCATCTCCAACAGTGAGAGCAAAACCACCTATGAAAACACAATCTCTGCGGAATACAACGAAACAATATGACATGTGTGGATCTTTAGGAAAAAAGTCGACAAATTAAAAAGGTCGGCTAAGGTCCCTGTGGGTGTGACAGACCTCTGCCTATAGCTTCAGAGCCTCTTTACACTTGTATTTTAAGCCTTAAAGACCAAGAATTACTTTGTGGCAAGTTCCAAATGATGAAATTTTATATTTAACCTTTCCTGTTGCCCCACAGTGCTGTGTCTGTGGGGAAAGTCTCTCCTTAACACTTATGGTATGACAGTTTTAAGTGTACAAGGAAATAAAATGCATAACAAGTGGTGCCAGGCACAACAAACCCCGCCCCTTGCATGTATTGTATCTTATTTTGGCATCGATCCAGCTGATGTCATCATGTCTATGCATGTGCTGATATAAGCATATCAATTGCCTCTATATGTGTGCCAAGTCTGAAGTAAATTGAAACAAAATTGATGTTTTTATAGACATTTGGAATTTTGCCCATTATATGTAAATGGGAGAAGAAAAAATATTTTAAAAATGCATAAAAAATGAGAACTTTGACCTACTTTTCCCAAAATGTAATCAGATCCATTATGGGTCACTGGTAATCTATAAACCCAATTTGGTATGAATTCAACCAATAGTTTTGCTGCTAGGGTGTTAACAAACAAACAAAACAAACCAAACCAAAAATATCCCTTGCCTCTCCTTCGGGGGGTGGGGTAATAAAATAATGTATTAATAACTAGGGCACAGATCTCCAATAGTCCATTCTTCTTCCTGTTCTGGTCTTATTAACCATATAGAACCTAGAACTATTTTTTTGTGGCAACTTCCAAATGAAGTAATCTATCACCATATGTTATAATATTTTCCTCTACATTTTGCATTACTCAGTGAAAATCATGTATTTTCCTGTACATGATTTACTGACCATGCAGATGTTCATAAAAGCCCGGACTAAATTCTAGGTTAATAAACACCTAGTGTAAATAAAAGATGTTTTTCTTTAGGGGACCTTTTTGTGTGTTGTTTCAGCTGAGTTCTCAGATATAAAAATTAACAGGTCAAAATGACTAATAATTAATTTTGAAATGAAACAATCAAAGTGTAAAAATACCAAATAAAATACAAAATTATAAACAAATTCAAGAAAAAACTCAAACCACGTGATTATTATTCTTTATTTTTCACACATAGGAGGAAGCCAACATAAATGTTCAAATGTTATAATCATATTTTTATAAGTTATCCCATAATTTTTTTTCCCCCATCAGTATCACAGATCATGTTATAGGTTTAAGTTTAAGGATCATTCATCACTCAATAAAGACATCAAGACTGTGAAAAATATAAAAAAAAAAAAAAAGAAAAACAGGCTCTCCCTTTTGTCTCCATCATTGTAGTGTGTGTTTAAGAGTACCTGTCTTCTCATCCCTCCCACCCATTTCCCACTCACACCTGAACCATTTATTTTGTTATTCTCTTTTTGTAGCAGCCTTTGTGCAATAAAGAGACAAATAAAACATCTGTAATAACTTAACATCTCATGATCTTAAAAAATTAAATGAAAGCAATAAATTAAGAGGATTGATCCCTAATGAAGACCCGCCTCTGTTAAGGTTCTTATGACATTACTTTTCGGTGAGTGACAGCTGCAGGATCCTCTCCAACTCCTCCTCTTCCTCCTTCCGCTTCCTGGACATACAAAAAAAGTAGATGTATTAGAGTGTGTCTGAAGAACAAAAAACACAAAACTCGTATCTACTTTTCTTAACCACTTTTCCTTGACCACAGAGGAAAACGTGATGGGATTGAGGAATGTTATAAAGGAGAATTCATAAGGACATTAGAAGAATCCAGCGGCATTAACACTAAACAAATGTTCCATGGTTCAGCTATGGATGAAACTAAAATGTTTTAAAGATGAAAAGCGCATCTTGGATATTTCCCTTGGTGCATTCCCACTGTGCTGTTTAATGTATAACATAAACATGGACATTGTTGCAAAAATGTGACTTCATTATCAAGATTTGAACAGAAACATTACTTAATAACAGCTAAATCTGCACTAATACTCAGTCACTCATCCTCCATATCTGTCAATATGGATTCTGAATCAGCAGAATTGTACCCCAATACTAAATCTATGCAAATTAAAAGCTATAATTATGTCTACAAGTCTACTACCCTACATGCAGTCATTTAAAGTTTACTTGGTGAATTAAAACCATCATCTGCCTAAAATTAATAACATTTTAAGCCATTAATGCACTTCCTCTGGCCTGATTTGCCTGCATTTCTCTTCCTGAAGATCCTGTTTCCAGTTCACTGTATAGTTTTCTTAAGGCATCTGTGACTGAAGGAGCCAAAACTTAATGAATGACTGAAATAAGTAGGCTGTGAAGATCGAACTCATACAAACTAAGCACAGATTCTGCTGCATTAAGTTTACTTTTACACCAACAAAATGGATTAATAATAATGGATGAGATTTCTATACGGTTTTTTCATTATTGATCCATTCGCTCTCACATTCTCACTCTGGTAGAAGTAAACTACGTTTGTAGCCACAGCTGCTCGCGCCAAACAGCCCCTCCAACCACCACCGAAAATTCATACACCAGTGTGAGTGACACTGGAGGCAAGGTCAGTGAAGTGTCTTGCCCAAGGACATAACAGCACACGACTAAGGTAGAGTGAGATTTGAACCACCAACCCTTTGTTTATTGGACAACCTGCTCTACCTCCTGAGCCATGACCACCCCAACATGTGTTTAAAGTTCAAAAGAAAACATATCAGCATATTAGATACTTGTGGCATAAGACGAAAATACATATCCTGTCTGTTATGGTAATCCTTTTGTGAACAGTTCAGTCAGCCAATGTAACTGCAGTGAATTGTGGGATGGCATTCTGTCCTCTCCGTTCATAAAGCATGGTCCAGTGTATCCTATGCTAAAGGAGACGCTAAAGGAAGAATTGAAGCTTCTTTGCTTTGCATTTAGAGAATTTGGTCTCTTACCTTTCCTGACACTCAGACACTTACAGGTCATTTCAGTTAGTTAGGAACTTTCCGAAGCAAAAATGACTATTCTGACACACCTTTGGTGATATTAGGTTCTTATAACTGTACAGGACATGAAATGTTGAGTACCCAAAATTACAAGAGTTCCCGTTCTAGTCAAAGTGAAATAAATAGTAAAAGTGGTAACAATAAAAGATAATTCTCTTCTAATCTAATATTTGGCTGGTACATTTTGATTTCCCACTGGGTTATGAAAACAAATAGACAGTACTTTTCAACTTATTTTGCTAAAATAGAATTTAGAATGCAAGATGAGACCACAGGGCTCCCTGTCTGTAATGGCTTAGGGTTAAAATGAAAAAGATGGAGAAGAGAGAAACTGGAGAAAAGAAAAGCTGTGAAAACACGGGCAGACCAAGATAAATTGGTCTAGTCAAAACTGCTGTCTCATAAATACCGAGACAAAAAGTAAAGTTTCTGTATCTCAGCACAACAGAGAGGGAGGCAGGTGAGATTAATGTGCAAACAAAACCTTACTTTTACTCTCTGCAGGAAAAATAAAAAGTCAAATTTACGCGTCCACAAGAGATTTATTTCCATCTTCCATATTCACCTGTCCATTTCCTCCTGCTCCCTGCACGACAGCTCCATGGCGATACGCAGCTGCTCATCAAAGCTGCTCGCCACACCAAAGTGTCCCGACAACCGCGGATCGGTGACAGCACTGTAGGAGAGAGGGGAGCTAGCAGCCGGGTCCATCGGAGAGACGCAGGAGGGCTGGCTTGGGTCAGCTGTGTCGTCTCCTTCTCTGTTGGCCAGTGAGATGGAAAGAGACTCCTGGATTGCCCTATTAGACACAAGTAAACGGGATAAGATAGGTTTGTCACATGCATTTATACATAGTGCAAAGCACAGGTACATTTGCACTGTACCTTCAGCTAATAGTAAAGTAGAAAAAAAAAACAAAACATGTCAATTGTTTGAACTTACTATTGCTACCTTATAGATAGATAGATAGATAGATAGATAGATAGATAGATAGATAGATAGATAGATAGATAGATAGATAGATAGATAGATAGATAGATAGATAGATAGATAGATAGATAGATAGATAAAAATAAATAACTGTATATAAAAAAGTGGCAATAGTAGGTACAAACAACTGACGTACTAGATCTAAAGTACATCATTTTGAAGAAACACACTGAGCTTCACTGCTTTTATCATAAAAAATTTTAGAGTAGCAAAAAGTTAACACAAAGAGACAAATCTTGTGTGTTTTGAGGACCAATTTCAGTTTTAAATGGCAGAAAAGAATCTCTGTTTACTGCTTCATGATTCTGTTGCAGTTGAACACTACATTAGTTTCCACATGCCATCAATGTAAGTTGTAAGTTAAAAATATTCAACCCATGTTGTATAAAGGTCATAGTAGCTGAGGTTCAGACCATACCCCTGATTAGGCCTTTAAGAAACAACAGTAAAACCAACAAAAACTAAACTTTTGACTGTTTCTTGAGCTGCATCACTGTGAATGTATTTTGTCAAACGATTGTTTAGTGCAATGGTTTAGTTAAGTGTAGAGGGTGGTCACTGCAAATACTTGATACTTAGGTCTGTAGAAACTCTTTTTAATACTATTTATGTATTTCTTTTGTAATCACAACTGGGTCCTGATACAGAGATGTGCATATATCCAGCCATTATAACCTTACCTAATGGCAGATTTTTGCACAGCTGTACAAAGAATACATCACAATATGCAGGAAGTAGATTTTTTTTATGCATACAGAACCATCATTGTATGTGAAATATTAATTAAAAATGAATGCAATATCACAAACAATAATATTGCTATACATCAGAGCACTGATATTTCCTTACACCGCTAATAAAGATAGAATGTCAAGTATTAAACAAAGGGTATCTTAAGAGGAAGGTTTTACTGCACTGCTTCATTACGGGAGGATCTGGGGATTGCTGATCTCAAGAGAACAGACAGAACTAATCACTTAATTCTATTCAGAGATGTTTAATTACTTCATATAGCAGAGGTTTCCCTGAATCAGGAAGAACTGGGAGTCAGTCAGAGTTTTACTGTAACAACTGCAAATGCTCACATTCAGAGTAACCCACCACTCCTTTTCCTTGTTTAGTTCCAAGAACTAGTTTAATTAGGTTAGACGACAGAAAAAAGGTAAAGCATTAGTGGAAGGAAGGAGGAAGTTGAAAGGTTTATATGTAGCATTTCTACTTAAAAACGCTTTTAAAAAAATAACTTAAAATTATCATTAGACTGGTCAGAATGAAGAGCCATGAAGTTCTGTCAAAGATGCAAGTGTAATGGATTGTAGAGATACAAACTGAATTTATCCACATCAAAAGCCAAAATGTCAGAAAGTGACGAGATTGGAATTGTGCCGATAAGAACCAACTTTTAGAGTCAAATAAAGTGATAAAATCTAGAAATGTTTTCACCACTGGACACAGCTCTAAATGAATGGAGTTGGATGTGAAGTGGCAGAGTTTCTCCTACACGGGTGAGTTTGATTGTGAGGTTTATGAAGATAAAGTAATTATGTGATGTTATTATCTTTGCTAAGTTCATTGTTCATTGAAAATTTGATGATATCAGAACACAGATGTGTGTGTAAACAATAAGCCTTATACATTATTCAGTGAGTGATACAGTCTGTGCATACACAGGGTTGATTTGTTGGTGGTTTTCCTCCAAACTGTGTTCTGGTATGTGATTTCCCACTGCTGCTGACAGTTTGGAATATCAATACTACATATAATCCCCTAAGGTAAGTTGAGTGAATGACAGCCTCAGGCCCTGCTTACTCTTGGATAGAATTGTTTTCATTAACATATTCATGATGTACTAAACTGAGTAATCTAAAAGAAACATCACATTTAAAACCATGTGATATACTGTATATAAATAGACAATGGCGACTGTGTTGTAGCCAAAACAGAATCAATAACTGTTAAAGAATGTTTTCCTGGATGGTGTGATGCTGCCTATGAGTCAGCTCACCTCTCCAGCTGTGAGTCCTCCTCGTACAGTGGAGACTGTGGCACTGGGCGGCTGTTGGTCAGAGCCTCCCAGATGGTCACCTAATGAACACACATATGGTTAACAACCTCCTAGAGATATAAACAGAAGCCAAAAATCAATCACATTTATTGTAACATTCATTTCAGAAGCTTAAACACAAAAAAGAATGAAAGGAGGCAGTGTTTTCTTGATGCTAACACATTCAGAATGAACCTGCATCAATTAAATCTGTGTATTCTAAAAAGTAGGAGTGAAACACTTCAGTTTTCCTAGTCTTCTGTTGTGCAAAAAGAACATCCAGTGAACTAAAAATTAACTACAGAAAGAGAATAGGAACAAAATCCATAAGCAATCAAACTCCTGCTGTGAAACTACCTTTGATAGACTTGTTTTACACAGACTGACTATTAGACTTTGGTCTGACCTGGTCGCTCTCAGTGCCAGCGTCCAGCAGACTCTGCTGGATGGCAAACTGCAGCAGGTTGTCGTCCTCATCTCTCATTGGTTCGCTGCGGCCCGGGCCTAGTGTGGTGTAGTCTGGCGGGGGCTCAAATACAGATGGGTCCACCTCACAGTGGAAGGGAGGGGGTGACTGACCTGGGGGAAAGTGGATCACAATATTAATAGACCTGGAAACTTTGGAGTAGTCCACTTGTACATGTCATTTCATCCTAGCACAAACATCCTGTTTTAAGTCCCTGAAAATGCACCTTTTGGAAAAGTTGCTCCAGAGTGAAGACATTTTGACACTCTGTAACCTCGGCGTGTGTACCATTATCAACTCAATTCAACAATTTGACTGTTAACTGTTGTATTTTCGATTTAAAAATAATACCTGTGATCGTATCTACTTAAGCTGGAGGTAAATCAGTACACATATTTACATTTTGAGTCTCAAAAACAACATTAGTATAAATCCCACATGCTAAATGAAAAATAACAACAGGATTATAATGGTCAGTGTAAACAAATGACATATTTGGATTCTGAGCTAAAAACATGGCATATATCACTGTGATAATAATCTGAGTGAGTTGATAGTTACCAGCTTCTCCAGTGCTCTCAGGTTTGTGAACCGTCACAGAGCTGACTGGCTCGTCGCAGCCACACAGGTTACTGAAGGTCACTCTGGCATTCAACACATGAAACAAGGGAATCTCTGGAGAACACAAAGCAAGTTGAATTAGAAAGGACATGTTGAGGTCTCAGTTGCAAACAAGTTTTGTTTGATTACTTAATCTAGACACACAAGTCTAAAACCATTCTCTCCACACACACCTATCTTGACAGGAAAGCCTGGAGGCAGGCGTAGGGTGATGAAGTCACGTAGCTTGGCAAAGTGTGCGTTGGAGATGGCCATGAGGTCAATGATAGGCGTCACCTGCTCTGCCAGCGACAGAGGATGAGTCTCACTCAACCACAGGGTTGCTTTAAACCTGGACAAACACAAAACACAAAAATACATAAATGTGTGCATCTGTGTTTTTTTATCATGTGTGGTCATGGCTTCATCGTACCTCTGTACTTTGCTGGTAAGCTCGATGGGACGCCCGATATCCCGTCCGTTCAGATTAAATTCTGGGTTGAAATATTCCTCAGCAGTGATGGCTGTGGGGTTGTGAGGACTGGCACATTGGGACACATTACTCTGACAGAGGGACACGCAAAGTTACGTATAAACTATGCATGTTCTTAAAAGGAGGCTGAGTGGATGTGATGGAGATGCACTGTGGAAAGACTTACCCCATTATGAGCTGTATGCTGCTCAGCAATCCCCAAGAAGGACTGCAGAGGAGTCTTTGAGCCTGTGTGGGAATAATAATGAAGGGAGGACAGCATCAAGCATATTCACTTAAAAAAAGAAACATGCCTGACTAATGGTACAACACAAGTGCCATTATAATACACTGTACAACATATCAAAAAGAACATGAATACCAAGGGATGAACAAGATTTTACTGGCATATTTTTGGCAGTTCTTTTCTTAAGACCCTCAGTGAAAAAGCACCTCATGAGATTATATACCTTTGCTCCTTGACTTATCCTGGTCTGAAAGATGTTCTGTCCTAGACCGAGTCACCAGTTCCACATTGGTAGCACTGTAAACCTGAAAGAAACATCGGCCACAGAAAATATACAGAGAGGTTTAACATGCTATATTTTATATCAAACAGAGGCAAATGCTTATATACAACTATCCTGTCCTGGTCCAACTATAATAGCCCCTAACTAATTGTGTATTGTGTGTAACTCTAATCTTCCTTGTGTAAACATCTCTGGACACTCCTTTACCTTAGCTTCATAGCCACTGACCATCTCGCTCTTCTCAGAACGCCATCCCCAGATTCCCGATTTGTTCCTTAATATTAAAAGAAAACAAAAAAAAGGAGGAGGATGATACAAAGGTTATCAGTGTTGACGTATTTTAATTCTGAGGAAGTGATGTTAATGTCTAATTGACTGACATTAATAAGAATTCATCTTATTCCAGGTTTGGTTTCACCTGAACATCTGCAGCATAGTCTTTTAAAATATGTCTGCATATAACTTGCACAAATACAAGCAAGTAACTACTGAGGAAATGAGTCCTACTTGTGAACCTGAACATAGTACATATATGTGTTACCGCTCAAAGGCAATGTTGCGTGTGTTGAGATGTGTAGAGACGATGGGTGATGTCAGTCTCTGAGCTGTATTCTCCTGTGATGGCTGCATGGCTGCAAGAAGGGAGGGTGCATCACGAGGTGATAACACGAGCGGCTCTGTGTAGACCACCTGCTTCTCGTGGTCCACCTCCATCACCACAGCCCCGTCATCTAAGAGGAGGTGGACAGGTAGATCAGTGTCAAAGGCTGTGTTTCCAAGGCACTTCAAGCCTCTATGAGAACAGTTTCTATGTCTTTCTTTGCAGGCTGATACACACCTCCACCCTTGAAGATATAGCTGCGTCGTCCTTTCAGCCAAGTCATATGCTCAAAGCCCAAAAGAGTGGTGTCCACACGAAGGCATGAGCCGCTCTTCCACACCCGGTAAACGTCACTGGGACACACCTTCGACACCAAAGGCACTAAAAGGAGGATTGTGGAAGAAGAGAAAGAGGTGACAATGAGGCAAAAAGTGGGAGAACCTGCAATAGAAAACTTCTATTTAACCTGTAACTGTTTTTATTTCAACTGAACACTCCATTTAAAAAGGACCAAAATATGAAATACCCACCAAAGTGCTGCCAGAAAACTGTTCTCTATATTCTAACTAAAAGCTAACATCCAAAATACTGATGTAAAGAAACATCATTTTACCTACAATTTTAAAAGTATGATTAAGTTTACATTCAAGAAACTTCTGCAAATTGGAGAAAGTAAGTCTTTGCAAATATCATGCAGTACGTCTCTGTTAAATATATATTTCTTAATAATTCAGGCAGGAAATCAGTGGTGTGTAGTGGGTAGCATGATGAAATCCACTGTGTCACGCCGGACTGACAGCCGCTGCTGAAGGAGCTATCCAACTACTGTGGTGCTGAAATGGACCTTTGTAGAAAAAACACTCACCCCAACTGGTGAACTCCCACTTCATCTCAACATAGAAATCCCGTGCCTGAAAGAGACAAATGAAATCATGCAACTGTGGACAAATTTGGAAGCCCTTTGTATTCTCCAAAATCTGTGTGTCATGTGACTTGTGACAATGTTTGTAAAGAGATAACATAGATTTGTTAGGGGCACACACGCCTCAGAACCTCGCAATGTTGATCCTCTCCACAAGTCAACAAAGCTCTGACATCACCAGATGACATGTAAGGATGTGTTACCTGTCTTAATTTGCTAAGCAGTTCTGGGATGCCTGCCAGTCTCTCGGTGGCACGCTTGAAGTCTCTGTACTGAAGCACCAGCTGAACCAGCTCAGGGTCTCCAGTGCTCACCGCCTCCTGTAAGACTGAACCATGCATGCACCTTTAATAACAGTTGATCTGAGTCCCTCAGAGTCTGACAGCTGAAACCCTCAGCAGAGCACTCACTTGTCCAGCCCTGAGCGTTGCAGTGTGTTGGGTCTGCAGAGTGTCTGAGCAGCACTCGTGTTGACTCCAGGTGGCCCAGACATACAGCCAGCTCCAGTGGGGTGCGCCCCCTCGGATCCAAGCGCCCCACATCCTGCTGCAGAACCAAGTACACCACCAGCATCAGCGCAATGCAGTGCCACATAACAAACGCATCTGTAAAAATCCATCAACATGCAGCTGCAAAATACACCTCCCTGCTTACCTCTTTTTTCTGCAGCTCTCGATCAAGCTCTAGGTACTGATTGTTCCAAACGAGAAAATGCAGAGGAAATGCGTCTTGAGCCATGGTTGTCGTTCTCTTGACAGATAAACAACTGTAAAGCTATGTTTGCAATATGACTTCTGCAGCCAACAGATTGCCGTGACACCACAGCGGACTATAGCAACGAGTTCAGGGCTGGTCGGCACAGCTGGTTAGCTAGCTAGCTTTGTAAACACAGCAGAAAAAGGGTAAAGCGCTGTAAAGAGGAAATGTTTCACTTGAAAAAGCTGTCAGTACTAAAATCTATCCATGAGACTAGCGTTAGGGACTAGAATGTTGTGCGTGCCTATTTAAATTAGTGGGCTGAGTTAGCTAGGCTAACTCAGCCCACTAATTTGATGTAGTTAGCGTTTACTAACAGCTAGCTGTGCTAACGTAAGCTAACTGGCCAATAACAACATTGTTCCTTGCACTTCTGGGCACATGTTTTCCAATCTTCACAATGCAAGACAACTAAATTATCCGGACAAAAACTGCATCTCCAAGTCCGTTCATTTTTGTCGGAGTATATGTTAATAAATAAGAAATATGCGAGTCAAATAGCCGGTTGACAAAGTTAGCTAGTTGCCCGCTGCTACTGCAACCATCCCGTTTGTATCGCAGGGTTTGTTTCGGTCTGTCAAAAATAAAGCGAGAAACGGCCTTTATTCCAGTATCACATCCAGGTCACTTCAGTTGAGGGCATCCGATCCGATGATGCTGACAGCTGCGGTTACTAACACAGTCCTGCCTGGATGAGCCACACACTTCTGTGGTGTCAAAGTGTTTTGTGAAAGGCAGCTTTGCAAAGAAGCACATTTACAGCTGCAGCGTTTATTTATTCATGCACTCATTTCGTCGTTGCTTTATTTCCAGGTTACGAAAAGAAACTGGGTGGAGCCCGGGAGGAGCTGGTGTTCGATCCGCTTCTTCAGTAATGAACAGTCTGAACGGGAAAACAGACCACAACACACCAGTTTACTATGGCAGTAAATCCAGTTAATAACAGCCACGCACTGTTTAGCTTTTTTAATTTTTCTTGAAAAATAACACAAATAACATAAAGTGAAAAAGTCTTCTGAAAATAATTACAATGCTACAGGATTCCCCTTTTGATAATCTAAAAGGAAAACACATTTACACAAAAAGTATATATTTATATATTTATATTCATTTTAAGGGATATGGCCAGGAGAACAGTCTGAAAGGAGACCTCGATACAGAACCACTATACTTGAAGAGAACAAAGAAATGAACACCTCCCAGAAAAATCATACATCTCTACATTGAATCGGACACAGTAATGATATTCAGTGAAAAGTAGATACTCACATTTTTCATTCATGAAAAAAAGAAAAGTGTATCAAAAAGGGGTGGGGAGCAGTTTTACCTAGAATATTAACATTTTACTCTAAATTGTCTCTGTACAAAAACAAAGCAAGAGGAGTTTGAAAATAATAGCACCTGAAGTCTAACGGTTATTTGAAAATGCACCATTTATCTGACACCTAGTCCTTGGCTTATCCCTTACACTTAATGCAACCTGCCCTTGTTGGGGTGAGGTCTTGTGTTGCCACGTCGATTGCCTTTTCACGTTGTCTTTTTACCCTATACTGCCACATCCACTCAATGTCTGTGTGTGTACATTAAGTACACTCCTAAAAAGTGACACTAAAATGCCTTATCAAGCTGAACATCTGATAAATGCAGTCCAATTCAGTATCTCACTTTTGAAGCAATGATGAAGAGGACCTCGCATTTCAAAAAATAAATCCCAAAGCATAGTTTTAATGCATTAAAGCACAAGTCATTAAATGAGAAGCAGAGATGTGATTCCACAAAAAGACATCAACTGGTCTTGAAAGTGACCACAACGAAAATGGATTAACAGCACCTGAAAGTAGCCTAGTGCTGAGAAAAATGAGCCACTTGGTAAATATAAGTTTAAAGGGTTTAACCAAAGAGAACGATGTATTAAAACCCAAGATCGAAACTCAAAAGTCTTTGCTTAGCTCATCTGTAATCAAGATTGGCATGTGTCCAAAGAAAAGGTGAGCACTTGGCTGGCCAGGGGATGTGTTGTCTAATAAAGCTAATTCATTGTCCATGTTCTGCTGTTCCCAACAACAAAACATGTTCTGCTTGTTCCTTATAGCATATTCCCAAAAATAAAAACAGCTCCTGAGTCTCTTTAAGTACACAAAAAAGTGAAAATTATATAACTCTGAAAAGAAATACTGTTTTAGCTGTGAATCCCCCCCTGCACCAACACCAGTGAAGCACTCCCAGTTTAGACCCCACCCCTCTTTTTACATAATGCAGGTGCATGAGAACTTCCCAGCCCTTCTGCATCCCTTGTGTCACACAGGTTCATGTCAGGTTCCACTCCCTGGCTTTGCACCTCAGTCCTCTCTGCCATCAGCGTGGGCAGACATTTAGGATATCCTCTGGATCAGTTTTTCATCTGATAGGCAGTAGAGAGTGTTCACTGACAGCTCAGAGATGAAGTCTTCACAGGCCTTTCGTGAGACGCCTTTACAGCCTCGCAGGTCAAGCAGTGAAATGCAGGACAGGCGGCGGAGATACTTTAGGCATGTGTCCGTCAGTTTACTGCACCCTAAAGAGAGAGATTTACAGATACTTAAGTACAAAGGAAATCAAACTAACATGTGCATGTTCTTTTGCCTTAAACAGTGTTGATATGTGAGCACCCAGCGTGTTCCCATTCACATCCTACCTCCAAGGTTGAGCTCTGTAAGTGTGTTTCGTGTGGACGAGCCCACTGCTGTCAGCAGGTTGATGGAGTGGTCAGTGAGGCTGTTGCAGTGGGAGAGATCCAGTTTTGTTAACTGAGGCATGTGGCGAATCACCAGACGCAGAGTGGAGTCACTGATGTCCAGACCCGCAAGCCGCAAACACTGCATTGTCCGCAGCTGGCTGCGGTTATCACAACCTGGATCAGATCATGTGGTAAAAGGGGGGGGGGGGGGGGGTTGTTAAAAAAAAAGGATCAAACAGAGGTGAACATTATTAGACAAGAAAATATACGAAATAGTAAGAATTATTTCCTGGATATCTTTATTTTAACTACTGATTGAACACACAATAAACATTTAGCGTGTGTTCCCTGGCTTCTGAATTTAGCCTTTTCTCACCTGGAGGCGTAACCAGATCCCTGATCTGAGAGTCTTTGACTCCATCTGCATACCGCAGGTCTAGTGAACGGAGAAGAGGGCAACCGGAAGAACAGAGTGCAGAAATGGACGACCAAGAACAACCTGCCAGCATCAGATCCTTCAGCCCTTCAAGAGAAGATTTAAAGTGTTTTCTGTTAAATGAAAAACTATGATGAATTATATACTTTGTCATTTGTACTGACATAGCTATTTTTAAAAATATAATCAAATAGAAACCATTGTGGAATTCCATAGTAACTGAACATATGTGTGTATTTACCAGGTAAGCGTCCCACAAGCCAGTTGAGCTGCTTTTTGGAGATGTTGGTCCAAGAGAGGTCAAGGGTGACTGGCTGTCTTTTTATGATGCCTGTCAGAGCCTGAGGAGTGACAGTACGCTTGATGCTCAGGTCAATCCGTGACCAAAGCCGTTTGTCTAAGCACCTATGGAGAAACAAATCTTCATTAAGAAGAAATGCATTTATCTACTTATCTTGAAGATATGACTAATCATTATATCTTAATGACACAGGCTTTATTGATAGGTATATATATGTTGAAGGTAGGAGACACAGCAATTATGCAATTAAGTAATTAAACACTACTTTCAACAGTTTATATGTATTTAAAAGACAAAACGTGGAAAGATCAGATAACAGGTCTTACCATTTGTACCAGTTTTTGCAGACAGCCATGCAGACACAAAGATCTGCTCGACTTAAGTAGCGGAAGACAGACACCCACACCTCCCTCTCACAGCCCGGCCCACTCCCACTACTGTCCCTGTCTGCTTCACTTCCTCCTTCCTGCAGTGCAGACAGAGGGATGCGAAGATGAGGAAGATCAGACGATGAAGAGGATGACGCACCATTGCTAAGTTTGGTTGGGTTCCCCGGCCTTGTTCTTTTCTCCGGGTGGGATGTGCGAGTGTCCATGTGTCCACTGCGAGTGAGTGGTGGTGTGTGCCTGTTTGAGAGCTGCTCAGGATAAGGGCCCCGACTTCTGATGGGGGGTCGTACAAGGGCTCTGGTCTGGTTGTGTATAGGTGAAGTTGTAGTGGCAATAGCCTCTAATTTAGGGACAATGGCTGATGGGTCCCGCTTGGCCTTGGTTGGCCTTTGGAGTGTCACTTTATACGAGCTATCCTTGTCTCCCCTTTGAATGTCCTGCTCCATTTCCTCCTCATCGTCCTCCTCTGCAAAATTTTGGTTGGCCACCTCGCTCCCTTCCTCTTCTCTCTCTTTGGCTGCTGTTCCTCCCCGTCTTGACTGTGGTTGGTTCTCTTTATCGCCTCCTCTGCTGCTGTTCTGCTCTCTATCCTCTTCCTCCTCATCGTCACTGCTGCTGCTGTTGGTGCTGCTGCTGCTGCTGTCCTCGCTGTCTTCCTCCAGTTCGCCATGACTTCTACCACCTCGAATTCCTCTTCCAGCTCCACCTCCTCGCAGCCGTACCCCTCTCCCCCTCCCTCTACGAGGTTCCCCCCTTGCCTCAAGTGCCACACTGTGGGAAGACTGCTTCTGGAAGGACCCACTCCCTCCTGTGGCATTGTGAAAATGGGAGCCACTTGCCCAAGAAGTACCCCGACCTCTGCCCTGAGATAGTCTGCTGGTTGGAGAGCGCAACCGGGACAGCAACCTGGCACTCAGCATTCTTGGAGAGCGCTCCAATGACTGTTTTTGCTGAAGAGGGGGATGACAAAAAGGACAGCATAGGGTTAAAGACAAATGTTTCATATATACATCATTCATTCCACTAACATGAACTATTCACGCCTTAGGATAAATCAGTATCCTGGCCAAAATGCATATTTGACAAACCATATAATAAGCATTGGTATGATTCAAATGTTTTACAAATCCATTGCAAAAGTAAGAACATTACTCACTGCTAGGATTTTGCTGCGCTCCATTTTTATCTGAAATTAAAAAGAAAAGGATTATTTAAGATTAAACTGAACATGTCCTCACAAAAATCCAACTGCCCCTAACCTATCTATTTACCATCCTTTTAGACTTGTAAATATTTTCAGCCTTTAGAAATTGATCAAAATAAAAAAGGACATATAGTCTCCTGAGACCCAGGAAAATAAAAGTTTGGCTTCTTTACATCATAAGTAATTAATTACATCATCAATAATTTCCACTGGGATTAAAAAAGTATTTTGAATCTGAATGAAAGAATCGACTTGATTATGAACAGCATGATCCAAGAGTTTTTTTCCAGATATATTATGTTTTTCATGGGATGTCCTTTGCAGTGAACAGCGTTTTTCTTTTCTTTTCTTTTTTTTTAAGTAGTGCGGTAAAATTCTTGCCCACTACAAAGGACAAAAATGCATTGATGGGTCTCAGGAGGATATTATATAAAGACCTTGCATATAAAGCTCTGAATTAAAATATTTGTCTGTGGTCCAATATAAAACAATTTTATTTATAATAACTGCATCGACATAAAGCCTTTATAGCCAAAAGAGAGTTCTGCTTTACCCTCTTTTGAGTCTCAGCTCCAATGCACTTGCTCTTTTGCGATTCTGTTGGTGCTGTAGTAGCAGTTTCTGAGAAGGTGGTGGTGCTGTTGGTCGGGATGGGGGTCTGCCACGTCTACCCCGCCTTGCAGCTTCACCAACACCGATACCTTCCCGATATGCGAGTTTAGATGGAGGCAAAGAGGCTGAGCCCTCTGACTCTTCACTCTCTTCATCACTGGAAGACTGGTTTGTGGGAGACAGAAAGAATGGTAGGACAGAGGATGCTATTTCTAATTTCAATGTCAATTACAGCAGAGATACAGGTAAAGAGAACTTTCCAAAACACAAAAAGGTAGAACTTAATTGAGAGTACTGATCAATTATCTGGTTAAAGAAATTGGCTAGTTTTCGGCTTGAGCAGTAAACCAAAAATCACTTTCACCTATTCTGTGTAGTTGCATTTACAGATAAGAGTAGCATGATTGGTTGTCATCAAAACACAAATGGTAACATAACCTGCTCTAACTCTCTCACACATACAGATTTGTTTGATTATATCTGAGACAGTCCTCTGACACTTTTGGAGGACATGTAAAAACTCTGTCAACATCTGGAATGCAAAAATCAACTTCTTTGTCCATAATAAATTATGGACAAAGAAGTTGATTTTTCCATTCATGAAGTGTTACAAACATGTTTTCCTGCTTATTTTTCTTGGAAAGAAAAACAGGATCAACAAAAGCAGGTTAGCAGGTCATTAAAAATGTGTCTATGAACTGCTAATGAGTTTGAGAAAATATATATTCTGGTACCTCTGATTCAGAGCCTTTGCCTTGGTAACATTTAGGACATTCCCAGCAGCTCGGCAAATCCTTATTGACCTTGCCCTCACCAGGTTCCTAAAACAGAAAGCAGCAGAAAGTCTGAAACACTGACAATACGATACAAATTAAACTTTAGAGGAAGTAAAAAAAAAAAAAAAACACGAATAAAATGACTGAATAACAGTTCAACAGTTGTAGTAGATTCACCTTAATGCACTGTCGATGGGCAATCTGGGAACAGATAGAGCATTCCATGAGTGTGTGAGTGCTTGGATTGGATTCTTCTGATTCCCCTTCACCACATATGGCACATCTCGCTGTATTCGGCAAGGCAGGCTGAAGAAAGTGAAGGTCATTTTTAACACTTCCACACTGCATATATGAAAAGGCCTGCCAAATACCAAACACAAATGACAATGGACATGATGGACAACTTACAGCTAGACACTGTCTCATGATACAGCTCTTCTTCATGCGTCCAGGGCCCCCAAACTTCCTCATGTCGTGGCAGTATTGGCAGCTACCACATTCTTTCCTGCAGCAAGCAGAACAACGCTTGCACCTCACTCGTCTGCGCCGCAGGGCAGAGATGGAAGAGCGTTTGATGGACTTCTTAGTCTTGTGAAGCGTAGGGCCCAAGCGAGGGCGGCAATAGACTGCAGGTGGTGGAGGGGTAGGGGGCTGGTACCATGATGGCTGCACAAGAGGAGGAAAGAAAGTCATAAAATGGAAATGCCATATTTAGAAAATTATGTCACTAGGAGTGTGTACAAAAGTGTTTTCCACTCACCCTTTCAGGCCACTTAACAATGGGCTCTCCAGTGTAGGACTGTTTGGGGTTATCATTAGCATGTTCTATAAGAACAGCCTGGAAGAAAGAAATGAAGACAAGATATAAAAGTAAAAAAAGAATAATCACCTGGAACTCATCCAAGACATAGCAGTTTAAAGCATAGTAACACATTGTAACAGCTGATTGAATAAAGTATATCCACATGTGTTTATTGTGAGCTAATCCCTGATGACCTAAACTCTGGCCTACACTCACCCTCATGTCTTCAAGAAGAGTTGCAGCATTCCTAATCCCAGAGGGGACACACTTCTTATGGGCTGGCAGCTCCTCCAGCTTTCCCAGGAGGTTCCACAACCCTTCCAGCTCAAATGGGGTTAGAGCATGATGAGGTTTAGTAACTGGAGCTCCCTCTTGTTGTTTAACATCGTCTTCTTCTTCTTCCTTACACTTGATTTTCTCGTTTTCAGTGTCACTGCTGACTCCGTTGGAGGTGCCATTCCGGCTGTGACCATTTACTTCAAGGTCTGCTGGGGTCAGCCCTGAAAAGAGAGAAAATAGTGGTTTAAGTTCACATCACCAAATCAATTCATAATTGTGAGAAATTGGGAGGAAATAAGAACAGCTCTGTTGTCTTCTTTCAATACCTATGCCAAGGGAGTATTTTTGGAAATCAGGGGTGAGGTGTGAAGTGTTGGTCAGACAGTAGAGGTATCTCTCCAGGACATACCAACACATCTCATAGTAGAACGGGTATCGGAATTTTGCTGGCACCTACAGGAGGATGACAGGAACAGTTTTGAATCTTCAATATTCATTCCTATTCATTGAAAAATATTAAAATATTTACCATCACTAGCACTGAACATTATACAATAAAATCACACGGCAATTATTTAGATAATGATTAGATATTATTGATCAAATAGATTTGTTGATAAATTCTCTCCGTTTCTTGTTTTTACTGATTCTACAACAGATATCTGAACCTATTTCTTATTTAATCGCAAAATAAGAGGCAAACTGTGTAGAGAGAAGTAACAGCAATATGGAGTCTGTGTGAACGTGAGGCGTTACCCGTGTGCGGTCCTCAATACTGTAGATATTGAGCTGCATGGGAATGTTAAAGCTGTGAAGAAAATTCCCTCCAAAAACCAATGTGTCCTCTGGTGTGTACACAGCATGGATCCACCCTACAACATAAAAACATAGCATGACTGAAAAGTAGAGGTGAACTGTATACATGTTCTCTGGGTATTGTAAGTATTGTCATTGTAAGCAATTGTTGTGTACATTAATGTGCTTATGTCAGTTACAGACCTGAAGGGATCATAAAGGTGTTGCCTTGCTTGAGTTCTATCCTCTGACAGTCATGACACTTGTCCCCTAAGAAGATGTCTCCCTGTTTTCCAGATAAAACCCAGTTTTCATACATTTCCAGGTTCTGTGGTGTAGGTGGAATCAACCAGAACACCTGCATGGTAGAAGGTAACAGTCACATACAGCGATCTCCTGTTAACAACCACCAAACCATTGAGAAATGTCTATAAATAGTTTCCTATTTCCTGTAGCACATATATCTGCCTAAGTTACCTATTTACATTTTTGAGGTCACACTACTAACTTCATTTTCTAGTCGATCACACAGTTGCTTTATATTATTATCACAATAACAAATACTATATATGCATTTTTCATGTTAACATTAAGTTGAAAAGCAATGCAGTGGCACTAACCCGAGATAAAATTTATACAACAGTTTTACTAACTCTACATCTAGTTTTTTTGTAGGATGTAGACAAAACACGAACCTTTCCTCCTCGCAGGATATGGTACCAAACTGAAGTGCCTCCGAAGTCAATATGGAAATCTGTGAAGCAGCCCTGCACACTCATGAGACAGTACCTGTAAGAGTTTGAAAAAGAAGAGAAACCATAAGATGGAAAACCACCACAGACAATTCAGTACAAAGGCAGACTTCTGAAACAGGAACATAAGATGTGTAAACTACTCACTTTTGTACTTTAGGATAATGCATGTCTATGATGGCATTAGTGGAGTCTCTCTGTCTCTCTTTGAGATGACGGGGCCACATGTTGTCTACCCAATCAATAAGATCCACCTGGACGATACAGCAGAGAAACTGGCATTAGAAATACGTTTTCATTATCTGAACCCACTCAAAGCCAAGGTAATCACACTCACAATTACTCTGAAGAGAAACACTGATGCTATCAAATAAAAATAAAAAAAAAAACAACACACAACTAATATCACTAACCAGTCTTACACTAACCAGTTAATATTAATTTGTGCATAACTCGACTGTTTTAGACTGCTTTCATACCGAAGCGGGTCTTTTAACCAGATTTGCAAGCTTCGTGTGGCTGAACTCCAGGCTGATGACATTGTAGAGTTTTTCTCTTTCTGATGGTGGTGTCTCATAGTAGCGCCGCCACTGGGCCATTGACATCTCAATGCCTTTCTGGGTGTTCACATCCATCACATCTACAATGCGTCGACTACCTGTGAAATAGTTAATAAGAGGTTGAACACTTGAGTTCATAAGCTGCAACAATTTATGATTCAAATATTCACATCTGGTACATGATACCCCATGGACAAAATTTAAACATTTTTACTCTGAAAGGCCATGACAGGGGAACTTACCAACAAACAACTTCACATCACTCACACTGAAATCAGAGTCTGGCATTCTGAAAAAGAAAAACAATTCTAACTTTTTCTGTTTGACCCAGACAAAGTTTAGCAGCATCTGCTAAGTTTGGAACAAACTTAGTATAGATAAATAGAGCAACCACAAGATAAAATGGCAGACTGTTGATAAATTAGGCATTTGCAACTGAAAAACAAAAGAACAGCACTCACTGAATGCCGAGGTCATCAGCCTTCTCAAATACAATGGGGTCCCTGAGGCCTTCTCTCTGAATGTACTCAAATGTGAAATCTGGAAACAAGATCAATAGAAAGTCATGAGTCTTTTAATCATATACTCACTTTTGGAACATCAATACACAGAGTACAAATACAAAGTATAAAGCAATATAAAAATTGCAAATAACAAAATGCACTGGCATAGACATTTTTATCCCATTAACACAGTGTTCAAGGTACAATGAGTATGAAAAACAACTAAACCTTATTGACATTCGATATATTCAGATATGGAGTATTAAAAAAAATGATTACGTTGCTGCTATCTCACCTTTCCCCTCCATGATTTTGACCAGCTCTGTCCCAAATCTGCTGCACTGCAACTTTTCATCTAAGTCAAACGTACGTTTTCCTTCAATTTCATCATCCGAGATTCCATCGTCCTGGTAGCGACGGCGCGTACCTGTACGCTGGAAACAAAAGAATAGTTGTATTAACATCTGTCAGATGTGATATTTGAAAAGGTGAGAACAGAAAGAGGAACCCAACATAGAACTGGAATTCTTCACAATGACACATATGATATTTTTAGCATTTTAATTAATTACTCTGCCACAATTTACCTTCACAGCCCTACATGTGACAACACAGTCGATTTTCAGCAATAAATCAAAAACTGTTAACAGCATAAGAATCATATACATGTGTCCAGTTATATAATGAAAGGAGAAAACAGAAGTCAGTCTCTGAGATGGAAAATAAATGTAAACCATGGAACATTATATCTGTAGCATGCCAACCAGGACTTTCTTTTTTTTTTTTAACTGGGAACTCTTTGTTCACTGATACACATATGCCTATTAAACAGTGCAAGTCATGCTCACATATTATTTTCTACTACATACTTCAGTTAACATTACTGGGATACGTTTAGGACAGAAATGGAAAAGGTACTTAGTTATGGTCATTATGCTTTACAGCAAGAACTTTAAAAACTCTTAAGTTACTCTCACAACAAAAATCCCCACCACTAAATTTGATCCCAAGGAAGTACATTTCAAACTATCATAGACTCAAAAAATACAAGAACCTTTTGCAACATCTGAAGTGAAAGACACACAGACTCAACTGCTATCATCCCTGAAATTATTTACTCTAAAATCAATGTAAGAATTATCTAAGACGCAGATTTAATTGCACTGAATCAAAGCTAGCTCATTACTCAGCCAGTTCCCAAATCAGTTCATGTGATAGGAACCAAACAATACAGCATTACAATAGCAGGGGTTAATCTTCCACATACTGCCCCCCTTTTTATACCCCTCCTGCCATTCAACCTATGCAGCACTGCTTGGCTAGACAGATGGATCAAGCACAACACCCCCGCTCCCAGATTTCCCCACCCCCATCCCTTTATCATACTGGTATTATCTAAACTCTGATGTTTCTTACTTTAAGGAAGCAGTGCACAGACCCTAACGACTAATACACATTACATACAAGAACATTTTTGAGAAACTCAGGCCAGTATTTTGATACTAAGTTTAATAAAATTAATAATTAAGTTTTTGAATATGACTTTTGTGCTTTTATCAGTTGTTGATGTGTTTGACCAAGCTTTACATGCTTTCTAAAAACTATCAATTTTAGCAACATAGAAGTTTACTTCTCATTCTCATACTTCTCAACAAATGTATCTCGATTTCTTCCCCAGACAACTAGATCTATTTCTCTAGATACACACTTCCAAGTTGCACTTGCATTGACACCGTTTACAACTTTACAACAAGGAGAGGATTGTAAAGAGGCGACAAAAGGTCATAGCGTAAATGCTAATGGTTTAGACAGTGAACTTGACCTTTTCTTGAACCCCCACAGGTTCATTATCGTTATTAGACTGTCATATTAAACAGAATGGGCAATAGTACAAAGGGCCAAGAGAAACTGCCCTCTTAGGTCAGTTAGGAGACAAACTTTATTTTGTCGTTTTCCGTGTCAAAATGTCTAGTGACATAAATATACTCTTTGGCTGAAATGCCCCAAACAGAAGCGCTGTAAACATTGCAATGTTCTGGAATATCGGGACTCACCAGACGTTTGCTGTACCGTGTATGAGGATCCTCCATTATCTCTAGAAGAGAAATAAAGTTTCAAGATTAACGTTACATTACAACCGATAAAAACCCCACTGCCGCTTAGACATGTCTGCACTGTTCTTGCATTATATGTGATTTAAAAAAAAAAACCCACACAACTCTGCTGAAAGCCTAGCTAGATATCCCAGCTAGCGTTAGCCAACAGTGTTGTTGTAGCCAGCAAGCTAAGGTTAGCAACACGCATAAAATTAGTTACAAACACATATGCTGCGTTTGGTCAATGTATGAAAACAAGTGCCGTTTAAAGCGCGCACATTTCAACAGTAATAACACGTACGAGCCTTTCGATGTTATGCCGTTATTTTAACTGGTGATATCGGCTAACGTAAACTAGCTCAATTGACAATCCCTTTCATAAGTCGTCGGCTATCGTTGACGGTTGCTAGCTAGCTGACATTAGCCTCTATACGGCAGTTGTAAGCTTCTTTATCATTACCTCTGCGTTTTAACTCCTTTTTTGCCGTGGCTGTCAAAGTAGTATGTCCCAACTAAAGCTTGTGATGCCTCTCTGTAAAGTTTCTCCCCATGTTATGTTATAGCGACTGTGTATAATGTTATGTTTATTATTGTGCGATAAAGTTAGAACGATTCGACGCTCCGAGCCGCCATTTTCAGCTGGTCAAAAAACACACATACATACACACAAACCAAGAAGAAGGACGTGGCCCCGCCCCCTTATTTATGCCACTGCTCCGTAAAATTAGCATAGCTGCTCTGTGGTTGGACACAGCATATGCTATTTAAAGAGGATTAGAATATGTTAAAACAGAGGGATGTTGGGTTTGTGCGTTGTTTTAGAGTTGAGGATCGGTTTCCTCTGCATCCAGATTGAACTCCTTATTTTACAGGAGTTAGTGTAATAAAAACATGCAACAGAACACTCTATCCATTTTATTTTAATGAAAGGGCAGGAGAATGCACTAAAGCATATGGAAACACATGAAAGAAGCAGATGACTTGAACTTTGAGCAAATTTATAAGCAATACACTTGTGATTGCTGCTATATTTGCACTGAAATTATTGTCGAATATTTCCGTATTAATTCGTAAACTTTCTTTTATTGTATATAACTATATACTGTATTTATTTGTTTGTATTATATGAGAGTTGTTTGTTTGGTGTGTCTTGATCAATTGTAACTATGTTTTTGCTATTCCCTTGGCCAGATCATCCTTTAAAAATATATATTTTTTCAACTGGATGGTTAAATAAAGAATACAATGTACACTTCAATGACAATTAAGACATTCATTCATTCATTCATTCATTATTTATCGAACCAGCTACTCTTGTGGCAAATCCCCACATGTAATAAGATGTCTTATTCATTATTATTACGCACTATGTAAATATAACAATTTGTTTGAGTTTGTTTTTGTTTATTGTAATATAATGAGAAACTTTAATATTCTACAGTCACTTTAATTTTATATTTTATTACATTACTATTATATTACATTATTACTAGTATATTATTATTTCATTCCTTTAGAGTAAGTATTACACACACACGTATATATATATATATATATATATATATATATATATATATATATATATATATATATATATATATATATATATATATACATATATATATATATATATATATATATATATATATATACACACACACACACACACACACACACACACACACACACACACAAAACTGTTATATCTATAATTTATAATTTATCTTAGATATATAATTTGATTTATCAATTTCTGTAACACAGCCTTTGTGGACGGTTCTTGCATTTCACCGTTCATACCACAAGCATGATAAAAATCTTAAATCTATTCCTAAAATATTCACCAAAAATGCAGATGTGGGCTTTGATGAGGCTATGAATCTGAGCAGAAACACTGAGTACTTGTAAGTTAAACATTAATGAACACATGACTGATATAATCACATTCAACATGTACATTTAGAGGTTACTTCCCTTAACAAAAGAGAACAGAGGCATAAAGTGGGGTTATGTAAACATGGGACAATATTAAATAAGAAAAGCTACTGGAGAAAAAATGTTTTAAATCAATATAGACTGTATTATAGCCTTTCACATAACAGTAACTGTTACCTTGTGCCTGAATTTTGGGATATTTTTACCATAAACTGACTCAGGAAAAGAATTTAATGAATGCAGCCATGACACGATCATGTTCAACATATACCTTTAGAGGTTACTTCCCTTAACAAGTCATAGCAGAAGCATGAATAGGCTTGTATATGTGTGAGATAGTATTAAATGAGGAAAAACTACAAACAGTATTGGTAACCAGTACCTAGTGCCTGTAGTAGTGCAATATTTTCATTATAAACTGATGCACAAATGACAATGAGTGCACTATGTGATTCTATTCAACATGCACATTTAGAGGTTGAAAATCGAGCAAAAGCATTAATTATATGTGTATTATATGTACAGATGTATGTGTGATAGCATTAAATGAGAAAAAAAAAACTACAAACAATAATGGAAACCAGTACCTAGTGCCTGTATTTTTGCAATATGTTCACTATAAACTGATGCACGATTTACAGTGTGTGCACTACTGATGGGATTCTATTGAACATGCACATTTAGAGGTTAAAACAGAGCAGAAGCATTAATTATATGTGTATTATATGTGCAGATGTATGTGTGATAGTATTAAATGAGGAAAAACTACACGAAATGTTGCATATCAGAGCAGACTGCATTAAAAGCTTTTATTTTACCATAGCTGTCATCTTGTCACCAAATTTTTACGATAAACTAATGCAGGAAAGGTACTTACTCAATGAAGCACTGATATGATTGGATTCAACATGCACATAACAAAACTAAGCAGAGGGGACATTTTTATCATAAATATGTACAGGAAAGACAAAAGTGGTGCATAAATGTTTGAAAATGCAAAGAAATCCGTCCCATTTAAAAGTCCAGATGAAACCTTCAGTGATGGATTAGAATAAAACGAACGCACCCCTGTGCAGACTCCGCCCATGAGGGGTTAATGGGCCGGTCCTGGCACTGGGGAGGAAGAACAGCGAGATGGGGGATGAAATGAGGTCAGGAAAATGCTTTATACACGGATGTCATGTCGTATGTTGCCATGCATTGGAAACAGATTCTGCACACAGGAAGAGAGGAGGCTGTGGAATAAAAATGATGCTCAATAAGTGTGCGTAATAGCAGAAAACCAATCCTGACAGATCCAACCGTGCAACCAGCCGATCAGCTGAGCCATGTATAAGCCTCTAATACAAGAAACGAGCATACACCAACACTTGGTACAACGCACAGAAATCTTTTATTACATAACAGGCTTTACTGGGTTGACACACGGCCAGTGAGCGAGTGACAGCCGCTGATACAGAAAACACCATCAATACAAGCATTTCAGCAGATGCATACAGACAGATCACACACCACAAAAACCTCACCATTTATTAAATCTATAACACACAAATCAGAAAACATACAATTTACTTAAAGGATATTTAAGACCGAACCACACCTATGTTTGAATGCATAAGTGGACTTTTTGTTGCTTGGGTGCACAAAAGTCACCTTAATGCACTTACTTGACATTTTAAGAATCCTTATAAATATTTTTTTTCTGATTAATTAAAATATATTAAAAAAAAAAAAAAAAAAAATGTCCTCTCTCTTTGCCACCAGGAGCCGCTAAAGTCATCCAGGGTGGTCAAAAATGATTAAATGTCACATGTTGAACAATCTGTTTCAACAGACTTTGCAGAAACTGAGAGCGATCTACACATTTCTACCACGTTCAAACACTTCATACAGCAAGAAAATAATTTAACTCAAATGATTAATAAATGGGAGGGAAAGGGAATGAGGTATGGTTCATCTTTTTTTTTGTCATTTTGTTTTTTAAAACAGATTAAAATAATGGTCAGGGTATAAATAAGGGAGCACTTCATGCATTTATCTTCAAGAAGTTCATCTGTGAAAAAAATATAAAAAGACAATAAAAACACTAAATGTTTTCATCCACTCCAGGAAAATGCACAGTGGTACAGACTGAGCAGTTACCTTTGTTAAACTTTTTATGAGAAGAAGCTGTAGAGATAGGAGAACCCAACAATCCCAATGATGGCACAGCACAATGTAATCATCATCTTTTTCTGCAGGTTTAGTAGAGAACAAACAGTTATCAAGTCATAATAGTCAGTAGATTCAAGTCCAAACACACACAATATACACTCATGTTTGAGAACACAGGAGTTTGAGGAAACCATTAGGCAAAAAAGAGGAACAAAGGACCAGGGAAGTTATGGTGTTTGTGTGTTGAGAGAGAAAAAAAACAGCAACTTACCTCAGTTTGACAGATAATTAGTCTTTAAAACCTGTACTTTGCAACACAGTGGTTAACATGAAGTATCAACAGTCACCATCCTGCTGACGACGTCCCATAAAAACATCCACACAGCTCCACCAAAAACCACAGTCATCAAAAACATTTAAAAAGTCAGTTATACATTCACTTTACTCACACAGAGCACATAAGCACAGGACAGAAGGCGAGTAATAAAAAACATAAAATCTTTATTTTTCATTGAAATCACTGGTACTTTGTTACTGCAGACCTTACTGATGGTACAAGAAATAAGGCTTGAATACAAGTGTTTGAATGGAACAGCTGAAGTCAAAAGAGCAGACAGCTTGGACTAAACACCGTACTCTTAAGAGATTCCTGGACAAATAGATTTAAAGGAACCATTCAGGCTTTCAACAAAGGCTTCTCACAGTGGTGGTGGCTCTGCTGCAGTGTCTGCTATCAGTTAATCTTGAGATTTAACAGTGCTGTTAACTAATTTACTATATGTCCCACATTCGCAAAATGCAAGCAGATTATTAACCTTATATAATGTTAATAATCATATAATCCACCCCGTAGGTAAACAATCAAATGTTTCCAGTAGACCAGGAAATGTCAGGATATGAACTGCACTCTCGACAAGAACCACCAGCACCCTTAAGATCTTAGATTTCTACTTGCATCCTGTTTGCGTAACTTTATTACAAACTTGTCATGTGAGGAATCAGAGAGTATAATAAATACACAAACTATTCAGGCACTTTTGGCAAAAACTCACTAGTGTTACGAGTCTCTTTATACCCCTAGGTATTAAAACATGGGTTTAACAAATGAGACAGGAATGTCTTTAAGTTAAGGGTCGACCTGGCTAACACTGTACTTCAGCAAAGCTACTACACAAGTTTCAAAGTAATTCTTGCAATATTCAAGCATGTAGGTCTATGTATCTATCTAAACTGGATTTTGGCTTGTCTGCTCATCTTAGCCTCATCAGTCCACGTTTCTAAGGGCAAAATCCCTCATATTTAAATACATTGAAGAATCATAGGTGAGCACACCGATCCTCTTCAAGTTGAACAAAAACAGGGCTAAATATAAACAGTATACAAACATACAGTAATTCTCTTATTTACAAGATCATTTGAGCTTAATTATAGAGGTTAAGACATACTGAAATGTGAAAGTGCTGGAACTCCTCAAAAAACTGACAAATTCACAGTACAGTGAACATAGCTAGCATTCTTGATCATATTAGACAAAATAACAGTAAAAGGGGTGAGGAGTTTCTGCTAGGAGTGGGTCCAAAGTGCTGGACATTATAGAAAATTTCAGCTAAAAAGAAAACATTTCACCACTTGATTCTTTGGCACAAAATGTTGACCACTGAAATGTTTAGTGACACTCAGGGGCTGTGTATCTTTTTCCCAATTCCCTTTTCTCTTCCTCTGAGATACAATAGATGATAAACCTCATGTCAGTTTCAGTCTCATTTCAGCAAAGTATCCTCACACTGTCCAAAGCATCTGATGGAGTCAAAACTCGTCCCATAAGATGTTTCTCATCAGATTGGTAAAGCAATTCAAGGCACAAGGTGGCAGGTCAGATATTTTTAAATAGTGATCTCCCATCTATGAAATGTTAGCATGGCAGAGTCTTTTCATTACTGGGTGAGCTGATGGAGGGTTATATGGAGTGAATGATGAACAGGCAAGGAGGAGGTCCTTCTATAGTACTGAGGAGAGGACTATGGCGAGGATGACGACAACAACCACAATGCAGATGACGCCGATACAGATCAATTTCTACAGAGAGGGAGATAAACGGAGACAAAGACAGGACAGGATTAACAGCGGGACACATGAGCACTGAAATGAACCCACACCAGACCCAACACCAGCTCAAAGTAGTTTGCCGCCAGCGCTACTTTGTTTGCACTGCAGTAACCAGAGGCAAGTGCTGCAAAAGAAAACACACACCCAAGAACTACAAATACGCACAAACACACCTCAGGTTAAACCCTGTGGCGAAGGACAATAGAAACTCACACATAAAGCCTGATGCAGAGAGCGTGAAAAGCTTTTTCCAAAGCATGTCTCAAACCCACACCCATTATAGCAGCGAGGAGGTTATTTACTCCAGGGTTACTCACCATCTTACTCAAATAGTTCATCAGCTTTTCTTCAGTCCCACTGACAACCCGATTACGAGCGCTATTATGGCCAGCAAGACCACGACTATCACCACTATTATCACCATTTTCTGTTGGAAATAACCAAGTACATACAAGCACCATTGTCAGGACCATTCTCAGTGGAAACAACAACTGCATCCTGTAGTGGAAAACATTTATGCATTTAAGTAACAATTACTGTACAATAATAAGTTGGTCAATATGGACCAAAAATAATCTATATATTTTGGGTGAATGGCACTACTTTTTCTGAAGTAGAAAATTAAGATGTAAGGCATATGAGGTGTCGCAAAATACTTTCATTTAACAAAACAAAAGCTGACCAACATGACAAATGAATAGAATAAAAGGTAAAGTTAGGCCTCAGTTAAAGAATATAATGTTAACAAAACAAAATACCAAACTTACTGTTATATATAAAAATGGTATAAAATAATAAAAGATTACAAACATGTAAACACAAATTGAAGTAACACTTCATATGTCATATACATATATATTTTATCATGTATTATTTTATATACACTGAGTCAGGGTTGGCCAATAAAACTATAGCAATTATTATGATAAAATTTTAATATCACAATATACATTTTTATCTTTAAAATGTATTTTTTGTTTACATTACCACCTAGAACCCATAAGAAACCTTTTGTTTTACTTTTTATTTTGCTCTTGCATATACTCTTATCATGGTGAAAAACTATATTATGAACAAAAAACTTCTGGCTTCTTCACCTTTCACTCAGCATAAGCCTTTAAACCTGAAGGAATGAACAATTTTACATTTATCATTACAAGTGATATTGTCTGGGATGAACATTTTCCTCCATATCAGCCAGGCCTTCATTGAGTACATTCTATAAACTGTATATGGCCCTGTCCTCACAGATACTTCTACTGCATACATATTTTCTATGACAGAATACATAAAACATCATATAGTAACACTAGAAACAAGCATGACAAACATATCTGTCAGGTGAAGTTTGGTAAATGACTTCTGTTGACAATGCATTAATATATTCCATCAACATGTATTTAGGCACATACAGAAATCAGCTAAAAATCACCCAGCAGTGTCTCCAGATGCTGCTAAAAAAAGAAAACCATCATGGGTCAGCTGTAAACAAGGACGAGTTTGAGGTTAAAGCACAAAAGAAAATAAAGGACAAAGAAAAGAGCGTGTGGGAGAGGTGTGTGTGTGTGTGTGTGTGTCATTGTGTTGAAGTGGGAGGTGGGGGGAGGTTTGTTCAGCTTCTTGTTGGTGGGTGGGTCACAAGCACAGTAGTCCAGGGATCACAGGGTGGAAGTCAGGGTCATCACAGGGTAAGGGTCAAGGTGACATTCAGGATGGTCTTTAGGTTGTCAGGTGGATTTCCCAAAAGTGTTTCAAGTGATACTTTAACCACATCTGTGTTATTTAAAGTAACTCAATTTCTGCCGTGAGCAACAATGTCTGTCCTATGTCAGACAGAGAGGCTTATGGGTAAAAGCACACATAAACCACAAAATCCTTGTCACTATCCGGCTCAGACCAGATACCCATTTTGTTCTGATTGTGTGAAAATACTACTTTCTTCTGGGATTAAAGAAAATAATCATAAATATTATTGTTGTTTATGTCAATTCATTCATTCATTCATTCATTTTCCAAGCCACGTAGTCCTCTGGAGGGTTGTGGGGGTGTTGGAATCTATCCCAGCTACCAATAGGCAAAGGTGAGATACACCCTGGAGGTGTCACCAGTTCTGCTTATAGTAATTATTAAATATACATTTATTTTTTTGATCAAATATATATACACTTTATACTATATGATATAGAGTGTGTGTGTGTATATATGTATATATATTTGCATATATAGTAACAATTAAACAGTTAAGCAAAAATTTGCTGTTGACATAAGTTAGTGAGAAACAGCAAAGGTTATCTAAATTAGTTTCAATAAACAAATTAAACAAATGATTTCTAATCACTTTACATAATCACAGTTTACCAGTTCAGTCAGACGAAGGGGAAATTAGTCAAAGTTATTTTAAAGCCATAAAGGAACTGAAAAAACATACATAAAAAATGTAGCTTATCAATTTAATTAGCACCTTGCATCAGACACTCTTTAGAGATAGAAATATATTCTATATTCAATAAGAAATGAAACCAAAGACTAATCTAATTAAATCTAGAACATAATTTATTTCAAAACAGCGATGGCAGAAAGTACTATTTTCCCACTTGCAGAGCACAAACAGTGACAATCCCCAAAAATGGGAGGCAAGTCCTCTGATTCCCAATTCCTCAATTCCTGAAGCTGCCTGTTAAAGCAATAAAGCTTTGTGAATTTATTTTAAGTCACTGCTGCCACTTGATTGTAATCAGACAAAGAATTTTTGTGCTTTTGGGAAACCAGCTGACAACTGTTTGACATCAGTCACTCACACGTCGAGCCTCTTGCTGAAATTTTGCAGCTTTCTTAGTGTCCGCTACGGCCCGCTCCACAAAGCCCACTGATTGGTCCATGTTGCTTTCAATCCTGTCAATCATCCCACCCTATCACAGGGTACAGTGCCAAAGTTGATGAAAAACAACATATGAAGAAACTGTTTTCAGAAGTACGTAGGGGCAAAGTCAGAGCGAAGCAAATGGAAGGTTACAATAATGCAGGACTAGCACCAAGTCTGTGGGAGTGTGACGGGTACACATACAGTGTGGTTTAAATGTGTCAAACAGTAAAAAAGAGTGTGTTTGTGTCTGAAAAATGGGTAGAAAACAGGAAGAAGTAACAAGCAAACTGGTAAATCATTTGGCTGAAGTACAGTACCTTGCGTGCTTTGGTCTGGTACCTTACAGCTTTTTTGGTTTGTTCCTTAGCCTCTATTATGTGGTCCACTGACTTCGATACATTTTGCTCTATGTTGTCTACAATGTCACCCTGGAACACACAAAACAAATAGTAAGAAACAGAACAACGCTGCACAAACACAGACTAATCTGTATTATTATTCTGAAGTTTATGGCAAGTTTATGTGAAACTGTTTAAAACAATGCATTCAATAAGAAAAAGAGTTTCCTAGAAAACAGAAACAGCAGGATTGTACAAGAAAATCACACTTACCTCAAGCAAAGCTTTCCCTCAGAAAGCATAGTTTAAGTAGCAAGAAATATGTGTTACACTTCCGTACACAAACAGTATAAATAGTGATTTATTGTGAGGCCTGTTCTGATGTTAGTACAATGTGCTTTATGACCATCTTACTAAATGAATTCATGTGGGTTCCTTCAATGCTGGGTGATGAGATGGAGGTGGCAGTTGAAGAGAAGAGTAATGGAAGATATGAAAAATGCATGCAACTAGAAAAGAGGAAAACAGAAATATGCACATGGATGTCAGAGCACAGAACAGGAAACAAGTAACATAACAGGACGAAAAAAGTTAAGAAATGAAGACAACGAGAAAGTCAAAGAGTGATGGGTGAATTATAAGAGTAAGTAAATTAATTGATTAGATGAGAGGTCACCACAGTAGATAATGTCTGTTAAGTGATTTCCATCTAAGGAGTGTACCTGGCTCTCCACCAGCATGGCGATGTCTACAAACATATCGTGCAACTCCTTGATGCTGCTTTCCAGACGGACAATGTCCTTGTGTCTCGCTTCAATCTCACTCAGGGCTTGTTTAGAGATCCCAGAGTCTACAATCTGCAGACAGAGGAGGTCTGTTTTACCCACTCAGGATCATAATCAAAACATTAAAATTTCAGTGTACAAATAAAAATGCATCACGATTTAGAAAATAGGGAGAGGCGTTCCAGAAATGCAAACACACACTTACCCCTGCTGTGAACACAGCAGCATTTCCACTCTCCAACATCTCCTCCAGTTCTTCATCTGTTGTTGCTTTTCCAGCTAGAAAAATGCAGAAAGAGGAGAACAGAAAATGAAAGGTGAAAGTGTTATTTCTGAACAAAAAATACAGTATCTCCTCACACATCTTTGTGGCTGTGTATGTGTGTGCCACTCACTGATCTCTAGCTGTCTCTGAATACGTCCTTTACTCCTCTCCCTGAAGTCCACCTGAGCTTCATTGTACTTTGTCATTACCTCCACAAATTTCCTGGACAGTACTGCATGCTGGGAAACAAGTGGAAACATTTAGTTCTGTACTGCTTGTATAGTGCTCTGGCTTGGTCAAATAGTATTTTTGTACTAAAGATTAAACATTAGTCTTCACACAGAGTAAATGTTTACTTTCTGAGTAAGAAACAACAGACTTTAATGACCTGATATTCGTGTGTCTTTTACCTGTGATTTACGTATCCGCATGTCAGCTGAGATCCTCTCCTGCTCTTCTGACTCCAGATTCCTCTCGATGGCTGAGGAAATCCAAAGCATTCATTTATTTATTTTTATTTTGGTGAATGTTACACTGATGTCATAATTACAGCGGAAAGCAAAACCACAAAAAAAAAAAAAAATCATTATTTTGTGTATGACATGGACCTAATTCTAAACTGCACCCAGGGGCCTAATTACTCAACTGTTACACTGGCATCCTGAAAGTGTAAGTTACTGAAGGCCTTAAATGGTACAAAAATTAGGAAAAGGACACATCATCATGATAGCACATGTTGCATGGACACATTACTGTCAAACGTCCAGTGTATTTATGCATTTTGGCAAACTACCAAAATCCAAAACTCCTGAAAATACAACTTGGTAAGAAGTAAGAACAGCAAGCAACCAGATAGTCACCTACATCTCAATTTTCTTGCAGATTTCTACACTACAAAATCCACAGCTGGTTGATGTATATTTTGTGGGGGGGCAGAAAAAATTAATTTATACATCACCGATTTCACACTGAAATAGGAGCAAACCCCTCAGGAATGTCTAAAGCTATGCGGACTCACAGAAAAGATGCATAACAGGATTGAAAAGTCTGCATCAGCCCTTACGTACTGGACCATATAACAGTCAGACAGCTCTATGCCTTCACATAATAATAGGTGTGCAGACTCCGATTGAGTGTTTGTTTGTGTTAAATGGAGACGGACTCACTCTTGAGTTTGTTTCTTGCATTATTGGCCATCTTCTTTATGTCATTGGTGATTGCTTCCAAGTCATCCTGTGTTTCTGGAAAGGAAGAGGTCGTCAAGTTACATTTAATTTAAAGGAGTGATATTTTGTTTTTTTTTTAAATGGAATTATGCATTTTAAAACATTTCCCTGTGGTCTACATAAACTGTAGATGCTATGCTTGGGTCTGAATTCTTCATTAATTCAACTCCACAGGTCCATCTTCAACCCTATTTCTGAGTAATGACACCAGAAAGGTCGTTTTCAGCGTTGGCCCTTTCAATGCAAATGAGCCACTTCAGGCCCCACCCCCTCAAGGTTGTTGGCTGTGCTGCTCTGTCCCGTTCAACTGACAACTGAACATTTTAGGTAATCGGCTCATAGTTTGGACATACAGGGGTTGGACAAAATAATGGAAACACCTTAAAAAATCAACAAATATAATTTAATATGGTGTAGGTCCGCCTTTTGCGGCAATTACAGCCTCAATTCTCCGAGGTATTGATTCATACAACTTGTGAATTGTTTCCAAAGGAATTTTAAGCCATTCTTCAGATAGAATACCCTCCAACTCTTTTAGAGACGATGGCGGTGGAAATCGACGTCTTACTTGAATCTCTAAAACTGACCATAAATGCTCAATAATATTGAGGTCTGGGGACTGTGCCGGCCATACGAGATGCTCAACTTCATTAGAATGTTCCTCATGCCATTCTTTAACAATTCTAGCTGTATGGATTGGGGCATTATCATCTTGAGGTGAAGGTGTTTCCATTATTTTGTCCAACCCCTGTATTTTCAGTATGGACTTCAACCGCTGCTGCTGACAAACAATTACAGCGTACTCAGAGAAATGTTCGTCGAAAGTCTTGACCTTATATGTGCAAATGTCAAGATGTAATTAGTTATAGACGTAACAAATTAAACAGGAATTAAATCAGGTTCTAGAAATCCACTCGATTTTTGGCAAAATGAATATAAAGATAGCTTTGCAGCACCTTGAGGGTTCAAATTCAAACTTTTTGAACTAATAGTGTCCCCAAATACACAAATAAATGTACCAAAGACTAATAAAAGTGGGTTTAACAAAACATGACCCCTTTAACATTAGGGAATAGTTTGCTTGCTTATTTGTCTAAACATGGTTAGGGTTACTAGCTTTAAGTACAGTTTTCAAAGCTGAGTTAAACAACTGGATGACAAGTGTGACAATGGTGGTATCTTACTCTGATCTGATGTGGGAGCTGAAAGGATGACAGAGTAAAGCTTTTTTACTTCAGCCACATTTTCATCAATTTTGTCAATACTGTTCCTGATGTCCTCAATCTAGAACACAGAAAACAACTCAAATGTGAAAATCACCAAAAAAACACCAACATCAGCCTTTATATAGTGAAAGTAGTACAATATATGTACTTACTGCTCTTAAAACTTACCTGAGAGAAAAACTCATCCATGAAGGCTGCATTGTCCACAGCGATCTCCACCTCATCGTCATCTTGATCACACGTCTAAAAAACAAATAGAGACATTATCATACTAACCTCCGGTAGTCCAAATGACAAGCAAGAATGTGTGAGGGACATTACATAACATTTAAAGTATAAAGGATGTCATCTACACTTTGGAACTAAAGGGTTTTTTGGTGAGTTCACTGGGGCACACATTTAAGTGTCTGTACAGGAATTTATGTTCTCTATTGTTACTGAAAATAAATAGATAATACACTGACAGTTATTCTACATACAATTCCCCCCACTGCTTAGCATTAAAGCATACTTTGGATGAATGACATACTCATAAATTTAATCAGTTTGATTACATTATATTGTTATGGTGATGTTTCCTTCCTGAAAAATATCTGAACTGTGCATCAAATTTAAGAAAATTTATATACATTAGGACATTTCCCATAAATTTAAAAATAACTGGGGAAGATTTGGGTTGTCACTCAAAAAAGTTGTTATTCTATAAAATATTAAAGTTTCGCTGATGTAGGATCAAAACAACATGGCCAAGAGTTAATATGACTGATGCTGTACTGATGTTATTTCGTGTGTTTGTTTTTGTTTTTTTTTAATTTATTTCCCCTTTTGACTCAAAGAATCAAAGAAAATTTTCTTTACATACAAAAAACCTGGAACATATTAATGTCTTCAGTCTTTGATCACAGTTTCTTTAACTAAAAAAAAAACAAAAACCTGAAATCATGCAAACTTATAAAACAATCTTTAATATACGAGAACAAATATGCATCTGCCACTGCATCACTAAGTAGTATCATATCTGTTTACCAAAATTTGGAAACTAGAGAAGGGATGCGTGGGTGCTGTGCCTAAGGCTTAAAATGGGAGAGAAAACCATCATCTCACATAAACCAATATTCATACAGCTACATAAACATCCCTGCGTATATAACTTACATAAACTTAACTACTTTCTGAAGACAGGGTAGCGAATGAGTAAACAAAGCCAAAGATCTAATTATTTGATGCCAACTGATGCTATTCAATAATCATATTAAAAACAAAGATTTAAAATCCAGCCCAGGTCCTTTATTTGATGATCTTCTCACAAAAGTCTTATCATATATACAAAGTATTTATGATAAATATGATAAATACTGATTGTATCTCAATAATTTTATTTCTCTTCAGCTTCTAAACATCTGCTCCTAAAGATGACGTAAATAAAGCAGTCGGTGAAAGCTTAAGTAATGAAAGCACTTTCTGGTTAGTCTCTCTGAAAGCGAATCAGCTACAAAAAGCCTATTAGTGTGACCCTGATCAGCTAACAATCAATACATTTTATCACATAATTCGTTCTGCTTAAGTCACAAATATGACACAGGGGTAGTCAGCGAACACAGGCTGGTGCAGCAGGTTGGCCATGACTGATGGTGAATATTCACTTGGAACAGGACAAGGGCCAAGCTCTAAAGCTGAACCTGTTTCAGCTGACTATGAAAAACCATCACTTAGGTACAGAGAAAACAAATATCATAGATAGAGCAATAGTGTGACTGTTAGAGCAACCAAAACAAAACTGAATGACATTAACAACATGTTTGTTCCTTTGTGTTTATTAATGACTTCTGCTTTTAATGATGTATTATCATGACACACAAAGAGTATTGTTTGTTGAATAAAGTCTTTATGGAAAGTTCAATATGTTTAGTAATGCGTGACCGGGTGTGTGGTCTGGACACTTGACTTTCTAGTCAGGTGTCTATCAGGATCAAAGTCAAAGTGTGGAAAGCATTGTCGACACACCTGTTAACTTCCCTGCTCTTATATCACCTGACTTGTACTTGAGTCACCTGACCAACTCTACTCAGCCTTAGTGTGTTTATTAGTATTTTCAATGGTATATTTCATTTATGTTCAACTGACATAGCATACCTTTCTCAAATCTACTACATAGACTCATAATTTTGCATGGAATAGTGTAAGACCAGCTTTGAAAACAATATGAACTTCAGTTTATAGCAGCAGCTGCTACATCTCTCTATCCACTTGTTAGTTTTAGATCTTTAACCTTCTAGCACTCACGCAAAATTTGAATTGCAAATATATCCTTGGCAATTTGGTTGGAGCTGCTGAAACTAAAATCAGCCGTAAACACAGAGTACCCTGGGCAGTCACTGACACGCTGCCTGTTTTTCAATTTCTCTGAGTTATTCATTGAATAAACTCTCGTACACATTATGCTCACTCACACCACATTTCTGCAGTAACAAGATAAGAGCAAGCTTTCACTTCCTTCCAGTACATCTCATTCAGCATAACTAACGGAAAGATACCAACGTGTACGGCAAATTCTTTCACAGACCGACCACCCCAAGGTCACATGTGCTTCTGTGTAACAGTTTGATCCTTCCAGTAAGAATGACTCAAACAGCTACTGAGCAATGCTTTACAACATCTCTCATAATAAACTCATTCACTCTCATGATTCAATTTGGGAATGCCTCTCATTGGTAGGCAACACAATACCAAGAAACAGAGTATCTTCAAGTAACTGCATATCTATTGACTTGATTATTTTGCATCAAAATTAAGTTCACCACTCATTAATTTCCTAACTTCTGTCCACTACACAAGGTTGCACAATGCAGCCCTTCACAACTGGTTGCGGTTATCAACTGTCAGAAAGTCACACTTACTGGTGGACCCAGTTTGACATTTACAGCAACAGTTTTCATGCAAAAAGAAAACAACAACCACCCTCTTATAATCATGTTCTGAAAAAATAAATATATAAACTGTGAACAAACTAGATTTAATGCCAGCCCTTGCAGCTGTGCCAAAATTTTGACTGAGAGTGAACCATGAAGCAACAAATTAGATTTTCTCTTTTTTCCACCAAAATTGACAAAAACCTATAATCTCATGCTTAGTGGCATCAAGATTGAGTAATAATCAAAACCTTAAAAACATTTGGATAACATTTGAACAACAGGGCATCAAGATTAAAAAATGACCGGCATAATGCTCCCTAATGCATCCAAGTTAGCTCGGACAGTGGCTTGTCCCTTTTATTCAAAACACTTAATTATGTCTATTTGCTATACAAAGCACCATATGTCATGTTACATAATCCCCTTCAACAAGGCAATGACTAGACAGAGGTTTACACTAAAGCAGGCAAAGGGATCCTCTGTCTCGCGAATACAACTGGTCATCAAACAGAATGCCTCTCTTCAAAAAGTCAGAAATAATATATAAAGGGGTTTTGACATCAGCCTCTTCACTTCTGTGGCAAAAATGTGTTGAGTATATGCAAGCTTGAAGTGACCTTGCTTATTATTACAAACAACATCATATAAACTAAGTTCAACTCCAGTCCATGTTGTATGTTCTCTCTCACATTCCTTCCCCATGACTAAAAAAAACAGAAGCGATAAACTGTCAGACTTTGTCTCTAAACATCATAAATGACATAACTATAATGGACATAACACTTTTCTCAGTTAAAAAAAGAAATCAGTTCAACTATTAATGTATAACAACCACTGTAAAGCTAGAAAAACAGCCATACTGAGTCTACACTATGTGTGCAGCAGGCTTTCCCAGGGGAAGATTTGTAAAATGAGCTACCAGCCGTCACAGTGCCCAGTGAGAGACCTGGGGTCAGATTTACAGCAGTGCGGTGATAGAATCCAAAATACTCCATCAGGACTTGTGTTAATGCAATGCCAACAATCTGACTAGGATTTACAAACCCCATGAGTCACAGAGAAAGCCATGTTAGTGCCGTTACAATTTCCCCATTCAGATCTGAGTCAGTGGGGAAGTAAAGTGAGACACGTAGCTCACCTGGTCTGTACTGCCCTTTGGAGAAACACTGTACATACAGAACTCTGAAATGTGAAAGAAGCTTGGAAAATACCACCAGGGAAGTGGAACAGAAACAGTAAATAAAACAAAGGTGATGTCTCGCATATTAATTTCAAACTTCATCTTAGCTTATACAGATAATTTCTAATGCAGATACCAACACCAAATATCAGCAGTTAGGCCTACATCTAAAATAGTAAGCAAGCAATAGCTCGCTAAAAAGCACAGTGTATGTATAATATAACATATAGGTGCAGGGAGGGTGGAATTTATGGCCTAAAATGTATTCAGGCCAAAAACTTTCCCAACAGTCATATCAATCATTATCATCATGAATTGTGGCTGATATTGGCCTCTAAGTACAAGCTGAAGAAACCAGACAGTTATTCGTTGTTTTAAGATATTCTTTATGGTCAGAACATGAAAAAATCAACTCAAGCAGCAGGACACCTCATGAATGGTTTTCAATTTGGCTCACAATGTCAATAAAACAATCCCTGAACCCAAAACAAAAATGTTCATCATGATTATGACATTTATTTCCATATAAAATTATAATGTCATAATTATAATTACTACTTTATTGCCCAGCCCTAGCTGCAGGTTATGCTGTTATTAAAGGTTCATGTTGCTTCTCTTTGTACAGTTTGTCAGGTGATGTGGTTATGCTGGCCTATAAACACTCCAATCCACAGCCTAGATCAGATCTAATAACTTAACATTGGCAACGGTACCCAAGGAAGGCAAAATAATGGCAGTGTCAGGGAAAGTAGATGAGAAAAGGATAAATTATTACAATGTACGTACTGGGATATGAGGACAGATGCAACCAAAAGACCAAAGCAGCCTTGCTGGTCTGAAAACTTTCAATGACCTCCCAATAAATATGGCCTACTTAACTTGCTACGTGTACTTTCTTTCCTCAAAAAATGCCAACTAGGCTATGTGAGATACATGTAGATCAGGGGAGACTGTAGTTTAGCCACTTAAAATACAGCAAATATTTGGTCAGCAGTTGGTGGTAGCTATAGTAACACATCCCAACTTGGGAGACTTATGTAAAGCAAGTCTGTTTATAATCATTACCTCTTTTTATTTTAAAGGGAAATATGAAAATACATTACACAAATTGCATAACCTATGTATGTTGTTCATGACTACTACATCTACTACTATTTTAATCATTGATTAGCTAGTCTGCCAGTTTTTCCAATACATGACGAGATCTTGATATATAAATGTCCAGAGCGCAGTTGTTTCCCAATAGCCAATGATTAGTAGTTTCCAGTGTTTTCAGTCATAAAAGAGAAATGCTGTACCACAATAAAACAGATCATTATATAGTTAGAGTCAGATGTCATGTTTGGAAAATCAGTCTCATTCTGAGCAATAAATATTCAACTTCTAACCAGTGCCTATCAGTCAGTTTAACTATTAACATTAACTACACTGCTTTGGTAACCTGTTGTCAACTATGACACCTGACACTGTACAATATGGCTGCAGATCAGGGAAAAGGAAAATTATGCCTGAATGACACAGATTTCATCCAACACCTACATTACAAATCACTTTCCAAACGCACTGTTACTGTACCTGTTAGGTCATCATTTGGGACAGAATTGTTTGAACTGCTGGTATATTGTGTGTCAAGTAAGTAAGTAAAGGTTTCACTAAATGAACAGCTTTGCCTCCAGAGGGTCATGTTGAGAGGCCTATGTAAGTATATTCAGATACAAAAAAGACACTGAATGAAACATAGAAACATTTCCTGGACTCTACTTACCGCTTTTAGTTGCTCCAATCGGTCCTTCATTTTTCAAACTGTCAATACACACCGTTTCAACCACAGAAATGACCACTATATGGTGAAAATTTTCTCAGAAACGAGTCCAAGTGTGTGAATTCCTCAGCCAGCTGGTAAGCTAGCTGTCCAACACAAACCAACCGCCAGGAAGGAAGAAAACTAAACTCCACAAAACTCTTGAGAGAGGTGTGTGAGAAAAAGACTTTCTCTGACAACAGGAGTCTTTCCGTCGTTTTTCCATACAATATGGCTGCTGGGTTTAAAGCCAGTGTTTTTTCTTTGCTAAATCTCTTCGCCCAGGGGATTAAAACAACAGTTGTGTAGAGCCGTATAATCTGCCTCTCCTCTGGCCACCAGTAATCATTCTAAAACGCACTTCTCACCCTGACGCATGCGCACACACGTCCTGTGGGCTCTCGGATGAAGCCACGCCCCAAAGATGTACTGGGCCACCTGCACTGGTGATGCATTCAGGTGTTGCACGGATAACTCCTTTAGCTGACTCGCAGCTTCAGACACAGCAGTTCTAAATGGTTGAAAATGACATGAGGAAAATTTCAGCTATAAGCATCATCATTTGGGATGCTCTTATTAATTGGATTTAAAAATGACTTATTTTAACTCTTTGTAATTAATTTTCAATACAAACCACTCAGTGCAGAAACTGTGTTAGGTTGCAACAAAGTTAAATTTTATTTGTGAATGTATGTTTTTTCTTTGATTTTTTTTAAAGTTTTCTTTTTACTATGAACATACACTACCACGCAAAAGTCTTCAGTTTTATCTTTGTTGTTTCTGCATGGTTGAAATGAGCATACATATTTATTTCTCATTTGCTTTTCTTCAGATACAAGAAAATACAGGGAATATGTGCACACAAACAATTTAAGGTTCTTTTTCACCACTTACCTCACACACACATATAAACCAACTGAACTCTTCCAGGGAAGATCTTTATTGATCTCTGTATCTTCAGTTAATATTTCATTTCTATATTAAAGGAGTGTGACAAACAGTGCAAGCTGGTTGTCAAAAACAAAGTTGTTATAAACACATTTGCAGCCACAAAATTTACAGCGTGTAGCAAAATAATCCCAGTACAAGCTCCAGTCACTGGCTGATAATGATGGTGGGGTTTTTGATTGGTTTACAGAATATTTTAGGCGTTGTAGATTTACAGAAATTAAATTCAGAAAGGCAGAGTACATTCAAGCTTAACATTCCAAGCTAAAGAAGCTTTAGTGGTAGTAGTTTAAGCTGGTCAATTCCTTTTCATATAAATGCCTCAAGTTACATCTACTTTTTATATTTGTCTAAATATATACCTGATGTACCCCCATGACCCTAGTGAGGATAAAGCAGGTTGAGAAAATGAATGAATGAATATACTGTACCAAATATGCTCTGAATTCATGCTGGCCTTCTTTAACTGAAAAGACTTGAGAGATTAAGTCTTTTGTCTATATATATATATATATATATATATATATATATATATATATATATATATATATATAGAGAGAGAGAGAGAGAGAGAGAGAGAGAGAGAGAGAGAGATAGATAGATAGATAGATAGATAGATAGATAGATAGATAGATAGATAGATAGATAGATAGATAGATTGATTTACTGTGCAGCTATCAAAGCAACCGAGTCACTAAATGTCGAGGCATGTGAATTAATAAATATTGTATCGGTCGCTATATAGCTATTTTATTAATTTAAAATTCTTAAAGATCATTTCTGTAATATTAAAATTCGATTAGTGTTGTTTTGTACGTGCCCTCCCTCAAGACAAGCTGCAGAGGAGGAATCCCTGTTCCAGAGAGATCAAAGATGTGTTTGTAGGTACAGATGACAAGAAGAGGATGCACGAGGAAAACTCAACACACAGCTTTCCATTCATAAGTACAAGAGTGTGACACACACTGAGAAAGAGAGCCAAAGACAATATGTACAGAAAGAGAAAGGAATAAAGGCTGAATCCAAATACAACTTTTCAACTTCTAGGGGGAAGGATCAACAACCAGAAGAAGATGCAATCAGTCAGTGATCATATCTGAGCATCCTGAATAAAGGAGAGGACTGTATGAGCCAGAGAGAGAGGGAGACGGGAAAAGGCACATGGCTTGGAGAGCATGTGCTCGAGAGACAAACCAGAGGATTAGAATAATGCACCGGATTTCAAAGTTCACATATTACGTATCTCTTCAGCAGGACACTTATGCATTGAAACTGAACCCTTCTCACATGCATAATCTATCGCATTTAACTGACCATATGACAGAATTTTAATTGTACATTTTAAAGCTTTAACAGCGTCAGATTGTCTTATGTCAGCAGGAAGGTTACTCCAGAAAGGTGTAGTTATCTGCTGACCTTTTAAACTTTTAGGCAGAGCAGTATAAAGACATGCTGTGTGTCTGTAGATGATGGTATTTCTTTGAGCCTGTTTGTGTTGGAATGTGCTTTCAAAGGAACCAAACAAGTGTAAAAGATGAGCGGAATTAAAAAGGTGTTTTATTAGTGTATCATGCATTTTATTATTTCATTATTGGAGGATGAAAGCAATAATCTGAAATCTAATCTACATCATTCATACAGATTTGTATATAATCTATGGGTCTGATTTTTTTTCACATATTGAATTCAAGAGGGAATATTTTTCCCCCACTAAAATTTAAAACATTGACAATGTACAGTATATTTTTTAAGATAATATGTTCCATAGACACAGGTTGATGATGCCAATACAAACACCTTATTTTAATTTTATATAACCGTGCAGAAGAGGGCATATTATTGATTATATTGGTGTACTTTGGTTGTACAGTGTCAAGAAATCAGACTGTCATATTAATACTGATTTAATATTAAATTATAATGATTTAACAGTACAAAGGTTTCCAGGCAAACAGATTTATCAAGTACAAATTATCTTTACTGATAAGTTTAATATTAAAAGGATGTGTCCTCATTCCACTCAGGTCCGTGTAGTAACCATGGTAACCACTGAGCGTACTAACTGGCACACGTCTCAATGAACGTCCAGAATGTGGTTTACTATTACGTAATCCTGTAGAGGAGGTCCACTTTGGGTCAAACAACGTGACTGACACCTAGTGGCCATCAGTTTACTCAACAGATCAAATGTAAACGGGGTATGTGCTCAGAGGTATTACTATCAATGAAAAATACATCCCTAATATAGAATTTTAGTGATTTTCTCTCCATCATAACCCATGAGGACTTACCTGGCAGTGCAAACTCTTTCTTGTGTGTAATATGTGCTCAAACCTCTCTCTTCGTAGGACAGTAGCACAATTTTTTGAGGGTAGAACTTCGATGCTTGCTGCTGTTACTGAACATGTACAGCTTTTGGACAATATTCACCATTTTAACACAACTGGTTCATTGCATTTGAAACTTTCATGTTTTGCTTATACTCAATAATGTGCAGTAATCTCCAAAAGAATTGTAAGGCTTGTATAGGTTTAAACTCATCGAATGAAAAATAGCTAAACTACATTCACACTCTTGATTTGTTGCAAATATCTGATTTTCCTCCTTCAACTTCACATTATCTTGTGGCCAATAAAAGATCCCACGATGAACAAGTCTCAAACGCAGTGAAAATACTCCAGGTAAAAGTAGCACATTCAAAGCCTTCCTACTAAGTTATGGTAGTGTGACTACTCACTGTGCAGCAAAAAGTCCATGTAGGTGTACTACAGTTACACCTTTTTGGATTCATTATACTGCTACACATGTTTATGGTTGAGCTTATGTTATTTATTCAATATTGTGCATGCCACTCCCTCCAGTGCAGAGTTGTAAAGAATCAATCTACAACAGGGGTGTCAAACATTCACCACCCCCCCAAAGGATCCCACGGGATGGTTTTGCAAAGTGCAAAAATTACACTGAGGCATTAACCGTCGAGGATTTCAAACTCATTTTAGTTCGAGGGCCACGTACAGCACAATTTGATCTCAAGTGGGGTGGACCAAAAAAAAAAAAAAAAAAAAAAAAAACTTAATGACAATTTCAAACTTCTGTAAGTTTACCAACTCTTTACACTTGAACTATCCTTTCACAATAAAATGTAAACTGAACCATGACCACTTAGAAAAATTAGCCCAGTTTTAACATTATGCCTATTACTACGTTTTGTGTATTTGTAATGCACACATGTAAATAAGATGAGACAATATAGTTAAAATTGTATTTATTCTTAATGAATCTCAGGTTGATATTTGTTCAGGTTATTCACACTTTGTGAAATAAGTTTGTAAATGTAAACACTTCCATTATTTTACCCCCCCCCCCAGATAAAATAAAAAGGTTTGAGTTGTGAATGGGTAATTACTCCATTACGGTTTCAGCCCACTTGACATCAAATCGGACTGTATGGAAGTAGCCCAGATCAGATTCCATATGGTTTGTCATGTTCAGTCATGGAAGAGGAACAAATGCCATACAAGAACATTTCAAGCTGTGTGAACATAGCCTAAGGTAATAGGAATTTGCATTTGTCTTTGTCCCATTTACTTAAACCTGCAACTTTATCTCATTGCACTGACCCCATGAGTGAAATTGCACCCATCATTGTTCCCTGATGCTCTTGAAACACAAAAGTTAAAGTTCTAATATCTGCACTGTAAGGAGAATTAAATAGAATTTAAACATTTCTGCAATAACTAAATACTTTGATATTCTACGTTGCTCTGGAATTTCACTTTGCTCCAGTTCAACAGAGGCACAGAACAGACAGAAAATGAATTCAAAGATATTTTGGGTTGCAAAGGGAAAACTGAAAAACAAACATGGACATTTTATACTGAGAATGTTTTTATTCAAAGTTTACTCCCCTTAGTGCTTCCAGTACACCATACAACAGCATTATGTGAGCTGGATAAGTGCAGTGGAGGGTGCTAAATGATGGAGTAGCACGTCGCCATGCTAACAACACTAGGGCGGGTGTGTCAATACAGTGAAATTAGAACCACGACTTTTCCACCAAGATTTTCTTAGTTTTAAAACGAACAAAAGAATTCAAAAATAAAAAAAATCTGAAAAGGGATTTTACAGTAAAGAGGGCTGAACTCCAACAACTTCCTGTCCACAGTGGGGTGGGGGGGTGGGGTGGGGGGGTTATCACAGAACAGGTTAGAGGTCGTCATCTTCATCTGGGAGTGCTGTTTGTGATGCAACCTGGACAGCGAGAGGTGGTTGTTAGAATGGAGGTCCATTTAAATAAATAAAAAGAACAGAGGTCAGCCAAATTTGTGAATAGACACTTACTTGGAGCTCTTCCTCATACTTGGCGGCAAGAGATGGATCCATCTGGACTTCTGGGGGAGCGAGGGCAGGCATTGCCACAAACTCTAGGTTAGGGTCACCAATCAATTTTCTTGCTAGCCACAGGAAAGGCTTCTCAAAGTTGTAGTTACTCTTGGCAGAAATGTCGTAGTACTGGAGGGAAGAAAAAAAAAAAAAGTGGTTTTATGATAAAAATTCAAGTTCAAACCAAATACGGATGGAAATCATTATCAATATACCCATACTCTGCTACAGATTACTGAAGGAGAGCAATAGTTACCTGCAGGTTCTTCTTGCGGTGAAACACAATGCTCTTGGCTTTCACTTTCCTGTCTTTGATGTCCACTTTGTTGCCACAAAGGACGATGGGAATGTTCTCACAGACGCGAACCAGGTCACGATGCCAGTTGGGTACGTTCTTATAGGTGACTCGAGAGGTGACATCAAACATGATGATAGCACACTGAGCTGTGGGGGAAGCAGGAAATTCGTGTGAGTTTGTGATTATGCAAACTTTTGTTAAGCATATCAAGTTAGGCACAACAATTATTCAAGAAAAAAGCAAGCAAGAACTGAGGAATACCTTGAATGTAGTAGCCATCTCTTAAACCTCCAAACTTCTCCTGACCAGCTGTGTCCCACACATTGAACTTTATGGCCCCTCTGTTGGTGTGAAACAGCAGTGGGTGTACCTCTACTCCCAGGGTAGCTAGAATTACAAACAAAGATGGTAGAATAAAATGTGAAAACGTAATCAATAGCATTATTTAGAACAAGAGATTGAAACTTATGAAGGAAAAGACATGTACCATCCAAACAAACTGCTGAACCTATGCCACATGTATTCTGTGTATTATCTTAGAACATGATATGCTTCTACCAGTGGTTGAATCATGTTGATTGAATGACACTCAAATGCAACAAAGCTACAGTAAAGGGAAGAGAGAATTCAACTTTTAAACTCACAAGCTGTGGCTATATCCACATGGAGTCCTATTATGATTGAAATTCTCTATATAATAATATTTTGCTCCAATTTCAGTACTGAAAAAAGGCTAGCCTCAATAAGTCTCATATAGCAGGGTCATTCAGTATATTATTGTATTCTAAATGATTGAAAACTAAGGACCATGACTTTATAAATGCCAACTGAAAGACTGACAACCGCTCCACTGCTCTAGAAGCTGAGTAGGCTAAAACGGCGCCACTAATGCTGCTACTTTGAGCATTTGCTGAAATTAACGAGATTTGCAGTGTTTATGCCGATTAAGTACTTACCAACATATTTCTTTTCAAACTCTCCTGTGATGTGCCGTTTCACAAAAGTCGTCTTCCCAGTACCTCCATCTCCTACCAACACAAGCTGAAACAACAGCAGAGAGCACATTTAGTTTAGACTGGTTGGTACTGGTTCTGCATTTTAACGATTAGCAGAGTTAGCCATAAGTACTGCAAGTTGCGTTACCGCTTTCCACATATGTTGAAACAAGTAAAAGTGACCAGTAATGAACTCACCTTAAAAACAGCTACGGGTTCAGTCATTGCGACCGCGGCCGCCATGGTTACAGATTTATAGGAGCTGAGGGAAACAAGGCGGGATGGTTAGCATATTATCCGTCATGGTGCTACCTGACAAGTTAGCTAGACGGTTGTGCTTAGGCATACTCGTCTACTGCGTTAGCTAGCTGGTACTTGAGTAATACAGCATAAATAAGTTGAATTTACATATCCACCGACTGTAAAAATGCGCGATTAACATCTCAGTCTGACTCTGGGTAACCGCCTGTTAACCACTGTATAGCGTTGTACAGCTTTAGCACTTTCAATGACTACATGCTAATGCTCCAGCAGTTGCCGCGTTCGTTGCAGTCACATCAGTTGAGCTAACATCGTACAGATTATCCAGCAGTGGCACATATCAGCAATAACTTTGACTGATATCCCAATAGACTAGCCCCCAGAACCAGTTACGAACCCAAGTATATGCTAGGTAGCTAGCATGCTACAATCGTTGGCATGAGTGCGCCATACGACCCGCGACGGCACTTTTTCTTGCTCGACTGAAACAATTGGACTGGAAAATTATTTAATCTGTTCCATGTTGCAGTTGTTCACCTATTAGAACCAACTAAAACAGGTCACGTCGATTTGACTTGACGCATTGAAACGTTATTTATGACAACGATGGTCAAAACATTTTATGACACATTTGCTATTCTCAGGAACAAAGCAGCGGAATGAGGTGCTGTGCGGGCTAACCTGTTAGCCAACACAGCATGGGAGCCATTCTTTCCCCAGAGCTAATGGCTAACGGTAAGTTAGCCGAGAGTTAGCACCAAAAATCAATGGCCTAATGTGGCGGCTCATTCCTCACGTGGCTACGAATTAAACTCAACCCAAATCCTAAACATAGCCTCTAGCTTGCTATTGCTTTAAAACACTTTCCGGATTAGCACAAAGTTGAAACATAGGATGGCTCGTTGTAAGAGCAGAAAAAATAGAGACTCACCCGGTGCTGCTGCGAAGAAGGGAAAGACTAAATGGCTGCGTTCGCGGGAGATTCGGCGTGGACTATGAGTCAGTTTCCGCCCTTATCACGTGACCACCTCAGCGGCAAAACGCACACTATTCCTATTCCGTGCATTAACAGCGGCGCACTCAGAGCGTGATTCAGCATGTTTATCCCCTAAATGAACCCTGTTATCTTTGGGACCTGCAAATATACAAGTGTAACTCAATTCAGTATCAGTGCAGTCTTGAAAATGTTTGCATCAGATGCAAGGTATCAGATACTGAAGTTTTCAACGCAGTGTCAAAAAACCTCTGGAATAAGAAACCTGTTGGATAACAAATAATATTCTAATCATGTTATTTACATGGTTGTCAATTAATTTGAGGATGAATTTTCTAATACAGTCTAATACCACAAGATTTACAGTGACACAAAAGTGACATTACTTAAGTAAGCACATTAAGTGAATCAACTGATTGTTGAATTTAAGCCTTACTAATATTTATTATTTATATTGATTTAGTCAGTACAAAATGTATGTAACAGGTAGGTTTTGGAATGCTTTATTTCAGTATCTTCATCAGCCTATATAACATAATACGCTTCAGAAAGGTCCTGATTATAGTCATATACAATTTGTTTATAAAGTGCAATAGAAAAAAGTACATAAATTGTGCGTATAGTGGTTGTAAAATATTTTCTCTAAACATTTTAAAGTTTTCACAAAACATGGCATATAATTGTGCGTTTATATATTTTAGTGCAACTCCTGACTGAACAGAATCAGTGGCTGTGAAGCTTCAGTCCTTATTTGTAACTCAGTGGAATATTTCTGAAGCTAAAAAGTAATGTCATCACTGCATGACAGGGTAAAACATTTTCAGATATGTTCTGTTCAACAATGACCCTATCTGTACAGGTAGTCTGCCTGTATGTTGGCTGCTATCTCAGGTTCCCATTGGTCTCCATTGTTGAGCAGCTTCTCCTTGTTGTAGAGTAATTCCTCATGTGTCTCTGTGGAGAACTCGAAGTTTGGACCCTTAAGGAAAATTGCAGACCACAAATCACATTAAATACCTGTAAGTCTGATGGCACACTTGAGATATAGTCCCCTGCTCTCCAATAGGATTTCTGTGCGATGCATCTTCATATACAGTCAGGTCCATAAGTATTTGGACAGATACAGTCCCTCTGCACAACACCACAGTGGATTATAAATGAATCAGTCAAGATATGATTCATCTTGAATTCAAGGTGGTGAAAAATGTTGCATTAACCATTTTGGAATTACAAGAATTAAAACATAGTTCCTCCATTTTCAGTGGCTCAAACTGACTGATAATCAGCTTCATGGCCAGATGTGTCCTGTTCCCTCAGTTTTCTTTGCCAAGTTAAGCAGATAAAAGCAGATGAATAATGACCCCAAGTCCTTTTGATGGTAAACAAATGGGATGATCTTCAGTGGCCAAGTCAGTGTCCTGATCTCAACCAAACAGAGCAGCTTTTTGGTTGCTGAAGAATAACCTGAGGGCAAAATGACCCACAAACAAACAGTGACTGAAGGTAGCTGCAGTAAGGGCCTGGCAAAGCATCTCCAGGGTGGAAACTAAGCATTTAGTGATGTCCATGGGTTCCAGACTTAAGGTAGTTATTGACTGAAAGGATTTTCATTCAAGTAGTAAAAACAATGCTTATATTTCTAATGATCATAGTTAATTTAATTAGTTTTGAGCCTCTGAAAATGAATAAATTAATTAAATGTTTTTGATGAACTCCTTGAATTCAACTTCACACTTCAATCACATGTTGATTGATTCATATCAAATCCACTGTGGTGGATAGTATTTCAGAGAAAAATCGCAGAAATGCATATTCTCCAGGAGGCCTGTTCTTACCTCAACAATAGCATCAACAGGACAGGCTTCCTGGCAGAAGCCACAGTAGATACATTTGGTCATATCGATGTCATAACGTGTAGTTCTCCTACTGCCATCAGCTCGAGTCTCAGCTTCAATGGTGATAGCCTGGACACATCACAGGAAGGAACAGGAAGTAACCAAACAAAACAATTGTTAGAAAGGACAGAGAAATATATCCCCACTGAAATAATCAGACTGAAAAACATACAGAATGGTACAGAGATTTGAGAGTGGGTTTGTGTTTTTACTTGTGCAGGACAGATGGCCTCACACAGTTTACAGGCAATGCAGCGTTCCTCTCCATTTGGGTAGCGGCGGAGGGCATGTTCTCCACGGAAGCGGGGTGATAGAGGGCCCTTTTCAAAAGGGTAGTTGATAGTGGCAGGTTCACGAAACAGGTAACTCATGGTCATCGCCAAACCTACGGAGGATGGATTCGCCAAATGATCACAAATAAGCAGACTGATGTCAGACCTGAGGGGAAACACTGATGCTTTTTCATAATGTCAACAAATCCTCTGAAAAGACCATAAACTAACAAAGCCCTAGTCTGCCTCTACATACTTGACATACTTTACCCTCTCCTGTCTATAGCACACAGTCTAAGCCCATTTTCTTCCCACAGAAAATGTAAACCATAGTCTTAACTGTATTTAAGGTTAAATACTTTCTTCAAACATCTGGAATATGTAGTTTGTATTGTGTTACTTTTATCAAATAACTCAACACCAAGGAATAATGCCATGTTAGGGGACTATTTTCAGCTGCAGTCTTATATAATTTGATGGTTTTTGATGAAACTATACAGATTAAGTTACTTGACTGTGGTGTAATTAGTTATATACTGCATTAAATTACATAAAAGGCTCAGTATTTGTTACCTCTAAAGAGTTCAGTCCAAAGGAGAGTTGTGGCAGCCCGGTCTGTGATAGATGCCAGGTCAGTTGGAAGTTCCTTAGCATTTACATATTCTGCAAGTGAATATACAGAGACAGAAAGTGTGTAGTTAGATCATCCCAAACTGTGGTCAGTGTCATAATATATATTATATTGTCTAATTACTTACTATATCCCTCTCTCACCACACTGAGACTGAAAGGCCGCATGGGACCAAAGCCATGTCCAAATGTGCCTGAGGATGAAAGATGAAATGTAGCTATAAGTAATTTTATTCTCAAGCACTCAAGTGAAATAAACTTGAGGTGTGTGTACTTTACTTTAGTATCCCTTTTTCTGTAGCTTTATACTCCACTACATCTCTGAGGCAAAATGTACTTTTTACTCCACCACATTTACAGTATGTGAACATTGAAGTTAGTTTTCATATTACAGTTTTTCGTTCCCATTCAGTGGAAACCACAAATGTGTTGACTTTGAGAGTGAAGGCTGAAGTTTTCCTTTTAATATTATCCTCCTTCTTTAAACTAAATAAATTCTCTAAAGCTGAAAAATAGTAGCAACAATGCTGAAAACACACCTGTGTATATGTGCTCATGAACTGTTAGAATATATTGTAACATATGATGGTTTTATAAAGTAGATGCACTGTTGTAGATTAAATTACCATCTTCTGTAGTTTACACATTAAGTAAATGATCAGAATATTCAGTTATTCCAGCCCCAGAGATAAATCAATGGGATTTTTCCACAATGTGTGCATGTATATTCTTATCATTACAATAATACGCCATAATTACACCTGACTCACTAGTACCTGGTTTTGAGTAGCAGGTGAGGGCACGCAGACTTAATGCAGCAGCCATCTGACCACAGAAAACAGAAAAGCACAATGAATAATCACAAACTACAATACACACTGGAAATTAGCTGTAAGAAACTTTATGCAAAGATCAAAACACTGTTCAGTGTAATACAGGTGATGGAGGCACACTCCAGCTGACTGAGATCCAACATCCTGTAATCTCACGCCCCAAATCCCCGTCTTTTACGTCAGAGGTCTGTGACATTCACGACAAGCAGGTAGAATAGGAAGAACAGGAACCTACTCAGTTTGGAAGCATTTATTAGTTATTATTATTCATGGATTTATTTCACGACGCTCAACCTTGATAGAACCGCGGTCACATCACACAACAACAGCCAAACATGGCTCTTCTCCAATCAAAAATAAATAAATACTTTTATCAAGGCAAAATGTTAATGTTAGGAGGATGGTATGGGGCTTTATTTAAAGAGTTAATAATAAGGGCTTTAAGTCGTAAGATGATGATTCATTCTTCCATGTGATGTAACGTAACAGAGGCGGCTGTTTGTACGGTATGTCATGAACGCATCATATTACATTGCATTACAGACCGTTAGCAAAATCTGGATCTTCAGCCGAGGAGGGTTTGTCATAAAATAAACTTACTTATTTGCTCCTTCTCTATGGGAAAATGTTTAACTCATTCATTCTAAATAGTATAGGAAGAATATGAAGTTCAGTCCTGTGTCCTTATCCCATGTCGACTACTCCACATAACGTCGTTAACTAAACTGTCCACCCTCCCCCTGTTAATGTAAAGTAGTTCAGCTCATTTCACAACAGCAAATGAATTCAACATTCTTACCGTTCTTTATGTCCAAATGTAAAGTTCTAAATAGACAAATCTTTTGTCAGAAGTTTGACTGCGCAGCAACAGGTATCCGACAGTCAACAGTGGTCCGTGAAATGCGCAACTGAATCCAAGCTGCATTCAAGTGCTGCTCGTTGTTACAGAACCTCGACTGGCAAATTATGAAACAACTTGATTTATAACAATATCCGGTGTTATATGTAATAATCTTCGGATTCATGGTATTAAAGCATTCCTTGCATCAAGCAAAAGCAGTTTTAAATATGTAGACAAGAGGAAACTCTTAAAAGGGCATAACCAGTCAGAATCTTTGAAAATGTGTCATTTACGCTGATGTCATTTGATGAATCATATTTGAGCAACTGAGTTGCTGTCAGTTCCATGAAATCTTTAAAAAGATGCTGTATTCTGAAAATAGCTTTTTTTTTTAGCAGCGCACATTGTCATTAAGAAGACAGTTTTATTGAAGAGCCATCCTAAAGCAGCCATCGACAGAGATACACACACACAATGAAAGTGTGAGAGAGAACAATTGAGCACGAACAGAGAGGAAGTTTGTCTTCCTCCTCTCATCACTGGGAGGATCTCACACTTCACCTCCTCAGTAACGGAGAGCTCAAACAGACGGACATGTAAAAGGTATTCATGTTTTCACTCATATTTGTAGAGATTTAACTGTTTTCTCAACTCATGTCCCATTTGTGTTGTGATGTTTTTAGTTTGCAGACAGGAAGTTGACTTGTGTTTCCTCCCTGATTTCATATTTATAACGATAGAGTCACAGTCGTCTCCTTAATGACAATAGCCGTTTTACATTTCTTTCCCTCCTCTTCTCTGTCAGTAAGATGTTGAATCCATCGAGCCCAGCCCAGAAGACACTCAGTGAGGAGGACAGCTCTGGATCTGATGTGGGGTCAGAGGTTGGATTAGAACATGAGACAGATCGGTTTGGCTTCATTCTGACCAATGGATCTACAGCTAGGTGAGTAATGTCATTACTGTTACTACACTATCACCTCACTTAAACTGGATGAACTGCTTTGATGTCATAGTTATGTTAAAATGTGAACAGAAACAAAAGTAAATGCGTGTGGAAGGTTTTGGATTCTATCCAGCTGTGTCTATCAAGAGGCTCAAGAAAGCAAAGGGCTCTGTAATAATTTCTATCAAATTCAGATCAAGAAAAATATCCAGGATCTATAGAGTAAAAGTCTTCTCCTAGAAACACAAAGACTAACGCAAACTAAATATTTAAAGGGGATACATACCATACAATTCAGTAAAAATAAATCAATAAATAAATCAATAAATAAATAAAATTTTATACATATATATATACACACACACACACACACACACACATACATATATATATATATATATATATATATATATATATATGTTTTCACATAAAGCATGGGCAGGTGAAAAATGAATGTTCTTGCAGATTAGAGGCCAGTTGAAACAAAATGAATTTTGAGGGTAAGACAAGTCATTTATGGCATAAGACGATAGACAATAACAATTAAAGACAATTAGATTAATAAAAACACAAATCTAGGACGTGAATAGAAATAAATGGTTTAGCTTGTTGGTTAAACTATAGTTAAAGTTACACCTGAAGAAAAATTCCATTGATGTACAACTAATTAGTGCAGGAGAACTGAAAGTTTTGACTTCACTGCAAGCTTAAACAAAGAGAAAAGTTTTCTGAAAATGTGAGCTGTTCAGTATTTACCGTTTTACAGTAGTGTGCAGTGTGTGGTAGCTCAAAGTTGTGTGAAACAAACAGGACAGAGACCATAAATACAAATCTGTGTCAACCTATTATATGTTCCAGATACAGTTGTATGTGTCTGTATCTCAGTCGTCAGTCATAACCCAAGAGAACATTTGAGAATGTGCTTTGAGAAGTGAAATTCAAAAACAAGTCAAGATTAAAATACAAGCTGCAGTGAAACAGCTTTAGTAGTAAATCATCTATTGGTTGTGGTTTGACCATAGATGATGACTTTTATGAAACACAAAAGTGCAAAAAAAAAATATTTGCACTGGTTTGGATTGAACATTAAAAGACGTGAATTCAAAGAAACAAAGGCAGCTACATAAACTGTTACCTACTGTCCTGACACTTTCCCCACTGATAACATCCTGACTTGTTGCCATGGAGACGTCATACCGCTACCGTGTGGTTTTCCTGTTTCCTGTCTTGTCTTCAGAGCGCCGTTTTTCTGTAATGACAACACACAAAAGTGCATGCAGCAACACCACACACAGCCTTAATGGCCTCCAGTTAGATAACTATATTCCAATCACAGTTGGAGACACATGAAAGGCTCTTACATACTGTGAGCAGCTTCGTCTAGAGGTGAAATGACAGAACTAATGTTTTTGTGCTGTTTAGTGTCAGGAGTGCAGGTCCGCCTCCTGAGCTGGTGAGACAGAGGGAGGCCAAGTGGATCCACATCATTGGACAATGGGATCGAATCTTACTGAAGAAGACCAGTAAGGTGTGTCCTTTATTCATCAAATCATGAATGACCATCTATCAGCTTTCATTTATATAGTAAACAGTGTAATAGAGGATAATAATATGTTTCTGTTACCATTGTCTGCTCAGGTTAAGATGCAATGTCAGAAAGGCATCCCCGCATCCCTGAGAGCCAAGTGCTGGCCACTGCTGTGTGGAGCCACTGACAGGATGAAACAAAACAAAGATCTCTACAAGGTTGAAAAATATGTGTACAGTCACTGCTGAATGAAAAACTAAAATCACTGCATGGTAAAACATAATCAGATCAGGTAGAACCATCAGTACATCATATGAGCTGTTTTATGAAGTGATACATAATGAATCTACACAGGGTTCCCACGGGGTCTTAAAAAGTCTTGAATTTACAAATCTGCATTTAATAACTTAAAAAAGTGTTTAAAAGGTATTAAATTCGGTATGTTAGGTCTTAAGTTATGTTGGCATAAACTTGTTCACTGTATTGTGTTTAAATGTGTCTGTTAAATGTCCAAACTGCAAAGAAAGTATCATTAATCTACACAGTTCCACCCATTACAACCTGACAATTTATATCGAAATTAGGAACCAATTATCGCTAACTTTGCAGCTCCTAGTGAGAAATGACGCGGAACAGTGGGAATCAAGGTGTTGGGGTGAATAAACACATTTTCCTAAATTTTGGGAGTCACAAATTTTTGCCAGTATGGCCATGAAATGGGCATTAAATCCTGTTCTAAGTAGTCTTAAAAACGTCTTAAAAAGTCTTAAATTTAACTTGTATAAACCTGTAGGAACCCTGCTACAGTTTTTACATTGTGTACTTTTCTCTTAAAGACCCAGATCATGATCTGAGGATAAAATGGCTGTTTTACAAAAATGTTCAATAACTTTTGAACCACTAATTAACCCTAATGCTTAAAGAAGTCAAGTAAAGCGGAGTTTCTCAGCTTTTCAGCGATACTATAGAAGTCTTATTTGGATGGCTGTAACTTGCTTAGGAAAGATTAGACAATAATTGGGTTGGAAGTCTAAAACAACTGTATGTTCTATTTAAAAAAAAAAAACAGAACAAAAAAACCCCCTTCCTATAGGTTACATAAAAAAAAAAACCATCACATTTGAACAGTATTTTTCCTCATAAATTCATTCATTCTCAGATAAAGCAAATAAAATGACTCAGATGATGCTTGATGATTGAAATACTTTAGGAAAACTAAATAAACTAGTACAGATCAAAATGCTGTTGTGGGTCTATAAGGGTTTAAGGGTCTTTTCTCTGTTTGCCAGTCTCTGGACTCACAGCCTGCTCTGCAAAGCTGGGTGGACGTGATCGAGAGAGACCTGGACCGACAGTTCCCTTTCCACGAGATGTTTCTTTCTAAGGACGGGCATGGGTAGGCAGCATTTCTTCTGTTTATTTCTACTGACTACACTTTCTATAGCATTCCACAATTCTTTGTTTATCTGATGGATTGAGACTTCAAATCTAAAAGTAATTCTGAATGTTAAACCTTGTGGTCTTACAGGCAGCGGGGTTTGTTCCGGGTGTTGAAAGCCTACACACAGTTCCAACCAGAGGAGGGTTACTGCCAGGCACAGGGGCCGGTGGCTGCAGTGCTGCTCATGAACATGCCTGCAGAGGTAATGACCACAAATACAGCTTATGTTCTGTTCAGTAAAGAACCTGCCAAGTTAGTGCAAGGAATTTAAAGTCCAAATGAAGCTTTATTGAATAGTGAAAGAGAATTTATGGACTTATTTCATTATCTTGCTCATGAATAAGAAAAGGTATTATTTATGTGCATAAATGAGGCTCACTGAACATATACTGTAAATACTATTACTATTATGGTATGAGGTGTTGCTGTGATGCCTTTTGTGCCTTCTCACCTCATATGACTTTTGTCAGGAGGCCTTCTGGTGTCTGGTGCAGATCAGTGAGCAGTACCTACCTGGATATTACAGCCCTCTGCTGGTGAGGACCTGCACACTCTCAAATATCTACACACACACACACACACACACACACACACACACACACACACACACACACACACACACACACACACACACACACACACACAAACAAACACACACAAAATATACCTGTCATACTAGTAGCCAATATTTTTACCCCTCAAACACCTAAACATCCTCTGGCAACCAGAAGCATCTACTGATATAAAATGTTTAATAACTTCTGAACCACTAATAGCATCGATACAGTTAAATAATTAAGTAAAAAGCAGTTCTGCAACTTTTCACTTGAAGCGGATTTGACCCATGTGAATGTTCAGAGGTTATGTAGTGTTAAAGCTGTCACCTTCTGCAACATTGATTCCCCAATAAAACACAGTCTCAACAGTCACTTTTTCTTGAATTTTCATTTTTTTGACATAATAACCTTTAAATCTATTCTGACCTTTTATGAACATCTTCCTCATCATTAAATTAAATATGGAAAAATACCTGATTTTCATGTTAATATTATAAGAAATGGGGATAAATTGTTTGGTAAATGTAGTTTAAATGTAGAGAAAAATCATTTACATGTTGCCACAAATATATTTCCAGGTATTCAGTGGTTATTACCTCCGCCAAGGAGGTTACGTTTTTGCCAGGGTTTGTTTGTCTGTTTGTTTGTCTGTCCGTTAGTGTGCAACATAACTGAAAAAGTTATGGACAGATTTTGATGAAATTTTCAGGGTTTGTTGGAAATGGGATAAGGAAGAAATGATTAAATTTTGGTGGTGATCGGGGGTGGGGGGGCCCACGGGGGGGGCCACTGATCAGCCTTGGCAGAGGTCTGCGCTCTCCGAGTGCTTCTAGTTAGCAATAATTTAACCCTAATTAAAGCAGTAGTAAACTGCTCATGTAAAGTACATGCACAGTGTAAATGTCTAAGCATGTGGTGACATCTTGTGTAGGAGGGGGTCCTGTTTGATGCAGCCATGCTGACCTGGGTGTTGAAAAGGACGTGTCCATCTGCACACAAACACCTGCAGCACTTCGGTGTAGAGCCCCTCATGTTTGCAACAGACTGGCTCATGTGTCTGTTCACACGCCACCTGCCCTTCAACACCCTGCTGCGAGTCTGGGACCTATTTTTCTGCTACGGTATACACCAAAGATATAGTGAAGTTTAAAATTAAGACATTTATTTGCTAAACTCCACATGACAGACACCGTTGTTATGGCAAAAGTTCCTAAAAAGTTTGTTTTATAATATCATGTTTGTTGTTTTTCTACTGTAATACTATGCACAATTTTGCCAAAATATGACATGTTTACTACAGATGATGGTTCTTGATTGTTCTTGTGTTATTTGTACTTCCTCTTTCCCATTGTTCCCTTTCATGGTGCAGGGGTGCGGGTGCTGCTCCAGGTGGCGGTAGTGTTGGTACGTCGGGTGCTGGGCCGGGCTGAGCAGAGGAAGCAGTGTCAGGGTCAGATGGAGACTCTGGAGAGGCTCAGGAGCATCAGGGATGAGGTCCAGGAGGAGGACGATGCCTTCATAGCAGAGGTTAGAATGAAACAGCGGGTCACTGATGAAGATGACAACCACTGTACTAGTACTGTACAAAGACGTCCTTACATTTCATTAAAGCTGCAGTGCTTTATAAGTTTTTAGTGTAATGGCATAAGGTATATTGTAATTCAAGTGGTTTGAGAGGAGACAAGACTTCTGCATCTACTCCTTGTGTTTTCAGACTGTAGAAAATATACCCTGTGACGCCCAGATGTTTGGTAATAGGAGGTGTTTTCACATAGGTAGAGAGGTTAAATACATGATTGACAGTGACTGCATAGTTCTACTCCATGTCTTGACATGGAAGCCTGGAAAAGATACTTCCCTTTTCCATAATGGTGTGAAATGATGTCAGGTCATCTATATTTATATTTAGTCTCATTGATTTGGACCAAGAGCACAGAGCTGCATGAAGAAGGTGTGTATTTTCAGTTCTGGCAAATATCCCCCATTATTTTGGCAACTCGTAAGCACCAAGTCTGGTATTGGAGCCACATTCCACCAGCTTAAAAAAGCCAATTTAGGATGCGCAATTTTAAAAGTTCTGTGATTCTTGCTCCAGATGTTTGTTTTCTTTTTTTTACACAAATGAAGTTTCTAATGAATAAATAACCTTCTTTGACTTTGAACTGAAGTCATCATTTTGACAAAAAAACAAAACAAAAAACTGTGTGTCACTCAGTTGTGTGTTAATTTATGTGAGATGGTTGGGCATATCCACAAAATTTATTGGCAATGGCTACTGCCACAGTACTGTGGTACGAAATATCCATATGTCTACTGCCACAGAGCCAATCAAATGATCCGAATTCTGCACTCTGAGCATTGTCCAAATGGCTGATTTATATTAATCAAAAACCTGTGCAAATTCCTAATATAAGGCAAAACAATTTCATGTTGTTTGCCTGCATGCTGAAACTTAAAGTGTGAATAGGTGCACAAACCAGTTTCCGGTAACTGGTGCCCTAGCCTTTTCCTGTAACCGGATAGGCACATGGCATGGGTGATGCTCATTGCCACAGTACTGTGGCAGCAGGGTGACAGGTTACCAGTGTATACATGATATAAGAAGGGCGCTGAATGGCTCTGTGGTAATAGACAAATGAGAAAGTAGTCCCACAGTACCGTGGCAATAGCCACTTCGAAGTTTATGACACATAATTTAAGGTAGGTTGTGTGTCAGAAATGGATGTAAGCAGACAAAACCCTTTCATCCACTGTGGGCCTTGTCCTGCCGATTTAAGAAATATTCCAGACTAATTTCTGTTAAAATACTGTAAAGATGCTGCTTTATACATGTTCTATGTATTTTATTGTGTAGTGCAACATTAACTGTACTCAGCAGTTCTGTACAATACTGAGTTACTACTTGAGTGTTTACTTTATACTTCTACTCCTTTACATTTCAGAGGTAAACACTTAACTTTCTTTTTTTTTTTTTTAAATGAATGCAGTCCAACACATTTAGAGCTTGTTACACATTTATCCTGATGTTCATGAACATACATTGACCTTATTGTATAAATAAATAAAGAATTCTAAACATTGCAGGAAAACTTTAACAGATCTTGTCGATTTTCTAGGTGTGCTCTGTGCCATTGTCAACCAGAGATTTGCAGAGGCAGACAGAAAAGGAGCTAGAGAAGTGGCGGAAAGACAAGCCCTCCTCCACCTTTGACCCCAGAGGTCGTTGCCAAGGATACCAGATGGCGTGGACGAAGGCTCGACAGACCAAGGAAGAATGGGAGAGGAAAGAAAGAGAGAAAGGGAACCTTTCTGTTCCATTGGCTCGCTCGGCCTCCACTCTGTCGCTGTCCCCGTCACTGCTTCATAAGAGGTGGAGGAAAGGTGGAAAGGCCAACGCTGGCGAATGGGAAGGTGGCAGCAAAGTCGTCAGGCATCTTTCAATGCGGGCAAAAGAGGACTGGCAGAGCTGGACTGATTTAAATTTCAGAAAAGTGCAGGGCGTTAAGGAGGAAGACGATGTAGTCTTTGAAGAACAAAAAAAACAGAGCAAGCCAGAACTAAAACAAACTGAGCAAAAAGAATGTATAGAAGGAAGTAAAAGCCAAAGCATCACAACACAGAAAACAGAAACAATAGTTGATTTAAAGAGAGAAGTGGAAGCAAGAGAGCCTGAACAGCAGGAAGGGCAACCTACAGGGGAAGACAACCTGCAACCAGTAGGTGTAGAAAATTCACCTGTAGAGACAGACACAACCCATTCACCAGCTGAAGAACAGTCATGTAACAAACAGGAAGAGGAGCTGGACTCTGACAGCCAATCACAAATACCAAAAGAGCTGAGTCAGAAAACTGAGGAGCAGGAAACTGAGGTTTGCGACATAAAGGAAGAAACAGAAACACATGAAAGTGAATGCACAGGTGTTGTAGAAGAAAATCAGACTGAAATAACCACAAATGCAGAGACAGAGATGCAAGTAAGTGTAGAGACCAGTGAGGAACCAATAGAACAGATGGATAAAAAACCAGAGGAGAGAACAGAAACTGAAAATGTACAAAAACAGGTCGACACAGTCGTTGATGTAACAACAGAAACTGAGCCACAAGTAATAACTGAAGCAAGTCCAGACTCAGAGAGTGATGCTGAAGCTCTGGCTGATAAAAACACAGATGACACAGCTGACGCTGTCACACATCAAGAAGGCACAGAGACTGAGAATTCATTTGAGGTGAAATACCAAAGTACTGAGTCATTAACAGAACTACAAGTGAAAGAGGAGCCCCACACCCAAACAGGCACAGAGACTGATGTACTGGCACAGATACAAGTAGAAAATGCAGCCACGCTGGATGAATCTGAGACTGAAATAGATTTGCAGCAACACAGTGTAATTCCACTTGAAGACATGACAGCAGAAGCAGAAACAATAGAGACTTCAGATGATTGCATTCAACAAGAAGAAAGTGCTGATGTAGCTGAGAATGACACAGAAGTAATAGGTACAGATAAAACAGTGACAGAATCAAATGATACATCTGAGCCTCCGCAGCCAAAAGAGGACATTTGTTTGACGGTACATTCGATGGCAGAGGTTGAGAATGATGTAAGTATCTGTGATCAAAATGAAACAGAGGAAGCACCTGTAGAAAGTCAGATCGCTAATGCTACTGTTGCTCCTCCACACAATAAGGAGACATCAACAAAACCAGCAACGCCGATTCTCACCTCAGAGCCTGATGGGAAAATAGCACAAATAGGTACCTGTGATGAGTCTGTATCCGAAACAACAAAAGTCCAAGAGGATTTAGAGGAACAAAGGAAAGGAGACATTCAAGAAGAGGATGATGACTATATTTCTACTCTTAACACTCCACAACTAGTGGAGAATTTGCACACTGACAATAACCCACAGGTACAAAATAAAGAGGAGTCTGACCTGGTGAAAGAAGAGATTCAAAACTGTGGGCGCCGCAGCAGCCGGTCGTCTGGTGATTTCTGTTTGCGTAAATCAGCCAGTTCCCGAGAATCTAGATTGGCACGGAAACTTTCTGAAGATCTCTTTACCACACCACAGAAAACTAACCAACCTGTATTAAATCCTCCAGATAAGGTTAAGCTTGCAGAGTTGAAAGGCAATCCAGGAGATGTAAATGCAACGCAAAGTCCTTCTAGTGTCATCAGGTCTACAGAGTCTTTAAGTAAGAGTGAACATGATGACCCTCCATCACTATTAGCAGAAATAAATGAGGAAAAGCAGCCACAAACCCCACCTAAACGTTTTGGTCTGTTTCGCAGACTGAGAGGAGATCAGCCCAAAAAGACTAAGACAAAAGCAACACCCAAAATGCAGGTCCCCAAAATCTTAATTCAGGACTTCAGTGACGAGGTGGGGATAGGAAAACCCGCCGAGGTTGAAGAGGAGGAGAAACTGAGCTCCAAAGAGAGGAGGAGGAGGAGGAGGGAGAGAGAAAGACAGGAGAAAGAAGAGGAGAGGCTGAGAAAGAAGAAAGAGAAGGAGTTGGAAAAGGAGAAAGAAAGAGACAGGAGGAAACCGCAGACAAGGGGCAAAAGTTTTCAGGTGCAAACGGAAAAAGGCAGGACTCAACTTGCTGCCAACACTGGCTCACAGACACTTAGATATTCTGCTTCTTTTGCTGAATCTTACTTCTGACCTGAGGAATGGGATCTGTAGCAGTTGTAGTTCTAGAGACAATCGACAATCCCCCTCTAGTAAATCTTTCTTCTTCTTGAAGTTGCTGACATGTAAATAAATAATAAATGTTGACATCATTTGACAAATATTGGTTTTATTTGGAGGAATTTTGGGTTTTTTTTGCATGTTGATCACTAACCAAACCGTAAATCTAAACAATGAGCAACAAGAAACATAAGTGCTTCATGTGTAGTCTCCCATAATTTCACACTTTCATCTCCATCATTAGCATTATAGTCAAATAAAAAGCTGTAACACACTAACTTCCCTCTAGATCTCCTCTCATTCTGTACTGGAGATCACCTCCGTCCACGTAAAATAAATTACAGCGCTCGAAAAGGCCAAAGAAGGTGTCCATTTCCTGTAATCCTTGTACTCCATGATGTGAAAATAGTGCATGCACACGGGTGTGCACTCACTGTCATCAGTTCAACTCTGTCCTTTCATTCATCAGTTTGTTTGAGACTCATCTTCGCTGTCACTGGCCAACACTTCCTGAGTGGGCACGGGCTGAGTGGACATCTGAGATGATGGGGGAAGCACTGATCCGAAGAACAGGGAACGAAACTGCAAAAGGACAAAAATGTCTTAAGAACACGTTTGAAGTGTAACATTTTTCACCACCCTGTTCCTTGTGCACTAATCTATTTTAGGGCTGCACTAATGAAGATTTTTACAGACTATTAATCTGCCACGTTTTGACTAAGGATCATTATCTACTCTGATCTGATGTCAAGTTCAGACCAAAGTTTTGCAGGAGATTAAACCATTTTTGAGCCTTACTCACAAAGGAAGAGCATTTACCCCGCACGCCTGTGTTCTATGTGTTATATTTGTGCAGGATAAGACATAATTCTCTGCTTCTGATTTCAACAGCAGGTTCACCACTTACAGATAACTGCTGAAAAATACTGCTGCTGTTAAATGTCATCCATCTCAACATGTTTTGAGATGTTGTTTTTCTGAAGGATATAAGTTTGCCCTTTCAGCGAATATCCTCGTTATATCATAAGTGCCTCCTGCAAGGCCTTCTGAATTAGAGGTAGACTGATATAACAGCTGGCTGATATATCGGGCCAATACATTAATTTTTTTCAGTATCTGCCATCAGCCTTAATTTTTTTTTTTAAAGCCGATATTTGATCAGTAGTAAAAATGTTATAAGATATTCGATAAGGCACCTGTGTGGGTAGCACTTGAAGTTCAATAAATGTTAAAAAAGTACTATTTTTACGTGCATTAATAATTTAATTTATATTGCTGCATAAAAAGCTTAATTATCTGAGTGTTTCAATTGTATTTTATGGTCAATGTGCTTTAAAAAAGAAAAAATCGGCTGTAGATATCAGCCATCAGCTGACCAAATTTTTTAAAAATTGGCATTGGCCAAAGAAAAACTCATATCGGTCAACCTCTATTTTGAATTCCCCAACTTTCATTTATCATCACCAGCACAGCCTCCATAGTTCTCGACCAGGAAATAGACAAAGGACCCCAAAGGAAACAAAAATGTCGATAATTTCACTAAATCACAGAAATTCACAGACTAGTATTCTCATACCAGATTCTAGAGACAGATTCATACAGGATTAAGATCGCAAAGAACCTTCGCAATTATTTCAAAGTACCAGAGGTTAGTTCTGTGTGAATAAGGCTTGTTGCAGCGGTGTGATGAAGTCCATCTCAGCTCAATTCAAGCCAGTCTGTTTTTTCTCAGTATATTTATGGGCCGCAGTTCCCCTGCTTGATAGTTCATATTTTCTCTGCTAATCCGAAGTGGAGTTCTGCGATGTCACCAAACAATGTAATCTTGATTTATTTTATACACTGGCAAGAAGTCAGCTCATCTCGTCATGATTTTGTGTTCTGAACCAGCCTTTTAACAACCACCATGGGAAAAAAATCCTCTTAAAAAGTTGAGCCACAACAGACATAAACTGTCAGTATAATATACTTTTTGAGGGTGTATTTATTTTGTTTATCTTAACAGAACTGTTTTATGAATAATTTCAACTATGTCTTTCTGAAAGCCCCTTCCCTCCATCAAAAGAAAAACAAGTGGCACCTTTTTATTAGGCGGTCTGATTTTGTCATCATCTTCATTTTCCTCCTCTTCCTCTTCACTGTGTCGCCTTGTCCTGTGATTGGCTGCATCAGGCTGTTTTGAACATGTGGAATTAGCTAATGGGGGTGTGGGCGGATCTGTAGCTGATGGACCTGGTGCAATACTGGTATCCATGGCAATGAGGTAGGAGTCCATGTCGTCATTCATGAAGTCATCAAGAGGGGGTGGCGGCGGTGAACATGCTCTAAAATGTGGAAATGATGAATGAGCAGGAATTATTGTCTCACTGTCAGGCTTTTACATCATTTTCTAACATCTTTTAACTCCCTCATACATTTTTAAAACAAAAATTACACGTGAAAAATAAATTAAGATTGAAAACCAGTACCACTTAAGCTAACACATCACTGGCAGTGTTCAGCATCTGTCATATCATAAGGAATTTAATAATTTAGGATAAAGATAAAGATGACAATTTGAAAGAGACAGACAAGACATCACAGCACAATTAAAACACTAATCCAGGCCCAAGTTTTTTTTTACATTTTCTATGATGCATTCAACACAGTTGGGAATTATGTTTGCAAAATGAGACGTGACAACCTACTGTGTCTCTTGAAAAACATTTTTTTCTTTTGCACTAGCACCTGAATGCAGTATGGTTGCATTTCTTCCTACAAAAATGTAGCCTAATCCAGGCAGGCATGTTATCAATATGCAAAAAAAAAAAAAAAAGCACAAGAATGTCACAAGTATTTTTAGACATTTGTATCAACCAGATCTGTTGAAGTGAAGTTAAAAAGTTATGTGAAAGACATCATATGTATCTTTGTAAAGTTGTTCTACATGTTTTCAAAGTGCTTGGTATTTGTCTGGATTGGAACATGCATTTGGGAATGCTCCATATTATACACAAACCACTAAGCAGATTATAAATATTCTCATTTGCGGATCATGCAATACAGATTTTTCTACAATTTCTCCCCATCCTTACATCACAACTTAATTTTACTTAATTTTTTGCATTTGAATTCTTTCCGTGTTCAGTTTTGATTGGTTGTTACCGTTTTGTGTTGTGTTTTTGGAGGCTGGGATCATCAGAAAGCGTAGCCAGCACAAAATTCCCCTCCAGGACATTGTCTGTTACTGAAAGGATAATTGGACTGACACAGAAAGACACACCAAATGCATGAGTCAGTACATGGTAGTGAAGAAAGTCAACACCAGACGTGAAGGAGAGCTCTGCGCTCACCTGCCCGGCTCATCAAAGTACATAGAAATAGGGAGACCAGTGGACTCTGCAAACACCAACAAACCCTGAAAAGATGATGACAATTATTGTGTAGCTCAAATCCCTGCTGAATAACTTAATTCAAGAGGGAAAAAACAAATCAGCAAGTATACTTTTAGCTACATCACCTTGCCCACACAGGGGATTTTAACCTCTCTTCTCAATTACCACTATTTCTTCATCCAATTACTACTATTTCTTCAGCCTGATGAATTTACTCATTATTGTGCACTATCATCAAGTTACATCTTTCGCTTTGTCTCACCCTCAGTTCCTTTAGACAAAAAGTGATGCTGTTGTGAGCTTGGACAGCAAAATGATCGAACTCATCTGACGCCAGACACAGCTCCGTCAGCATGGCTCTGGACGACTCTGAGGGGGAAAAAGTCATCAAGATGCAAAGAAGGAAAAAGAGGATTTAATTGACAGAGAATGGAAAGACAAAAGTTAATAAATAAAGAATGAACGTAAAAACAGTGCAGTGTCTTTGTAAACCTGATGGTCGGACAGACTGAAAAATCATGACATAATTTTGACAGCAAGGCAGGGTGTGAAGGTGTTTTCCCAACTGCTTTCAAGTTTTATCCTTTCCTAATGCTTATCTGTGCGGGCGGGGATTGTTTGACAGCTCATTGTAGAATAAGATGTTACAACACAAAAGTATAGTAAATTGCATCCAAGAGGAGGAACAAAACCCACGCAGGGAAAAAAAAAAAAAACAATTTCCCAGGGATCATTTAATGGGAAAACCTGATTTTTGAACACTAATTCTTAAGCTGGATGCAGAAAGTTTTTATTACTTCTAAATATACATCGGTGCATCCTGAGTTTGCTAGTTTTACACATACATGTTATGAGTGACAACAGCACCTTGCTTGACTTATCAAGTAATTGCCAGGTAATAAAGCTCATTTAACAGAGTAAATACGGCCAAGGGCATTTGTTATTCTACTTTGCCACCACTTGAGGTCACCAATGAGTCAGCTGCACTAGACTTGTTTTCCCAGATACTCATGGAAGTTTTGAATGGTTTTATTTGCAAAGTTTATATTATTGGATATTATTAAATAAACATAAACAATTTCTAATAAATACTGATGCGGAGAGCTGAGTGAACCACCTGCTTCTTCTTCCACATGGTTCCTGAACCACATCCGTTCATCACTCACTGACACAGTCACTTCTTCAAGAGACACAGGGAAATGTATGACGGTGTCCGACAACAATCTAAGACAGAGGGAATCACAAATTAATGCTAAAGAGAAAAAAACTGTATATCTGTGTGTGCGTGTTGAGCTGGCAGTGGGTTTTTTGAAGGCCCATTTCTGATTATATAAAATACATACAAAATGTCATAATAATAGGCTAACACTTAATTTACCGGTCTAAAGTTTAAAATACAGACTGACAGACCTGGGCTGAGCTCTGAACACATTGGCACAGCTGTCCTTATCAAACACTGCTTGTAAGCTTTCACTGTCCTGGAAAGACAGGTTATGTGTCTTCAACAGGCCTGAAGAGGAAAGAAATAGAAATACAGACTAGTTACATATACACATAAAACACAATGAAGTGAATGCATGACAAGCTACCATGTGATAAATAGTAAATGTGCTATTTAAATGAGAAGTGATGCTGTCAGCGGAAGTGGAGGAAATGAAACACTGATACCATGTTTGCAGTGCAGTGTGAAGGTGAGGCGGCTCTTCTGCTGATCCAGCTTGATGTGACACTTTTCCACCGTCTTCTCTAAAGTTGCAAGAGACCTGAACACTGCTTGAACACTCTGACACACAACATTAAAATAAACATAGAGAGAAGGAAAACAATGACATGAGAGGGCTACAATTATGTTTGTGTGCTATGACTATATTTATACAACTAGCCTATGCATTTTGAGTGATATTTTAGTGACCCTTGTCTCTAAACTGCCAGTTTCTATTTGTATTGAATTGTTTTTGCATATGACATTACAACTGCTGGGTTGAAAATTACTGTAGTGTTCATCTGTTGAAAACACGGAAGCACAGAGGCTTTGCAAAAACTGCACCCAGATAACCACAAAACCATGTCACAGGATGGCAACACGACAGGAAAAGAGCATTTGAAGAAGGGACCTCTGATGTTCATTCATTAATAAAGACTTATTTTGAATTTTTGTGATACGTATGTGTGAATAATGTGATGCAACAAAACTATAAAAAATCAACAGTACGTGTCAAATGTAGGTTTATCTGACAGAGCCCAATTAAAAACATCTTGTCAGTGTTTTCTATGGGTGCCTACTTTTTAAAAACATTTTTGAGATAATTTGAACCAAATTTAAAACTGAGTTTTGGGCACATAGTTTTTTTTTTCTTATTCAAGTATTAAAGCACTAAACATGACATGATTAAGTTATACATGTTCCTTTGCAGAGAAAGGTTTTATGTAAGAATATGATGGATAATATTAAGTTGAGTATGAGGTAGACACCCTGTTCTCAATAAGACTTAAGTATAAACCATGATCAGATCAGTGATCATTGTCTCTTTTGCTGAGCACACCTTTATAGCCATCTTGCAGCGGAAGGAGTGTCCTGTGGGAATGGTGTACCTGAAGAAATAGGAGATAAAGTAGGTTTAAGTTTTTTAGAAACTGCACATATATGTACTTCTGAGTGACTCTCTTGCTCATTCTACATATAGTTTGTTCAAACACCTGCTGAAGAAGAGAGGAGAGAACAGGAAGCACGCATAGGCCGACCGAGAGGAGTTCACAGACCGCAGGGCCAGCTAAAAAAGAAAGAGTGAGAGAGAAAAAAATACACATATCACTTGTATGCATTGACGCATCAACAGGAAGCAGCGACACATCAAGTATGTCAGGAGGAAGTGTTGGTGCATCTAACAGCTCACCCCGTCCGCCTCAGGCTCCACATACAGCTCATCACCGACCCGGGACAGGGACTGGATGGCTTTGGCCAAAACTGGACGGTACACACACACACACACACACACACACACACACACACACACACACACACACACACACACACAAGAAAATACCATAACTGTTAGAGCTTATTGGTGCTACACACTTTTGTTGTACCATAAGACTGGCAAGGTTTTATTGACAGGAAGTGATTTGAAGAACACACAAAGATAGAAAAGTTGCCAAACCACAAAATAAATAACTCGAACACATCAAACAGGATGCTAGGAGGAAGTGTCTGTTAAAGTCATGTAAAAAAATTACCCCCCAAAAAATAATTGTTTCGTGATTTTTTTTTTTTTTTTTACCTTTCACGTTTCCTCCCGTCACGACACAGTCCATGTCTGAGAACTAGCTACTTTTGCGACAAATTAGCGGCTAGAAATTAGCCGATATTAGCAGATAACCAACACCACGAAACAGATGAGTTTTAACAGTCTGCACATGAATTTTTAAGCCCTTTTATGTGGTGGTCACTACTCGTAAAGCTGCTGCTGTTTTTGATAAGTTTTACTTTTGATAATCTTTCGTCTCTATCAAGCGCCTTGTTTACGCCGCCATAACGCTCTTCCGCCATGTGGACCAATCAGAGAAGCGGATACTTGAAAGGGGCGTGGTTTTCACTTCAGGCATGTGCAGCGGGATTTTAAAGTAACAATGTCGAATATTTTTATTTAATAGAATTCTGTGAAGTAATTTTCTTTCGTCAAATGAGTTAAAATATTATTATTGAGAATATGCACCATTGGCAATGTTACATTAGAATTAGTTTATTTACAGTTTTATGATCCGAGTATTTGTGGCACACTAATGAAAAAACTTATCATCTGTGAGCAGTAGTGCTTTTTATTTAATTCTTTTTTTTTAACAGTAGTGATGTGCGTTTATCACCATTGTGAATTACAACATGACCTGTCGTGTATATCAACATGAATCCTGAGCACACACAGAGGTGAGGCAGGCAGTGGGTCCCAGTCCTTCACATGCATAGACTTTACTGGACACCAATAGTATGAATATTAGGAGTTAATACCGAATAGCTTTATCAGTATCACCTACACAAAGGAGGTTATACAGTGCAGTCTGCTTTGTCCCACTTTCACCAGACATAGGAACATAATATGCCAAAAAAAACAGTCACAGTCAGTGACTACACAAGGCGACAGAATTTGCATCTCTTTTGCTTCAGCTTTCAGTTCATAGGGTGAGTCTGTCTAGCCCTAGTAGACTAAATACGATGAACAGAAAGGGAAAAAAAAAACATGTAAAGTTTTTGCTGTTGTGTTCATTCACCTCACAATTATGCTTTTACATTAATACATTCTATCTCAAACTGTACCAACAGAAAATTGTATTATTCTGTAATTATTTGTAAATTTGTGGTGAACACTGCTTCATACTCACCAAAATATGAATGCTGGACTTGATGTTGACCAACCAAACACTCTTAGTGCTGACAGAGTGTACATACCACCATAGATACAGTATAATATTACTCTATGGGAATCACTGTAGTCACTATGGGGGCATGGCCACAGCTTCCATCTGTCAGCTAACTGGTAACAGGTGACATCACACAGATAAATACTCTAATCTCTTGTCTGTATAGGTTCTCATTTGCCCAGGTCATCATTCTTTTTGGTAGTTCTTCTTGGTACAATTGGACTGGTTTAGGTCCTTTGAAAATGTTTCATCTCTCATCCAAGAAACTTCTTCAGTTCTAATAACTGGTGGGGGAAGTCCAGTTTCCCCCACGAGTTATTAGAACTGTAGAAGTCTCTATCTATCTATCTATCTATCTATCTATCTATCTATCTATCTATCTATCTATCTATCTATCTATCTATCTATCTATCTATCTATCTATCTATCTATCTATCTATCTATCTATCTATCTATCTATCTATCTATCTATCTATCTATCTATCTATCTATCTATCTATCTTTTTTTTTTTTTACAAACTGGCATTTAGTACTTTCAGACACCAGGGGAAACCTGTTTAGTTAAGCAAAAATTTGATGCATTGTAAGCATAAATAGTTAACATAGTTAATATAAAATTGCCCACTCCAAAGATTATTTTTTTTATTCTGCAGACACATAAATAGAAGCTGCTCCCTAAACGCCCTATAATTACCACTGAAGGGTCATGGTGGAAAGAAAGAGGGTGTGTACACACATGTACATGTGAACGAGCCAGGGAGAGAAATGGGAAGGAAGGCAGGGTAACAGAAAGATGGGCACGAGGCAGAGAGTAGGAGAGTCTCTGTCAACACACAATTATCTCACCTCACTGGTCTTTCTCGTTGTTCTGCTTCTGGGTGTAAGGTCTGAGGAACGCTGCTGCACTCAATCTCCTCCCATCCCTGGTGATATAAATGACTGCTACTGAAGACTGAGACTAAAACAGCCGTATTGTACAGAAACCACAGACGTTTGAGGACATAAAGACTTTGGAAGGATGTGGAACAACTAGGATCAGGAGTCGCTCAGTGTTTGGCACAGCTCTGAGCTAAAAGAACACAATGAGAAACAGTCTGCTGCTGAAACGTGTCTGAAGATCAGAGTGGAGAAAAGTCCTGTTTAAGCTGAAGGAGATAGACTCATCTTGATATTTGAGGTGAGAAACTCTGAAGGTGAACATGAAAAAGAGGAAAACAAACATCCCAGGAAATCTTTTACCACGAGAAGTTGGACAAAAGGTTGATGTGATTCATACACAGTTTGTTTGTGCTGTTTAAAACCACACCACTCCAGTTAAGTCCAGTAGCTGCTGTTTTTTAAATGCACTTATTGCTGGCATGTTTTTTTTTTTTTTGTGACGTCTGGATTTGATACACAGCAGTTCTGTTCCTAGATGTCTCAGTCACATAATCCCACCACAGACACTCAAGCCTTGCTGCAGTCAATGCTGCAGAGACTGAAGCTCCAGCCAGCAAGAGAAAGCCAGTCATGCCTGCACGCATCTGTACCCATCGCCTCTGCTTCTGTGTGGGGACAAGATGGTCAGAGAGGAGCTTCACACTTTCAGAGAGTAAACAACAGTCCTGTGAACGGGTTTGAATCAAAGGAGGAGATAAAATGGGGATTTGCTGCTAATGGTGCCCCCTCAAAAGACTTTGTGGACAGTAATCTTGGTCTCAAAGGTAGGGAGATACAGCAACCAAGTCCTTCCTGTGAAGACAGCAGTCTCACTTCCTCCTCCTCCCAAAAAGACAACATTGACAGTAACAGGGGTGAGAACAAGGCAGTACATGGGATCACCACATCAGAAACTGGGCAGCTCTTTCCTGAAACATCACATAAGGATGCAGATGTCACTTCCTTTGAGAGGACTGGGAGTTATGGAAATTCTGCAACAGAAAATCACATACCTAGTGATAAAGACGCAACAGTGGTACAGAGTCAGGATCAACTTCAAGGCTTCATACCAAGAGTTTATGCTTGGTCCTTGAAGACCACAGAAACTACCGCAGGAACTCAAGAAACTCAAGTGTCAGGTGTGGGAAATGGAGGTTTTGGAGCTTTAGCACAAAGTAAAGATGCACAAATCATCTCCAGTGGCCACAAAACAACAAATGGTAGCTCTAGAAGAAAACTGAGACCATCTGAGAATAAAACCAGGAGGTGGACTCAGAAAATCAAGGAGAAGTGGAGGGACAGACCAGGGAGTTTTGGTAAAAAAGAAAAAGAAGAGGGGGCCAAAGTGGACCAGAGTGAGCATGGAGCTGAAGTGAGTAATGTGATATATTAAAGTTACTCTATATGCATGAAAACTGGAAAAAAAATCAAAACGCCTTTATGCTAAAATCGCTTTTGTATTCACAGAATTCACCACAGAACCAGCCACTGGCAACAGGAAATCTGATCCATTTGCTAAATGAGGAGGGGGAAAGGAGCTTGACTTCACCCAACAGCAGCAATCACAGGGAAACCCCTGTCACACAGTCTGTGGATAGCATTAGTGAGGAGAACAGCAGGTAATAAATCATCAACCTTTAACCTACCTGTACACGTACAAGTTAGAAGGATAGTGAGACAGGCTAATGTTCCCACAGCCAGGATTTGTTGATTTATCAGTAAGACCTCACTACTAAGATATGACAGGCATTTCTGAATTGTGTCCAATCATAGCTATGAAATTAGTTTGGCTCGTATTTGTTCCCTCTGTTGTGTCTCTCAGTTGTTCCAAACACACCCTTGTCACTGTCAGCATCTGCCTCAGTAACATTTTAATATTGTGATACATCTCTTCAGATTTTAATTACAACCTCCAGAAGGAAGCAATATAAAAAAGAGACTCTTCTCACAAATGTTTAATGATGTGTTGTATTACATTTTCTCTTCATTTGTTCAATTAGTGGTATTACTTTATTTTGATGAGAAAATTGAATTTCTAATTTGACCTTTTTTATTATGTCTCATTTTCTGAAACTTGTCCTCAGAACCCAATATGGATCTCGGATCTCTTTCTATGTGTTTGTGTAAAATATATAACAATGCACAATATGTGTGTCATAACCTGAAGAAACATTATAAGAACAGATTTTTAACACATAGATCTGATCATTTTTGCTTACTGCAAGAATTTATCTGCAGTATTTGCAAAACTCTTTTTGCAGATTTACATAAATTTGCACACAAAATATACAAATCATCTCACAACCACAGATCATCCTTGTATGGAGTTTGAGTGGACCTTTTACTGTTGCAGATTTACACACATCCACAAATGCATCCTGCTTTTAAGTTACTAGCTAATTAAAATTATTTGTAAATGTTAAAAGCTCCTCCACAACCTTCTTGACAACTAATAAGTTTGGAAAATGAATGGATGAATGAATGAATGTTAAAAACTACTGGTGGTGTCTTGTCAGCTATTTCTGATATTCTCTCCTCAACTTGCACTTTTTAGGGAGCAAATTGAATATTCAATATTGTTTTGAGAGTGCAACATCAGTAAAAACATAGGTATAATACAAAGTCACTTTAGGTGCTGAGGACACACAAAATATGTGTTTTAGGTCTTGAGATGAAAAAGCTTGGAGGCCCCTCACTGTATTCGATTACATTTTAGGATAATCAAAATTTTGCTTGTGCTTTGTTGCTAATTGGTGGTATTGAATAAAATATGGTACGGAATGGTCTTACCATTCACAAACATCAGCCAGTATGATAGATTGGAGGAATTTCGCCCCTTTCCTCTTGGTAGAATTCATGCAGGTTATTCAGGTTTTTCAGAAATTTTGAATCCTACTTTGTCCTCTTGTCAGCATATGCCATTGATTCATTGTCTAGTTCAGGTAAAGGTTCATTCATTTGTGGATTTGTAGTTTAATGTGGTTTCATTATTTCAGTTTCAGTTTAATCTGTCTGTCTATTTGCAGACCTGCCAATGACTTTGACTTTGGCCTGGGCACCTTCAGTCTACTGGATGAGATTGTCAGGGGTCAAGAGTGGGCTAAGTTTCTAAACCCCACTCTACCAGCCCCTACAGCCCATCAGAGGCAACCAGATGACACACTGGACCAACTCAAAATTCCACAAAATCCTTATGACAGCGGTAAATCGTCTCTGATTTCAAACCAAAATGTAGGTGGGAGCAACACATGGAGCCTCAGGCTGTCGTCTCAAAGCTCATCACCAGACTTCAGCATGGCTCAAGTATCACCTGATGCTTCTGTGCCTGTCAACATGGACATTACAGACGGAAAACAAGTGCAGGAGGTTCACAGACAGGCCGATCAGTCAGAGCCGATGGAGCACATCCAGTCTGAACAAAGTGGACTGGGACAGCAACTTAGACCTCCTGCTGCAGAGGTAAGATCTCACACAAACAACCAGTAAATGACTATCTTGTCTAAAATCTTGAAATACTTTTTGATTGCTATTTTCATTTTCCCTTCTGAGGTAATGCTCCTTTTATCTGTTTTTTTAGCCAGTGAATATTGTGGATAACTCACTGCTCAAGGGCAGACTTTACATCAACAGGAAGAGGCAGCATCAGCCAGAGGAGAGGAGACCAACTGAGATGACAACCGATGGAAAAGACACAGGTAGAGGCAAGAACAACTGAAAACTATTAGAGGCTTTTAGAGCAGGGATGTCAAACATACAGCCCGTGGCCCAAAACTGGCCCCAATCCAGCCCATAGGATGAATTTGTGAAATGTAAAAATTACGTTGAAGACATTAACAGTCCACTGTGTCAAAATAATTTTAGTTCAGGGGCCACATACAGCCCAAGTCAATCTCAACTGGGCCAGACCCACTGCTCCAGAGCTTATTATACTATCATAATAACCTATGATTAATGAAAAGTCCAAATTTCTCTCTTTGGTTTTCAGTGCAAATACTTAAACTGACATGAAAATGTTTACATTTACAAACTATCCCTACACAAAAAATATGAATAACCTAAACAACCATGAACACCCTGAGATTTATTAAGAAAAATAAGTCCATTTTTAACAGAATTCTGCCTGTTACTATATATTTTGTGTCTGTAGATTCACTGTGATCTGTAAGTTCTGATGCACATGTGTAAATGATTAGCTAAGGCATAACACTGTTTAAATTCCACTTTTTAAAAGAAAGTTCTAGTTGTTGTTATTCACATTTTTTAAAGGATAGTTTGTAGATGTAAACAATTTCATATTGTAATTTTACTGTTTTCACTGCTATTATTTTACTGGTCCAGCCCAACTTCAGATCATATTGGATTGTATGTTACCCCCGAACTAAAATGAGTTTGACACCCGTATTGTAGAGGAAAGATGAGTTTGACATTTGTAACAAGCACAGTTCTTTCTTGTCTCTTGTTTTATAAAAGGGTCCATATTTTCACCAAGCAGCTGTGAGATGGACGAGACAGGGGGGTCACAACGTCATAACATCACGTCTTTATTCATCCAGAACTCCTCACCTTCTCCCTTGTCTCCATCCACTTCCTCTCCTTGTTCATCAATACCACGAGGTGTACTCAAGTACTCTGTATCCCAGGAGTCAGAGTCCTCAATGGAAACACTGACAAAAAGGGTAAAAGATTGTGTATAACAGTGCCTCTTTGTGCTTTCCAGTTAAATTTACAATTATTAGTGTGGGGTGCATGGGCATTTTATCTCCCTATTTAGAAAGTGGTGACTATTTTTTTTTATACACAGTGGTTGCTAAAAGAAAGTGAATTCCTGTTCTGCATAATAACTGGATTAAAATGGTCAGTTTTTGAAATATTCCACCCTATTTTACAGAAGCATGTCCACAGGTACCACACACGTATGCAAAAGTTTTAAGACATTTTAGTGACACTTTTTAACCTAATTTAAGTTTTTAACAAATCAGCTTTGTCTTATTAACACTCAAAGACCTAAACAAGCACCAGTGAAAAAAATGTCTAATAACTTCTATATCATTCATCCTATCAATACATGTAAATAATTTAGGCAAAATACACTTTCTTAGCTTGTCATCATCATTAGATATGACCCATGTGGACATTCAGAGGCTCCATAATGTACATGGAAAACTATCATCTTCTGTAACATAGATTCACCAATAAAAACCCATATAGTTTAACAAATGACAGTGGGTCTAAGCTCATTTTTAGGTTCAGAAAATGATGTATTAGCTGGGAAAAAGTCCATTTAACATAAGTTTTCTCTATTTTGGTATAATAATCTATGAATAGACTGTGAGTGTTTACACATATTTACATTATTAGTAAACTAAGTATAGGAAAATACCCATGCAGGGGAAAATATTATAACACATGGTGCCAAATTACATAGAAAAGGTTAAATATAGAGAAAAATTAATTTGTAAATAAGCAATACAGGTAAAAATAAGTAGTTTTAGGCATGACTTTGATTGTTAAAGTAAATAAGTCTATGTTTTTCCAACAAGGAAATGTGAATATAAAGTAAAAATAGAGGAGAATAGTCATTCCTGATGTGCCCTTAAGCAAGGCATCTAAGTTCCCATATATTAAGACTATTTGAAGGTCTAATATTTATCAAGTTGAATTTAAGACATTTTAAGGACCAGCAGATTGCATATACAGGTCTCTGATTTCATTTATCGTGGTATTTAATTTAATTCTTATCCTACTTCTTGTCTTCTTTATGGATCAGAGGCGAGTTGAGGACGCCCGCCATGTTCATTTTTCAGAGGAGGTGGTTACCATAGTGCCTCCAGAGCTAGATCTGGATACTTCATATTCTGAGGAGGATTCAGTGGCAGAGGATGACTCGGTGATAGAGGATGATTATGAGGTGGATCAGGCAGAGGCGGTGGCGTTGCAGGAGGTGATACCAGCCCGAAGACCGGCTCTACCTGCCTGGATACGAGCTCTGAAGAGGAAGAACACAGGAAGGAAGCACAGATAGTGACTGTTCAACTGCAAAAAGTGTATTTTCAGGTCATTTAAGCCACACATTTAATCACCACAACTTGCCTTTCTTGAAATAAATGGAGAAATCTGAAAAAAAAAATAAAAATATATATGTATATATATATATCTGTGCTTTAACTTTAGGCAAAGGCTCCGCCTCTGGACCTTTCTTCATTGATGATACAAAATAAGACAAAGGAGGAAACAGGCATGAATATAAGCAGAAGAGATTCTGGAGTTGGAAAAGAGGATCTGAGCATTCCTCACACACAGTATGTTTGGGCTCTAAAAGTCAATAAGCATCATACTGTGAATATCATACACCGTGTTTTGAAGGTGAGGGTGTTTTTTATGACAACAGGGCTGCAGCTGTGGACAAACATGCTGAAAAAGTTGTGCTAAAGCCCTGAATCTGCCTACAGTGTTCTTTTGACAGTGAAAATATATAACCCTCATTAACCATATGGACATTAACCTCCAAAATGACATTCATCGCCTGCTATAAAGTTGAGTTGTACATGTTTTTATTTCAAGTTTGTGCTGTTTCTGCAGGATGTGTGTTACTTGTGTCCATAAAGCTTTTTCTTGGTCATTGGTGAAACATCAAATTAAACCTACAAATTATTGTGGTTACAACAGTAATTTCTTTGCCAAATGCTATGAAGAAATGAAGCCAAAATCAAAAAAAAAAAAAAGTGTGCTTAAAGACTTCATTGAACACACTGGTCTATGAGTGAAATGTCACCAGAATAAAAGTAGTGAAACCTTACAAAGTTTGAGTCACTAAGAAGGAAAGATTAAGTCAGAAATACTGGTTGGCTGTAGTTTCCAACATACAGTCTTGAGTCAAAATGTGAAATTGTGAGAATTAATAAGAGGATAGGTTTTACTCAAATGGAACGTTTGTCTCAGAGGTACCAGATCTACTTAAAGACACTGTCTGCACATTACAATACATTCACTTTACAGGTTCTTTGTAGTGGGAGATTTATAAGTCTATTTTATAAATCTACATAAACCAATATGTGTAATAACACTTTATGGAATGCATAGAAAACATCAGCTAACCAGCACTTTTGTAATTTGTTTTCCAATTTGTTTTATTGAAGTGTGTAATATTTAGCCCATTTAATCTCTGAGGCAGATAAAAAAAAAAAAAAAAAGTAAACCAGTGACATTACTGACATCCAGTGTCTGATAATGTAACAACAAAACATAACCTACTACATTAAACCTAATGAAACTACTGCTGGCCTTACCATTTTTGAACAGTTTTATAATATGGTTTTATAATAGAATGTATTCTTAAAAATTCAACAAGAAGCCAGACAGTGCACAGGTGCTTTTTCTCATAGTTTTATTTTGTCCATAGAGATGCTGCAGCTTCATAGAAGAACCAAAAGCAGCGAAAAGAGTACTTTATGCTGTTGTGTATCATATTCTATCATTTCCGTTACATGCATTGTATTAATCTCCCTGATGAAATTAGAACATCAAACTGCTGTCAGTTTTTCTGTGGCTTCAATTCACAGCTATATTCTCCTGTAAATCACTGTCAGAGCCATTAAGAGGCTCTTTAGCAGAAGTATTAGTGCCCTGGTCAAAGTGGTGGGGGTTTGGGGAGGGAGACATCGATGTACATGATGTGATGAAGAGACGTAGAGAGCCGGACAGACAGAAAATGACATACAGTAAATGTCTGAGATGAAGCTGTTGGAGTTCAGACAATCGTAATGTAGTTTGGGAAAGATCTCATTAGTCCATTAGTCTGTGCAGAAACGGCTCCTACTGAGCTTCATCGCCCAGAAGTGGACTAATAATGGCCCATTTGTAAACCTCAAACCATACACACATTTATCCCACTGCTCCTGCCTCCATAAAACACACATACGTCATAATAGTTACTGACCATATGTCCTTCAGAGGTTCCTATGTGCTTTTATTCATGCAGGAAAGTATGTGTGTGCAAACATAAGCACAAAGAGAAATATAATGTGGTTTATTCTGCTAAAGGGAAATGAGAGACGATGATTTGAGCTTTAATGACTAGGCTGAAAAATAGGAGGTTATACAGCTTATGTTGCAGGGTGGATATAAAAAGAAAATAAAGTCATTTATAGCTGTTTTTATTACAATATGCTTCCCTCTGTGCATAATACCTATTTAAAAGGTGACTATACATTGACTCAGATCTTAAATCTTTCTCTTTTTGCATTTTATTATCCAGGAGAGTCTGGTGTATCAGATATTATTTTGGAACACAAAGCTTTATTTTCTTCTCCCCGTGTGGCAGCCTCTTGGTTCATCATTTTCCAGTTCCATAAAACTAAAGGATTCAAAAACCCAGAAAAGCCAGGGTGAATTTCTTTCAAGGTGATAAGACAGGGGGCTGGGATCAAATGAAAAAGGAAGGTGAATGTTCATATGTTGTTATTGTTGTCGTTTCTGTCGGTCAAACTGGTTGATCAGAGTTATCGAGGGAAAGTGCTCCCGAGTCGTAGGAGCTCTTCATTCCTCCCTTGAGTGACAGCTGGCTGTCTGGGCTCTGAGTGATGGATGCTTCAATCTGAGCCTCTGAAACCTGACAGACAGAGTTAACAATGAAACACTGAAGATCAGAGTTCAGCCAGTTCAGTTATTAATACCAAAAAGCATCAGTACCTCTTCAAACTTCTTGGCTTTGTACTGCTCTGCCCCTTTCATGAAGTTCAACAAGATAATATCACAAAGAACTGTACCCTGCCAACACATGGAAACAGAACAATGAACTCTGGCTGCATAAAAAAAACAAGTGTTCGTCATTCTCAGTCTGACCAGAAGTCATTACCAGTCCGATAGAAGTGAAGGCAGCCACCAGGTTAATGAGAGTTGGAACTGTGCCAAACTTTCCTGCCTAAAAGAACAACAACAGACTTTAAGATTTCCACCGGATTGTCATTTTGTATTCAATACATTAAAGTCTCTACAAAAAACTTTGTCAGTATAGATATGCTATACCATGTTAGGAAGCATAGATTCTCTGCAACTAGGTCACCATGTTTATTTCACAGTATTCCTGAGCTCCAAAACATAATTATTGAAAGAATCACCTGGTTAGTGATTGACGCTAATGGGACAACTGTATGAGTTCAGGTTGTATTTTAGCCATGTACTAAAAAACTACATTTTGTGAAACTAGAGATTATTACCATTCAAACAAGATGTCATTGATTAATTTTGGCCTTGTGGTTCTTCAAGTGTAAGCTTTGGATTTTGATATGATACACAGGCAAACATTAACACACATTAGGTGAGAAAGAACAAGTTAAAAACATGAAGTTTTGTGTTTTATGTTCCAATAAGATGCAGAAATGTTCTGAGGTATTCATTGCATGAGATAAACCATAATCCATACTGACTGTTTTGTTAATAGTGTAAAAACATTCTGAAAAATTGTGAACTTTTATGATTATGGTGCATTTAAAGCAATTTTCTGATATATTATCATGGGTAATTATTCTGTTTCAAGCTTTCATGTAATTTTTTTGGTCATTCTTTTTTTATTGCATTTATTCACTTCACTTTGTACTTTGAAATTCTTTTGAAGAGAAAGTTCTTTATAAACCCAAATATTATTATTATTATTATTATTATTATTATTATTAATAATAATAATAATAATAATAATAATAATAATAATAATAATAATAATAATAATAAAAACCACAGCAAAATAACATTTTTGAGTCATGGGTAGCTATGTATGTACTACATTTTGTTCAATTTTCAGAAAATACATCTCTGATCTTTTGTAATTCTTGCCAGTAAAAATAAATCATACAAGTTTTGTATTATTAATCTAATCAGGTAATAAATACCCAGTTTTTAACATTCCCACTCACATTTCCAGTGACCAGTACATCAAACCGAATGGCAAACACTTTGTGAAGTGTCCGAAACTCAGTATTGTTTTCTGTCTTGAAATATTTGGCAAACCTGCACAAAAAAGGAAGAGAGGGTCAATCAACAGATAAATCTGTAGGATGCATCAAGTGGAAAAAACTGGTGTGTACATTCCATTTCTACCTGAAATTGTAGCCTTTGGAGACAGCGTTCTTTTCAAACACTGCATCCAGTCGTGTGAATGAATACTTTGGGAGACATTTTTCAACGTCTAGGTCAAAGTTACACTTCCACTCAATATTTATTCCTATTTCTGCACCCTGGGGAAAAAGGAGGAACAGTTTATGAAAAATTAGACTCTAATGATATGAGACAAAAAAAAAAAAATCAAATAAGAATGCGTCAAACATATGTCAAAATAAACTGTTGTAGACAGAGGACAGGTAAGACCTTTTCTGTAAGTTTAGTCACATCCTGTCCAGTGTTGTTGATGATGTCCGCCACACGGAAAATAGGGCAGGATGGCATTGTCTCTGGATGGTAGTTGCATGACTTTATCTGCTGTGCTGTCATGTCAGGTGGAAAGTTACCCCTGAGAAAGAAAGGTTCCATAATTATTAAAGGTGCATCATGTGAAGTTATAGGGTCATTCCATGTCAGATCACCCAATGAGTTAAACCCCACCTCCTCCAAATTCAATGAAAATTGGTTTATAGGTAAATCCTAGCCAGAAAAGCCAAATTTTCAAATTTTAGCAAAATCGGACCAACGGTTTTTGAGATATCGCCATTTCTTTTTTTCACTTTTTCGCGAAAAAGGGCGTGGCCGCCAAATTTTAAAGTGCTGTATCTCGGCAACCAGTGGTCCAATTTTCAAAAATAAAGTATATTTGTGAAGGGGAGATCATAAGGAATCTAAATACATCATTGGTTTTATCTTTTAAGTGATATATCTCATCATGACCTTTGGACCTATATTTTGACCTTGAAATTGACAATTTGGGACAAATGAGCCCGCGACGACTTTTCCTGAAAATTGTAGCCCAACATGTTGCCTACAACATATGAAGAAACTGGAGAGGTAATATTTTTCATTTTGAAGCAGCATCAGTTTGAAATGTGCATTACCACAGCTAAAAGTCCTACTCCTGTACATTCTATGTACATCCGTACACACAATTCAACACATTTCACACATTATATGCTTACCAAATGGTTAACATGTTCTCTGTCTCTACACTACTAACAAGACAACTCAAAACCACTTGCTTGCAGTAGTGCATGCTATTCTCAACTGAAACTTTATTCAAAAATATCTAGAATACAAGTCAGGGGTCACATGACCTAACCCACTTAAACTGCAGACCATATGTCTGCCACTACATTTCCCTCAGCCTTTGATGTCTGTTAACTGCAGACCTCAAGTCTGCCCTAAATTACATCATACACAAGAATGTGAATCTTGTACACTGTCTTTCATGTCTGTATTTCTATTATATTTATATATATATATATATACATATATATATATATATTATATTATGGATTCTAAAGCAATGTTTGAATACTGTGTCAAGAATATCCCTGGAATCTCCTTCTTTCATGTCACACAAGATGAAGTCGCCGCCAACGAAGAAAACCTCAAACCTCGATTCCAGTTAGCAAGGACTATCAAAGGCACTCTGCAGTATCATCGTTTTGTACCTGTCTCCCTCACTCAGATTAAAGCCTTTAAACTCTCTGAGCAGGACAGTCCTCCAGATTTGGTACAAATCCAAGACGCCAACAATAAAACATATACACCCAGGGTCATGCAAATTCCCTTGGAAATAAAACAGCAGAATTTCGTCTGCTGTATGTAAGATTAACATCCATGGATAGGACTAGTTGACGAAATTTCTGAGGAATTCGGTGACTACCACATCAAATTTATGCATCCATCTGGACCTGCTAAAACCTTCCATTGGCCATCAAGGGATGACCAATGTTGGATTCCGGAGTCGGTTATTCTATGTGTGATAACTGCTCCGTACCTAACCTCCTCCTCTACTAGAAACTATTGCCTCTCTTCAGATGACCTTTTCAGGATTTCAAGTGAATGCAACAAATGGATTCTTGACACTGAATAGACATGTCATTACATAAAAAGACTAAAGACGCTGGATTTTCCACATTAAGACTGATAATTGGCATATATTTTCTCTTGACTTTGTGAATATGTGATGTACATGGATAATACATGGTTTATGTACACAGAATACAGGGATGATCATTTTAGTGGCAAGTATGTCTCATTCTAATTGATATTGCTTCAAAATGAAAAATATTACCTCTCCAATTTCTTTATATGTTGTAGGCAACATGTTGGGCTACAATTTTCAATAAAAGTCATCGCGGGGTCATTTGTCCCAAATTGTCAATTTCAAGGTCAAAATATAGGTCCAAAGGTCATGATGAGATATATCACTTAAAAGATAAAAGTAATGATGTACTTAGATTCCTTATGATCTCCCCTTCACAAATATACTTTATTTTTGAAAATCAGACCACTGGTTGCTGAGATACAGCACTTTGAAATTTGGCGGCCACGCCCTTTTTCGCAAAAAAGTGAAAAAAAAAAGAAATGGCGATATCTGAAAAATCGTTGGTCCGATTTTGCTAAAATTTGAAAATTTGGCTTTTCTGGCTAGGATTTACCTATAAACCAATTTTCATTGAATTTGGAGGAGGTGGGGTTTAAAATGTCATTTTTTTTTGGGTGATTTGACATGGAATGACCCTATAACATTTTGAACCAATTTTGGTCTGTTAATGTCAGCTGTTTGTGTGTCGCTTGCCTGGTGACGTTGAAGAGAGGGAACCTGATACTGTTCTTGATGAAGATGGTGAAGTTTCCAATATCATTCATAGGTTTGCTGAAGATAACAGTGACATAGAAACCAGAGCAAGGTTAAAAACTGGAGAAATGCTATTTGTCACAGTATTTTATAAGAACTAACAGAGGAAAAGTACAATTGAAAGCAACACAAACAAGTGGTGCCAGGCACAACAAACCCCGCCCCTCGCACATATTGTAGCTTATTTTGACATCAATCCAGCTGATGTCATCATGTCTATGTGTGTGCTGATGTCAGCCTATCAACTGCGTCTATATATGTGCCAAGTTTGAAGTAAATTGAAACAAAATTAATGTTTAAGACACATTTGGAATTTCACCCATTATAAGTAAATGGGAGAATTTTTTTTTTTTAATTCATAAAAATTTTTTATTTTGACCTACTGTCCCCAAAATGTAATGACATCTATTCTGGGTCACTGGCAATCTATAAACCCAATTTGGTATGAATTCAACCAACAGTTTTGTTGCAACAGACATTTGCAATTTCGCCCATTATAAGTAAATTGGAAAAAAAAAAAAAGGTTTTAAAAATGTATAAAAAGTTTGAACTTTGACCTACTGTTCCCAAAATGTAATCAGATCTATTCAGGGTCACTGACAATCTATAAACCTAATTTGGTATGAATTCAACCAATAGTTTTGCCGCTAGAGTGTTAACAAACAAACAAACGAAGAAAAAAAGAAACAAACCGAACCAAAAATAATAGTCCTTGCCTCCCCTTTGGGGGGCTGGGTGAAAATTAGCAGAACATAATGAATACTTTCAAAGCAGACCTACTGTCTAAAGGCCTGTATAAACATATATATCATAATCTGCTCAATGTGTGTGCATAAATCTTACATCTTAACGGTGTCATCTTCAGACGGACACCATCCCTCAATCTCACACTGTCCGTGAGTGCTATTGCTGAACAGGCAAACACCTGTAATGGCACCTGGTGTGTGACAGACAAAGACAGAAGAACATTTATACTCAAGCTCAACTTTACTTTCTATCTCAATTAACATGAATTATTTGTTCCGTTGATGGTGGCATCACCATTCCACATGCATTTGTGGATGTGGCCATATGTTTTAGTTCCTGAACGTGAAATACTTAAATAAAACTACTGCCATAAACTTTTATTAAGTTTTTGCCATCAAATGAAAAATGTCACGGTTTTCATTGTTTTCATCATTGTATAGGACATCTCAAAAATGGAATGCTCCACGTTAAAAATGTTTTTATAGACATGTGAAATTTCGCCCATTATAAGTAAATGGAGAAGTAAAAAGATCTTAAAAATTCCTAAAAATGGAAACTTTGATCTACTTTTCCCAAAATGTGATGACATATTTTCTTTTCTCCATCACTGGTAATCTATAAATCAAATTTGGTGTGAATTTACCCAGTAGTTTGTCTGCTACAGACATTTGAAATTTCACCCATCATAAATAAACGGGGGGAAAAAAAAGATTTAAAAAATTTTTGAAAAATTTGAAATTTGACCTACTGTTCCCAAAATATGACATGTATTCTGGGTCACTGGCAATCTATAAACCAAATCTGGTATGAATTCAACCGATAGTTTGGCCACGAGAGTGCCAACAAATAAACAATGAAACAAACAAATATACAAACCAAACCAAAAACAATACCCCTTGGCTCCCCTTTGGGGGGGCGAGGTAATAAAGTCATGCTCCACTTTCTTTTTACATGTCCTCTAGGTGCACATTTTAAGACAAAAGAAAAGAATGAAAGAAATCAGGCCATTCAAGTAAATAAATAGAAGCTTTCTTCACACAAGAAAGAGCAAAATACTGCTGGGCAGAAATATTTGGCAGGTTTTCACTCAGAAAAAAAAAAAAAAACAAAAAACAAGAGACCATTGTTGAAAGTAAAAATATTCAGAAGCTTATTTTTTCTCAGGTGGGAAAAAGAAACATGGATCAGTAACATGAAAAGATTCTTGTTGTAGCAATTATTTTTCACATTATAATGACATTGTACTTTTATGTTATTATGACATCACACTTAAAATATCACATTTTATTTATTACTTCTATTGAACTTCTCCAAAGGGGATTTATATAGTTAAAACACTATTCCCCATAAAGTTGAAATAATTTTGTTTTCGGGCACATCCCTCTTTTTATTCCTATTTATACACATCAGTAATCACCTTTGACCAGATGCAGTGATTACATACTGAGTCCCAGTTACACTTAAGCTTTTAAAAATAAATCATATTAACACAATCTTTTCATGAGAAGAGGTAAAAAATATTTTATTCCAGCTTTATGGGCAAGAGTGTATGTATCTTTGCATTGTTTAAACACAAAAGCTTGTATTGTTGTGGCATGAGGACTTCCTGAAATGTTGCAAGGTTGATCTGCTGCTTTAGGAAACAACATATGTAGAATGGATAAACATGGATCATTTACTCTTTAAAGCTCTGCTTCAGGGGTGTCAAACTCATTTTAGTTCAGGAGCCACATTCAGCTAGATTTGATCTGAAGTGGGCCAAACTAGTAAAATAATAGCACAATAATATATAAATAATGTCAGCTTCAAACTTTTCTCTGTGTTTTAGAGCGAAAAAAGTAAATTTATATTATGAAAAGGTTTACATCTACAAACTATGCTTTCAAACGATGTGAATTACATGAACAAACTGAAAAAATAAGTGTAATTTTAACAATATTCTGCCTCAGTTTATCATTCACACATGTACATTATGACTTACAGATCACAGTGGATCTACAAACACAAAACATTTAGTAACAGGCAGAATATTGTTAAAATTGTACTTACTTCTCTTAAGACATTTCAGGTTGTTCATATTTGCTCACGTTATTCACATTTTTTTGCGAAATTATATTTTGTTTTAGTGTAAATATATGAAAATATTTACATTTACAAAAAAAAAAAAATTGGAGTTGTGATTATTTCTATGTTATTATGATAGTATTTTACTGATCTGACCTGCTTGAGATTGAATTGGTCGGAATGTGGAACCTGAACTAAAAGGATTGTTATTATCAGTGTAATTTTTGCATTTCACAAATTCATCCCAAAGGCTGGACTGGACCCTTTGGCGGGCCGGATTTGGCCCCTGGGCCGCATGTTTGACACCTGTGCTTTACTTGATGCATGGTGAGAGTCTGTTGTCCCTGATCACCGTGGTTATTATTGTGATTAGTTTACACTCACTGACAGTCATTCTTAGATGCATGAGGCTGGACAGAAGGAGGAAGGAGGTATAGTGTGAGGATCTTTTTCTGGAAATAAACATTGCTATTCATGAGCCACTTTTATTTTGGCTAAGAAACTGAAACTCTGAAAAAGACACGGCGGCAGTAACAGAAATATAGGTTAGATTCTTCATGTCCGAACATCTATGATAATGACTAAAGAAACCCAGTCTTACCATTTGAGAGGCCGGTACCATAATGCTTCCAGCAATCTTCATCGTTTTGACAAGAAAAGCCCTTGCCATACTGAAAAACAGACACACAGGAACTCACCAAATAAAAAAAAAAAAAAAAAAAAAAAATTGGCAAAATAATGATTTGTCAAATGTTTTAAAGGCAAAGGAAAAGACGCTTAAAAATAACCAACAATAAGAGAGAGTCTCACCTCTGGACATCTTCCTTGATACTGGTTCTCAGTGATGATGACTTTGGTCATGATGCAGAACACACTCGCACCCTGAAACACAACACACAACACACTTTGGTTTTGGTATTTTCACATAATACTGTACAACGGTCAAATGTAAGCTCTACATGGTCAGTAGCAACAGCAACAAATGTTCTGTTATTTCCACCTCTTCAGATGCGTTCTTTGAGGGAGTTCCTTCTAATTCTGCCTTTTTTATGGCTTTGACATTTAAAGGCTGATTTGACTTTGAGTATTATTTATTTTCCTTTTAACCATCTTCATTTTTCATCGGCTGTTGCTCCAGTTCATCATATTTTGACTAATATGCTGCAGTAATGCCTCATAATGACCACAGAACCACCACAAACCACTGACCACTGTATTACACATTAAAATGGTTAAGTGTATCTGAAACTTCAGGGTTAAAGGGCATCAAAGTCGGGGCTCAGGATCTGATACCTGCTGGGGGAAGACGTAGTCCGCAACATCCATGACGCGGTTTTGATGGTAACCGAAGCCTTTTACTTTGGTCATAACCGAGGACTCGATGCCGGTGTCGGACACCTGATAGGCTTTCTCATGGATGAAGACCCACCTGAGGGAGACAAAGGAACCAACACAGCAGATCAAGAGTCTCACAAATCACACAGATCTATAAATGTTTAGGATTTATCTGCCTCAGAGATTAAATGTATTACATCTTACATACTTTACTAAGATGAATTGGACAATAAATGACAAAAGTGCTGCTTAGCTGATGTTTTCAACGTGTATGATAGTGTTATTACACATTTATATACATTTATACAAAAGAGTTCTAGATCTTCTATTAAAAAGAACCTGTAAAGTGAATGTATTATAATGTGCAGACAGTGTTTTAAAGTAGATCTGTAACTCTGAGATGAACATTCCTTTTGAGTACAGCCCATTCTCTCACTAACTCTCCAAATTTCACATTTTGACCCACGACTGTGTCTTGGAAACTACAGCCAACCAGCATTTTTTACTTATTTTTCTTTATTAATGACTCAAGCTTGATAAAGATTCACTATTTTTATTCTTTTTTTTTTTTTTTTTTTTTTTTTTACTCATAGACCAGTGTAATATGGAGCATGAATGATCCTAATTTACATTCATTTAACATTATTGTTAAAAGAGGAAGATCTGATTCCATTGTAGGCCCTTGGTAATAACAATGTTTTATCAGTTCACTGACTCAGTTGAACTATGAGTTCTAATAGCTAGTGGGTGGTAGGAAAAAAGAAATGTCAACATGTCAGGTTTTCAGCTTTGGTTTTCATACAAAAGACAAATGATGTGCACTATAAGGATAAAAAGTACACTACATTTAGAGATCAATATTAAACAAGTGCAACAAAAACATCTGTTGATGTTTTTACTTGCAGTATTTCTACTATGTGCTAAATTAACAAGATGCATCTTCAGTTTGTCCGCCCTTTTCCTGTTGTTTAGCATTAAACCTCAAATAAAGAGTGATTTTTCTTTCTTGAACATATTCAAGCAGTTAGTGAGTCATGACTAAAACTTATATATGTTAAAGAACCAATATGCTTTATGTAAAAATGAGTGCAATATTTAAATTAAGGGCTGATTTTTTTGCTTTTTACTCAGACTAAATATTTCTTATTTTTTCTTTTTTCCTGTTTAGAAAATTGTTCCTGTATTTTAGACTTCTAGTTTTTATATCAGATGTTGTCTTTAAACAAGAGGAAGATCCAACGTACGCCCATGATAATTATGATTTTTCTAATTAAATGCGCTGTTTCAGATTAACTGAGTTGAAATTGTTTGTTAGTGGTGGGGAAAAAGAGAGCGCGTCATGGCAGGTTTTCAGTTATTTTGATTTAAACAACAGAAATTTGGCTTGTTATGACCATCAAGGATTAAAAAAAATACTCAATGTTTAAAGATATAATTTTAACAAGTGCAACAAAAATATCTGCAGTTGTGTTTTTACTTGCAGTATTTCTACTTTGTGCTAATTTAACAAGATGGGGTATATTTTCTGTTTGTTCGCTCTTTTCCTGTTGTTTAAAATTAAGCCTCAAAACCCTAGAATGATTTTTTCTTTCAAGCAATTTGTGAGTCATGAGAGAAATGTATATAAGTTAATGTACTGGAATACTTTGTGTAAAAATGTATGCATTTTTGAATGTAAATATTGTTTTGTGCTTTTTACTTTAAACCCAGATGAAATCTTTGTTATTCTTTCCATTCTTTCTTTTCTTTCTACAGTTGTACTTTTCGACTTCCAGTTTTTATATCAGATATAATCTTTTTTGTTTTTTACAGTGACTTCTTTAGAAATTTGTAAATGTTTTAGACTTTTGCAACTTCACTGTGGAAGCTGGTGAGGACTCTGACTCTGTGATACACTGAAAAGCTGAGAATCTCCACTTTTCTTTACTTTTTTCATTCATTTTCATTCATTCAGTGTTTATTTCGAGCATTTATAGAATACAAACAAATTCACGCACAAAAAAAGAAAAAATCATTCATTTATACATACAGCATACTGATATAATGAGTGGTTATTTAAGGCTATGTTAAAATAAGAGATAGTTTGACTGCAGGCACTGGTCTGGGTCTTCACTTATCTTAATTTACAGATTCACAGTTTGTTGTGATTTAAATCCAAGTGCATTAATATTTGTGGATATTTTTTCTGCTTTTCAAAAGTTACTTTTTATAGTGTAACACAAACAATAAAATTCACCTCTATTGTATTGTGGTGATAATCTCAGATTCGAATATCTAAAAATCTGGTCTTTTTTCCAACAGATCTCACAATACAATATTACACTCAAGGATCCAACATTTCATGCTAAAAAAAAAAACAAAAAAACACCCACACACTAATTAAGCACTGACCCGATAAAATATGCGATGATGAGCACTTGTACAATCCGGTTGATGATTCCCACGGACCAGCTCTTCACCACCACAGACTTGGTGGTCTCATAGGTGAAGAAGTCAGTGATGAAGCCCCAGACCAAAGAGGCCATAGCTCCAATCTTACCTGAGTCTGAGAGGAAAGTATAACAACAGTCTGACCTCAACAGGTGCCTTCAGAAGAGTTTGATGGTAAATGTCTGATGATCTTTAAAACAGAAGAAAGCAGCTCAGTTCTGCTTCTAATGAAAAAGGTCCTGGCTTTATCTCCACAGTTGTCTTCTCTGGCTCTGCTCTGTGGTCATCAGCTTCTTTTGATGAGAAATCTCAGTCTCTCTCTTCTCCTTCCTTGTCTTTATCTCATTGGTTTACGCCACGAACTGGACCTCCCCTTCATACACTCACAACAACCCAGAGGAAAAAGTATCTCCTCTGTCCCTCCCTTGTTCTCCTACTTTCTTCACCACAAATCCCATCTCTCATCTCATTTTTTCTCTGGCTTGTTCCAGTCATGTACAGTTATTTGGAATGCACGCTAACACACAGATGTTCCTTTGCATTAATCAATATCTGATGCATCCATTTTCATTTGCTCTGCAGACATTTCTACATCCTCTTGTGGGTTTATTGGAATGTATGTATGAAAATAAAGACACAGAACCACAATTTGAGCATTAAAAAACGTCCTCAGTATTCATCTTCAATGTAGGAAATAAACAATAACAACAGAGGGCCTTTCTATTCACTGGAATACATTTAGAGTTTGTTAAATCTCTGAAACTTTAAATGAAACCACTCAGACACATTAATTCCACATTGTTTTTTCCATTTATTAAAAAAAAAACAAAAAACTATGGTTAAACTAAATGTGACTCTATATGCTTACACTCTTCTATAAGTGGCTTCTGCCTAAATGCAATAAATGCAATAAATTACAAATGGTGGCATTATCGACAAGTGTGCAATAATTGCGACATATGATACAAGCACTTCTCAATACACTCATGAGCACTAGCAGCATTATTGCCTCTCACATCAGCCGGATAATGTAATGAACCAATGACAGTGTGTGCGTGGATGTATGTGCTCCAGAGACTATGTCATTTCTTAAGAGGGTCCATTATGTTTGTGGTCAATTAATGGTAACCTAATACGGGACAGGACACACATAGAATAACGGGCATGCTTTGGACGTGCAATACACACAAGAGTTCAAAGCTGTACATTTGTCTGTAACACTGTCCGCCTTCCTCTAACGACAAATGATAGTGTGAAACATATACATCTCAGACAACAGGAAACGTGATTTGACAGACTACAGATGCAGACAAATAGGGGAAACATCATCAGGAATCTATGCAAACTCATTCACAGGTTTTTTAACTGTGGTGTTTATAACATGCCTACACATAAACAAACCAAAGGCAGAAACACACTTGTAAAACTGTTAATGAACTTATTTTTAGTGGTGGAAGTGAAAAAAAGAATACCTACTTTATGTGGTATTCAAAGCAGGTTTGTCACACTCACGTTAGTTCAGGTGCCACATACGCCCCTGTATGATCTGAAGTGAAATAAGAGCATAATAACCAATAAGTAATGACAATTACAAACTTTTTTCTATGTTAGAGTGTTAGAAAGTACAATTACATATGACAATGTTTACGTCTACGAACTATAACTGAACCCATAAAGACCCAAACATCCACCATCTGCCAAAATCATCTACTGATGGAACTGTTTAATGCCTGTTGATCCTCTAATCCTATCAGTCCATGTAAATAATTGGTGTAAAATACAGTTATTCAGCTTTTCATGGTCATCAGATATGGCCCGTTTGGATGTTCAAAGGCTCTGTAGTGACCATGGAAACACTGTTATCTTCTACAGCACTGATTCACCAGTAAAATCCATGGAGTTGGATCAATGACAGTGGATAGAAACACTGGGTTTATGTTCAGTTAATGATATGTTTTGCTGAAAAAGTCACTTTTTCCTCTATTTCTCTATTATTGATATAATAGCCCACAACCTTACTCTGAGCTTTTATGAACATCTACATGATCAGTAAATTAAATGCTGAAAATATCTGATTTTCACAAAAAAAAAAAAAACCCCACAAAATGTAGAAGATAATATTACACTGGGTCCTTATCGGTTAAAAATGTGAATAAGATGAACAACCTGAAATTTCTTATGGAATAAGAAGGAAGCACCAAAATGAGCAACATAAGGAACTGAGTGACTTTGACCAGGTCCATACTGTAACGGTGATGACTGGGTAAGAGCATCTCCACAACTGCAGGACTTGTTGGTAGTTCCTGGTCTGCAGTGGTTAGTATTGACCAAAAACAGACTAAGGAAGGACATGCAGTCTGAGGACTATTGAACATCTGTGGGAGGTGTTGGACAAATAAATCCAATCCATAGAGACACCACCTCCCTACCTCCAGGACTTCATGGATCTGGTGGTAACGTTGTGGTCCAGATACCATAGCACACCATCAGAGGTCCGGTGGAGTCTAGGCCTTGGGTCAGGGCTGTTTTTGTGTTAAAAGGTGAACCTACACAATATTAGACAGGTGGTAATAATGTTCTGCTCCCATAGATGCTCCATTGATAGAGATCCAGCTGTTTTTTTAGTAGGTGTATGCATTTATCTCTGGCAGGTTAAACTACTGTAACAGCCTTCTCATTGGACTCTCCAAACAAGCTCTAAGACAGCTGCAGTACATCCAGAATGCTGCTGCCCGGGTCCTGACTAGAACCAGGAAGTACCACCATATGAGTCCTGTGCACTGGCTTCCTGTCACTCAGAGAACAGACTTTAGAACAGCTCTACTCTTGTATAAGTCTCTCCATGGTCTAGCACTAAAGTCCCATATGAACCATCTCGGACCCTGAGAACCTCAGGGACTGGTCTGTCGCTTGTGCCCAGAGTCAGGACTAAACACAATGAAGCTGCGTTTCAGTTCCATGCAGCTAAACTCTGGAACAGTCTTACTGATGACATGAAGCAGGCCTCTATTCTGACAGTGTTTAAGTCCAGGCTGAAAATGGTTCTGTTCAACTGAGCATAGAACAGGGGTGTCAAACATTTGGCCCGGGGGCCAAATGCAGCCCGCCAAAGGGTCCAGTTTGGCCCCTGGGACGTTTTTGCTAAGTGCAAAAATTCAACAGCCTTGAATTGAATAAAGCAAAAGAAAAAATAAAAAGGATCTTGAATTAAGGAAAAAATCTTGAATTAAGCTAAAAAAAAAAAAAAAAATCTTCAATTAAGTAAAAAAATCTACAATTAAGCCAAAAAAATCTCAAATTCAGCAAAAAGTCTTGAATTAAGCCAAAAAAACACTTCAATTAAGTAAAAAAAAAATCTTGAATTAAGCCAAAAAAAATCTTCAATTAAGTAAAAAAAAATCTTGAATTAAGCCAAAAAAATCTTTATTGAAGTAAAAAAAAAAACATTAAATTATGAAAATATTTACATTTACAAACTATCCTGTAACACTAAAATGTGAATAACCTGAACAAATATGAACAACCTGAAATGTCTAAAGAAAATTAAACACAATTTTAACAATTTTTCTTCCTGTTCTTCAGTGTTTAGTATCTTTGTAGATCTCATCCATAATGCACATGGACAAATGATAAGTGGAGAAATAATATTGTTAAAATTGCACTAAATTTTCTTACGTTTTTTAATTTAAATTTCAGTTTTGTTTATTTTTTTTTTGGATTGTTTATAAAAGTAAGTATATTCATAATTTAATGTTTTGTTGTTTTTTTTTTTACACTAAAACAAAGACAAAAATTTGGAGTTGTCAAATGAGTTTGACACCCCTGTCATAGAACAACTGAAAGTGTTCCATCTGCACTCTTCTCTTTTACTTTATTCGAATTGATTATTATTTATGTTTTATCAATTATGTTTTAATTGTAATTGTGTGTTTTTAACTTGTCTCTTCCATTTTTGTAAAGCACTGTGAATTTCCCCGTGTATGAATTGTGCTGCACAAATAAATCTGCCTTGCTTTGCCTTGCCTAGGTACGAACCACTTTACACTGGGAATGTCCAAGATCTGACCAAGATGTTCTGACCCAGTGATTTGGCCATCATCATTTCTCCCTTGCTAAAGTTACTTAGATCCTTACTCCAGTCACTTTTGCTGTTTCTAACACATCAATATATCCCAACGACTAACAGGTCCTATTGTAATGACATAACAAAAATATATAAATCTTTGCCTGTCAGTGGTCATAATGTTATGGTTGATCGGAGTACACATAAATGCATCAGTAAGATGAATCAAACACACCACATATTACAGAAAAACACTAACAGAGAACCTCTTGCTGCTCGGTGTATGTGCTTGTGGAGAATTTTCACAGTCTGGTTACTCTAGTTGTTGATTATAGCAATAAAATTAAGAACACAAAGTGATGTTTGTGATTAAATAAAGGGATGTAAAGCAGAGGAGTTCATCCCCAGGACATCCAGTGTCCCTGCAGCAGGAGCTGGTGGAGGAGGACCTTATCTTTAGAACCAGCACTGTATGAGTACAAGTGCACTACATTTCCGGGCATGTTTGGCTCTTAAAAACCATGCCGTCTGACCCTAATATAGCAGCGCTTTTACAAACCGCGGGGTACTTAGGACTCGGCCCTCAGTTGGAAACCACTGTCTCTACGAGCTCCAACAGAGGCTCCATCTAACTTCCCCTGATAACTCCCACTCTGCGACCGCCCTGCCTGGTTAAATGGGCCTGATGCATAACATCACAGTACACAAGCCCAAAGGGAATTCACACAGGAAGCCTTCACTGAGCTCTCCTCCTGCAGGTAACGTGGAGGATCTCTGCTAAAGTCAGTCAATTCTGAGTTTCTAAATGACCTTAAATGACTGGGAATATGTGTTGTATGTTTTTAACTATGTGACATACAAGTATTTTGCTTTAATTTTGGACAAATTAAATATGATTCCCAATAAACTTAAAATGACAATTGCTGTTTCTTACATGCTTTTCCTTCCTTTCACTCAATATTACCAGTGCATGAATTATACAAATAGATTTCACCCTTTCGCTCAGTTTAGTGATATATATTTTTTAAATCTATCATTTGTTGTAAAATGTAAGCTGTGCTCTTGGTCACAGGCTGGTTGCGTTATCAGTAATTAACAAGATCTGTGCACCAGACTCATATGTAGCAAAACCTTTGAAAGTATGTGGTTATAAAGTTTTTTTTTTTTGAAAGATGAAATAGAAATTGTGATGCTTCCAGTGAGAAACATGGAGAAACTCAGACTTTTTTTTTTGTCTTTTTGCATGAGTATGGTGTAGAAAAGTGATTGAAATGTTTCGCTGGAGACATGTTGACACTCAAAAACTGAAACTGCAGCCTGCGACCAAAAGCATCTGATCTAAAATATTTAATAACTTTTGAAACACTAATCCAATGCATATTTTTAAATAATTAAGGTAAAATGCAATTTCTCACCTTCTCAGCAGCATCATATGACATTCAGAGGCTTTGTAGTGAATGTGAAAACACCTTCAATAATGATTCACCAATAAAACATGTAGTTTGACAAATTACATTGGTTGTGGACACCTGTTTTTAAGAAGATATATTTTGCTAAAAACATTTTCTGTTTGATCTATAAATGCAGACGAAATGTGCATTTTCATTGAAAAATGTATAGGATAATATAAATTTCACTGTCATTTAGTAAAGGTATAGAAAAAAATAATCATGTTCTGTGTGTGTGAAATATTGTCACAATTGATAATATTGCATCTCCTATCAGCAGTCAGAATGTTTTGGTTGATGGTAGTTCTTCAGCTACGAAAAATAAAATGTCTTGCAAAATCTTTGCCTTTGGAGGCCCAAAAACTGACCAGTTAATTGCTGAATCTAAGTAGATGTCTGTGCCTAATCTGATTGTCGTTCTGTATTAAGTCGAGTGGGACAGAAAGTAGAACTGTAAAAAAAAACCAACAAATTTTACAATATTCAACAAACTATCAGCATTGCAATTGTTTAATGAAATAAAAATATTCAACGTGTTTTTTTAAAAACAGATTTATTTCAGCCTGACAACATGACAAAACACAAAATTCATTAAACTGTTATTTTTTTCAGTTTTCTACAGAGAAAGAACAGAATCACTTTGCATTTGTTCCTCTCCCTCTAACAAATTCCATGAGCTTCAGCTACAAAACTACAACCACCTTTTTCAGGACGAAAGGAGAAATCAATAAAACAATGGGACTTCACCAGTACATCATTATATCAAATATTACATGAGCTTCAGATGTGAGTTGAAACCAAATCATGTTGAAGAAAAAAAAAAAATACAACTCCAGTCTGCTGATGTGTTCGTCAGTCCGTTGATGTGATATCAACACAGAGTATAAACGCTTGGTCCTTGGCTTATGTTCATGGTGAGCGTGTTTAGTCAGATTCTTCCTCCGAGCTGGCGGGTGTGGACACAGCCTCCTCTTCCTCCTCATCTTCTGATTCCTTCTGAAAACCAAGGGAATAAATTCTAAACAAAGAGTCTGATGCACTGATTTGATAGACGTTAGATATCAGTCTGATACTGACCCACACAAACTGCATCAGGTATTAGTGAGACACTAACTCTTATCTACAGGTCGCTCATTTAATGAGTCTGTACTAATGTGTGTAAGTTGTTTTACATGTGAAATAATGTCAGTATTTTCAACACAGTGACACATTTCTTACTGATTAAACATTACTATCACATTGGTATTTGGTGTCAAACCTCACAAAGTTTGGGAACCTAGAAAGTGGGATTGATGCATCCCTGGCTGTGAGTGTTTAAAGTCAGTTACACAGTGTACATGTAATCACAGCTTTTACTGGAAAAGGTAAAAGAAGAAAGTGGTGCATCTGCATCTTCAACTGACATCTGCCAACGTTTCAACGGAAAGATCCCAGTATCACAAAACACATACTGTACATTAAGGTACACTAACTAGCTTAGCAACATGAATGCTGCAACGTACCCACAATGCAACACTCTCTTACACTGGTACTCAGCTCAACAAACATTAATTAGGAACATTTGGACAGAGCTTTACATATTTTTATGAGATTCCTGTTAGAAGCAGTTCATTTATCAAATCCAAGCAGATTCCCGGAGAGTGACATATTTACATTCAATAGTTCAAATAAAGCTCCAAAGGTAAATGAAAAGGGAAAAACTACGCACAGTTCCTTTAAGAGGTAATGCTGTCATTGATTATCACACTTAATAGGTGTTAAACTGTAATAAAATTTAAATCGATGTGAAAATGTATTTTGTAATGCATGCTTACGACAAGTGGTAAACTGCTGACCTACATTATTAGATGCCTGGATGCTATGGTGAAACGTAAATGTTCATCTTAATGGATCTGATAATGTTGATGCCCATCATTACAGACTTACCTTCTTCCTCTTAGAACTGCTCTTGTGGTCGGAGTCTGATGAACTCTCCTCGCTGGTCTCGATGAACTCTCGGCTCTTGAAGCTGTCGTTGCCTCCTCGCTCCCTGTCCTTGTCTCCACCGGTGGACTTCCTCTTCTTCTCCTCCCTCTTACCTCCTTTCTTGCTTTCCCTATAACAGAGAAAGGCAGCATCATATTAAAACCCTGTCAGGCCCTATACGTCAAGGAAATAAAAACCAAAGGGATGGTTTATGTGTCAACAGCCGTACTTCTTAGAACTAGAGGTCGATCCACCACCGCTCTCTTTGTACTCCTTCTTGAGTTTGTCATACTGCCTCTTGGCCTCTCCAGCTTTTGTTTCCCACTCCTGAAGGATCAACAAAGAAGCAGTTAAGTCAGATATGACTGGAGTATCGACACAGTGCTAATCTGTTTATACCAATATGAACATTATACAACAGTTTCTGACTAATTTATACTATTTTAGTGTAAATTTTCAGAACACATTTGGTGGTTTTGGCAACATCTCACACATTTATGAAAATCATCTGGAGAAATAAGGCCCCTACATCTTGTGATTGTGAGTCTTATCATCTGTTGGATATATGTGTAACACTAACCCTAAGCTCACACTGCAGTTAAGTGGCCCAAATCTGACTTTTTGTCCATATGTGACCCATATACAGGGTGGGGAAGCAAAATTTACAATATTTTGAGGCAGGGATTGAAAGACAGTGTATGACCAATTAGTTTATTGAAAGTCATGAGAATTTATTTGCCACAAGAAAATTTACATAATAGAAAATGTTTTTATTCTATGTGTCCTCCTCCTTTCTCAATAACTGCCTTCACACGCTTCCTGAAACTTGTACAAGTGTTCCTCAAATATTTGGGTGACAACTTCTCCCATTCTTCTTTAATAGTATCTTTAAGAAAGTCGACATTGCTGTGTGATGTTCTATTCGTAGCATGTTCTAAAACACCCCAAATAGCATAATCCAGAGGGTTAGATCTGGGCTAGAAGGCGGCCATAAACATGATTCCCAAAAATTGCTAAAGTTGGATTTGTTGCTGTTGTCAACAAGTGTTTTGGTGTTCTTGTGTAAGATTTTAACTTCAAATCATATTTTACTGCATTTCTAACGGTCTTTTTGTCTACCTCAAGTTCAATTGCCATTTTTCTCATGGATTTGGTTGGATCTTTCAGGATTTTGGATTTGAGAGCTTTAATAAAAGCTCTGGTACGTTTTTTGTTGCTTCCTCCACTTCCAGACTTTCTCGTAATAGTTTTGCTCATAGTCATTCTCTTCTTTACATTATAAACAGTCTTTATGGACACTCCAACTATTTTTGAAATCTCCTTTGGTGTGACGAGTGCATTCAGCAAATCACACTCTTTGACGTTTGCTTTCCTGATTACTCATATGGGCAAAAGTTTCTGAAAAGGTATGGATAATAGTGTTAGGTATGATTATGACATCAATATATGTTTGGTTTCAAAACAATTGACGTAGTGCCTGCTGAGAAAAAACAACTAAATGTTCATTGTAAATTTTGCTTCCCCACCCTGTATAATTTTGTATGACAGTCTGAATAGCCCAAATCCATTTTTTTTCCAAATTAGACCCAAGCCACTTTCATGTGTGGTCTTAAATTGAATGCATATCTGATGTTCTGCAAGGTGACTTCACTCCAAACGGTCATGTTGCATTTAATTCGACTTTTACTTCATTGAACTGTGACAGACATCACAATTCTGTGCTGGAGGTGGCGGGATCTGGCAAGATTCATATTTACGTCTGTAAACACAGTGTGCTGTGTGTTAAGTCACATCTTGGTCAAGGTAGACGGCCATCCTCCAGGAGTCAGGGTCTGTTCGAGATTTCTGCCTGTTAAAAGGAAGTTTTTCCTCGCCACTGTCACTAGTCACAAGTGTTTGCTCCTGGAGGATTCTGTTGGGTTTCTGTTAATTGGCTTGAGAGTCTGGTTTCGACCAGCTCTATACGTGAAGTGTCATGAGATAACTTTTGTTATGATTTAAGGCTATATAAATAAAATTTGATTTTTATTAAAATTTGATTAAAATTGATCTTCATTTTTTTCACTTTAGGACTGTAGAGTGTTCACACATGAGTCTGAATGCAGTCGTGTTTGCATTATAATGTGACAACCATACAAAAAAATCAGATTCTAGCAACAAATTGGAACTATGAATTAAAACCTGCAGCGTGTAAGAGCTCAGTTTTTCCCTTACACAACTGGAGTTTTGGGATAATTTTGGCAATATGGTGGTTTATTTATTTATTTAGGTGTTCAGGTTGTAGAGTTTCTGTTACCTCCTTCTCGTCTTTTCCCAGCTGCCTCCACATCTCCCCAGCCTTCTTGGAGATCTCTGTGATGGAGATGCCTGGGTTGTCTGCCTTAATTCGCTCACGGCTTGAATTGAGCCAAAGCATGTAGGCGCTCATTGGTCTCTTGGGGCCACCAGTGTCCTTCTGTTTCTTCTACTCAAACAAAACATTAAAATAGTTATTATTAGTTTAATATGTTTTCAAAGGAAACTGAGTTTTTTTTATTATCGCTGCATTCTGCCATTTTGAGTCTCAAACTCTCACCTCTTTGCGTGGCTTCTTTTCTTTTTTCTCTTTCACTACTTTGGCTTTCTTGGCTTTCTTTTTCTTTGCGCTCTCGTCTTCACTTTCACTGCCTTCATCGCTGCTGTCTGAAGCTGAAGCATTGCTGTCATACCTGATTGTTGAGGGAACACAGAAAAACAGGAGGGGAAATAAAACCTTCAGCAAAGAACACCAGACTAAATACAGAAAACTGAAGCTCACTAAAGCTACTTACTCTTCAGCGATATCGTCATCTTCTTCTCCAGGGTTGAATGATTCATCTAACACACAATAAAAACATGTCAGCCCCTCTGATTTTCACTGCACCATATAAAATCTCTACAACACCGAGACCCTCACTCACCGCTTCCTCCATCAGAATCGTCGCTGTCGTTGCCCTCCTCCCTGATCTTGCCCTCAGCCTTCATCCTCTCCAGGTAAGCGTCATGTTGGTCATCGTCCGAGTCGCTGTATTCGTCGATCTTACCCTTCATGCCCTGGAAGTAAACTGCATGGTCAAAAACGCACAACAGCACTGAACTCAATACTAAACAGGTCTTCCACGAGGCCCAGCAAAGCCCAACAGGAGAGATGAAGCTGCTGAAAAGTTCAAGATACGTCTGCAGATTCTACGTCTGATCAACCAGTAACATGACAAGCAGGCAAACGCCAGCATTTAACTGGAGACATGCTGGGCATTTCAGCTTCAAACTGGTGATTGGTGGAACTGATCAGTTATTAAATCAGTAGTCAATTTCTTTCTTTCTAATGATTACTACAGTGATACCCCATGTGGAAGATCCTTCTCACATATGCACAATATGACGGTATACTATGCACCATGTTAGAAATAGGTCTATGATACCAAACGGTGTCATTTGTATTGATGCTGGAGTTAGAATTGTCCATTTTATTTTAATCGAAATTTGGGTTCTCATTTGGAACCTCACAGCTGCTATTTTTATAGTTAAGTTGTGTCTTTTGTTTATTACTCACATTCTGACTTAAGAGAGGCTATTGTTTTAGTCTGTATTAAACTATTATTACAAATACTTACATGTGAAGTATTGTGGGGTTGATTTGAACTATTACAGCCTGAATTTACTGCAGGGTGCTTGTTCTTTATCCAAATAAAAGCTTCAGACTTTTTCAAAACTGCTACCCCTCCGCCCCAAGACCTTGACTTTATGTACTTTTATACTTTGCGTGCCTACTTTTTTGGTTGAGATTGTACCTGTTGTGTGTAGTGTAGTCATTTTTTCACAGTCATTTTCAAAACATATGAAAATCACAAAAGTGCATGGATATCACACAGACAAGTTTCGCTAGAATCATTCCAGCACTAACCGGTTGGCAAAATCATATCAATAATTTTCCAAACTTCACTGACTTTCACACAAAATTCCAGACTTTTCAAGGTCTGGAAAACAGTGTTTCAAAATTCCATACTTTTTAAGACTTTCAAGACCTGTGCAAGCACCCTCTACTGGACATCTACCCTATGGTGAATATATTATACAGTTCCTTGCCATACTGCCCATCTGGATACTTGACTATCTTGAGCTTTGTGTGAACTTTAATGCTCAAATATCCCTATAGTGTCCATTTCAGCACATATCAGAATGGTGCAAGTCACTGTTCATAGAATTCAGTGTGAGCAAGTAGGCGTGTTGATGGTATGTCAAGGAGTGAAGCTGCTCTGCAACCTGTTCTACTTACTTCTAAATTGCTTTCCTCTCTCTTGTAAATACTGCGGATACGTCCATAACCACACATAGTTAATGATAAAAGCTGTAGTTATCATTACGGTCACCACTGGTCACCTAAACCAGACAGTGTTTGTAGTCGGTGAGAATGTGTCTGACATGGACAATTTCCTGTTACATGTTATGTGTATGAAAACTTTACATGTGCAAACAAAGATGAAGTCTCAAATAGAAATGTCTCTGTTTCAGGGGTCACTGCTAGGAACCAGTGGAAAGATCATTCAGTCAAATGATAACATAGTACAGTGATCAGTGCCTTTTCTCCACTAAAATGTATGAAATTTCAAGACTCAGTGGATCATCCTGTGATCAGTTTCTGTTTTATCCAAAGTAGCAGATTTTCCTTGTCTTGTTTTAAAGTAAAGCTGCGACAAATTATCAACTCCTTGTCAACTGTTGAATTAATCACCGATTATTTCTGAGAATTACTAAATTTTGTTGAGCAAGGTTTTAAGAATGTCAGTAAACTTAATATTCTTGGCTTCCGGCCCAAACAGGACATCTGAGGACATCAGGAAATGATGATTCCTGAGGTCCAGGCCATTGTCAAAAAATCCATTCTCAACTAACTTATCTGGTTAAATAAAGGTTAAATACAATAAATAAATAATTTATATTTTTCACAATTTGATGAAACAAACTATTAACTGACAGTCAAAATAATTGTTAGTTACAGCCCTATTTAGAGGAGGTTGTTGATGGTGGCGACATAAGTTATACTGGATTGTTTTTTCTTGTTCCACATGGTCTTTCCAGTCTCCATTAATCTACATCAGCATCTGTCAGACAGAGACGAGCAGCCTAGGAGGCTCCGACAAAACCCCCGACAGGAAATGGCCCATTCATTTGCACTGACCTACACTGCTGACCCTGTCCCCATGGCAACAGATGGTCATGTCACCACCAACACAGATGCAGTGCTATGAGACGCACCATGTAAGCATGGAGCAATATGGGTAACGCTATCAGCACTGCCTGTGTTTAGCAGCGGTCACGATGACAGCTGTGAGTGTAAAGGCACACCAAAAGCCCCCAGGCCACACATTAGTCAGCACGATGCAGAAACACACACGCTCCTGGAGTTACACATTCTCCCTTACCCCCAGGTCACATGATTAGTCATTAATTAATCAAGATCAATCAGCTTCAACACCAGTCTTATTGGTGACATCTAACCAGAACCAAGATGACTTAACTCCTCCTTAAATCAAACACTCAGCAGCACACCATGCAAGCAGAAAACACACCAATAACAAATCTAGTCCACACGAGATGCCTGTGACCATACCCACCTTTTTCTACAGGGATACAAGGACAGACACACAGGAGAAGGGCAACAAACATCAATATGTGGTATGGAAAAAGTTCACACACTGGTGGAATGTGTTACACAGCGGCAGGTGATGAAATAACAAATATGTTACCTCTTTGAAACCTCTGTTCTTTATGTTGAGCTTCTTGGCGTTAACAAAGTCGAACAGTTTGCCGTACTCTTCTCTAAAATGAGAGAATAAAGGGTTAGTATGAGGTTAATACTGTCAAAGACTGTATTAATAAATTCACTGGCACTTCAAAATAAAAATATAAGTACTTGTCCACTAAAATGAACAAACTGAAATAAATAAAAAAATTAAGTATAACAATAAAGTGGTTAAGATTTCTTTTAATACTTCAGGGTTCATTCTCATTCTCATGCTGCTTGTGTGTGTAAATGTATGCAGAACTATAGTACAGAACAAAATGTGCCAGGTAACATCACATCCTGTGATTGAGGAAAAACTACGCAACTGTAAGTAATCAGCTGTCATGACAGATTTACTATTTTCATGTAACAAAAGCATGACAAATATTCCTCACCGCTCGATGCTGCTGAAGGTATACTGGTTTCCCTGCTTGGTCTCGATCTCAAAGTCGAAGGAACGAGTTGTGGTGGTGCCTCGGGCAAAGTTCACACAGGAGATTTCCTCAAAACGTAGGTGCACAGGGGGCTTGTGCACATAAATAAATCCTCTCTCCAAAGGATACAGGAGGCCAGAGGATGCTTTGTAGGAGCAGGTGATGCACTGAGCACCAGAGTGGCTGTCAAAGGATGGGACACGTTTACCATGATATTTAATATTCATGATAATACCGAAACATGTTTGAAGTAGATTTCATATAGACTGATAATTAACCAATAAGGAAAATAAGGTGAATTCTAAGCACAAATAACTGTTTAACATGTTTGTTGAAGGTACCTACCCCTGGAAGTTTCCGGGCACTGTGATTTTACGGTTGACCAGAGCCTTCATCACCCTGCTGACCATCTCGTAAAGAGACCCTGACATGTTCTTACTGAGTTTGCCCTCAAATCGTCGCTCCACATCTTCCCTGTTTTGCACAAGAAAGAGGGGAAAACCTTAAAACTATAAACTTTTTTGTAATAACTAAGGAGGCAAAGAAGAGGAAACAAGGCTGCGGCCCCTGTCCAGACCTCTGCTACCCCCTAGTGGACAAATACTACAGAAAAACAACAGATATTAACTAGGTTTGTACAGGCTTCAGCAAGTCAACTCTAAAACTTTAAGACAATTATGAATGCAATTAATACCCATTAAAAAAGTACAAGGGAAGAACATTAATCCATCCAAATGGTTTATGAGCACTCTACAGTCTATCACTGTTAAGGGGAATGCAAAAAATCTTTAGGCTCATCACATGTCCTTCACTTTGAATACGAGCGTTTACCATCAGGTCCTTAAATGGAAAAAAACAACTCATTTGTGCCACTTTCTCCCCATAGAGACAGTAGTATTATTGCTGCACTCTAGTAGGGTTTTTATGATCTTAATGTGTATAAGCAGGCATTTTTGGTATGTTTTTTTTGTCTTTCCATGTGACAAATTTTAATATTTAACAGTAGGCTTCAAATATGCTATTCATTCAAATTAAGACAGGCCTCAACTGAACAGTAATTCAACCCATTTTTAATGGCATTTTAAGATCTACAATACAGATTATGTGATTTTAGACCCTTAAACACATGGAAAAACTTGGCTGAATTAAAAGGTCACGTAGTGTTGGACTCACTCGCTCATGTTGAGGGTAAGGTTGATGTCCTCCTCCTTGGAGAAAAGCAGGATGAGGAAGTGATAACGTGTCTGACCCTGTTTAATAGGAGGATCCAGACTAATCTATGAAGACAATGTTGATAAGACAGAGGGACAAAGACAAAAATAAGGTCAGAAAATAGAGAACAAAAAACAGTATAATCTTCACACTGTCAGTAAGAGCAAAACTATATCTGTCTGTGCCATAAACACTCACCACAAAGAACATCTGCCTCTGGTCTTTGTGTGGCAGCAGGAACAGACGGAGGACAGTGGTGTAAGGAATTTTGTAGTCGAACGTCTTACCGTGGAGGTGAAGGAAGGTCGGGTAAATGCGGATATCATATCTGACAAAGAAAAATACAATTCAGTCAGCTGTAAACTGATAGTATAGGACAGTTTAATGTGACTTAAAAAAAATCTTAACTATTTTCATGCCATTGTGTTGATGTTTTACCTTCCTCTGGGTGTAAGACACTGCAGCTCTTTGAAGATGCAAACGGCGTCTCCTGTGGCCTGGATCACATCAGCCTTAGACAAAACATTCTGGGCAAACGCCTGAAAACAAACAGACCGTCACTACCACTATGAAAAAGAAGACAAATCAAACCCACATCATCAAGCTCTTTCTATTTCACCTCCACAGGGTCTTGTCGTTCATCGGACTGGCTGGGCGGGACATAGAATCGAACCTCCATGAGGGAGACCTCGGTGTCATCGTTCTGGTGAAACTCCAGGGTGACTTCATTCTTCCCTGTGGCGCATTGGGACACGTTGGACAAAGGGATCTCGAACGCTGTGTTGTCATTGATGTCAAAGGATAACAGTGGTCCTGCAACAGAAGGAAAAAGAGAGATCAAAAATTACTGATTTGGTCAATCAGAGATTAAACCTTTGAGTTTTATTATATTAACACCATCTGATTATGCTCCAACATATTTTATCTGACAGCAACCCAATGCCCACCCCTTGGCTATGACTGTCAAAATAAAGAAATTTTAGTTGACGGTCATTAAAAAAATTTAGAAATAAACAATTTTCGGCTTATACTACTGGCAAATGGAAAAAGACAAATCATATATACACACACTACATCTAATAAAGAAGAGTCATTTATTTATATTTAACACAAATATAAATTTTAGTCTCCATTTGCCTTTTAGGTGTTAGAAATAAAAATGGCAGATTATAGATTTTCTATTAGTGAAATATATAAATATTTAATGAAAGTTATGCTATTAAAAATGAAAGGGAATGCAATAAGGTGACTTCATTGAACAAGCGGCAGTCAAGTCTCAAGAAAAAGGGAAAACATTTGGAATTAGTGATGAAATATGACATTTGTCTTTGCTTCAGCCAGCTAAACCAAGGTGAATATCATGATTATTGGCTTGAATAACTGCATGTAATAGTCTACCCCTGGCCCCTGCAACCCCCCCCCCCCCCCAAAACTTCAGTGACACTTCCAATGTGAATAGAAATAATACATGGTGATGGCAGATGTGTTATGGTGGAGGTTATGTTTTTGTTGACTTCAATGTCTTTATACCCAAAGTCTAACTGTTTTATTACAGAAGGTGCAGTCGGTCTCAAATTTGTTATTTTTAACAAGCTTTTAACAAAGTATTAAATGCACTGTTCTTGAGGGAGACCCCAGTGAACTCTCATTAATCCGTATTAAATGAAAGTAATGCCATTTTCTGAAAAGGACATGCCATGTCCCTCACATCAAATTAAGATGCTGTGTGATCAATTCAGACAGCCTTTGTAGTTTGTATTGGTTGTTGTTAGCTCCATGTTAGTTGTTTTTAAGGGCCTGCAGAAAACCTCTACTGTCACTCTATAGTTGATGCTGTGGTTGCCTTCCAAAACAAATGTAGGTCTATCCATTGTGATTGGTGAAATTGTGCTTTTTTACCTGAAAACTTGGCTGTTCCCCAGTTCCATCCCTTCACACACATGTCCTTCTCTGCCAGCTCCACTTTGTAGTTAGTCTTAAAAAACTCAGAGATCTTCTCAAAGTCCTGGTGGATAAGAAGGAGGAGAAAGAGGGAGCATGGAGACATCAGACTTGATACAGATATAAACAGAGAGAATAATAGAGCTGGAAATAAAAAGGAAGGTCATAGGGTATTTAAGGCAACAGCACGGCATGAGTCAAAACGTAGCAAGACACCCCCCACCCAAAAAGAAGGGGGGACAGAGCTGGTTAATTAATCAAGATGCAATTATAACCGCGCCCACTGCTCAGGCCTCCTGGGAACACTGGAGGTGAATGTAATCCATCCACCCCTCTCTGTCCTCCACCGCTGACAATCAGCCTGTTTATTTATCCTACAGACTCGCTTACAACTGCACACATGAGCCCAGTGACAAACACATGGTCAGTCACACACACACAGGCACTATCCTCAGAGTACACACACATGTGGAAGTGATTGTGGTGTGCGAGTGTGTGCGTGGTAGAAGAGAAAGGGGCTCTGTGGGAAAGAGCGTTTATGCACCTGGATATCTGCCTGTCCATAAGGTTATTAAAGCCAATTAGAGCTCAGAGGGTGTGTGTGTGAGCGTAAAGTCCAAGACCACAAGTTCATCAGATCATTGTGTTTGTTAGCTTGGATTTAGGCATTGTTTAGAGAGCAAACCATGTGTGAGCAGATGTGTAAACGCATAAAAATCAGAGTCCAAGCTGAAGTGTCCACTTTGCGCCGATGTGTGAATGCATCTATGTTCATTCAACAGGCCTGCTGTGCCAGGTTGCTCCAGCGCTCATTACAGTTTTGGCAGTATTGTTGTTCAGTCCTCAGTTAATCATACTAAACACAGACCCCACACTAGGCATTGCAGACACAGTCTTAGCAAATGGACAATCTCCTGTCTGACTTTTAACAGTTTTTATTAAACACTGCTCAAACCATCCACCATCAGTTTCATAAGTCCCAATTATGTGACAATGAACAACACAAGTGTTGACAGTGCACCCAAATTTTTGACTTACAGAGTATTTCTGCCAGTCCTATTCTGAAGCATTTATTTTTCTACAGAACCCAAAAAATTTGAAATATCCAAAAACATGTAACTCTGCATCAGTAGTTTGTTTGAAAATGTTAATGAAAAGTGCTATAAAGAGTAGTAATAGCCACAAGATGCTTGGTTCTGGACAAAAACACACACCAAACTTTTACAATTAAAAAAGACCAGGGTTGTTTTTTTTTGGCTTAAAAACTACTTTAATTCTAACTCAACTGTCAAAATACAGGCAGTTTTTCCCCCTCAGTACATTACCAATGCTGCTGTAGTTTGAAAGAATCTCAGGAGAATCTTGCAAAACCAGCTTAAAGTATAAAAAAGTTTGATACTTTCAGTTACAGACACAAAAATATTCAAGAGCTTATTTAACACACAACACACAACAGCCATACAACCATCTCATATAGACAACACAAAATGAAGTGCTTCACATGCTTCTTCCTTTCCTTCTCTTTCGCAGACCATTGCATGTCAGTGTAGACACTGGACTCCACAACAGGGACCCTAGAGTTTTAGTCAAGGACACTTCAATAGGACAAAACATGCATCAAAGTGTCTCCGCTGTTCGCCAGCAGCTAAACCTCCAGCCAGGTCCCGATTACCGACACTGGCTGTAGGATAATAAACAATGACATCAGAGCCTGTGCTCTGGGACGAAGGGATCCATCTCCAAAAAATATGCTGATTAACCCCAGGAGACACTGCTGCAGGTTATACCCACTACTCCAGTCACTTCACTTGCGGGCTGACATTACCCACGCACTCAAACCAGTAGGGGGGAAACGAGAAGAAAAAACAGAGTGATAAAAAACAAACACAACTACAATTTTTTTTCTTGTCCGTCTTCTGAGCCAAATTGTTTCAGCAGATTCATATAAACACTGCCTCACATGAGCTGATGATTACACTGTTTATGCAACGCACATGCTAGCGCTGGTTTCCCTCATTAATCCCATTAGGAGTTTTGGGGAGAAGAGACGATGCATTCACTAAGTTTTATAGAAACACACACACACACCTACACACACACACACACTGAAGGCTGGCCTTTTGCAAGATGGTAGCGTTTTGCTGTGGAAATGTCAGACACATGATGGAAGCTGTTTATCGGCGGTCGCCTTGCTTACGTTACATCTTCTTGTCATAAACAAAGCACTGAATAAGCCTGCAGTATGTGTCTATAATATTCCGTTTTCCTTTGTTTTCCTCTGAATGAGGTAACAATTACTTCCCAGAAACAGAAAGTACAACAGGGGAGAAAGAATCATGCCTGCTGAGGTATCACGACAGGAAAATATGGAGAGCATCAAACAGAAGTTGGAAGGCCTGACAAGCCTGTGGGACCCACAGTGGGGACAGGACAGATGTTATAGAAAACATTAAATATAGTACATACAAATAAACAAATGGAGCCTTCATATATATATATATATATATATATATATATATATATATATATATATATATATATATATATATATATATATATAGGCATTAACTGAAAAGTCGGTTTGTCAATGTGTCAATGTCTCTGGCACAAGTCGACGTTACTTTGGAGGAGTCGACTAGTCGTGTGTTATTCTCTCTCTCCCTTCTATCACCCGACAGCGCACGACCGTCATTCAGCGCATGTCAATAGTCTCATCTTTCTACATGAAACATGGAGCGCAGTGAGTGCAGTGCACATTGAGTGGTAGTGATGCGCGGATAAGCAGACCCGGGTTGGGTTGGTGCGGGTCCAAAAAACGTCACTTTATTTGCGGGGCGGGTCAAAAAATTCAAAAGTGGGTTAAAAAAACACCCGCGCATCACTAGCACAGTGTGTTTGGATTATTCTGTTCATTTATTTCATCAAGACAATGCGCTGTTTTCTCTAACATGCTGTGTGTCATGGCTGCCGCGGTCTTAACCTTTTCCCACTTTATGTTGTTCACTTAAATTTAAAAGAAAATTCAAGGTGTTAGCTTATGTTTTGTTTTGGTTAAATGTCTGAGAAGGACTGTTGAGGCTTGTGTCTTTCCAGCATTTTATTGTTCTCTTTACTGTACATTGTTAATGTTCCAGTGAACGTTAGTACAAGTTGCTCATTGAACAGCTGTGTGTCTGTGTTGTTCCTCCGCTGTCAATGTGATGACATCATCACACGACAAGTCAACTCGACTTCGACTTTATTGACAAATAAGTAGAGCTGAAAAAAATCTGGAGTCACTAATGCCCGTGTGTGTGTGTATGTATGTATGTATATATATATACATACATACATACACACATTTTTTTTTTTTACTTTTTACACACACTTTCATGATTGGAAAACGTGGTTTACTATTATGCTCAATGTTTTTTTTCATCAGTCGGATGGGGCTTTCATTTCCACACCACAATTACATGCAGGAAATTTGCATAAAGGCAACACAAACAAACATGGAGGAAAGTGAATGTGACAGAGGACTGGAATTCTGAAGGGGAAGAATCATGTCAAGAAGTTGTGAATCTACAGATGAAAACCAAAAAATACAGTCAAGTGCTCCAAACCATCCCTAGACTGAGATGTTGACACATTTTGTTAGATACCTAATTGAGAATTTACACAAAGGTTCTATGTACCTTTATGGGTCGAGTACATCATTAATATGAATGAAGGCCTTTCCATGTGATCACTTCATATAAACCAGTGTTTCTTAACCAGTGAGCCGTGGCACATTAGTGTGCCGTGAGAAATCATCAGGTGTGCCTTGGAAAATTATCCAATTTCACCTGATTGGTACTGTAAGTGAGCAGTGTGATATAGATACATACTACTACCACTCCCCCCCCCCACACCCCAAAAAAAAGAGAGACTCAGAGCTGTTGAGGAAGATTTGTGTGCATCTTCAATTCCTGCAAGAATATCAGCTTTGTGTTCAACTAAGCACGCCCAGGTTTCACACTGAGGAAGGAAATTGAGACTAGATTTGCATTATATTTCAAAATATATACTTTTGTAACATTTTTGTTTGATGTCGTGCCTTTTGATTTTTCTAAAGATATGTGCTGTGGCTCAAAAAGGTTGGGAAACACTGATATAAACTACTCATTTAGTTTACTAAAAATATTCTATTTTATGATATATCATTATCTGGATATGAAAGGACCTCTACTGGAATGATTAGGTCATATCACACAGTCGTATCTAAAGATATGCCATATGCATACAAAGTATACCCACCGTGTCCCTGAAGCCATCATACTTGTAGATATGCCCTGTACTGGTGCCCAGTTTGATGCCGTGACCCAAACACACCCGTCTCCACTGGGCCATGTTGAGTTCACCAGCTGGGATGCTGTCCACCTTTCCTGTCTTACTGCTTTTATACACTACATTCTGTTTGCTGAATCGCAGACGGCCATCGTTCTGCAGGAGACAGATACAAACACATAAAATAGAGTTACTTAAAAAAGGCTCGGGTGTTGTGAAAAAACAATTTTATAAATTAAGCTATTAAATTAATAAGCCAATGCACATAAAGGACTGGCAGATTGCAGCTGTAGTTTTTAGTGAGACAAAGGTTCTCTCTTTTCCTCATCACATCATGATAATTATGTTTTATGCAGCCATAAACACAGAACAATTAACATTAACTTAATACTGACTGATTTTTAACAGAAAAGGCTATCTGTGTAATTCTCTGTGAAAAGCTCAATGCATCTGTGCTGCGTTCAATAGGAGATGGGTTAAAGGGATACTGACCCAGGAGCCTTTCACCTCCTGGTAAATCTCATTGAACTCCAGTGTGTCTCCCATCTCGGCTACAGGCGGTAAACGATGAGCTACACACAGAAAAAGACGGCACATTTAATTCAATGCAGTGTTTATATCAAACATGGCACATCGACGTAGTCTGTATTGCAATAATAGCTTAACACGTCCGTTCAATAACATTGCTCTGGTGTACTACTCATGGGGACATAAGTTTGGTGTCGTTAACATGTCGGTTAGCCATGCTGTGACCCACAGTTCGGTGACAGAAAAAAAACTATGTGGAAAAGAAAAACCTCTAGACACAGCATATATTCCCTAAAACCTGTTGTTTACTCCATTAATGCGTATTTCAGAGTATCGATATTTACTGAACTATTAAGTTTAACGACTGAGTAAGGTTTAGCTAACAGGTAACAGTCTTCTGTGATCTCCGGAGGATTAGTGACAAAAAGCATTTTTTTCACTGAGTTAGCAGTTCATTTTGTGTGTCTCTGTTATTATTTAATGAGTTTTGTTAACGTCCCTCAATATCTGAACACAGAAATATAACTACAATATTCTGCGCCACGAACAATAGCTAGGCTAACTTTAACTGCACGAGATGTGCTTCTTTCATACATCGCCTATACACTTAGCGCTGGGAGGTCGTCGATGTATTCAGTATAGCAGCGCTACACTAACCTAGCACCGCCCAACAGTAACACGCCGGTGCATAAATGGAACACCCAAAAGAGAAAGGCCGGTGTAAAAACAACGAAGTGATGTTTTGTTAAATTTGCAGTGGAAATAGCATCAAATAAAGAACATACCCAAATTGTACGTCTACCACTCCTGCAAACGGAGTGAAATCTATTTCTAAACAAGCGGTTAAATACAATTTTGGAACTTCACTTCTTACTGTCAATGTGATGCGGTGCTTCGCCTGTTTCCCGCGTGTAGCATCGGGAGCTAGCGTTACGTCACCGGAAACAAAGGATAGGTGCTGCATTTACTTCCGATGTGGAAAAGTAGTCTCGTTTTTATTATTATATCTTACACTAAAATGCAAAGTCACTATATAGTGTTGCACGTGTGCTATTTTCAGTGATGTGAATAATTATTTATATATTCTTTGAAAAATTATGTTACAAAGTCAGCGTGAGACTGAGTTGCAGTGTCACATATGACCACTAGGTGACGCACAACACATCTGATCAAACCGATCAAAGCCCAGTCCAGTAATGTGTTCAGAACAGCCTGGCCGCACACCCGCTTATGTTCACCCGTAGATCAGCCTGTTGCAGACAGCCCGTTGTCTGCATAATGCATCAGTTAACTCCTCATTCAAAAGGTTAAATTTGTCAACGTGGAAGCGATATTTGAATTTTAAAAAACACGAAATTAATCTCAGTTGAGCTAAATGGAAACTGTTGGACTTTTACCACGTGTTTCAATTGACTTGCAGTTGCTAATTTGATTGAAAGATAAATTATAAAAATAAATAAGTAACAAACTAAAACATTTAGCTACTCAAAAATAATTGTGCAGGCTACTCAGTATTTGCAATAGACTGATTTATTATTATAATCTTTTTTAACCCTAATTTTAAAATTTACCATACAACAGTGGGGTTTTCCTGGTCTTTTAACAAATTACTGCGTGCCCTTTTGGTGATGCATTCTGAATAGGCTACATAATGAGGCCTTTCTGAGTGACAGCAGGTTGGTTTAATCGTTGGCCCATATGGTACACTGCACAGAATGAGGATATAAGTGATTCTGGAGGAATTTTCCTAAGAGGCCCAACAAAAAAGGAGACGCAATAGACTTCATTTTTTAATTTAAATTGAGTCCAGGTCAAATCAAGTATTAGCGGTGATGCCTAAAGTATCTGCGTGTGCGCAAAAAAAAACGTGCGCAACGGTGGGCTGTGAGAGTTTTGATTGACAGCAGGAGGTGGGAGAAAATGATCGCTGTAATCCTATTGTCAATAAAACTATAATTTCAGGAATGAAGGAGCAAAGAAATTCCGTGCAGCACATAACAGCTTTCATAATCTCCCTCTGCAAAAAAAATACAATCCTTTCAGGGTAGATGTTGTGTTAGATTCAGTGATAATTTGTAGTAACATCAGACCTGTGTTTACCCTTTAGATCTATCCTATGATATTATTAAAAAAAAAAAAAACAAACCCACAGGCGCTTTTAAAGGCCTAATATTTTTGGGTTATTGTCAAACCTTTTTTTTTTTTTTCTTTTTCCCATCTCATATTTAAACAGTCCCTTTTGCCTATATATGTATAAATTATGTTAGGGTTACACTGGGTATTTTGTGTAAAAAAAAATATAACAAGTATGGTGTTATTTAATTTAGAAAAAATACAAAAGGCCTTAAAAATACATGCTATAATAAATGAGGATAAAAAATAAAATAAAAATGCTTGTTATTTTTCTGAATGTTGCAGGGAGGAGAGAGAGCATCTTATTATGTGGACGATTTGCGGGTCTCGGGGTTGCGAGGCCCTGTTTGACCTGATCCAGTCGGAGTCACGCATTAGAACAGTGAAGCAGATTAAAGATCAAACGGCTGCAGTCAGACCGTGTTCAGGAGGATGGGGAGCGGACACAGACACCAATGAGTTGCGACAAGTCCCGTGGTTCAGTGGCTCATGTCAGGTCGAGCTGGTGCGTCAAAGCCGGTGAATCACCAGGAGGAAGAAGAAGAGGAGGAGGAGGAGGAGGGTAAGGACAGAGGGCAAAGACGGGATGCGAAGGAGTGGAGGAAAGGAGGGAGAAAGGGGAGAAAAGAAGGAGAGGGAGGAGGAGGAGGAGGAGGAAACGTACAAAAAGGCTCCGCCGTCAGTCAGTCAGTCACAGACCACACGCGCAAGAGGACCGTCAATACTTCGGATCCATCAAATCTAATATTAATAATCTCACTATATTATCATCAATCTCACAGTTCTTCGTCCTGGTGGATCGAGTCGGCATCACCTGCGTTATTTCACCCAGAACTGCCTCAGTGAGAAGTAGATTTAATTGATCCGAAACATGTTTTGTGAAACTCTTTAGCGAAATAATCCACAAGAAGAGAGAGGACATCATTATCGGTTCATTTCAGCTCTTAAATCTGGAAGTGGATGAACTTCAGAGAGAGCACCGAAGGGAGATAAGAGGATTTGGAGAAAATGAAGAGGTTTTACGGAGGTAAGTCCGTGCACTCTGCACTCCTTATGGAAGTTTCTAATTGGATTGAAGTTATTACACAGTTACAAAGAGGCTTCAGAGGTCTTTCTCTTGCAATTAAAATGTTAATACAAGTTATGGAAATGCAGTTGCATGCAGAATATTTTGCAAATTTTAAGTGGCCTTTTTATTTTTTTTTGTACATGCTGTAAAATGATTTATATATTTTTGCTAAAAAAAATTTACAAAAAGCACTCAAATACCAAATTTATTATATCCCTCTTTTATTGTTTATTTTTATGAGAATCAAAATTGTTAACATTTTGCACAAAATTGTACTAAATTAAAGATGAAGAAATCAACGGCTTAAAAGCAACATTTGTACAAGTCTTAAAACAAATGAGGAGCAATTACAACAAACAGAAAGAGCAGCTAAACGCAGAGGAAATTTTTAATTTATTTTGTAAAATTTGTATGATTTGTGCAAGAAATGTGCGTGTTGAATGGGAAAAAAGAGAAGGAGCTAAAAAGACTGAAAGAAAATGTGGTGTGTGTGAGAGAGGGGGCTATTCGCAGTAAAAAATGACAGGGGTGGAGGGGGTCAGAGGCAGCTAAAGCCCCTGTCTAGTTAGCTGTCACTGATATGAGAAAGTACATGATTCATGTTAGTCAGGGTGTGAGAGGACACACACATGCACATATACACACAGTTTTCCCCCTGGGATGCCTGGTCCGGCTGCTGCTCCTTGTCTATGTGAAAAAAGGGGAGAAAGACAGGTCCTAGAGGAACTGCTGGGAGATAAAAATGATGCTCTGAACCACAGAAACAGTCATGTTCCTGTCTGTTTCTGTGCCCTCTTGTGATGCTCATCCTCATCCCCTCTCTCATCATGTGAGCAGGCCGGCCATCAGCAAATTTGGTGTAACTTTAGAAACACGATAAATACAGACTTGAGGGCAGAGCAGAGGTGCTGCTCCCTCTGATACTCTGAGCAAATAAACACATAGAGAACTGAGCTGCTGAGGAACATGGCGCCTTGACTTGTCCTGTCATCACACACACAAACAGGTACAGACAGAAACATTTTTTTGACTGTATTTTTTAACAACTTTGCTCAGTCTCTGCCTCATGCACACACAATCTCAGACACTGGGCCTGTTATTGCAGTGAGGGTTGGATTAGTGTCGGTGTGTTTCAGATAAAAGCGTTAGTGTGTGTTGGACGAGTGAGCTGAAACACAGGGGCCAACAGGAGAAAACAAAGGAAGCGAAAAAGAGAGAGGGAGAAAGGGAGAAGTCAACCTTTCACATCTTTTGATTCGCTCAGCGCCATCCTCAATTTTTCACGGTATATATATAGGGATGTCAGGAGGATGTGTGGAAGGGAGAGGGAGCTGAGAGGGGAGGGGGGGGGCGACTAAAGAGAGGTAGAGACAGATAAAAGTAAATAGAGAGAGAGACAGAGGGGGGGAGAGGAGGAGGAGGAACTGGCGGTAGAGGGGTTAATGCAGTGCAGATTCCCGATTGACAGAAGTTAGAAGCACCCAGAGGGAAAGAGAGAGGAGAGAGAAGGGGGGAATGATATAAAATGAGTCGGTCACGCTTTGAACAGTTACACATGCTGTTTACATTTTTCCCAAATTAACATGGCCCCTCGCTTCACAAAAACTCTCCCTCACCGGCTCCCTCCTTCTCTCTCCTTTTCCTCTCCCTTCTTCCTTTCAGATCCTCTCTTCCTCCTCCTCCCTCCTTGGTCTCTATCCTCCAAAATATCTTTCCTCCTGAATCTCTGCTTTTCCTGCAGTGGTGGAAGAAGAATTCAGAATCTCTGGTTTGGTAACACAGTGTAAGAAATACACCAAATCATATTCAGAATCACATCAATTTTGACTCAAGGCATGAGGAGTCAGTTGAATCTTATTTTTTGTTATTTTTATGAATATTTTTGAGGTTAAGGATGAGAGAATTATATTTTTAGTACTGTTTGGCAAATTAAATTACCACAAATAAGTATTTAATATATGTTACCTGTGATTTTTAGAATAAATAAATAAACAAATGCAAGATTAAGAACCAAATATGGAGAAACAAGGAATTTAAAGAAGAGAAGATAATAATTCAATAGAATGACTTTTTAACTTTTCAACAATTTGTGTCTATATTGCTGATTGATTCTATATTGTTTAGTAGTTTTCAAAAGAATACCATGGTGGAGATGCAGGAAGAAGCAGGGGTGAGGATAAGGGTGGCCGCGGAGGGGTTTCAGGGGCAAATTAAAAACCGAAGGTCTAAAAAAAGAAGGAAGGGAAAGAAGGATGTAGATGTAGGGTGAGTGTGCAGCCAATTAGTGAAAGGAAGAGAAGGGAAAGGTAATTAGGGAGCGAAAGGAAGGGGACTTTAAAATAAGTTTGATCTTTAAAGAAGATTTAGGGAGTGGAGGGGGGAGATGAAGCGACAAAGAAATTGAAACCAAACATGGCGATAAAGCATGGAGAGTCTGGAATCCACAGATTGAAAAAAAAAAAACATGGATATATTGGCTTATAAGGTGAAAAGGGAGACAGACAGTATGGGGAATTAAAAAGGGGACGCTGAGTTTACAACGAGTGAGACGTGGTTTTATAGAGAATTTCTGGGCATAAACATATTTTTATGGGCTTTTTAAAAAGTGTGTTTTCTTTTGGTCTTTGCTTTTGGGTCACTGATGTTGTTTGGCAACCCCAGTGTGTGTCCAGTGCCAAGAGGATCAATGTGAAATTCAGTACGAACAAACTCCAGAAGCAGTGATCTCCAGGGAAAAGTGATGAGAAACGTGTACGTCTGTGCATGTGTGTGGATATATTTAAATGTCTTTATTTGGAATCATCTCTGAATGTATGTGGCGCTAAATTTCAGTTTACATTTTAGATACGTATGTGTGTGTGTATGTGTGTTGAATTAGTGAAAGAATGCACATTTGATTGAGTACAGACTGCACATAAATCTGGTGTTTAACTGTACACAGACACAAAACACCGATCCTGACCCCTGACTGTCAAACCACACCCACCGCCATTCACATCCACTCACCCCACTGGTGGCCCTGTCCACTTCCACTGCGGCTTTATAATTCATGTCGGCCTGCCACGCATTTCTTTGCCCCTTGGCTTCAGGCGCAGGTGTGTTTACGTTTAGGGTAAGTGTTATGACAGAAGGAGAAATTGCCACCAGGTACAGTGCAACAGAATAATTAAAAAACTATGTAAGAAACAAACAGCTCCTCCAAAACTGGCTCTGATGAGTCTGTTCTGTCAACAAAGCCACAATCTGCCTCCAGGTCCTTTTCTATTAGTTAAATGACAGAAAACATGCGAGACATGGCAGAGGGTAGGCGCGCTTTCAGAAAGACACAAGAAACATGTTGAAGAACACTAAGCATAAATAGACGCTGTGTATTGTAACATCGTAGAAAGCTGTCAAGTGTGTGTTGTGGAGGATTTTACTGAAAAAAAAAAAGAATAAAATGACTAGTGTGCAAAATTCTTGAAAACCTGAAAAAATATAGGTATTTGTAACTTTTCACCATATGCATTTTTAAGTGAAAGGTGTGTTATTGTCATAGTTACATAAGCTGTGTGATGTAAGGTTTTGTAAAGTAGATTATTATTTTCTGCAGTGGACATCGGGCAGAGGATTTTGGAAACAAACTTGTCGTGTTTTCAGAGGGGAAGCACAGATCAGATGAGCAGGATCCCGATTGTAATCAGATCCTTTTTATTGAGTCTGGAATGAAATAAAACAAACTTTGTAAATAATATCAGACCAGATCTGGGGAAGATTAAACTCCAATCAGATTCAAGAGATTTTTTTTGTCTGCAGATGCCACACTGCATTTCAAGCAGTTTTTCATCTCATAAAAGAGACAACATATAACAACAGTCAGCCATATAGAGTCATAGGTACAAAACATGGCTTTAAACGCTTCTTCTGTTACTGAATATTTTCCTGCGGTGCAGTCGAGGTCTTCTGCAGTGACAAGATTCTCTCATAGTGTGAAAAAGCCACAGCTTTTTTCAGGAAAAATAATCTAACCTTTTGTCCAAAATCAAACTGCATGTCTTGACTGATGTTAAACCTCTTCAAATATTTAGAATGAATGTGCATCAAAAATGATCTGTGGCAATACTCTTTAGCTACGCTCATCAATTTTGCACTCAATAATAAACATCTTATTTGGACCTGAAACATAACAGCCCCCATGTACTGATGTTTCCCCTCTGTTTGGGGTGTCTTTCAAGTGGTTAGAGCAAAGGAGGGCAACCTTTTTTGGCACCGGTGGAAGGTTTTCCTGGACTAGACATGGGAGATTTACTTCCACATGGTTTTCCCACAATACCAAATTCTGTTTAAGTGCTTGTTCAAAACCTCAAGTGGTGGTGCATGTTGGGAAAGATGAAATACAAGTCCAACAACACCCACAAACATTGGGTCACTGGTTTACCAAAATAATGTCTGGAGTGTAAAATGTCAAGTGGGTTACAAGTCTTTTGTGCCCCAGGACTAAACCTTGTGTCCTACAGCTCAACTGTGAACCCTGACCCTCAGGATGTTTAATTTTGACCTATTTGGGGTGAAGAAGCTCTAGTGTTCGGGCATTATGTTCAGCTCTGAGTCGCAGATGGCAGGCAGACATCAGAGTGCCAGATCTGTCTTTACGCTAGTGAATGAACGGTAGATAAAAATATGATCTGCTGTAAATAATAGAGCTCCCCTGTGTGTGCATATGTGGAACGCTAATGGATATGAGTGCTAAAATGTGTGGAGAGTCACACGCACACATATGTATATGTATGCACAGGTCACGGTCGACTGTTGTAGGGAACCCCTGTGTTGCTGTAATGCAATCCTCCCACGGCGAATGTTCTGGTTTCAACCCTGCCCTGCGGAGTGTGCTTCCACTGCCAGGTACACATACACAGCCCCAAGCCTGCAGGGCTCGCCTTGAAGTCATGCTATATGCCGACTACACTGTACTTGCTCAATATAATATTATATAACAACATTTCACTGGATTCGAGTTATCTCAGTTTACTGCTCTTACAAAGAGCGGTTGTTTTTGGCCACAGTGGAGGATGCTTTTAGACATGTCAGCGCTCAATCAAAACAACAAGGGCCTTTCACGTCTGGCAATCATCTCCAACCATGTGGCGGGAGACAAAAGGAAACAGTTTGGAACAGTTTGGGTTGATTTTTGCCAATTTTCTTCCTCCCTCACAGGCTCATTTTTTTGTACCTGTTTATTCCTTCTGAATGCGACCTTTTGCACACTGTGTGTCCTTTGCTTCAGGCCTGTTTACTCTAGAGTCGTGCTGATTTCTGGGTGTTTTGATGCTAATGGAGGAAGTTCGGTAGGAGGAACTCAGAGCTTGATGAGCTCCAAATGTTCCGGCGTCGCTGAAAGATGCTTATTGCTTCTGACAGGTGATGAGGCTTTGCGGTTCAGAGGATCGGAGGAGGCTTGGCTGACAGGGGTTGTCCTAGTTGACTGATTTCAAGGTGTGTGTGGGAGCGAGTGGGAGTTGCCCGAACCCGACCACAATGTTTTAGATAATAGTTTGGGAGGGTGCTTTGAAGTAGCCGACAAGTCAGGGTGAACAGGTATGTGGGAGTATTACCAGCTATTAAGGAGGCTTTTTTATTATTATTTCAGCTGCTGTAGGTTGTTGGTTCAGTTTTTATCCATATCACTCCAGTGACAAGCATTTCTAATCCTGTTTTAATTTGAAACTGCCAATTTCTTAAACTGCCACTCAGTCTGTCATTTACATCCAAGGCAGTTAACCTCACTTTCTTTTTTCTTTGAAATACTTGAATAAAGCCAAAGATGAGGAAAAACAACATCTATTCTAACCTATTAGGTTTGGATCTAATCCAAAGGTTTCTTCTGTGGAATATTTAATAAACAAAGGATTTCTAACCAAAATTATGTTGTTGTTTTAAGAGGTCAAAAAGAGGTTGTTTTTTTCAGTTTTTGTCAGTCAGTTTTTGTCAATCCCTGACAAGCGTTTCTAAACTTATTTTAATTCAAAGCTGCACATTTGCCAAATTATCTTTCAATTTGTCATTTAGATCAGATGGAATTACCCTCACTTGGCAAAACACTTAGAAAAACTTAGACGGAGCCAAAGATGAGAAAAAACAATAATACAGTTCTCTTCAAGTTTGGATCCAATCCATGTTTTTTCAGCAGACTATTTGATATAGAAGTACTTCTTGATCACTCAAATAATTGGTGCATTGAGTCATATAGTGCATATAACATTATTAAGTTTCTACCAAGCCCTGTTTCATGTGCAGATGTCACTCAGGAGAAGTTGAGTCAGAGGAACAAGGTGATGACCGCTTTGGGTGTTTTCCTACAAACACACTGAAGGTAAATGTTTTGAGAAGCGTTTAAGCTATTCACTTAAAATCTCTTATTTATCCTCCTGGGGGGGGCATCCATAATGGAGAGATGAAAGAAAGAGAAATACAGGGCAACAGAGTGGGAGTAGGACAGCTAATCGGGGTTAATTGCCAGCTGTTATTCTGACCTGAGGCAGAAAAGAGATAAGAGACCCAAGGAGACCAGAGGAGGAGGAGGAGGACAAAAGTGGGAAGGAGGATTTAACTTAAAACAGAGACAGAGGAAGAAAGGAAAGCTTGAGTGCAGGGTGATTACTTCTTGAGAAAAGAGGGATCAAACTGGTAAAGCAACAGGAGGCCCGAGGTGTGTGAACAGAGTGAGCGTAACAGAGAAATCTGACAGTTCATTGTGCAATACATACTTTACACCTGTTGAACAGGAGCGTGTTTTGCCCATAATTACAAGCATGAATCACAGCCTACTGTCTGGGTGTCATGGTAGGAAGGTGGATGAAAGAGTGCAGAGAAAATGGGAAAGGATGACGCAGAGCAGAGACAACGAAGGAAATGTGTCACGCTCCATCGGAGGCCGAGGAAGTGTGTGTTGAGAGAGGAGGAAAGTACAGGAGAAAAATCGTCGCAGAGAAAGACAAGGAGAGTGAGTGACTTGAAGCTCCTTAGTGCTGAAAACCACCTTTCAGCTCCAATTTTCTCTGTTTGAAACCAGAGACAGAGGCACTAAAAGGTTTCCAGTGTTACAACCCCCCTCACATCCACAAAAACACACACACCTACCAGCATGTTCTCTTTCACACACACACACACACACACATACACACACACACACACACAAAATCAGTGTATACACTCAGAGCGATGTGAAACTAATCCACATATATAATTATGCATACAAACATTCTCACAAACACTCAGACGGTAACATGAAACACCTACACAAACACTCTGAAAACTAAACAAGACCTCCACAGCAAACATACAACTGATACAAACACATTAATGTTTGTGATTGTAAAGAAAGCCACATGTCTTTGTTTTGTAGGATATCGGTCAGGAATGAACATGTGTGTGTTGAACATAGGAACCATTTGTCTGACTGTCTGAAGCTATTACGAGAGGTTTTATTTGAAGCCAGAGTAAACCTCCGACAGCCAGAAACCTCTAAAATTAGATTGGAAACGGAAAAAGCTTTATTGGCAGTGTCAGATGACTATGACCTTGCAATATGTAAACAGTAAAGGCCATCGCCATAGAGACTAAGAAATAAACCAGAATATTGTAAAAATTCCTATAAACAGTGTAATAGCACAGAGGCTAGAGCACCGTTTGGAGAAGACTTTGTCTGCTGAGCCCTGAAATCATCATTTTCATTAAAAACTCAGCATCCAAGTTAAATAATCACAATTTGCCTGTGGAAATAACGACTGCGATAAATTTCACCACAGTGTTATGATTACAAATACCTCCGCGGTGTGTTAATTACCATGTGGACACCCAAGATGTGAACGTCATCAAAGAAACAACTGTCTATGTTAAAGTTTTAATTGGAGTGTTTTTATTATTTCAACTCTTCACAGTCCATCATAACCAGCTGGTCCTGCTATTGGCTGCTGCCGTGGCAACAGCCCTGGATACCTCCCATAACCTGGCGAGCGAGAGGAGTTCGATAGAAAGCACGTACGAGTTGACCAAATACCTGGAGTATCAGCTGAAGGAGATCAAAGATGTATATGTGAGTGGCTGTTTTCTACGTAAATGACCTGAACATGACTATGAAACATAACTCTTAAGGAGCCAAATCACAGAAGAATAAATTAAGAAAAGACTTCAGGAAGTACGATTAATCATGCCAAGAGTTAAATCAGAGTGAAAAGCCTCATGTTGGAGTTTTATTGAGCTCTGAGCAGCTGGTCGAACTCTTAAAAAGGTCAAAACATTTGCTAATTAACACATTTCTGTTTGTGAAAACTGAAGTTCAAAGTTTCCCTTAATGAACAACAAGTTTAGGCTGTTCAATGCTTCAACCTCACCGTGACAACCAGACTTCAAGAATTCAGTGCGAATGGATTTAATAAATAACAGTGTGTTAAACTAAAGAGCTTTAAACGTGTTTATAGACATTTTTCAGACTGTGGCTGAGCTGAATGCAGGGCTGTAAGTACGATGACTTATTGGCATGTAACCTGATATGGACCAAACTTGTTTGCACTGTTTTAATTGTGAATTGAATGCTTTCTTTAGAAACCACTTGTATCCACATCCCTCGAGTTAGTAACTGTAGTTTGTACAACAAGAAAGACAGTAAAAATTTAGAGAACCGTCAGTGGATTTTTAAAGGCAGACATAATAATGATGATTAAATCAACAATATTGGCAAAAATGATCAGTTAGTCAAAGAACCTAAATAAATAAATCATTTTTAATCAATAAATATGGAATCTGAACATCAAATTATCTGTGTTTTTGAGTTGTTTTTGTGAAAGTTTGTAAGTTTTTAATTAGTTGAACTATCAGAGCAAAGTTCTTCTAATGCCTATCGATAATTATTGATTGGGCCGTTTCTAGTAGGAGTTTAGAGAACATGAGGAACAATGTGCATGAAATGTTAGAGATTATGATTATGGTACCTCCCCTTTTTAAATATCACACTAATCATAATGGATCATACTGATTCATCATACTTGAAGGTTAAGATGGAGGTGGACTTTTCAGTATTTATGAAGGCGAGTCCAATAATATGGAAGATGGAAGTGTTTATGGGATGAGACAGAGGAGAGATAACTGTGACAATGCTCAGTAAAACATGTACATTTTTACACTTGAATTACATCTAAGTATAAGTTCATATTCGACAGCCATAAAGGTTTGTATTCTTAGGAGAGAAGCAGAAGAGTTACATCATCCACCAAAGTTAATTATTCTCAAACGTGTCTTTTGAAATTAAAAAAAAAACAAAAAACAGAAAACTTGAGACATGAGTTGGCATGAGGCGCCCAGTATCACAACACATGACGAAAGGACAAATTAAGCTCTAAAAAACCCCCAAAACATCAAACTATAAGAATGACTAATCAGTGAACAAACTCTTCATAGGATAACAACTGACATCATGTTTTTCTTTTAACTAATTAGTTCAATATGTTATTTCTTTTAGATTTTTTGTCAAGGAGCTGATACACTTGACCAGCCCTGAACCTTCATAAACCTTGTCTGTTTGTCTCTTCCAGCTCACCTATCTGGGGCCTCCATTTAATGAAAAAGACTTCTCCCCACCCCGGCCCAACAGCACGGCTCTGTCCCTGCCCAGCGCTGCCACTCGCCTGGAGCTGTGGCACGGTCTGGAGAACCAAGCCCGGCTGGCCCAGAACCAGAAGGCCTACTCCATCCTGCTGGCGGCCGTCAGGGAGCTGGCCCGCTCCACGCTCTGCCCCTCCTTGAAGACATCTCTGCTGCATTTCTGCACAGGTCTGGATGGGCTGCTGGGCTCCATATCTGCACTGATGACCACCCTCGGTTACACGCTTCCTCCTTCATCTGCAAGCATGAGAATCATCGGTAGTGATCTCCAGTACCCTCAGAGGGCGATAGGGAGAGAGCGACCTGCTCCGCTGATGAGCCAAAGCCTGTACAGGTCCAGGACTGGGACCAGGACCGAGTCTGGCCAGCGAGTCGGGCAAAGACGAAGCGGAATGAGGGTCGTGAGAGGAGACAGGGAGGACAGTGCTGCTGTGGACTCGACCGAAAGAAAAAGAGGGAGGGAGACGAGGAGAGTGGAGGCAACGGCAGGCAGGAGCGTCGGATCGAAAGAGAGGGGAAGAGGTGAAAGAGGAAGGAGAGGAAAGAGGGAAGAGCCTGAGAGATGGAAATGGGCAGCCAGTGAAGGGAGGAAGGAAGATGAGGCTGAAGACGAGGAGCCAAAAGGAGAGGGAGGCTCTGAGCCGTGGAGGATGAGGAGGAGGCTGCTGAGCATCACCGAGGATGAAGAGGTTAGTCAGCAGCCGGAGATCACATTCAGTGTGTTGGCCCCGGATACTGAAAGCTCCATCTCCCATCAGCAAGCGACCATCCAAACCAACAGAAAAAACAATCAGTTCAGTTACAACCTGAACTCACACTACACAGACACACTCAGAAAAGAGGACAGGGTCATTTCAGAGACAAACGGAGGCTTTTTGGTGCAGATGGAAACACATGCTGACACTAAAGTAACCTCCTCATCTTCCTTCTCTGATAAACATGAACAGCGTAGATCCCCTCGCTCTCTTCTCCCCTCCACCCTCCAGCCCCCTCTTTCCACCCTTTCCCTCCTCTACCAGTTCGGAGCAGGTGAAGAACACTCCCTTTTACCCCAGCCCATCCCTTTGTCTTTACGAAGAGGCCTTTACTCGCCCCCTCTCCACTCGCCGCCTTCGTCCTCTTCGTCTTCGCTGTCGGTGAGGCCGACGATGAACGACTTCGCAAGGAAAGTGGAGGGGTTTTGGATATTGCGGGAGCTGCAGAGCTGGCTGTGGCGATCGGCGAAGGACTTCAACCGGCTCAAGAAAAGACTCTGAGGCTGAGAAAACAAAACTGAAGCAGAGCCACGTGTGCATTGTATCGACAATCTACTATTTGCACAAAATCTAAGAGGACTGGGAAAAACTGAGAGCCTTAACAGACACACCAAAAGCACATAATCACACCAGCTAAGTCATCGGACAAAACGTTTGTCGTTGAATGTTTCTGGGATCCATGGATATGTAGAATCTCAATATTTGTGAAGAAGAAAAAAAATCGTACCAACATTCATAGGCATCAAATATTTATCTGTGTTGGTATTTTAACTGATTGCTGCACTTTTTAACTGTGTTTCTCAGATATCATCATTTGTAATTCAACTATTTTTCTGGTTACATTTAGGCAAAGTGCTGTTTCAAGGGGCTTCTTTTAGCAAAAGATCTGAGAACAAATGACTCACAAGGTATATAACAAGATTTAAGCCAAACCACAGTTTATTCTTAAACCTTACCGAAGTGCTTTTCTTTCCTAAACCAAAAGCAAGGCTGCAAAGATGCAATAACACATGACTCACAATGCATTTAGTAATGTTTAAACCAAATCATGAACCATTCCTGACCCTAACTAAATCAATTTTATTGCTGAAACCAAAAAGCTTAAGAAAGTCTGGATGTAAACTCCAAAGCTGGTTGCAAAATCCTGGACTTTTTATATTCACTATCTACCCGTCTTATCTCCTGCCTATTTAAGAAATGGAAAAAAGTTGCAGTGCAGGTAAAACACTAAGACATGGATGTGTTAAATGTTGATATGAAATGTATTCTAGGTTCACAAACTTTGGTTCGATATGTAACTGTGGTTTTCAGAAACGTACAATGGCAACATTTTTTTCCTGTCCTTTGGTTGAACATATTCAGGCTTACCACATTCATTCATATCATACTGGAATATGTGAATGAAGGACTTGGCAGGTCAACAGAGGGGCTGATGGAATAAAACACACCAAGCCAACACATTACCAGCACTGACACTCGCCTAAAGCACATAGCAGCTCATTGAGCCAGACACACTGAGACTGGGCTGAGTTACGGGACTTCACAGCTCATAGATCAACAGAAATACCACTGTAGGTGGTTAGACTCACACACTCAGATGGGTCAACTGAGTGACAGGCAGCAAGACAGACAGAGCAGCCATTGAGTGAAAACTGATTCAGATGTGTGAATCAGCAAACTGTAGGGAAAGAAGGGAAAATTGTGAATGGGTGAAAGACAAAAGGAGAGGAAATGAAATGGCCAGAGGGATGATGAGGGCACAGAGGAGGAGGAGGAGAGGAAGGAGATGAAGACGGGACGAGGCGTGAGTCAGGAGATGAGCACTGGAAAGAGCGGGCAGAGCGGTAGTGCTGAGTAATCAGAAGTTAGCTGGTCAGTTACAGTAACTCAACAACAGCGCTACACATACCATCCAATCAGAGAGGTGGTCAAACACACTTACGAACACATTACTGTGGTATTTGGTGCCTTAAAATACCAGTGACCTGTACGCTGCTTTGGATTAAGTGAACTCTCATTTTACCACTTTTATATCACTTCACTCCACAGAAAGACATATTTAACACAACCGTAAAGTGCTTTAAAATAGACTAATTCCTTTCCAAAAGCTTTGGCTGTCGTTTTTCCATTTTAAGGAATAATCATAGAAATATTTTACTCTCTGAAAGTTACATGAGAAGATTGATACTGTTTTAATGATAAATCACAAGGTCATTAATTTATCTTATAACGACTGGAAGCGTATTTCCTGATCTTGTTCAAAGGCCATGTATATACGTATTTATAGACACCCTCCATATTCCTGCATCTCTGTTTTTATTGTTCACACCAGATTGTTTTCAGAAAGCTTTTCATCTATATGAACCCAAATAACTATGCCATAGAGCCTGTCATGGGGTCAGGGTTAGGATAAACAAAGGTCGCACACATACCTTGATGTTAAGGACCTTAACACTCAGATTCTCCCTCTACTCATACAAGCATGAGTACTGAGCTTTCCAAAATCTCTACTTTGGACAGAGTTTTTAGAATGAATTATTTTCAGTGACCTAAACCACAGTTTTATTGGACAAAAGACAAAACGCATGAAAAAATATCTGTTTTTTCAGATACCCAACTATGTGTATACATAGCATAAGCTGCAAACAAGGGTTTACATGGAGTTTATTTTGTCTCTTTCTTACTAATTCTATTCCTAAACTGACTGTCTTGGTTGCTTACAATCTTTATTTATATATCCTTGAGTTCTGCTACAGTGCCAACATCACATTATGCTGTCTGTTATAAATGAGGCTGACTAATGCTAAAAAATGACATAGCATGACACAAATGTCACATTAGAAAATGAGCATGTACAACAATTACAAATATAAATAACTATGTGAGATTTGTGCATGCTTACATGAAGTTTGTGTTATAGTCTTCATTGTACTGAGAACCAGATGTTTGTTGACATTAGCTGACTGCATTTCTAAGTTAACGGTACACTGCATGCAGAAAAATGTTGAAGTATTCAAAAGTGAACTCAAGGATCTGTTATCATGGTTGTAAGGACCTAAAACTGTTAGTAGCTTGGAATTAGATAATAAAAACAAACAGCTGACTTCTAGCACAAATGTAAGATTCACATAAGCAAATGACCACATGCTAATGTTCCACACACATCTGTAACCTTGAACATTTTCTGTTTAATCCATAGAATGACTTAAGTATAAAAATGAAATGAATGTCTGGCCGAGTCTAACTATAGACCAAGAAAAACAAAAGTACACATAAATGTCCAAGAGGTGTAATATATCATGGAGAATGTCTTACTGACCCTAAACATCTGCATAATTCACTTCTCTTCATCTACTTACCAAAAAAAATATGTTATTTTTCTGACTTAAACCTATAAAGGAATACTATAACTTGCACCTTCATTGGACTATTTCAGCTGGTACAGCCCTGAAAATATTAATAGTGTGTTAAAACCACCCAAAATTAGTCAAAGTGTACTATATTTGAGTGTACACAGCTTTTGCTTCTGCTGTCGGATGTGAATAACTGGGCCTCCATCCTTTTACAGTAACATAACATGGCATCAATCTTCTCATCTGACCTTTACAAGAAAACGAACACTAGAAATATCACTGAGATCAGTTTCTGCTTTTAAAACATTTGGCATTTCTTTTTGTTGCAACTCAGTCAGCCTAGATACTTGTTAAAAAAGTTCTATTTTTATGTCTTTGAAATGTGCCTTGGATGGTGTGGCTAAAGTTGATCATATCTCAAAAATATTTATTGAAAGAGATGTTTATTTATTTTTTTCCAGTGTGAAAATACTGTATCATAACTCAAAAGAGAATAAATACTAGCTTTTGTACACAGCGTGGTGTTACTGGTCCTTTGGGAACCCATTAGGAGAAAGACAAAAAAAAAATGCATATGGGATTTTTGTTTCCAATGGTTTTAGTTTTATAGGGATGGTTTTGGGTGATTGGCACAAGGGGAGAGGAGTTTGGGGTCGGGCATTTTCTGGAAACAAAGGCCGGCTCACATTCATGGCAAAAAATAAAGCCAGAGAGGCGGGGTATGAGAGTTTTTATTTGTCTGTCCTGGTGAAAATTTACGATCTCTCTTTTTTCCTTTCATCTCTCTCTTTCCACCTCCCCCAGAATCATCCCTCCTCCCTCTTTGCTTTCTTTTTGAATCACACTATCTCACGAAGCTCCTCTTCCTCCAAAAACACCCCTCCGTCCTGTGACAGTGAGGGATTTACATGAGTACAAACATGCACAGGTACAAACACACCGCTCATAATCCCACTAACGGTCTGGCTCTGCTGTTATGTCTGAGCTTTAATGCATCCCATCGCTTTGTCTCTTATCATTTTTCCTTTGTCATCTTTCATCGTATCCTCACCTATTATCTTTTTCCTTTTCTTGTTTGTCTTTACTGCCCTCGACCTTTTTTTCCCCCTATATGCTCTGTAGCCCCAGGCCACATATTAAGGGATCAATGAGAATCTCCCTTTCCATCACCTTGGAGGTACACACCTGCGCACAACCACACAACACCCTCCCTGACGCACAAATAATCCCACACACACAAGCATGCACCCTTACACTAGCAAACAAGTGTACACATGAACCTTAAAGCTTAAAGCATTTGTCACACAGGAAGTGACTTATATGGAGGAGACGGATTGTGTCACCGCTTACACGTCATCAAAAATGCTCATGACTGAAACTTTCACTAAATAAGAAAAAAAGGTTAACGCTGACAGAGACATGACACATATATACACACACACACTTAAACATACACCCACAAGACGTTGTGTGTTTTTTACATTCAGTAAGCAGTGACTGAGGGGCCGCCAGTAGTCAACAAAGACAGCATTGTATGGTCTATGTGTGTGTGTGTGTTTGTGTGCGTATTGTGTGCCCTTGTGTGGGCTTGCAAACACAGCACGTGTGTGAATCATTATCTCTATGTGTCAGAACTTTGTTGGAATGAGGCTTGTCATGCATAGCTATCTAACAGCAATCACTCAGCATTGTCTCTCCCTCTTTCTGCTCTCTGTCTCTGTCTGTCAGCGAAGCAGAGACAAATTGCTGTAACTAATATGTTACAGGAGAGCTGAGCCCTGTTAGTAGCCTATGACTCATCTCGCGAGTCACTCGATAAGAACAGATACTATGATTGACAAGACATCAACATTATTGGCTTGTTAGGTGAATCAGGCAGCTGCTGACAGAAGAACACCCTCCTTCTAAACTGCGTACAGGCCCATCTGTGTGATTGGCAGCCATGAACTAAAACAAGAATTACAACTTCCAGAGGAGATGATGCAGGGACCATCTTTTTCAAGAAGTTTTATGTTCTCTTTGATTGTACCAGGCAGCTTCTCGTGTCTTTTCCATACTTGGTGTTATAGTTAAATCCTCCATGTTCACACTTGGAGGTGTAGAAGTGAAGTTTAAAAATCTGAATCTTTAAATTAATATGTACCATTTCAGCATCAAAAGATTATGTTATTGTCCATTCTTAGACATACCAAATGTTTCCAACACTGATCACATTTGGAGAAATACATCAATACGCAGTATCTCCTTGACTCATCCAGTCAAGGAAAAAATTAGTAGACCACCCTTATTTTCTTCAATTTCTTGTTCATTTTAATGCTGGGTACAACTAAAGGTATATTTGTTTGGACAAATATAATGATGACAAAAAAATAGCTCGTAAGAGTTTAATTTCAGAGCTGATATCTAGCTATTTTCCATGTTTTCTTGATAATAACCAAAATCACTTCAGTTCTTACATCAATAGCTACGGCATTGTACTCCCAAAAACAGTGCTTTTAGGCATTCCATGTTTTCTTTTTTGTCTGTTTTAGCCACATGATACACACAGGAGTTAGTATTGATTGCATAACCATTGTTTTTGATAACTTTTGATGGTCTAATAATTTTTTGACTGTATAGGAGTTTCCATAATAATAAAGTGGCTTATGATGAATATAAGATAATCCCTTCGTAGTCTTGCAGTAGGAGAAATTTACATGTAAAGCAGCAAAAGGTAAAATTAAAAGGGATAAATCTGTATGAAAAAATAGTAGGAGATACAGGTAAGAGCAGCAAATAGTAAAAAACAGAAGGTAAGACCAATATATGAAAGGGGATTTAGACGTAGCATCGGCATCATTAAACATAGTGTATTAAAAATGATCAAATCTGCAAGTCATTATTTATGATAGTAAAAACAACTTCCAAGTATGTTTTCCCTGGAAGAAAAAAAACCCTCAATAAACATTAAATATTTAGTACAAATCATGTAATCATTCCCTCAACAAGGTATCAAATGTACAACCATGTGCATGGGCGTGTAAATGTAAGACGAGAAGTCAACTCAGCTGTTGCTCAATGCTCACGTATTAAACTGAATCACAGAACGATGTATTTATGTAATGACTTTCTTATGTTACATGACCTATTTTTAAGGTTGTAACAATGGGTTGAATTCTGTAAAATGCAAAAAAAAAAAAAAAAAGCCTGGTTTTCTTAAAAAAAAAATACAAAACAACTTAATGAGTATTAGAATTAGTTATGCCTAAAAACTTTTTATACAGATATAACCTTAACACACCCTCAGATATATGGATTTTGGTGTTTGTTATTTGATTTTACTGATAGGCTTTCTTCATAAATATTCAGTGCATTTCTTTCAAATCATCTTTCAGACCTCCTCTTCCTCTATCTGTCTGACTTTCTCTTTTTTTCCTCTTTTTTTCTCTTCCTCGTCACTGCTTCTCAGTCTTTTTTTCCCATACGCCGCCATTCTCTGTGTCCATCCGTATACCCTCTCGTCTGACTGCATGAGGAACCATTTCAAGCCATTTTGTGTCATTTTTGTCTCATTTTTACCCTACGTGTTCCCCTTTTGTCTGCTACAATCGAACCCTTTCACGCTTCCCTCAAATTCCCTCGGCCACCCCCGCGTTCTCTCCCTCTTTTTCCATCTGTCTATCTCCTTCTCTCTTCTTCTCTCGGCCTCTTCGTCCCTCTCCCTCCCTTTCTGTTCTGCTCACCTGCAGCACATAAAAATTCCTCTTTTCTTTCTCCAGAGGATTGTTCAGTCGCTCAGGGATTTACTGCATTCCTCTATGCTCTTTCTCTCGTCCTCTCTGTATCTGTCTCCCCTTGTTTCTCTCTGTTTTGGCAGCGCTACACAGCATTTCATTCAGCCTATCTCCTCCTTTGTCTTTTTAACACATTTGTATCCCTCCTTAACCCCCTCTGTGTTTTCTCTCTTCATCCCTCCCTGTCTTTAAAATAACAAATTTTAATCCTGTACCTGTCTTTTTCATGACCCCACCTTGTTTTTTTTTTGTTTTTTTGCATATAGCTGCTTTACCTGCCCCACCTGGCCTCTCCCTGCTGGGTTTCTGCCATGATCTAGATCATCCCGCCTCCACTTACTTAGCTGGAAGGCTCAGGGTTGGGCTGCAACTTCTTGCTGCAGCTTTTGGGGTGGTGGGGGTAATGTGAAGGGGCGCTCCAACACCTGGGGCATGGGATGAGGTTGATTTATGAGTTAATCAATTGGTCGTCCGTGTGAGTGAGCAAAACCAAAGAGGAGTGTGAGCTCTTTCAAGTCAGTGTCTCTGCTTGTTGACTTAGTCTCTTAGGAAAACACCGTCAGCTGTCATTCTCCATGTTTTTCAGCCTCTCAACATGTTTTGAAAAGCAATTAGGCGAAAAAAGAGAGTTGGGTGTTTGCTCATCTCCTTGTATGTGTAGATCTGTGCATAAAGGTGTAATTGACTGTGACACGACGCCCAGTATTCAGGTTTTTCACCTTCAAAACAAACTTACCGAAACCTTGTTTTACATGGAGCTGTTGATAGCAATTTTTAACATGACTCACTGACTTAGATTTCTGTATGTTGTGAAATTTTCAAATGTCATTTGAAGGAAACTGCGTAAAGAGTGTAAAATGTCGTGATACCTGATTGACAACATGGTTCAGTTTCCACTCATTCTCAAAATGACATACTTTATATACACAAATAATACAGTCAATAAAACCATCAACAAAAAAAATATGTGACCATTGCTTTTGGGCTGTGACAATGGTTGATGGCAAAAAAAAAAACCCAGATGGGATACGGTTTTAAAAAGGGTGAGGGAAAGGCTGGAATAAGAAAGCTGGTTACAGTAACAAACATGGCTATGATTAGGTTTGGGCACAAAAAGTATGTGGTTGGGGAAAAGGGTCTGGGAAAATGAGAGGAGTTTAATAAGAGAACAAGAAACAAAAATAAACACAGCATTTACCTTTGGTTTGAAACTGGACACAAATACTGTGTGGAGCCTTGTATAGACTGGGCAATATTAGGCCATCCCAGACAAAAGATGAAAAAGTGTAAGTGATGTCTTTGTTCATGACATTAAAAAAATGGTGGTTCTATATTGCAGTTACAGTAAGAGGTTCAAAGACGAACAATTGCTATCAGGAAATGACACACTGATCAAAACAACAGGTGTGTTTATCCAGCTAAAACTATTAACCATCTATACAAAATTTCATCTCAGGTTAATTTCTCTTTCAGTCACAACTGGGTTCACACTTTCTGACTTCCCCTAGACTTAGGGTTTTTTCCCCTTCACATAAGCTCCAGTGGTGATGTGTAATTTTTATATCTCCACTTGCATCATAGCCTGAGATCACAGTCTGCATAGACAGTATGTATATATCACACCCAAGATTATTCCATCCCTGATGCAGTGTTGCTGCTGATAAACTCATCAGATTGTTAAAATGCCATAATCTATAAGAGCTCAAAGTCCACACAGTTTGATCTCCTACCATATTCATCCCTAACTGCTCCCCTTTTAAAGTTTTTCCATATTTATCAATGCCAGCTGGTCTGGATCACTTTTTGTTGCACTTATTCATCCTACTACAAGAGGTACATAAACATAAGCAGACCCTTTAACCCATAAAGACCCAAACATCCATCGTTGATCAAAACCATCTACTGATCTCAACTGTTAGTCATCAATACTTATTGATCCACAATCCTGTAAATACATGTAAATAATTCTTGTAAAATGTAGTTTTTCTTCTTTTTGTGGTCATCAGATATCACCCATTTGAATATTCAGAGGCTTCGTAGTGAGCATGGAAACAGCATCATCTTCTACAACATTGATTCACCAGTAACTCCCATGGAGTTTAATAAATGACTGTGGATGGAGACACTTTGTTTATGTTCAGTCATTGACATCTTTGCTGAAAAAGTCACTTTTTCTTTAGTTTTCTCTGTTTTTGATATAATATTTGATATAATAACTCTCAACTTTAGTCTGAGCTTTTTATGACCATATACATTATTATTGAAATAGATATAGGAAAATACATGATTTACTCTGAAAACCCCCCCCACAAAAAACAGAGAATAATATTATACTAAATGGTGATAAATCACTTAAGAAAAGTCAAATATAGAGGAAAAAGCTATTTTGGAAGTGCCACAAAAGTAGCACTGGGTCTTTATGTGTTAAAAGATTATCTGGTAATGTTGTATTCACATTGAGGATTTGCAGCACCGCGTATTAAATATAAGTTAAAGAATTTTATGAGCAGTTGGAGGTTCAAGCTCAAGACAAAGTGACTGACACAAAATCTTTGCAAATTAACTATTATCATACAAAAAATTGTTTATATCTTTTCTTAAAACAAATTGCTTTGTCTTTAAAAAAAAAATAATAATAATAAAAGTGCACAAATTACATATTTTCACTGCAGGGTTCAACTCAACATGAATCTTCTCCAATCTACTTTTGTACCTTACGTACCACTTATGTAATCTACTCTCAGTGTAGCTGGTTGTCATAGCGACACCATCTTCAACGCAATACACAGACAAAGAATAAATGATATCTAAAGGATGTTGTTCTTGATTCTTGGCTTTTGTCACAGCAAGGAGGCCCATTTCCACCATTTGTTCCTACCTAAGCTGCAGGTGACAGTGAAAAATACTGCAAGTGCTATTCACAGCTTTGGCTTGATGGAAAACCAAAAAGAGGAAGTAAAGTTGAGTAGTGGAAAAGCAACATAAAGGCAAAAAAAAAAAAAAAAAAAGCTGGTTAGCTCACTCTAACTGCTCTTTTTTGATGTCTGACAACGGACTGGCTCAAGACTCTGTTTTCATACGTAAAATGAGTTGTAAAATGTTGCTGTTGTGACTCTTAAAACACACCTTGTATTTTTTTAATACATTAAGGCTAACAATAGTGGTTGTTGTTTCGAAAAGCTGTTAAAAAAGAAAATGGAGTTGATTGGTTTAATGTTGAAGCACGGGCACTTTCTGCCTGTTGTTATAGCCAATTAAATCCTCATACTTAATCAACAAGATCAGATTTTACCTCTTTACCCTGATGTTAAACCAGTCAAGTGTAGCTTCAGGCCACAGGGTAATCAAACCCCCCATAATCACAAATGTACACAAAATTAACTATACATGAATACATTATTTTCAACCAGAGATTCTGGTTATCTTACCCAGTATTTTCATAATATAACATCACTGTTTACACACTGGTTCACAGGTTTATTCCTTCAGCTATCACACTTTTAAACTCTGACAGCAGTCATTTTAGTCATTTTACATGAGATTTTTTTTTTTTATGTAAGCAGAACCAACAGGGTCTTTTAGTCTTTATGCCTACATTGGCATTATTTGATTATTTAATGATGATTATTTAATGCATTTCTTCGTAGTTGCTTCAATGATCTTGTATTTGTATACTGATTTATTTATATTTGTCACATTGCACTTTGGTTGTGGGCTGATGTCTGTGGTAAGCTGCAAATGAATTGTCCGTTTGGGATAAATAAAGTTTTCTGAATCTGAATCTGTACACTGGAAAATAAATCACTGACTTAGGTCCATACTCAAGCAGAGGGTTTTTGTCTCCAGGTATCTCAAACTTTGTTCAGTTTCTTTCATCTCCAGAAGAATCACTTTCAACATGCAAGTCTGATAAGTGAGATTGACCTAATGCTTCGTCTAAAGGATAAAGAGCTTTGTATGAAACCTCTCATAAACTAAAGGATAAAGTATGTTGGCAGTTCCCGGTAACCAGACATGATTTTAGTCTCCAGGCTCAAAGTCAGGCTGAACAGTAGTACAGACTGTGTTTTAGTGCGGTTTTGTCTGTTTGCTGTGTATATTTTTTTCTCTGTCTCTTATCTGGTGTTTATCTGGTGTCTTGCCAGGGTTTGCATTAAATACATATTTGTGTTGAATGTGGTAAAAGAATGATGACGGGAGAAAACAAGTTAGAGCTACTTTAAAGAAGAAAGCAAGCCCAGATGACAGACAGATGATAGAGGAGACGTTTGATGGCATCTAATAAGTCTGATAACTGACATGCACGCTGGCAAAAGCACAGACGAACAAATGCAAAACAGAGGCCGAAGGGGGGGCAAGAGTGGGTTATAATGAACTGGAGCGAAGTAAACACATGCATCCCAACGCCGGGTATATCTCAGCACCTTTGTTCCCTGAGCCAAGCTATCCTGAGGTGATTCCAGCGACTACAGCCAGAGAACCGCCTCTGCGTATTTGTTTTGCTCATTTTATGACAATCATATTCCTCCCCATCGCTCATAAAATTTCAAATATGATTAACGGCTGCAGTTGAGTATGTGAGCCGAAAGGTTTTTTTCTTTTTCTTTTCCCTGAGGCCTTGGATGAGAATCAGTGAGGCGTTTTACATGTTGGTGTGTCGCGGTCTACGTTACGTGTTTGACATGTCACGGTTTGTTAGAGCCTTAAATGACTGTTTTGGACCAGCTGTCCACCCACACCAGGAGGACTCGCAGCGCCTGCTCCCTCTCCGCGACCTGAAAATGGGAGAATGGTGTGAAAGGTAAATAGAAAGCTTTTAAACTGTCTGCACGACACACAAAGACAGGAGATTACAGAAGAACTACAGACGCCCTCACTGACGCCCTGTGATGCTGCAGACGTGAGCACATGAGAACACACTCCTCTGCATCAATTAGGAGGAAATAGCATGAACATTTGTATATTCATACTTTAATCCTGATACAAACAGCTACTTGATTTTGTCACTTATAGGGACATTGCATCATCTACCTGCAAAACCTAATCTTAATCCAACCACCATACATGCATTAACCCTGCATTAATCTTCGATAACAGTCTACACGGTATTTCATGTCATTGCCAAGAACACATACATAGTTCTGCAATAAATCTAAGTCATGTGTTGTCTATGTAGCCAAAGCAGCCATACTGTCAAGCCAAAAAATGATTCTAGTGTATTTTGTGTAGGATTTGAGTTACCACCACATAAACTAGATGAGTGTTGAATCATTTTATTGTTACTGTGGCTACAGAATGGCAACAATCATCACATTTTAATCACTACAATGAGAGTAATGAATTGCACAAGTAGCTGGAAAATGTCTCTCTGCATGATGGCTCAGCAGGTCTTTCTGTCACTGCTGCTGGCGAAGGCAACTGACTCAGTTGTTGATACTGGTTGCTGGTCGTCAGCAACATACCTGTAATCAGTGTGTTTAGTTCTGTCTGGCTAAGAGACTGTGGATGGAGTTTATTGGTCAGTTGCGATTATGAGGTTGATGTGAGTCATTTTTTACATCCATACTTCAAGCTCACATTGGCTGAAGTCTAACATTAATCTGACGGTGATTGTTTCTTAACTTATGCCATCATGAACTAAGCTGAGGTTTAACCATGACCAGGAAATTAGAGGAATAGGCTGCACTTGCCTTTGTTGTTTCCATTAAAGGAATGATATTTTGCCTTTTTTAAATGAAATTATGCATTTTAAATCATTTCCCTGTGGTCTATGTAAACTGTAAATGCTATGCTTGGGTCTGGATTCTTCAATAATTAAACTCCACAAGTCCATCTTAAGCCCTATTTCTGAGTAATGACACAAGAAAGGTTGTTTTGAGCGCCAGCCCTTTAAATGCACATGAGCCACTTCACACATCCCCCACCTCCAGATTGTTAGCTATGCTGTTCTGTCCTGTTCAGCCACTTGTGTTCGTTAACTGAACATTTTAGGTAATCAGCTCCTAGTTTGGACATATTTTCATTATGACAACTGCTACTACAACCACTACTCCTGACAAACAATTATGTCGTACACAGAGAAATGTTTGTTGGAAGTCTTGACCTTATATGTGCAAATGTCGTGACGTAACTAGTTATAGACATAACAAATTAAGAAGGAATGAAAACTGGTTGTAGAAATCCACTAAATTTTTGCCGAAATGAATATAAAGATAGCTTTGCAGCACCTGGAGGGTTGAAATTCAAACTTTTCGAACTATTAGGGTCCAAATACACAAATAAATGTACCAAAGACTAATAAAAATGGCCTTAGCAAAATATGACCCCTTTAAAATGTTATTTTCATGCAGGACAAGAATAAGTTTTAATGAAACCATACGGCTTTGAGCAGCTGTGCTTTTGTTTTACACCATTTCTAGCTACCACCTGAGGAAGTGGAAAATCTAACCCACATGAAAAGTTTGGGTCAGAGCTGCAAACTGAGCTCTTGTTCACACCTGGCACTGACATTCCTCCTGGCAAATCTGATCACATGTGGGCAGCTCTAATGCACGGCCTGAACACACTCACACTGCATTTCATGATGCATTCCTATCCCATCAGTCAGGATGCATTCGGAAGTGGTCTGGGATGCATATGTCCGCATTCTCCTAACAGTCTGAACAAGAATGTGTCCCAGGACACTGACAGACTGAGCATTCAGCTGAAGTGCCAGTAGTGTCTTATTATGATGTTTGAAATACAAACACACATTCTCAGTGCTCACTATTTGTGATGATGCCTGAGCTCACCTGATGCTCCATCTTTACCTTTTTTTTTTCTCTTTGAGGAAACAGTAATCCACAGTTTGCATAATCCAATCCAAAGCAACAAATTAAATCTGTTTAAAGCACTTGAAAAGTCACTCATCACCAAAGCCTAGGCCATAAGTATACACATTAAAAACAAATAGAAAGATGTCAATATTTAACCCATAAAGACCCAAACAGCAACCGGTGACCAAAACCATCTACTGATGTAAACTGTTTAATACCTGTTGATCCACTAATCCTATCAATCCATGTAAATAATTGATGTAAAATGCAATTTGTCATCTTTTCGTGGTCATCAGATATGACCATTTGGATGTTCAGAGGCTCCATAGTGGACATGTAAACACCATCATCTTCTACAACATTGATTCACAGATAAAACCCATGGAGTTGATAAATGGCACTGGATGGAGACACTGTGTTTATGTTTAGTTAATGATATACCTGGGACTGCAGTTGAACAATAAACTGGACTGGTCAGGTAACACAGACAGCATCTACAGGAAAGGACAGAATTGCCTGTACTTCCTGAGGAGACTGGGGTCCTTCTGCAAGGACCCCACACATCTGCAAGAAACTGCTGCTGATGTTTTACCAGTCGGTTGCGTCCAGTGTTCTCTTTTAGGCTGTTGTCTGTTGGAGAGGCAGCATTAAAAAAAAGGGATGCTGCACGACTGGATAGACTGGTGAGGAAAGCTGGCTCAGTTGTAGGAACAGAGCTAGTCTCCCTGGTGTCAGCAGCAGAGAGAAGGACCCTGGAGAAGATTCTGCCCATCCTGGACAACCCCCAGCATCCTCTGCACAGGACAGTGATCAAGCAGAGGAGTGTGTTCAGCCCCAGGCTGCTGTCTCTGACCTGCTCCACCAGCAGGCTCAGGTACTCTTTCATCCCCCTGGCCATCAGACTGTACAACTCATCACTGAGTGGTCGGGGGGGGGGTCTCAGTCTCAGTCTCAGACATGACCACATCAGGACTGATACGAAGAGGCTTTAAAATATCAACTTATAGCTTAACTTAATAGCAACTTATGTAGTTGGACTACACCTACTTCTCGAACTACCGTAGAGCACTTTAATAACTGTTCCACTTAAATCACTGATTCACTTTATATCACTGCCCTGAAATGTGTAAATACAACCAGAAGTCTTTATTTACAGTATTGTACAGGAAGCACTTTTAGAGGTAGTTCTTTAGCAAGTGTCTTTAGAGTATATATACTAACCCTAATGTCAACCTGCCTACTAACCCACTGTTGTGTTGTGTTTTGGTCTGTCTGTTTTTTGTCTTGTGCTGTATGTAAAGCTGCTGAATACTTGAATTTCCCTCGGGAGTAATAAAGTATCTATCTATCTATCTATCTATCTATCTATCTATCTATCTATCTATCTATCTATCTATCTATCTATCTATCTATCTATCTATCTATCTATGTTGGTTGAAAATGTCAGTTTTTCTTCAGTTTTCTCAGTTTCTGATCAGAGAACCTTTGAATTTACTCTGAGGTTTAATAAACATCTACATGATCAATGGATCAAATATAGGAAAATACCTAATTTACACTGACCCCCCCCACACACACACACACACTAAATACGGAGGATAATATCATGAACAGTGATAAATCCCTTAAGAAAAGTTAAATAGAGAGAAAAATTAATTTGGGAGTTGACACAAAAGTAGCCCTGGGGCTTTCTTTATGGGTTAAGGTGTATTGACTCACAGTGCCACCTCATGCAGTGAATAATGGGCTGAAAACACTTAGAACCTTTGAGCAGCACAGTCAGTTAAATTTGCAGAAGTGTATTTTAATATCCAGCCTGTTGATCTTGAAATGAACACACATGCTATGTTTTAAGCTTTAGATGAGTGCGTTTATTTGCATATTAAGCAGGAACGTTAGATCTGATCAGAAGTGACTCATGTGGAGATGCATTCTAACACCAGGTGTGAACAGAAACACATTGTAGACTTGTTTTCAGATTTCCTGGCTCAGACAGCAGCAGAATTGTCATTCTCCTTCCTTACACTATCTGTTCATCATCCCTTTGAAAGTCCTCCACAATCTGTGAAAGAATATCAACCCCCAAGATGCAAATACACTCTGAGAACAGCATGCTTGAACAAAGATAAGTCTTTTGTGTGCTGTTTTCTTTTGTAGGAATGTAGTCTATATGTAAAGTGCCATGAGATAACTTTTGTTATGATTTGGCGCTATATAAATAAAATTTGATTTGATTTAGTCATTTTAATACCATGACACGCTTCAACATAACATCTCTGGTGGTACTACTTTGGAAATGCACTGCTGTAGAATTCTTTACTCAGCACCGCCACACAACATGTCAAAAAAAATTTTGAAAACTCTTACCTCTTCCCAATGACAGTGGAGGGTGCCAGATCTATTGAAGTGTAGACACTGGTCTGGATATGTGTGGGACATCTCAGGACGCATGTTATGGTAGGATCTGAACAGGGCCAAAAGTCAGGCAATGCAAATGAGACAGCAGGCAGGATAACAGCCAACAGTGATGACGACACAGAAAGAAATATTACAGGACACATGATTAAAAAAGAGTAAAACTGATTTTTTTTTTTTTTTTTTGCAAGCATTTTTGACATTGCATTTTTAATTTTATTGTATTCGACCATCAACATCAATCTAATTCCATAGTATCTGAGTTGCATTCACTAATAAATGTGCACCAAGTCAAATCTATATTGTCTTACCCCAACAAAGAGAAAGCACACACTTCCTACATACAGTCTTGACCGCAGCTTCTTCTTTTGATTCACTAAATTCTCAGAGACACTAGACAATTTTTCCCTCTCTCACAATGCATCATTTCAAAAGCACAGGAAAGGCAGAACCAAATATTTTGCTGTTCCAGGCCTGGAAAGTACACAGGGCATATCTTTTTACGGTCCTCTTAAGGACCCTACAGTAATGCGATGCTATTTCTTCATTCCGTTACGCTGTCTGAGTTTCCTTTTCTCTAATTTTTTTGGGGTCTTTCAGCATTTGAGCACATTTAGACAAGACTGGACCAAAACAAACCCAAACAGACATGCTTATGTCTGCCTTGAAGGACAGTCAACAATGATGAGCAATTTAAGAAAGTTTAGAGAAAAACACAAAGTCTGGCTTCAACTTTTTTCTTCTGTGGACCAGACAGATGAATGAGTCTGAGTTTTGATTCACATCCTATTTGTGGTAACGGTTTGATGTTTGACAGATCTAAACTCCTCAGCCAAAACACGCAGAATCAGTGCCGACATCCAGACATTATAACTTGCAGAGGTGGCAAATGTGAAGACATTCCTCACTTATGTGGAAGTACAGACTCAAAGTACAAGTACTGATTCAACCTATTTACTCAAGTAAAAGTACAAAAGTACTCAAAGTACTGGGGCTAAAAGCTACCAGCTGTTTCTGTTCAAAGCAAACTGAACCAAACATCAAATTAATAATTACAGTGTCAAGAAAAATAAACCAGTCTAACTTCAAATAGAATTAAAAACAATACACCAAAAATAATGAACAGTAACTTTACCACAATGTACAAATTACACTGTGTGCAACATAAATTGAAACACTGTGACTGATTTTCTCCACAGACCAGACTCTTTCTCATTGTTTTTATCTTTAGCATTGTTTAATCTTGGCAAATAAAAACACAGATTGCATTCAGTTTCTTTGTTGTGATTTACTTTTCTTTTGTTTAAAGAAAATGAACAAAATTAATACTGAATTATAAAATCAGAGCGTAATTGTTGCATTATTTTATGTCATTTTGAATATTTTTATTTCATCATGTTTATGTAATTTTTAACATGTTACATCTTCTAAGTCATTTTTATCATGCTATATATTATTCTCTATTGTCTCATATGTTTAGTATGATATTGGTTTTGATGTTGGGGAGATGCAAAATCACACAAAATGAAAATAGTCAATAAATTGTATTATTATTAAACTTGTCTTATAAACTTACTAGCATGTTGACTTGTGGGAATCCACAGGTTCTAGATGCAGAAAAGTTGATAAAATGGGGAGCTGAGCTAAGCTTACTGGTGTAAGACAGATATTAGGAAGAAATATAATGGTCCTCATTTTGTTTTGTATTGAAATCCAAAGTAACAGATAAGAATGCATTCATAGTTATTTTATATATGTCCTTGAAAGGGCTTTACATCATTACTGTAGGACTTGATCACATTCACATAACTTGATGACTTGACTAATCTTACTGGTGTAACACAGATTGGGTAAGAAATAGAATGGCCCTCATGTTGTTTTGTATTGACATCTACATCGACCACAGACTTTTACACAGGACTGAACATGATTACCTCCGCCAAGGAGGTTATGCTTTTGCCAGGGTTTATTTGTTTGTCTGTCTGTCCGTTAGTGTGCAACATAACTCAAAAAGTTATGGACAGATTTGGATGAAATTTTCAGGGTTTGTTGGAAATGGGATAAGGAAGAAATGATTAAATTTTGGTGGTGATCGGGGGTGGGGGGGCCCACGGGGGGGCCCATTTCCAACAAACCCTGAAAATTTCATCAAAATCTGTCCATAACTTTTTGAGTTATGTTGCACACTAACGGACAGACAAACAGACAGACAGACAAACAAACAAACAAACAAACAAACCCTGGCAAAAACATAACCTCCTTGTCTGATAACTTAGTTACTTTATGTTTATTCACGCCTCAGTTTCAACACCACTTATTAAAACGTCCTCTGCGAACATGATTGAGTCTTCGTTTCTTTCAGTCTTTACATCACGGATGTTGAAAAAAAGAAGAAAGATTGAAAAAAGAAAAATCTCACAGCTGCCGTGCAACCCTGCCATGCAAGAATGTTCTGCTAGGAGCAAGAAAAATCAAAGAGAACCAGAACAAGTTGTTTTGAATAAGTTCATGCTTTCATGTGCAGTTTGCTTGGTCGATGGAACAAAGATCAGATGCGCTGGTCAGTTTCACCCTGAGTCCATGGCTCTGTGTGACAGTCAGAGTTAATCCTTCTGCAAAGAGCTCAGTGGGAGCTGAAATAACGAGTGACTAGAATTCGATTTTGAGCAATGTGCCACAGCGTGATTGACACATTCTACAATCAAATCAAAGTGAGGACAGCTGGGACTGATTTCTCACAAGTGTTGTGGTTTAGGGACGGAGAACCCAACGAATGGGAAAGCAAAATAAAGAGGAGCACGGCAAAACAGACTCAGAACTTGAAATGAGGGTACAGAACTTCTTTTTTTTCCTTGACGTCACAGGAGATTATTATTTGGAGCTTGGGATCTATTTGTTTTCTATTAGGCTGACTGTTGTCATTTTTGACTGGCCTGGGTGGCTGAAAAGGAGGAAATTGAATTGTACCACAAAGATGCTCAGACACAGTTGTTTCATTGCTTACAGGAGCTACAGTTCGCCGAGCTGCCAAGAGAGTCATTGGTGCCTGTTTTGTCACTGGTCACATTTACAGTATAAGATGTCAGATCAGGAGCACATGATGGCTGCTTTTGAAATGTTTTTGTTATGTAGACAAGGCAACAGTTGCTTTTTTGCAATGAAAACTTCAAGGTCTAATAGTTAGGATTTGTATCGAAATTACCATCCATGTGGTTTAACACAAATACACTAATAAACTTAGACATTAATGAAACAACATAAATGAAACCAGCAGGGAACTAATAAACCGCAAACCTCTGACAAGCCAGTAGTATACTTTACATTTTATTAAACCTCAATCTGACAATTCTTTCTTTTGTCAGTCGGTGCCATTTGTTTAATTATCATTTAATTGTGAAAATGGTAACAATGATCTTGGTTCTACTCATGTCAGTTACAGCTGGTTGCGATGAGCACAGGGCAAAAGCATCAGTTCCAAATAGAGGTCAATGTAGAAGTACTGTATCTGTAAGTGATCGGTGCTGGGTCCCATAGACTCACACTGAACATCTCTTGAGTCGGTATTTGTTTTCTAGGAGTCATTTTGACACACAAGTCGACTATAATTGTGGTTAAAATGCTTGATGAAGTTTATTGTTTTCCAAAGCCAATACTGTAAGGTAGCATTTAGCGTTAGCCTCCCCAAACATAGAGATGTGAAGTCACCTGTATAGGAGTCAATGGCAGGAGACAAGTAATGTTTTGGTCCTGTTATCATTTACTCATATGATATCTGTCAAATAAAAGGATAGTTTTACAAGTCAATAAAGTTGCTGTTAGTTGCAGACAGTGAAAATGCGTAAATAGAAAGACTAGACAGACAAACGTTGTGGAAGTCAAGTCACATGCAACCGTTTTCCTCCTCAGTCTGTTCAGAGTTACTGAAGATGACTCTGCATTCAATATGACCAGATGTGTAGTGAGCTTTACCTCTTTTAGCACTTTTTCACTTCCATCTGTGCAATGAGGTAAAATACATCAGGATAACAGTCATTTTTTTGTTAGTGACATTTATTACATTTGACAAAAGATGCAGTCCATTGACCTGTCACACAAAACTAGATGTTATTTACTATCTTTACAACAAACTGTTACTTTCTTGACATTTAAAATGGGAAAAAATGATTTGTTTTTTGGCGTTGACCGTCCTTCATATTTCAAAGGAGTATACCATGGATGTAAAACTCATTTTCATTCAGGGTAGCCCAATTTGATCTAAAATGGTCCCAACCAGCAAAATAATAATAATCTATAAATAATAATACAAAATTTTCTCTTTGTTTCTGTGCAAAAAGTAAAATCACAGTATGAAAATGTTTATATTTACAAACTGTTTTTTCACAAGACATGTGAATAACCTGAACATCTATGAAGAACCCGAAATTTCTTAAGGAAATTAAGAGCAATTTTTAACAATATTATGCCTCAGCTTATCATTAACATACAGTATGTACATTACAAATTACAGATCACAGTAGACCTCCAAAGGCACAGAACATTTAGTAACAGGCATCTGGAAATAATAATAATAATAATAATAATAATAATAATAATAATAATAATAATAATAATAATAATAATAATAATAATAATAATGGATTCGATTTCTATAGTGCTTTTTAAGGCACCCAAAGCGCTTTAAATTACTGATCCATTATTCATTCGCTCTCACATTCTAATTCTGGTGGTGGTAAACTATGTAGCCACAGCTGCTCTGGGGCAGACTGAAGGAAGCATGGCCACCAATTTACGCCAAACAATGTGAGAAATATAGCATTTAACTTTATGATCAGGATAACTTCTCAAGACTCACTGACATTTTTGATTATCCATGTCTTTTGTGTAACTTATGCATTTTACAAATTCACCTTGTAGGCTAAATTGAAGCTTTTTGGCAGTTTTGGCCCACAGGTCAAATTACTGACACCCCTGCTCTATACAGCCACTTCAGACTCTAAAAAGCAAGCTTGGTGACATCCAAAGCACAAACTACTGACCTCAAAACAGTATTCCACAATCAATGGGAGACATCATGCTCTTTTATGTAGTTTATGCTGAAGAGTTTATTTTATTTTAACTGTTCAAAGCTCAGTGGAAGGTCTAACACCACAGGTAAGTTTTCATCCAAATATATTGCAAATTTTGAGCCTTGGGGAAAAATGCTACCACTTCATTCTGCATCTCTGTCTTCTTGGGCAAAAAGACTGATGATCTGATGTCATGTCATTCTGTTATGCTAAAGTGTAAAAAATGAAGCCACATTCCCAAACTTCTATGTTCACATGTTGTGTTCAGGTTGTGACCGACAGAATCTGATCAGCAACTGGTGAATACAGGTATCCATTACGTAGTTAACTATCTTACCTGACTGAAAACGTCTTTGATTATCTAAAACCTAGGTATTTTCTGTGGCTTGAAAACAAGAAGGAGTAGCTGCAGAAGTCTTGTGTCCTCAGTCCACTTGAGTGAATGATATGTTGAAATGTAATTATTGAATTTTTTCCCAATGTTGCTTAAAAAAACAATGAAGCACTGCAACTTCAACCAATAAATCTGCAAAAGGCAATACAAATGTATGTACATTTCCATACATTGTACTATCAACTTTGTGGTATAAATCTTTGCTAGTTAAGGTAAATGTAATATTTCATACAATAAAACTGAGTTGGTGATTGAGGAGCTGAAGGATATAAAAGGAATTTTGGCACAGAACCATTGGTCTGAATCATAAAGCCTTTGTCTAACTTTTGTCTCTTTGGTGCTTGTTTCCCATCTGTTATAGCATTTACTGTTTTCTTCATATTAAATCAATTCATTTTGCAGTCTCTTTATTGGTCTACACACTCATTATAATTCAATAAATCTGTTTCCATTGCTCTTAATTGCATTTACCTTTCATCGGTACCCCAAATTTTCCACGTCTTCTAAGTGAAAAATGTCAGGGGTTCATCCTTTTCCCATGCCCTACCCTTCCACCAACAAAAATCAGTTCAGTTGTTTTTGTGTAATCCTGCTGACAGACGGGAGTGATCACATAACCTTGTTGACAGTGAGAACGATTAGGATTGAAATTTATGTGATAGAGCAAATTAACTCATGGTGTTTTAAATACACATTAACAAAACCCTGCTGTATCATATATTTATCATCAATAAGTTTATTAGAATCAAGAGAATACTTGACTAATATGCATCCACTTCATTTGATTGTTTGTTTTTTTTTAATCTTAAATGGAGGGGAATAGATGTTTCATATTAGACCTAACCGTTCCATATCCCATACAGATAATAACACGTCGGTCCTTAAAAATGTCAGAAGTTAAATGTGACACATGAAACTAGAAGCATAAATGTTGAAAAGCTGGTGGAAAAACTCTCTTTTATCAACAAAAGTACATTTTTGTGGAGATAAAAGAGCATCCAATAGGCATTTTTCTGATTACAGTGAGGTCTAACTAATAATTCAGATAAGGATCGAAGCTGAAGGACAATGATGCTGATTTTAACTGAGCAATTCAGCCTAAAATGTTGAATTAACAGTGACTTTTCAGGGTAGTTTTGTTTTATATTAAAGACAGACACTCCAACTTTTCACTGTTTTTTTCCTTCTGCCACAAATTTTGAAGAGTGGTGAAGAAAGAGGGGAATCCATCTTTGGCTACTTTGTCAGTAAATAAAGGAACATGATGAGTGTAAAGTATGCTGAGAGGGGGATTCAGGGTTAAATCAAGAATACAAAAACATCTACCACTACTTGTATTTTCCTAACCTGCGTGGGACCCATCTTTGCTTCTCCCTCTAAAGCTCTTGGTGGAGTTTCATTAAAGTATGCTTTTAAGTTAATGCACAATCTTATCACGCATCTCCACTCAGCTCAGTGCCTCTCTCCGTCCTGAGTTCCTTCTGTCGGCCTCTCTCACTCCACTTGTTATCACTTCTAATCTTCCTCTTCCTTGCACTGTCTCCCAGTGCTTCTCTAGTTTTTTTTCACCCACACCCACAGACACCTTTTCACTCTCCCTCTGTTGTTCTCTGATTTACTCAGCCTGCTTCAAGGCACTCATTATCTACTTGAAGTTATTGAGTGCCTTAGCCTTAAAAGGAAGAAATAGAAGAAGGGGGCGAGGGAAGAGGAGCAATACTTGAGGCCTGAGACACTAAGACCTCCACCATTCTGCCCTTTTCCACTCTGCAATCTCTCCTCCCTCCGTCAATCCATCTTTTGTTTTGCCCTTCACTCCCATCTCTCCATCCCGAGTTAGTGTTACACCAGTAGCCCTGTCTCTTCTTCCCTTTGCCTTGTTCATGTTTTCTTTCCCTGGCTCATCCATCATGTGCTGTCGCCGGCGGTTGCGACACTGTCGTGTAATTATCTCATATTTATGCGAATATGCTTGTCCTATACTAGAGTTGGTTTTATGCACACTCAGGGTTCCTTTGACTTCATGCTCCTGGCTTAAAGAGCCTCATGTCATAATTCAAGCCAGAGGGAGACGTTTGATTGGCCCGCAGGCTCAACGGCACAGCAGGATCCCTTTGATTTTACACTGTTCTCAGTGGTGGCTGTCATTTTCCGACAGCAGGAGTCCCATGGAAAAAAACACACCAATGTGCTAATTACTTTTAGGCACCTACTCGCTTCACAGGATACAAATGCACCATAAGCAATTTGGTGGATACTTTTTATTATTGGTCTTTCAGTGCTGTGCAAACATACAGTTTCAATTTGAGGAGCCACAGTGGGAGTCTAACCCCTAACCACAGCACAGCTGGTGCCATGCCCTGCCCATTGAGCTACAAAGCAGGAGTGTGCACAGAAACAGCATGAAGGGTAATGACTGCCTACACTTCATGCCCTGAAGGTCCAAATGCCCCTCGAAAGCATAACTCAGGCCATGTTTAACCTGAACTCTGCTTTAACATCTTTTTTCACTTATGACCAAAAGTCTTGTTGGTTTGATTAGAATAAATCTGGGTTCATCTTTTTTCTCCGGCATGGCTACCTTCTCCCTCTCAAGATGAACAGAAATTTGGATTTTACTTTTTGCGCAACAAAACTTCAACTCTAGTGCAGCTATGTCAGTTAACATTAAGATAAAACTGTCTTTGTGTTCGTATAGTTTTTTATCAGCATGAAAATCTTCCAACTTGGACGTGTTTCCTGTATTTCACTGACACCTGAAGGACAGTGTTGCCAGCAGACATGTCAGTTTCACAGTCATACTATTGTATAATCATATTGTTGATACAAATGCTGGTTAAACAGTGGTCTATTATTTATCATCTACACGGATATTGCACCAATCAAATTTATAGAATAAGCAAAGTTAATTCACAACCAAATATTCACACCCTTTGTAACAACATGTAGGTGGTGGTCATTAGAAACAAAGTACACAAGTCAAGAAGTGATGTATATATCTGTCGCTGGTGTATATATATACAGGCTGATTTTAAATATTTTAAAGGTTCCTCATGCATGTTTGATTTGCACCTTGGCCGTTTGTATCCCAATACATCACAGTGTCTTTTCAACACATGCCTGAAGTTCTTTTTGGAGAGTCTATCACTCTTAGAGGATTTTCAAAAGAGCCGCGCCCACATAAGAAAGATGTATGAAACTCTGCAGTGACAAAACTGGTGAGATTCTGGGCAGGCAGAGTGTGATGAAGAATAATAGGGAAAAAAAAGCATTCCAAGTTGGCTAAAGTCTAAGGCTGTACGACTGACAAGTTGAGGAAATTTTCCAAGTAAGTGGAGAGAACATGAGGCTGGATCCATGGAGATGTGTCAAAAAGATGTATTCATGCTTTGTTTTACTTTTTGAAGCGAGAACTGGATTACATTAAGGAGAAAGCGCCTGCTCCAAATCTTGCCGGGGGGCTAAAAAAAATCCACTGGAAACTGTTTAGTTTCAGCTCACAGCCCTGTTTCCTAAATGATTGGCCAGTAGTTAAAGAGGTTAAATAGACCTTTCTTGTAAAAAGTAGCACCTTACTGTTTTTATAGGCCTCTGTTGCCCTCCTGTGGCAAGCAACGAACGCTACTATTAGCAGTTCATGACTCCTCAGGAGCTGCGAGCCCTGTTTGACCACCTGCGTGCAGTTTGGAGCTGAGAAGAATGATGTGTTATGGTCCTCTGCTAATGGAATCATGGGATTAGATATGTTTTATGTTTCAGGTACCGTGAGACTCACCCGCTCCCCTGCCAACCCGCCAACCATCCTCACATTAATGAAAATTAAGACCACATTGAGTTTGTGTGTGTATGTGTGTGTGTATGTGTGTGTGTGTGTGTGTGTGTGTGTGTGTATGTGTGTGTGTGTGTGTGTGTGTGTATGTGTTCACTGATTGCTGTCTGGACCTTATTTAAGTAGAAACAGATTGAAGAATGATAATTAGGTCTAATAAGACGGAATTTCCCTAACTATGTCACACAGCAGCCGCATCACAGGGCTGCTTTTAAAGGGGCTTCAGGTCAATTGAAACCACACACAGGAAAACAAAACAATACAAGACCCATGATAACACATTTTACTATATGCATAACAAAAAGGGTTTCAGATTTACACATTCTGTGGTTTTGACATTTTATGCATGTGAAATATTCTCTCCCGCATTGACGCAGATCTTTTTTAAATTGTAAATGTCTTATTCCTCTGCACACACAAATGTCAGCTATCCTGTCTGATTTGGACTATTTCACATCTGACAAACTTTAGCTCTTTTGCCATGAGAGTGAATAGGTTTCAGAGATACTATGTCACATCATGATCAAATGCAATTCCTCAACATCTCCAGAGGGACGATGTTGACGCCTGTCAGTCTGGAAATGCTTCCAAAGCCATTCCAAAAGCTCCAGGGCTCCGCTGTACCCGAGCCAAATACATGCCTTACAAGTAGAGAAAGTCTGGGACAGTAGTGAATCTTCCAAGAAGCGGACGTCCTGCCAAAAAATTTTCTTCAAGAGCAAAGTATAAAAATCATGCAGGAAGTCAAAAAGAAGCCCCCTTACAACATCCAGAAGTCTGCTGGATTCTTTGTCCTTGGCTTTGGTCAGTGTTCATGAGTCCACCATCAAAAAGAAGCTGGAGAAAAACTAGAATCGTGGCAGGGTACCAAGAAAGAAACAAATGAGAAGAAAAATGTATGAATGTCTAAGGGTTGCCAAAAAGCACCGAGACAATCCTTGAGAGCAAAGCCCATTGGCAACACATGTATATGTAAGAGTATAACAAAAACCCTTTTGTAAAAAGACAAATGGTGCATTCATATAAACAGAAAACAAAGTACAAGAGGTATTATTGTTACTGCATCAGTGTGCACCTGGATCTATCCGTTTTGGGCTGTGAACTAAACTGGTTTGGACATGTGATTATGTCAGTGGTTTTCTAGTCTCGTTTATTTAACTTGGGGCTGATTTCATGAAGGTGTTTTGACTATAGTCGATAGCATTTGAACAGTCCCAGTTTTGCTTTTTTTGTTTTGATCTCAGACTAAGAACTCATCAATGGCACCGGCCAACAAAAAAAATGGGAAACACTGGTTATAATAATGGTTTTGTTGTGGTTTAATGATGGTGTTGAGCAAGAAATGAGAAGAGAAAGGGATTTTAAATACCACAATAAGCAGCTAGAAACCTAAAATGATGAAGGGGCTGTCAATTGTTCAGTCTAAGGTAATTATCCTGAGCCTGACTGAAGAATTAGCAGAAGCCTTGCCACATTAAGCCTCATTATTTTTTCCAGAATAGTTTATTTAAACCTCATGTCTGAATTTTCCAAGTAAAATATCTTAAGTGTTGAAATTCTTCCTGACACTAAAAGTTTTCTCCTGACATGAACTAAGCTGAGAGGTTTAAAGTGGTGACACTAAACTCTTTTCATAACAGCTTGGTGGAAATATGCCTCATTTTAAGCTCTTTAACAGTAACAATGTGTGGACAAAGACATTAGAGGAAAAAGAATAAAATGTGCTTTTTCAGAATGGCTTTAGGTCCATAATAGCGCAAAAGTAGAATTATTGTTGCATGATTCTGTGGCAACGGCACCATTTCTTACAAGGATAAGAGTATCTTTTATGGATGGAAAAAAGTCTTTATTTACCCAGAATTCACGGCGTTTAGAAAGTGACAAACTAAACAGATTAGACATTAACATTTGGAGTGATTATTAGTTAGAAATCAGCCTTAATCTTCTGCCCAGGCCCATCTGTTTTTAGTTGCCTCTAAAATTGACTCAAGTTTAAAGATTCTCATTTATTTTCATTTAATTTTGGCTACTTGTCAGAAAATTTAGATTTTTGACTCCCAAAACACACTTAAAAACTGGGGTTGATTGATATAGTGCAGAATCAGAGGAGTATAAAATCCGGAAAATGCCTATTATTTATTTACAAATTCACCAAGTGGAGTTTTTGATGCATCTGCATCATGCATGTACATTTACACTACAAAGCTCATGTTTAAGCTGTCATCAATTAGCAGACACAACACTTTTATCCTGTAGTAAAATTTGTGGTCTATTCATCTTTTTGTGGTGGATTTAGTCGTCAAATTATTGCTCTCAAGGACCTTCTTTGTTGAGCACTTATTCCCACTTAGTTGTCTGAAATATTACTTGGTTCAGTGTCATTCATGAATGTCAGATGTCCTCATTCAACTCGTCACACTTGGGGGTGTTTGTCAAACTTTGCCCGTCGCTCGTGGAGATAAAACGATTTCTTCAGCCTTTCATTCAGACATCTGTGCAGAAGAATTAAAGAGCTTACATCATGTCTGAGCATGCAGGCGTCCAACCACAGACGTAAATTATTGGCTTTGATACATCAGGTGTGCACCGTCAGTGTCAGAGGGTACACGCTTTACAACACTGTGTAATTTAACTGCTGTACATTCTGTAATAACAATGTTAACATCTACAAAAGCTGCAGGCGCTTTATCACTTGGTTTTGCATTTAACCTTTTATAATCCATTAAATGTCTGGGTTATTTTTTAGTCATGGTCATTTTAGTTTAGGCCACATCAAAGCCATATGTTAAACACAAACACTAAAGGACGTTCCCTTTCAATTGGTTGTATTTTTATTTTATTTTATTTTATTTTATTTTATTTTATTTTATTTTATTTTATTTTATTTTATTTTATTTTATTTTTATTTTGTTTTATTTTAGTTTAGTTTATTTTAGTTTAGTTTAGTTTTATTTTACCAACACAGGCAGCAGAAATTATATGTCAGTTACAGTGTTGAACCAAACATACAAAAAAAATAATAATACCAATAAAGTTAAAAATTTACCAAATATACTGACGATACCCAAATATATTGAAATATACAGAGGATACACAAGTAACTTCTATAAAATAACCATGATCAGAACAAGCAAAATATATTTGCAGGAAAATCAAGTCTAAAAAATGTGTTTCAGCTTTTCCACGTCTTCAGTTATAAACCTTAACTGAAGAGAAAAAATACTTCCATAAAAAAGACAGATATTAAAACCTTAACATAACCATTCCCATTTGAAAGAAAGAAAGAAAGAAAGAGAGAGAGAAAGAAAGAAAGAAAGAAAGAAAGAAAGAAAGAAAGAAAGAAAGAAAGAACCCTGACTCATCCAGCAGTTGTGATAAATCTTTGTTCCTCAGATAATTTATAAATTACTTTGAAATCTCTCTAGTTTGTCCTTGTTACTCATTATTTGTAAAAGACACATGTTTATAAAGATCTGTTCTCTAGGTTTTATCTTACATCTGTCTCAACAGATACTAAGGACTAACTACTCAGGTTCCACATCAGTGTTAAGTGACAGAATGTCCTGCGTTTCCTCTTTGTTCTTCTAGATATTCCAGTTCGATCCCTCCTCGTACCCTGTAAGTTTTTAGTTCTAGTGCATTAGTCATGTCTCTATTAGGACACTCCACTTTAACATTAACATTTAAAAAACATATGAAGTGACTTAAAAAGACAGTACATTTTAATGTGCAAAATTTTAAACAAGTCCAACCTTTTTTGACCCTATATGCTGCTAAGAGGTTTTTACACTCTATGATTTTCTCTCACATTGAATACTGTAGAACTTCCAGGTCACTTGCTGCAGGCACAACGCTCAAACCCATAGTATCACTTTTTTAAAAAGCCATAAAACTCTTTGACAAACAAAAAAAAAAATTAGTTTCCACCACTGTATTATTTTAGATAAATATCAATTTCGTAATTTTAATTCATTCATTCATTTTCTGAACCCGCTTTATCCTCACTAGGGTCACAGGGGTCGCTTGGAGCCTATCCCAGCTACATAGGGGCGTAGGCGGGGTACACCCTGGACAAGTCACCAGTTCATCGCAGGGCTGAACATATAGAGACAAACAATCACTCTCACATTCACACCTATGGGCAATTTAAATTAACCAATTAACCTATTAGTGCATGTCTTTGGATGGTGGGAGGAAGCCGGAGTACCCGGAGAGAACCCACGCAGACACGGGGAGAACATCCAAACTCCACACAGAAAGGTCCCACCCCCCATCGACTGGTGTTGGAATCGAACCCAGGACCTTCTTGCTGTGAGGCACGAGTGCTAACCACTGCACCACCGTGTCGCCCGTAATTTTAATCATTTTGTGAAATTCAAAAATGCACGCCTGATATTCAAAGTCTTGCATGGATTTACCCCTCCTCCTTTGACAGATTTGATCAAATCCCAGTCCGTCAGTTGGAGGGGCCACCAGGGCCACAGTTCCAGGAGACTGTGAGGTGCCACGTAGGTGCACTACTGTTGGACAGACTACACTTTCTGTCACTGGGACTGAATATTGGAACAGTTTACCACTCAACAGATGAGACTCACAACCATATGCCTCCTTCAAATCACAACTTAAACATTGGATGAAGGAAAACCAAGCCTGTGACCATCAGTAGACTGTCCTCACTGTGTTGTGTTGTGTGTTTTAATGATGTTTTGTCTTTTGTCTGTTGTCTTTCTTGTCACCTGGCTAGGAACTATGGATGGAAATGAGCACTGTTGCTACAATCTGGCATATTTACAACTGCAATTGTTGTAGATGTCCATTAATACGCACTGTCCCTAATAAATACATACATACATACATACATACATACATACATACATACATACATACATACATACATACATACATACATACTTACATACATACAGTACATACATACATAAAGGCTGACCTGGAAGGACATATTCATTTCTATGCAACTACCCTGTTAGTCAGTGAGTGAGTGAATGTATGGGATTTATTGTTTATTTAAAAATTTTTATTTTTTATTTTTATATCTGGTTTTAAAGCAGCTGGTTTTTTATTTCCTGATGACCCTGAAGAAGTACATAAGTGTCACTCAGGTTTCTTTAAATACCTTCTGGTCTAATTTTTGTGACACTGATCAGTTTAGCAGAGGTTAATAATTAGGGTTTGGATTTTGATTAGAAATAATTAACTCAAAAGGTAAAAAATCACTCCCATGTTGATTTTTATGGTAAGTTTGATGTTCAGTTCCACATGTATTGATTAATTACTTAGTGTTTGATGTTCAGTGATTCATGTTTATTTATGTGTGTATTCACTAATTCTAAATAAGGGAAAAATCCCACTCTATGGATGAAAATATCTAGACACAGACAGGGGACTGAGCTACACAACTGTAACAGAATTGTATGTTATGATGAATATTATTGCAAAAAAGGTTTTTATTTCATCTTTAGGTTTAATGTTGCTTACATTGCCATCAATCTTTATGTAATTTTCCTCAATATAGATTATTTTTCAAATCATTATAATAATTCTAAATGTTCTATCTCTGCATTTTTGTAATATTTGTCACATTCTGACCATAACTAATAATTTCAAGCCATAAATAAACATCTGAATTTCTTCAACTCTCAGTCAGGAAGAGACTTTAAACTTGAAAAGAAAATATTAATTGAAATTTAACATGATAATTATTGACATGAATATGTTCTTCATAATAATATTTCAAATCAATGCGAATGGGAGGTCCTACAGTCTGTAGGTGTGATGTGTCCCAGTATTTTTGTCCATATAGTGTGGTACAATATGGACATCCCTAATTCAACTCAACTCAGTTCAGTTCCATTCAAATCAATTCAATTCAACTTTATTTATAAAGCATATTTCCTGCACAAGGCAGACTCAATTGCTTCCCAACAGGTATATAACATAAAAAAAAAAAAAATTTAAAAATCAGAAAAAAGAGAGTGCAAGTGCAACTAAACAATCATATGTACACACACTTAAACTCACATATGCGCACATACCCACACAACCACACATGCGCACACACAACTCAACAGAACACTGTCAAAAAAGGTATGTTTTTAACCTGTTATTAAAAATGACTACGGTGGCAAGTCTAACCGTATCAGGCAGGGTATTTTTTGTTGTATGTTTTTTTTTATATGTTTAAATTATGTGACTTTTTGTTGGAGGTGTGGAAATGATATCAGCACATTCATTGTCCATCAGTTATGTCTTACTATTATTATAACAGCTTTTAAAAATCCACTGTTGGTGAACTTCTAACTCATAGCACTGACCTCCAGAATACAAGTAGTGAATCTGTACCAAATCTGTGCCTTTAGTAAAGAAAATTGAAGTCAAAAGTGCTTGTATATAGTTTTAAAGATACAGTCTTGGGTCAAAATGTAAAACTCTGTGTATCAATAAGAGGATGGGTTTTATTCAACAGGAAAATTACAAAACTTTTCACATTCCTTCTACTGTAACATTTATATATCTATTTTATAAATATACACAAAACTGTACTAGCACTTTATCCTACATCTGGAGAAGATGAGACAGTACTTCAAAGAACTTCATGTCATTTGTTTTCCATTTAATTTTCTAGAAGTCAGAACATTGTATGTGCAGCCAATCATTTCCAAAAATTGCATCAAGAAGTAAAATTAACTTTGAGCTTAATTACAGCAGTGTTCTTCTTTGTGGATCATATTGAGTCAGTGTTTATGATGGAACCGATGTGTGTGCATGGTTTATTCTGGGGCTCATCCATCCTGTTTCCTCTAAATGACACAAGGAAATGACGTGTTTCTGTTTCAGTAAAAGCTTTTAATTGGCTGAGACTGAATCTACTCTATTTGTCCAGCAGATGGCGCCCTTCACCTGTCAGCATGCTCTGTCAAATACAGCATCTTCCTCTGACATAAGCATGTGTAAAATATCTTTCAATGAACACATGTCAAAATATCACTAAATAATAGAAATGAATTAGTCTAACATTTTATCCAGAGTGTTTCTGTTTAGTACAGTTTAGTAAATAAATTTAAAAAAATAAATAATAACACTAATAATAATAAAAATTTAAAAAAAATACTACTACTACTACTACTACTACTACTACTACTACTACTACTACTAATAATAATAATAATAATAATAATAATAATAATAATAATAATAACTGATGTAACCACTTCTGACGACATAACAAAAATGACTCAAGACATACTTTATGGCCTGTATTTCAAATAATAACTCAGTATAAAAATAGAAGAAACATTAAATAAATAAATCTTTGAAATGAGTGTTAGTCACAACAAGTCTCACTACATCATGATTTATAAATGATCTGTATTGGAACACAGCGTAGGTGCTTCTGTTCTTGTGCGCTGCATCCATCACCCACAATCAGCTAAATAATTTATAAGACTTCCCCTACTGTGAAGTGTTAAATTATCAGCCTGTACATAAATGAGCCTGACTTTCAGTTGACAGGTGGGGTTAAAGGTGACATTTCCAGGTGTCCACAGTTGGAGAGGACTCACAAAAATTCCAACAGGATTATTTTATTAAAAAAATGGGGGCCTTGAGTACTTAGCTTTGCCCCCACAGCTGGAGCAAATGTTTTATGACCAGCTATAATGCTTTTACTGTCAAGAATTAAATCTGGCAAATTACTATATAGGTTAGAAATGGAAAACTGGACTCTTCCCTATAGAGCTCAGTGGGGTGTGGATTTTGTTCTGTGGTGCAAACACAGTTGGAGCTATGAATAAGCAGGATTAATACTTCTGTATGGAAACCAGATTTATAAGAGATTTATTCAAGCTTGGTTGTCAATCCATGAAAGTAATAAAAGATGGAAATTGAATGTTCTCTGCCTGTAGGAAACATAAGGTGACAAGAGTGGACAGTCTATTCCCTACGCTCTCCTTTGCAAAAATGTCATTTTTATTGTCAGATATACTGCCAATAGCCTGAATCATCTGTTTCTTTAATTAGCTGGACCTGTGTTTGAAGACAGAAATGGGTGTCGAGGGTCTCGACCTTCTGAAGGCCACAGACCCTTTTTAACTCTTTTCAGACTGCCATTATAACAGGCTGCCTAGGTGTCTTCATGTTTTCTGTGCAATAAAAATGTCAGAAAATGTCTTTTTTGCCCATTATTTTGCACCTTTGTTTTCAGGAAGAACTTAACTTTCAGTATTTGGCCATTAATTATCATTATTATAAATAACAAATGCTTAAAATAGTGTGTTTTAGTAAAAATCTGAAACAACTGTAAATGTCCATGACAAAGCTTTTTGAGATTGCAAAAATAAACTTTCAACTACAGTCGCAGAAAAAATTAGTAGACCATTAAAAGTCATCAAAAACAAAGGTTATGCAGTCAAGTACTAACTTCTGTGTGCATCATGTGACTAAAACAGACAGAAAAGAAAACATGGAATGCCTAAAAGCACTGTTTTTGGCAGTGCAATGCCATAGATATTGATGTAAGAACTGAAGTGATTTAGTTATTATCAAGAAAACATGGAAAATGGCTCAATATCAGCTCTGAAATTGAACTCTTATGAGCTGTTTTTGTTATCATTATATTTGTCCAAACAAATGTACCTTTAGTTGTGCCAGGCACTAAAATGAACAAGAAATTTAAGAAAATAAGGGTAGTCTAATATTTTTTTCCGAGATTGTATTTTGTATCTGCTCAAACATGCTTTTTGGTCTTGAACGTTCAGTATCCATATTATGGCCTCATATGTTTTGTTATTTCCAGGCATTTTTAGCCTGTGTGGAAGTCTCTGAAACAGTTCCTTTCTACTTGTAATAGAGTCTCACACTGCTGCCATAAAGTGTTATATCGTGTCAGAAAGCTCAGGATCTCAGCTTTGCTGTTTGAATTTTGTGGATAGTATAAACAGTTCAGGAGTTACAGTAATTTGAATGCTGTTAAGCACAAAATGCAGCGCTGGAGAGACTGCAGTTGTTAAAGGGTTAATACAATAAATCTGATATGTAAAGACTTTCTGTAAAAAGATGCATCTTAAATCTTAGTTTTGATATTTGAACACTTCAGGATTTATGTGTTAAAACCAAAATAATAAAGATCCTTTTAAGTTATATGATGTGACATTTGCTTTTTGTTTTGGAACATTATTATCATTATTATCACATCATCAGGTTGTCTTCAAGTGTCAGCAACAAGTTTACGTTTTGTAATTGTGGAACTCAATGTCTATTTCTCTTTGTTTTAAATTTACATTTTAACTGATAAATTAATGAATAACCACAACTGAAAACAAAGACAGATATAGAGCAGTACACTGACTGTTGAACACCAGATAACACAGGACGGAGACAGTACAATATAGATTATTCATTTCATGGTAACAGTGTGTGCTTGATCTCTTTAAAAGGAAGTTTCATATTAATCCCACATGCAGCTGCCCAGTACATATCTAAATTCACTGCAAATATGCAATGGAGCCACACCTGTCCAAACTTGATCCTCGTTCATGCCAGACTTGTATTTGATATCACTGATCATAACAGCTGCTTGTTCCTCAGCAAGAAAAATGCAACCAACCATGTTTCTAAATCCTACAGTATATAGATTTACAGATATAGATATCTCATTTTAACAAAAATCAGAACATGTATCTGAAGCCTTGCAGACAGTATTAAGTTCAACTATTACCAGGTTTATATTTTAACCCATAAAGACCCAAACAACCACTGGCAACCAACAGCATCTACGGACATAAAATAATTAACAATCCTATCAATCCATGTAAATAATTGATGTAAAATACAATTATTCATCTTTTCATGGTCATCAGATATGACCCAGTTGGACTTTCAGAAGCTCCATAGTTACCATGGAAACACTGTCATCTTCTACAACTTTGATTCACCAGTAAAACCCATGGAGTTGGATCAATGACAGAGGATGGACACACTTGTTTTTGTACTCAGTAATTGATATCTTTGATGAGAAACTCACTTTTTCTTCCGTTTTCTCTGTTTTGATATAATAACATTGAATTTACTCTGAGTGTTCATGAACACCTGAACAAAACATAGGAAATTAAGTATTAGAAAATATATGATTTCCATTGAAAAATGCAAAATACAGAGGATTATATTGCAATAAATGGTGATAAATCACTTAAGAAAGGTTAAATAGATAGAAAAATTCATTTGGGAACTGATGTAAAAGTAGCACTGGGTCTTTACAGGTTAATGCCTTTTATCTTGTTTGTCACCTCTGAAGATTTTACATTATTTCTATCATTCAAAAAACAGCTATAAATAATAGTATATTCAATACAAACCGTATAAAGAAACATTTGCGTAATTGTTGACTAGTCTTCATGTGCAGCAGTAAAGTAACATCATGTATTTTCCATCTTCATGAAGCTGTAAAAACACTGACTGGAATGAATTAACACTTAAAACATAAATACAGGCAACACTGACTTCCTACTATATAGGTTTAAATATAGTTTAAAAGAATACTGAGCTGAATTAAACATCATTGATGATTAAACTAGATATAAATAGGAAAAAATCCAATCATATAATTTTGAGTATTTAAAAGTTTTGGTTCGCAATTTTCACCTAATTTTGCATTTTTTATCAATTTTTTTCAGAGCATTACTCTTGACTGTCTTAGTTGTGTAACAGTTTGAGTTGAAGACTTATTTTAAGTTTGTTTTTTTTTTGTTTTTTTAAATTTGAATTTTGAAAATGAATGAAATGCGCTACAGGATTTAAGTGACTTTGACTCACCTGAAGGATTCCTAAATGCATAAATATTCAGTAAATCTGACTAAATTTGACATATTTTGGAGTACATTTGACTAATTTTAAGTATATTTGATAATATCAGAGGTCACTTTGTGGTCAATGATCACATTTTCTGCAATGATAATGTTATTTATTCATCAGCATGAAAAGAAGTGATAGGAAAATAAAAAGTCATGATGATGTGATAGGCTTAAATGTATTTTTTTATATTCATTTGATAATTTCCTTTTAATCAATTTACATAGATTGAGTAGATTTTAATACAGATCATTTGTATTTTGTGTAACTTGGTTCTGAACTTTCACCTAATTTTGCATTTTTATCTAATATTTTCATAGCTTTACAATTGATTGTCTACATAAAAAACTGCTTACAATGGAATGATTTTTTTTCTTTTTTAGAATTTATTATTAAAAATTAATTAAATGAGCAAGTGAATTTAAGTGAATTAAAACAGTTTTACCTGGAGATCGGTTAAATGCAGGTATATCCAAAGACTTGCTAAATTTAACCCTTTCATGCATAGTGGTCAGTACAGTGGACAGCTATTCTACACCTGTTCTCTTGTATATTCATGAATTTTGTTGTTTTAGTTCCATATCAGCCAAAACAGAGGACACTTAAGTATCATCCCAAACACTGCAATTCATACCATTACTGTAATTTTGCAGTTCTTGATAAACCTGATCTGCACTAACATGTTTGAGAGTAAAGTGATTGTTAATTGTTATTAGACTGTAATTAATAGTTTTCTTGAACAAAAAGTTGGATTTTTTTTTGTATATTATCTCCATGAAATGAGTAACAACTACTTTTAGAGTATGTTAAAATGCGAGATAAAGGCATTAGCGGCATTAAAAATGTTTTTATTTCATATTTTTCACACAGTATACCATTTTCTGATGATGGGTTTTAACCCTTTCATGCACGAATTATGACAACCATAGTCAAGATTTTTTTCTTTCTTCTTGTTTTTATCCCCCCTTAGGCATGAAAAAAAAAGCAACTGAGTTTTTTTTAATGAAGTTACAAAAATGTTCATGTGTTTAATTTTTGAAGTAAAGAAACATGTTTAAAACCCAATATCAGAAAGTGAGATAAAAACAAATGAAAAGATTTTAGTCCTACTAATCTGATGTTTTTTCACATCTTAACATATTCTACTGCTAGTTAATACTCACTTCATGGAGGTAATATGCAAATAAATAAATAAATAAATAAAACTTTTTGTCTAACAAATAACAATTGATTTACACTAAAACATGTTAGTGCAGATCAGGTTTATCAAGAACAGCAAAGTTACAGTAATGGGATGAATTGCAGTTTATGGGACGACGTATAAGTGTCCACTGTGTTGGCTGATATGAACCAAAACAACAAAACCCATGAATATACAAGAGAACAGCTGTAGAATAGCTGTCCATTGTAGTGACCACTATGCATGAAAGGGTTAAATACATGTTTCTTTGCTTCAAAAATTAAATGCATGGTGTCCAACTGAGTGGACATTTTTGTAACTTTGTGAAAAAAAATTCAATTGCATAGTTTTTTTTCATGCCTGAAAGAGGAAACAAAAAAAATCACTCAAGAAAAAATATTAACTTAAGTTCTCATAATTCATGCATGAAAGGGTTAAATACTTTTTTGTGAAATATTTAGTAACTCTGACTAAATTTAATCATTTTTGAGAGCACATTTGACCATCTTTAACTGCTTTAGTGCTTTAAACCTACTTGATAACATCAGAGGTCACTTTGTGCTCTCTGATGACATTTTCTACAGTGATGATGATATTTGTTTTGCCACATCTTCACATCAGCATGGAGAGAAGTGGCTGAAAATAAAACTTGTTGATGAAGTGATGTTTTGATTAATGGCTCATTCAATCATTGTATTGTGTGTGTGTGAAGGGGGGTCTGTGCTCTTCTGCTGTGTCTGCGTGAAAACCCTGTCATTTGCATTGAAGTGAATAGAGCACACATGTGGCTTATGGAGCTGTGAACGACAGGCAGCAGTAGTGACTTTCCTCCACCCCTTCGACCACAGAGGGAGGGAATTAGAAGTCAAATTAGGAGAAGAGGGGCGGTTAGTGAAGAAAGCAGACAGAGAAAAAGAACCGTGAGTCACCGAAGAATCAGGCCTGGACGAAACCTCCAAAAGGAAGCAGAGGAAGGAGAGGGTTTTTTCCTCTTTTATTTATTTATAGACTGTGTTTACTCCCAAAGGAGGCGCACATCCAGCTGTGAGAAGTTGAATGTTTTACACCTCATAGTCCGCCAGAAGAAACATCTCCACCGTTCTTTTCTTTCTCTGAGAAGACACACAACTAAAGTAAGTGAATATACTTTTCTGTATATATTCCATGATGTCACTGCCGTTTGTTGTTACGCGTAATTTTACCTGGAAACGCGTGCGTAAAAGCTGCGGCGCGACGCGCATCAGGGCGAACCGGCTCCAGATAGTACCTCACACGTGGCACGGGATGAAGACAATGTCAACTTTTACCCTAAACACTAAAAAAAATCATCATACTCTGGCAAGTTTTGTTTTCAGATTAGTGTGAGAAAACACCGTGCGTAATGGGCGTTTGATGCGGGTGAAAGTGTGAGTAGAAACCACAAAATAAAAGTTAAGGTCTGACCTCAAATGAGCGGGCTGTTTAGGAAGTCACTCACTGACAGCCATGAGTTGACTCTAGTTTATTTGTTAATCACTTCCTTCCTGTAAATGGTAAACTTCTGCTTTGGTGAATCCTAGAACACCGCACGTTTAAGGCCAGCAAACACAAATATTGGTGATGTTTGGATGTGAAAACTCTCCCCCCCCTCATTGTTTTACTCACAAGTGGTGGTTGCAGGCATGTTTGGGTACAAACAAGTGGTGCCTTCAGTGACTCCCTAGAAAGTGAGACTATAAAGTTTTTATCGCCAGTTAGAACTCGAGGAACCTAACTGCTGTTTGCGTTGAAAAGTACTTTTTGTTTTAAATGTATTATTCAAAAATTAACAAAATGAGCTAAAGGATTTAAGTGACTCCTGAATGCTGCACTAGGGAGTTGGTAAGTAAAGTATTGAGTAAACCTGACTAAATTTGACATTTTTGGAGCACATTTGGCTATCTTTAATTCTTTTCAATGCTTTAAACCTACTTAATGAGATCACAGATGCTATTTTCTACAGTAATTATGTTGTTTTTTTGTTTTTTGCCACAACCACTGAAGAGAAGTGCCTAAAATGCAACTCAGTAGTTTTTTTTTCTTCCAACTTTATTGAAAACATTTGGGTATACAGTACAAAAATTTGAACAAACAGCAAGATGTCAAAAAGGGAAAAAAGCATTTGAACATATAGGTTTAAGAAAATAATGTATAGATTTAAACATACAGAGCATAATATACAAATAATAGTATAAAAAAGTAAATAAAAAAAAATAAAAATAACAAATCTAATAAATAAATGCAACAGAGAGTTCAGTCAATATTAAAAAAAAAATATTTATAAATAGCCAGGTTGTTAGAGCTTTTTTTTTTTTTATTATAAATAAATTCTGAAGATTTAATATAATTTTCAAATTCCAATAGGAAGATTTTAAAATTTGGGTGTGTTTTAGTATATTTGTTTTTATGTATATGAAATTTTCCAAATAAGATGAACAAATTTACAACAAATTCTAAATTGTGAATATCATGTTTAAAATACTATAATAATTACATTTTGGGATGTTGCAACTTAGTAGTGATGTGAGGAACGTAATTGCTGTTTAACATGAAATTCGAACATTTTGCAAAAGAAACTTCAAATGAATGATGCGTTATTTTAAGTGAAATATCTAGAAACTGGAAATGAAAATGAAGCACCCATCTGAAGTCAGAACAAATAAAACGACTTTAAATTGGATGATATAAAGTGTGAAAAGCTAAATTACAAATACTATAGATACACTTTATCCATTCTCATTTATCCAATACGTCTTATTTATTTTGTATGGACAGGTGTGGTATCATGTTAACTTGGCGCACAGGTCCCTCATGTGAGATGATGTTAGAGTTGTGATATTTCGTACAGCCCTTGAATGCGGCATCGGACTGGCCCGTTCAGCGGCCGCCCCTCGGTGCCGGTAACTGGACCCCGGGCTGAGGTCATGCCCGGGGAGAGACAGCTGCTATCCGGCCAGGCAGCATCAGGGGTTGCGTTTTTGGACTACTCGGGGAACAGAGACTCCTAGGGTGTGTGGTTTATTTTCTTGGAAACTTGTGAGGATAAAGAGTTTGCCCTGCGGTCCTTTATGTCCTGCAGAGTTTGTTAAACACGCCTGGTCGAGGTCAGAAACATCCCCACGGGGAAAAAAGAGCAAAGACTTGATGGGAGCAGAGACAGAAAGACTTGAAAGGAAGCAGGACACGTGATGAAATGTGGTCAACCTGACTTTGGAGATAAAAACATAATGACCTTAAATAATCCAAAGTGTGTCCCCTGCTCCCCTTCCTGTGCATGACCATTAACAGAACATTCAGTCATGGCAACACTGAATCATTCAGCTGCACCACAGCTCAGGTATTTCAGGAAGCACCTTCCTTTTATGGCATTACAGTACACTCTCAAAAATAGAGGTACCAGATCAGAACATTTATGTACCTATAAGTACATTTTTTTCAGAATGTTCTCTCAAAAGTACAATATTGGTCTTTAGGAGGCCAGAATTGCACCTTTAGACTATGAAAAAGGGTCCAAAATTATAATAATGGATTAGATTTACAGGGTGTCCCATAAGTCTCCATACATAGGAAAAATAAACGTTTCTTGACATAAACCATTTTTATTTATATAATATGGTCTATATGACTGCCATTTTGTCGGGAACACATTTCAATGCGTGTCCTCCACTGCTGAAGAACTATAAAGAAGAAATATAAAGAAATACATGTTAGAACCATATGTATTATGTCTCCTATGTATGGAGACTTATGGGACACCCTGTATATAGCGCTTTTCTATGAACGCGTACTCAAAGCACACACAGTGGATCCATTATTCATTCGCTCTCACATCCTCCCTCTGGTGGTGGTAAACTACATCTGTAGCCACAGCTGCCCCTCCGACCACCACCGAACATTCACACACATTCATACACCAGTGTGAGTAGCAGCACTGGAGGCAAGGGGGGTGAAGTGTCTTGCCCAAGAACACAACAGCACATGGACAGAGCGGAATTTGAACCGCCAACCCTTCGGTTATTGGACGACCTGCTCTACCAACTGAGCCATGGCTGCCCCAAAAAACGGCAGCGTATAAGGTACCCTGCAGCATTAAAAAATGTGTGTAGACCATGAGAATAGGCTATAGGCCAGGAGAACTGAACAGTAGGCCTAATTATAGTTCAAACATTAGGCTTAGCACATTATTTATTATATATCATACTGTAATTACTCTATATTATATTTAATAATAATAATTTGTGTTTTAATTTAATAGCCCAATTAGCTCAATGATACTAGCCTAATAATTTATTTAGCTTATTAGAACCTCTGATTATTGCCATAATCTCTGTTTTATCAAGTTTTCATTCACACCTCCATGTCTTGATGTCGTAGCTTGCCTATGCCATTTTTTTTTCTCAATTAGGCCACCGGTTCAAACTTTAAACATCATGGCATTATCAACTATACGAGAGTTTTCTTTCTATGTAAAGTACTTAAGGTACAAAAATGGATCATTTCAAGAGGGTACAGAAGCTGGTACCTCTATTTTTGAGAGTGTAGGAGTGTCAAAGTTATGGTCCATGAGCCAAAACCAGTCCGCCAAAGGGTCCAATCCAGCCCCTAGGATGAAATTATGAAATACAAAAATTACACTGAAGATATTCACAATAAAGAGTGTCGAAACATTTTAGTTCAGGGGCCACGAACAGCAAAATTTGATCAGAAGTGGGTCAGACCAGTAAAATACTATACCTATGAATGATGATGACTCCAATTTTTTCTTTGTTTTAGTGTAAAATTACATGAAAATGGTTACATTTACAAATTATCCTCTCACAAAAATTGTGAATAACCTGAACAACAATGATCAATATGGAATGTCATATGAAAAGTAAGTGCAATTTTAACAATGCAACACCTATATTGCTAAATGTTTTATGCCTTTGTGATTTGTAAGTTGTAATGCACATGTGGAAATGATAAACAGAGGTGCAATATTGTTAAAATTGCACTTGCATTTCTTAAACAATTTCAGGTCTATGTTATTCACATTTTTTAAAAAAAAAAGATAATTTGTAAATGTAAATATTTTCGTAATGTAATTTTACATTTCTCTCTAAAACACGGACAAAAGTTTGGAGTTGTTATTATGTTTATTATTTTACTGGTCTGGTCCACTTCAGATCATATTGTGCTGACTCCTGAACTAAAATGAGTTGACCACCCGTGCGCTACAGCTTTCACCTGCTCTCCCTCCACACACTTAACAGCTTTATGATGGGGGATCGCAAGTGTCTGCCAACCTTTTAAAGCCCCGCCTCTTCATGTTTTAACTTGTTTCCACATCTTTGTTGTATGTGTTGACCTTCCCACGTCTCCACAGCATGACTGTCGACCTGTTCTACGAGTTGACACCTTCTTGTAACAGCGTCTGTGGTAACTATAAGCGTTAAAGTGGCGGGAAAATGGAGAGGAAGAATGTGTGAGGAAGCTGAAGTAAAGGTGAGGCAGAGGCAGAGCTTTGTCTTGAACTTGTGCAACTGCACGTGGTTGTAAAACCTGAGCCCCAACAGAAACGGACACCAACGTTTTTTTTTACGTAAACACACGCCGTTTTCATGACAGTGTAGCTATGACTCCCTCACTTTAACAACAAATCCTCTGATGAACTGTGTTCGGTATTGTTTACCCGTATGCTGCCTGTCTGTGTATGGGAAGTGTATTTATTGTGTGTTGATGGGCGGTCACAGCACACTAAATCCAGTCCATGTGACAGTAGCCTCTAAACTTAGGCCTTTAATGGTCTGTGTTCTTCAAAGACTGTTCTGTCCATCTGTTCTACTTTTTATGAACAGTGTGTTTGTTAGAGCTGCAACAACTGGTCATTAAAAGACTATTAAACTAATTACCAACTGTGGTTAGCAGGTAGTTTTCTCCAGATTCTTTTGGTTTCTTCACTTCTCTGTAACTGTAAACTAAGCACAGTGTCTTTAGTTTCTGGACAAAACCAGACCAATGTCACTCAAACTTCTTAATCTCAACACCCAAAAGGACCCAAACAAACAAAATGACAGAATTAATTTTTGCTGCCTCTTCTGCTGTTAAAACTCTTGTTCCATAAAGTCCCTTTTAATGTAATTTTTTTGGGTGTTTTTGTACTTTTTTCATTATTTTTGTGTCTTTTACACAGTTCTTGTCTTGTTGCATCTTCTTCCATCTTGTTGTGTAATTTTCACACTTCATTTTTCTTCAAATATTATTGTCTATTATATCATACTACTACATATTGTATTGTCTTCTGCCAATGTATGATGTAATAACATCTCTAGACTTGGTAAGCTAATTGCTGCACACCATTGATATTTGTATCTAAAGTTGTGGGTGACACAGTGGTGCAGTGGATAGCACTCATGCCTCACAGCAAGAAGGTCCTGGGTTCAATTCCAACACCAGTCGATGGGGATGGGACCTTTCTGTGTGGAGTTTGCATGTTCTCCCTGTGTCTGCTTGGGTTCTCTCCGGGTTTCCTCCTACCATTCTAAAACATGCACTGATAGGTGAATTGGTTAAGCTAAATTGCCCATAGGTGTTAATATAAGATTGATTGTTTGTCTCTATATGTTCAGCGCTGTGATGAACTGGCAACTTGTCCAGGGTGAACCCCGCCTTCGCCCCTATGTAGCTGGGATAGGCTCTAGCGACCCCCGTGACCCTAGTGAGGATAAAGCGGGTTCAGATAATGAATGAAGTTGTGAAATCGTAAACAAAGGCAACAGACACACTTTAATAACCGCTCAGACAAAACATACACTACACTCATTGAGTGGACTTTTTTCATTTTTTTTTGTGGATGTGGTAACGGGGATTTCTGAAGATTACCGGTGCTTAATAGCCCTGAGAGTTGGCACAGTTTGTTTCAAACACAGTAACGGACCCACTAATCAAACTATTTCTCCGGTATTACACTGTTTTATTGGCAACAGTTTACAGTATTAGACAACCATCTATGATCAGCCACAAGAACCACATGGACTGATAGATAGATAGATAGATAGATAGATAGATAGATAGATAGATAGATAGATAGATAGATAGATAGATAGATAGATAGATAGATAGATAGATAGATAGATACATACATACATACATACATACATACATACATACATACATACATACATACATACTTTATTAATCCCAAGGGACATTCAAGTATTCAGCAGTTTTGCATACAGCACAAGAAGACAAAACAAAACGGGCAGGTTAGTATATACTCTAAAAAAACTTGCTAAAAGACTTGCTCTAAAAAACTTCCTGTACAATACAGTGATCTAAAGTGATTTGACAGGTAGGTGTAGTCAAACTACATAAGGGGCATAGATATTCTACAGTCACGTTGGATGCATCCATTGCAAGCAGAGATACATCATGTTCAACCCTTAGGTTTCAATGAAGCTTCACAGGATTTAATACAAGTGTCTAATGTATGCAGATGCTATTGAATATCAAGGAGCTAGAAACCTGGAAAAGACTGAACAGTCAGAGTTATATGGATGCTGAGATGCATCATCTAAGAGCCCATGGTTGGACAAACTATTTTTCTTGATTAATCAAGTAGTTCCTCTATAAAGTGTCAGAAAACGTGTCTCCCAGCACCAAAAATTAGGCCCGCAATTGTCTTAATAGGTCAATAAACCAAAGACATGAGGTTTACAATCATAGAGGAGGGAAAAACTCATAACATATTCATGTTTAAGAAGCTTCAATCACAGGATTTCCACTAGGATTGACTGTCTTTAATAAAAAAAATAGTTGATTAATTTACCAGCTGACAACATAATCCAGTGATTGTCACAGCTCTAGTCTAGACGATGTATTTTGTGAGGGAATTAACAAGTTATTTCAGGTATTGTACATTTCCAGTGCCGCATCAGTGAGTGTCGTCTCGGTCCGTTGCCTCGTCTTTGAGAGTCGGGTCGGGCCTTTCGGCACGGGGTGTCAGTTACAGAGAAATCCCCCTTTTCAGACTCTCTTTTCAGCACAAAGGCGGTTCAGTGGGCTATGGATAATTGCATTAGACACACGCCTCCAGAGCCCACAGGCACACGCAGAGACAAATCAGTCCCATTAGATCGTCCCTGCTTCTCCAACACATGCTCAAATGGAGACCCTCATTAAGAACTACTAAAAGTGCTTCCTGTTTGGCCCCATGACTTCAACCCTCCCATAAATTCTCTGAGACTTTGATCCCTCTCATCCCATCAACTTCTTTTAAGTTCAACGCCAAATAAGAGCTGGTTTTACATTGATCTATAGTCTTTTAATTCCATTTTCTTCTGTTTCTAGTGTGTTCAGTCTGTTCTGGGTCACCATGACTGGACTGGATAAAAGTTGTAAAACCCGGACCTTTGTGTGTTTGCTTTCCAGGTGGTCATGACCAACCAGATTATATTTGCTCAGTTGCGTCATTGTTTTTGTTGCTTTTGTGTGTTGTTATTTACACAAAACTTGCATCACCACTCATTCTGATCCCTGTGAGATAAAAACCTAAAACTACACTGCAGCTACAGCCAGTGAAGAGATTATCATTTCCTGATATATCTTTAAGCTTGTTTTCAGAGGGAAATGTAGCCGTTTTAAGAAGTGACCCTTATTTCCACAACAAAAAGAGGCAGGTTAAGCTCGGCATTGTTTCACTTGGGAAAATCAGGAGTGAAATAGTTTATGTGTTGACAGTACCGTTGGTGGGTTGTTAAAGACAATGCAGCACTAGGTGTTAAAGTACTCCGCGAGGATTTACAAAACAATGAGTGGTCACACACACAGTCATTAAGGAAATGAGGAGAAAAATGTACTATCTCAGGAGACAGGAGGTCTCCAATCATGAACACAATGAAATATCACAGCTAGGAAGCAATTCGAAGATGGAAGAGTGGAAGAGCTGATGTTTGAGAGAAATACTGACATGATCTACAAGAAAAGCCAGGAGCGTCTCTTTAGTCTTAGAAAGTCTAGGTTGATTTAACCCCGATGGCCATGTTTTATTGTTCTTTTATCAAGTCTGCAATTACTTTTCCTTTATTAGTTGGTTCCAATCACTTATGGTAAAGCAGGAAAACCTACTCAATAAGGTGGTTCATGTTTGCACTAAAATAACTGGCACTGCTCAAAAAACACTACAGGACCTTTACAACAAACAGTTACATAAGAAAGCAGAGTCCATCTTGCTAGATTGCTCTCATCCTCTTCATCAACAGTTTCAGTTTCTTCAATCTGGTTCACTTCTTAGACTTCCACTTGCTAAAACTAACAGATACAAACATTCCTTTGTACCTTCAGCTATTGCCCTATACTAAACTCCAGGAGAAAAATGTAGTCTATCTGTAGTGTTGTTTTTAACCCCCTTTTTTATTGGTTTGAAATCCTGTGCTTTTACAGTCGCAGAAAAAATTGGTAGACCAACTGGTGTTTTCTTCAATTTCTTGTTCGTTTTAATGCCTGGTACAACTAAAGGTACATTTGTTTGGACAAATATAATGATAACAACAAAAATAGCTCATAACAGTTTAATTTCAGAGCTGATATCTAGACATTTTCCATGGTTTTCTTGACAATAACCAAAATCCCTTCAGTTCTTACATCCATATCTATGGCATTGTACTGCCAAAAACAGTGCTTTTAGGCATTCCATGCTTTCTTTTCTGTCTGTTTTAGTCTCATGATACACACAGGAGTTAGTACTTGATTGCACCACCATTGTTTTAGATGGTCTAATAATTTTTTCTGCGACTGTACATTTATACTTTTTATCTATATTTTTACCCTTACTGATTTGAGTATATTTATTTTATTATGTATTCATGTATTTGATAGATTGATGTGTATTTGTGTGTTGCTCCGACTGTTGCACAACAATTGTCCCATTGGGGACAAATAAAGTGATTGATTGATTGATTGATTGATTGATTGAAGAAAGGGGAAAAAAGTCTGACTAAATAACAGCATATAAATATAGAACGATATAAGATTTTTTTTTATAATTAAACTGTTATTTTGATATATAGGCAAAAATCAACTCCATCTGACTGTACGTGTTTAGGTTTTTAGTTCTTGGTCAGGTTCCTACTTTATATAAAAACATTATATATGGTTTAATTGGTCATAATAATTGTGAAGTGTTAATCATTTTACGAAGAGGTAATGCAATCCAACTTTCTTTATAAAGCACATCTAAAAACAATAGATTTGGCAAAAGTGCTGTACAAACACCAAGCAACCGTAAAAGCAATAAAACACAAAAATACATTCAAATATTAAATGTATTAAAAGAATAAAGACATAATACAGAGAAAAATGACACATGACAAGGCCAAAAAAACGAAGTATTTTTAAATATTGAAATTTAAGTGTTAGGATAAGTTGATATTTCTCTAACCAGAGGTTTAGCAGCCAAAGATCAAATTATTAAAAAATCAGAAAACCTAAGCAAGATATTTCTGTACTGCAAATTTGTTTACCCCTAATGATTGTCATTGATACTCATTGCTTTTTGATGCTTGTTACCATCCAACCTCCTTCTGTCATACTAATATTTTTTGTCTTTCTCCAACTCTCCCAGAGCAGCGATGATGCCCTCTCTCCTCCAGGCCTACAGAAGGCGCTGGTGGATGGCGGTGACGGCGGTACTAGAGAACCTGCTGTGTTCGGCTGTACTCCTGGGCTGGGGATCCCTACTGATCATGCTCAAAAGAGAAGGTTTCTACTCACACCTGTGCTCAGGTAAATTAAATGCTTACATCAGTAACTGGCAGTCTTTTTCTTACCATACGTAACAAGTGGTGCCAGGCGCAACAAACCCTACCCCTCGCATGTATTGTTGCTTACTTTGACATCGAATCAGCGGATGTTGTCATATCTACGCTTGTGGTGATGTCAGCATATCAACTGCCTCTATATATGTGCGAAGTTTGAGGTAAATTAAAACTTAATCGATGTTTTTAAAGACATTTGTAATTTCGGTCATTATAAGTAAATGGGAGAGAAAAAAAAAGATTAAAAATATTTAAACTTTGACATACTTTTCCCAAAATGTAATCAGATCTATTCTGGGTCACTGCCAATCTATAAACCGAATTTGGTATGAATTCAACCAATTGTTTTGCTGCTACAGACATTTGAAATTTTGCCCATTTTAAGTAAATAGGGGGAAAAAAAGATTTTAAAAATTCATAAAAAATTTGAACTTTGACCTACTGTTCCCAAATTGTAATGAGATCTATTCTTGGTCACTGGCAATCTATAAACCCAATTTGGTATGAATTCAACCAACAGTTTTGCTGGGTATGTATTTGCTGATTTGTGATTTCACGGCACTTTCATCCCTCTCATGTCCTCTGTGCTTGTTCCTGCAGTAAACGACTCTGTGGTCGTGACTTTGGGGAACTCCACCAGTGGAGATGTGGAGGAGTGGCTCAGCTGTGTGGACCAGGAGGAGATGCTGAATCTGGGCTTCACGATCGGCTCCTTCTTGCTCAGTGCCACCACTCTGCCTCTTGGTATCCTGATGGATAAGTTTGGGCCTCGACCCATTCGCCTCATGGGCAGGTAATGGATCAAACCTCAGACTGGTAATGAACGACTGTCTGTGGGATTCATGGCATGTGAATATGTATATGTGTTAACGTGTTGGGTTTTCCTTATTTATTTTGAGCAAATACCAGCTATTTCTCAGAGTCACATGGAGACTGAATGTCAGAAATGTGTCGCATATCTGCAAATGATAGTGAGACTGACAGTAAAAAAACCACACAAACCAGTATCCCTTACTACTGAGGTTATAGTAACCAGCACTGTCAGTTGACATTCCATCAGTGGGAGGAGTAAAGATTGGCTTTTGTGTTTTCCCTCTGACTCAATGACTGTAGGCGTGGTACTAGTGTGTGTAGTATTAAAAAAAGTTGTTAAATTCTTCTCAGGGTGTGAAAGTATGCCAACACAACTGTATTCTACTTTCTCCACGTGCTAATGAACTCAGTTAATCAAATCTTACTACTGCACAGGATTGCTTTATGGTCTTATTATTTATTTAAGCAGCTGGGAAAGTCAGTCAGTATTACGGCTGATAAAAAGTGTCGATTGACAAGGTGATGACAGCTGTAAACTGTAAAACTTTGCATTTAGATCTGCTGCTCTTCTCTTATTGAACATTTTCATGACACTGTTACTCACATGTTGTCAAAGGTAGATGTTTGTTCAGGGGCTGTGAGTCACTATGGGTTATCTTCTGATGTTCCTGACTTCAGCCCCAGGGAGTTTCTGTCTTGATTCCTCGTTAATGCAAATTCAATCTGTTTTTTGTTACAGCTCATGTTTTGGCTTGTCCTGTGCTATGATGGCACTGTCCGCCTATGACCCTGAAAGTAAGTACAAACACTGGCATGAAATATCAATACGTTTCATCATTGGTGCTAAAGATTTACCACTTCTGCATCCTGAGCAGAGAGATCTTAGAAATGGCTTTAGTTTACATTCACCAACGGCATGATGGGAAATTTTTAATACTTAAAGTTTTGCCCTAAAAGGCTAGTTTATTTATATAGCACATTTCACATATAGCACCAACTAGGTTTGCATATATAGCAGAATAAACAATAAAAGTCTTAGATATTAAAGTATATTTAGAAGAAAACAGAGTACACTGAAGAAAAGAATGAAAATTATATGTAAATATTAAAAGAATAGACCAATAGACTCCTTACTTGCATTGCAATAAGACTTGTAGTGCAACAAGAATATGTACGAATGCTGATAAGGAATGGAAGGTAAAGTGTTCATTCATAGCTGCATGAAAAGAAAAATGTTTTCAACCTGGATTTAACTGAGGTTTGCACATTGCATTAAAAAAAGCATTAAGAAATGGTGGTATTTATTATTTTATGGGTAAAGTATCATGTTAAGGGGTTGGTTTAAGCAAATGTACTAGACTGACGCTATAAGTAATATAAATGAAGGAATCATACTTGGATCATGTGTTATAATCTGTTGAAAACTTTGACAGAAAAATTATGATGTAAATGCCAAAGTATGTAGATGTATGAGTAGGCCCCAAAAATGCAAACCGCAAAACTATCCATGTAACCACTAAATGTGACAATCATCAAAGTAAAACATGTGAATTTTGAACTGAAATACTGGTGAATTAAATCCATTTCTCCAGGGTAAGACCAGGAACTGGCTGTGCACCAACTGAAAATGCAGTGCCTTATATTGTACTGATTATGAAGCAGATTTAGAAGTTATAGTTGGTAAAAACTGAAAAAATGAATAAATTGGATACACACAAAGCAGACTGTATGCCCACTAAATACAACACAGATACAAAAAGATGTCATCCTGTAGTGTAAAACAGAAACAAATGGAGGAGTTGCTAACAGCAGGACAATAATGAAACTCATTTTGTGGCGAGAGGACTACTCCTGAGGTATCTAGAAATGAAACAAAAGAATGAAAAAATAAGATATTGTTCATACGATGCTTATTAAATTCAATTTGCCAGTGTTGTGCCTAAGTCACACTTTATTGGCATATATATTGGTAGAAATAGGCTAAGTATGTTGATTGTTTTTACATATTAGTCACTAATCCTTGAAGGATAAGCATAGACTGTATAGGATTAGAATGTAGACCCTACTATGGATTTGGATGCAGCTTTCTCGTACCCTGTAAACTGTTATTTTCATAAAGGTCACAGTTAAAAGGGTCATATGTAGTATTTATATTCCAAACTCTCAACAGTAGGGGGAAGTTGTGTACCAGAACACATTTAACTACCAAAACCACCAATGAATCAACACTATGTATCCACAGACTGTAGACTCATTGTTTAAAGTATGAAGCTTGTTGACGCACATCTGTATTACAGGATCATCAAGTTTTCTTTGTCAAACAAAAACTTATAAGTGATTAATTTGACAGTTTGTCAAAATAACACTGTGCCTTATAATCTTCATGTGCTGCATCAACTGATAGTTTACATTATAGCTCTGTTAGCTTAGATAGAAAACAGCCACAGTAAAACTACAAATCAGTTCCATTTTCTGTACAGTTTGTGACATAAATTGCTGCACAAAAGATCTGTTTGGAATCATCAAAACTGTCACAGTTTAGTCTGAATCATGGATCAACAAATGGCAAACCAAGCAAAGATAATAAACCTCACATAATAAGTTTATACCTTCATAAGCCTCATTATTAAACTCACCCATGTAAAAGAAACACTATGATTTCAGTATCCAAGTCCATTCTTTTAATTTAAAGCTGTGTCCGGTGATGAAAACATTAACGATGCTTTTAGCTTTTATCACTTTGTCACTTTATTTGACTCTATAAGGGTTTTTTTTTTTGTGATTTTCATCCCATCATGTTACTTTTTGATGCTTTGGTTGAAGGCCCTATGTTATGGCCATGAGACCAACACAGTGACTCATTACTCCCTCTAGTGGTCACTTAAATCTGCAAAACTGTTGGTGTGGTTAAATTCAATTTATCGCTCTTCAGTTCAATGTAACTTCAGCATCATTTCAGTGCTCTTTATTCTAAACACTTTAATAATGCTTTCAGGTCATTTTTTTAGTATCTGAAAGTAGAAATACTACACATTGCCCCTTTTTTAAAGAAAATGGAATTGTCAGCTGAAAGTACATTTGGTGGCCGACAGTCTTCTTTTGTTCTGAGATGTATATTTTGATACTAATTCTTCTCCTTTTCTGTAGCGCTGTCCGCACTCATCTTCTTGGCTCTGTCACTTAACGGCTTCGGAGGCATCTGCCTAACGTTCACCTCGCTTACGGTGAGTCACATATAACAATGCACATCACATTATGTCATCATTTAAGAATACATAACATCCTTATGTAAAGATCACGATTTTGCCTTTAAGGGTGTAACATGTCACTGAACTATGTGACAGTTCAGTGCAACAACCATAACTTGATTGCATAACTTACATTCTGAGAAATTTGTAGTGTAAGATCAAAGTTCCTGGAAGGAAAGAGAAGGAAGTTTTGGTAGCCAAAAGTTGCAGCATGGTCAGCCCTCTGTGTCTGTCAGCTGAGGAAACAGTACACTTGGAAGAGGAGCTGTATTTGTTTACACTTGTTTCAGGCATGTGTTGTTGCGTGCGGTGTGTCAGCTGGTATCAACATTTTTAAGTGTGGATTATATTTGCTACCCGTGTCCCAGCAAATGCTTTGGATTTGTGCTTTGTGTTGGTACAGTGTGCTATGTTTCTGTCTGCACATGACTTGTCACAGATGGAAAGTGTCTGTCTGTGTTTCCACCAATAACGTCCTGCGGTTGACCACACACCCTCCCCTGAGTTCAGCCCACTCACCTCTACCCAAAACACTCAAGGCCACTTCTTCTCTTGTCTTTTCCTCCTTTCTTCCTTCCTTCTTTCCTCCTTCCTTCCTTCCTCCTCTTCTTTTCTTTTCATTTCTTTTCATCTGTCCCTTTTCGCCCCAGTATGTTCCCACTCTTTATGTTTCTCTCAGCAGAAAATCAATGAGGAACCTTTTCAACTCGGCATGACTGTGCACACATGTGGATGAACAAATGTGTGCTCTGTTAAGTACACGCAGGGAACTGAACGTGAAACAGATGGCGAGATAATATAAGTCAAAGTTACATGCAGACAGGTGAACCTATCCTATGTATAGCCTTTGTGTCGGATGCATCAGGAAAGCCATAAGTTCAGGTGATGCTCTTTCAGAGCCACTTAGGTTGATACGAATAATTGTTCATAAAATCCTCCACGTGAAATATGTATAGTCGGAAATACATTATTTAAGGCCAGAGAACTTTCATTTCAGTTCATTGTAATTTACTGGAAAGAATTTAATGAATATTGTCAAAGTACAAAATTACAATAATATAATAAAAGAAGAGTAACGTTTCACACCCTTTTAAGAAAATATTATAGTTAGTACAGCTACAGGTGTGTCTTAGATAATAGTGGATGCAACATTTTCTGGTAATGTACAATTTTTATAGAGTATATGTCCCTCATCAACGTGTAAGACTAAATAATGGTCACATTTTGTTCTTTTACATATATTTTTCTGTACAGTTTTTAGTGCTACTTAATATATCTGTAGTTTTGTATATAGTTTTCTTCATGTTATATTTTTTACCTAAATTCATACTTTCAATATTAGTATCCCTATGCTGCTATAATATCCCATCCTGCAACTAATAATGGATTACTGTTTCTTATCTCATCACCTTAAAGGTGCAAAATACATCAGGAAGACGTGTGTAAAATGAGTCAGACATCCTGGATGTTTCTGTTGAGATTTAGTGTTGGGTTTAGCATTTGAGTGTAAACATGATAACGCTTCACTGACAAGCTGAGTCATATGAAAACAAAATATATTGTCAGACAGAAGGAGGAAATGTTCTTTGAAAATAGCTCAACAGCCTGAGTCAGTATTTATGTCTGTCACGCACACACACATACACACATACACACACACACACACACACACACACACACACACACACACACAGGCGGACATATTTGGGAATAAAACTAAATTTAATCAGTGGAGAGGAACATCAACATGGAAACTTTCTTTCAAAACTAGACACAAACAAACACGTAACTACTCGTCTATTAAACATAAGAATATCGCAGATGCATTTGAGGTAAATGTGTCTGTCGTCTTTGTCGCTGTTGGTCTTGCTGTCCCTCTCTGAATCTTGGATTGGTTTCAACGACCTTCACAGTGTTATTGTTGTTGTTGTTGTACTGATGATGACAGAGCACATGGCCTGACAGGCACACATGTCAGCCTTTATTTATGCACATATATATTAATCTATGCAGCTTTCAGACATTTAATGGTTTTATCAGAAAATATCCATTGCATGACTTCATGTATGTTCACATATATACGCAAAAAACAACATATGCTTAAAAATGCAATTATATTTTCCAGAATATTAATGTGAAACTATAAACTCTATCAAACTACATGATTCATATGATTTGATACAGTAGAAAAATGGGATTTTACCAACTTCAATGACAAATGTCAGTACATGACTTTACTGAAAGTTTAGTGGACTCCATTTACATTTCTGTTGTGTACACATTAATGTTGTGTGCAATGAAAATACTGAGATTTGTAGCAAACAAAAGCATAAAACTGGCAGAAAAAAGCTTTTACATGTTATGAAAGCTCCTGTAAGGTTATAATTTACTTCAGGTTTCAGTGAACAAAATCTGTTGACTATAGAAGGTCAAATGATTTTGGTTTTCTCCAACTGGATTTAATATGGTTTATAGAGGAAAATACTTCATAAAATAAATAAATAGGCAAAAAATTTAGTGGTGTTTGATCTCTTCTAAACACATTCATTTTTTCTTTTGGACCAAGTTCAATTGATTTTCCATTTAACCGCCACAGTTATAAAACTGTTACTTGATGGATTTTAATGTTTGTCCTCCAGCTGTTTATGTAACAGTTCATTATGAATGTGGATAAAACTGGTCTGAAAAATACCCTCGTCTTGCACTGTGACACTTTTTTCACAGTGATTGATGTTTAATCTTTGCTGACACCCCTGTATGGCTGTGAGCATTATAATAAAGTGTAGTTGTTCAACTTAAGCATGATTCAGCCCTGCCTTAAGAGTTCATTTCTTCAGCTCTGGGCGTCCTAGATCCTGAAATCACCTGAACAATGCATGCCAGGAATGTACTGTATGAGTGTGACGGAACGGTGTGTCACCTGCCTCCATCATCACAACCTTAGGACTGAGGACAGTCCTCTGCAGTTAACTGTAACACATTTAGATTTGCCCTTCAGAGGTATGCTTTGTACTTACAAACCTGTAAGACTGGGAAAAAAAAACACTTATATAGAATTTCCCTGCACTCACTGCACTCTGAAGGTTGGTGCGGCTGCTTATTGAGTTAGAGAAGTCCGGGTTATAACACTCAGAGAAACGGGAAGTGTCAGCTCTTCAAGTTCATTGTGGGTCAAGCTACTATTGATGTCTATACAAGTAGAAGAAACAGAACAGAGAGGCATCAGATGATGATGCTGTTTTTCTATTTGTGACTGTGCGAGTAAATTGAATGTGGTTTATTATCAGGTGGGTTTTCTTTGGTCTGTTGCTGCAAACAATAACAACAGGTACAGCATTAGGTAACATAGTGTGAGGATATTAAACAGTGCACTTAGTAATAAATAATAATAAATGTACAAAATACAATAACGTTCATACACATTTAATATATATTATACAATGACAGAGTGATATTAAGATATAGGTGGCTGTGGAAATATTATATTTCAGATCTGCAGTCTCTGAATTTACTTTTGTTTACTGACTATTTTGGTATTTTTGCCTTGTTTAATGGTGTACGGAGTAGGATTTTTAAAATCATGTATTGCGTAACACTCAAATTCACTACAGTTATGAGACCTGTCAGTTTTGTCTCTGCTGATTTTGACAGTGAAGAGAAGCGAGCGACTCCAATTTTAACTTGATATGTACGGAAAATCGTGGATCTGAGATAAGAAATAGTCACTTAGGAGAAAACAGTGCGTTCATCTACATCTGTCCACTCTTTTGGGTTATATAAGACAAGCACAGCTGGACATGGACCCAGAGCCGACGCTGTGAGGGGAAGGGTCTCGACCAGTCTATGTAAAGTGAAAAAGGAGGCAGAGGCAGAGGCTGAGGTGGACTGAAGGAGCCGGTGTTAATCAGCCACGGTTTAGTGTTTCCTGCTGCGAGTTCCACCGAGAGGGGCTGCAGCTGCACTGAGGGGAGATCAGAACCAGAGATCAAAAAAGAAAAAAAATGTCTTGCTACTTTCACTTTTTTCACCATTGTTCATTTTTAGAAGCCTTGCCCCTTTCTTATACTCACCCCCTCTCCCACATGTTGGGAGTGCTGCATTGAAGTTTCAGTCTCATTAAGCTACAATTTGGCCCATTCACTGTGTGATTAAAGTCTTAATTAAACTCGGTGCCAGATTCTTACAACACCCAAGTGAGTGAGCACAGCAGGACTAGAGCCTGAACTGATTAGTAATGGCAAGAGAACAGGCAGAGCTCCATTTGTGTGTGACTTTCTGACATTGGCTGACCTCAGTGTACCTCCATACAGTCACGTGTTCCTGTCCACATCCCCCCAGTCGCAGTAACATGCAGGACATGTGCTGGAGTACCATGTGTAATATGTATTTTATGAGAACTGCCAGAACATGGTGATGGGAATCACGCCTGCTGCTGCACATGCAACACCACATGCACTGACACTTTGGGCATTTTTCCCCTCATTCTCACACTTAAATCTCACTGACAAATTGTGTAGTAAGTTAACTGAACCTGAACCTGAACCTGAACTTGATCTACACCTGAAAGCAAACATCAGCTAGCTGTCACCTCACATGGCTGGAATATCTTAGCTTTAACATTAGATAGAGATGCAAACTCCGCTGTGTGCTCAGAGGGCCCTCTCGTCTACATTCCGGAGTTCTCTGCAGTCAGACAGTCCAGCGCTGTTGATAACATGGTCAGAGTCAGCCCGTGAAGTATTTCAATTCTCAGAAACAGTGAATAAGGCTGTTTTTTCCCACCTCATCCAGACATGCAGGCTTTCTGTGAAACATCCTGAGGAAAGTTTTTTTTTCCTGTTTACTTGCCAACCTCGTTGTTGTGTCACCTCTCAACGTGACCCTGTGTTTCCCTCTGCAACACACACACACAACAGTCTGCCAGCCACAAGCTGCCACCCCAGCCTAATCTGGAGAAGCCAAAGCACTCACATGTAAATTTTCACCAGCACCTTCGAACTGTACATTTTGCTGAATGCATATGGAGTGAAAAAGTTTAGGGAACAAAATCAAAGTCTTTTCGTTGCTTCTTGAGTCCACCGCAAATGTGACAAGTCTGTTTGAAAGAAGATGCAGCACAGCTAGAAAGCAGGCATTCATGGTGGAGCTGTGGAAAATGTTCAATGCAGACATCATAATCAAATCAAGTGAAGTCAGGACACTACAAGATGCTGCTGTTCATATTGTAGAAAGATATGCAGTCTGTTTTTCACTGCGCTGTCTAAATACAAGGCAGGTCTGATCTAACTTAACTGCTTCAATGTCAGGATGAAAATGTAGATGTGCAGAAATGTGAAATATTTGAAGATGCGATACATTTAGAGTCATCAAGTTGTTGTACATTTGTGAAGATTCAGGTCTGAAATTCTTGGTAAAATGATAAAAAAAAAACAGATAATTGTGTGATTTTTATAAAGAGTATGAACATAAGGCATCCATTGGAGTAGCAGAATAATTTATGCCTGAATGGACAGAATCATTGTTTTAATTAAACACAGAAAAAAAAACACTACCAATTATTTTTGGATCATTGTTTTCCATTTCCTCACACAGCCTTGACGTCAGTTTATCCGGCCTCACTCAGATTGGTCTAAGAGTGAAGAAAGTGCACAAGACTCGGGGTAAATGAGGTACACTAGTGGGTGAACGTGGGGAGAGATTAACTGACACAGAGTCAGACTGAAGTTTGGAAAATCATGGTTTGTGCTGAGAGGGGAAAAAAGTTTAGCTTGTCATGCAGCACACCTAAAATCCTTCACATGTGATTTTATATTCGTGATTGACCCATTTAAGACCCTAATCAAAGGACACGAAGTGTGCTGGCAGCACAATAGGTCATTGTTATGTTAGTTAAGCTTCTTACTACTGTAAATAGGTCGACCTAATATATGATGTCTCAGTGCCTGGTGCCCGTTTCCTTGTCCCCCGAGCAGGGACCACCAGGCCCAGTGGAGTTCACCGAGAACAACCTATAGATCGGCTTCCACATTTTTAATCTGAATTCGGGGAAAATGTTGAAAGAAGAAAGGCTGTGGATGTGTGTCTAAGTCGAGCTTAGTCTGGGTTTTAACTATGGGGGTTAGGGCTTGAACTGGGTCATGACTTTGTGTCTTGTTTCCTCATGACATGGAAAGTAATATTTGTTTAATGAGTCTGCCTTGCAGGTAGAGACAAGGGTTAATGAGTGCAGAGCCAGTGAGGGAACAGCTAACAGGGTTGTAGTTTTCCTCTGTAAGGATCATGTTGCTCACAAGAAGTACCTGCCTGCCCACTGGTGGACAAAAACACAACTGTACTTCCACTAAAATACTCAAATGTGGATGTTCAAAGACTTAATGTACAGTATTTAACATCACTGTGGTCTTTATCTTAGGTGGATTATTACTACATATTTAACTCAAGTAAAGGAGAGGCTGGAAATTTGATTATTTACATTTTATCCTATTTTGTATTTCAGAGAGAATTGTACTTTTTACTCCACATTTGTCTGACAGCTGTAATTACTCAAGATGTTAAGTTAAAATGAAGATTTCACACAGAATTAAACCAGGCTTTTAAGCTTCTGATATTGTAGCAAGAAGGGAGGGAGCAGTCTACAGCTCCACCATAAAAGGATTTTCCTTTTTAAATGTCACCAAAATTTAAATGTTAAATAAAAAGTAAACAAGAGGGGCCTTAACCCATAAAGACCCAGTGCTACTTTTGTGGCAGTTCCCAAATTATTTTTTCTCTCTATTTAACCTTTCTTAAGTGATTTATCACCATTTATTATAAAATGATCCTCTTTGTTTTGCAGTTTTTCACTGTAGATCATGTATTTTCCTATATTTAATTCACAGACCATGTACATGTTCATTAAAGCTCAGAGTAAATTCTAAAACTTATGATATCAAAACAGAGGAAAGTGAAGAAAAAAGACTTTTTCAGTAAAGATGTCAATAACTGAACATAAAAACATGTGTCTCCATCCACTGTCATTGATCCAACTTCATGGGTTTTACTGGTGAATCAATGTTGTAGAAGATGACGGTGTTTCCACGTTCACTACAGAGCCTCTGAACGTCCACATGGGTCATATCTAATGACCATGAAAATATGACAAACCGCATTTTACACCAATTATTTACATGCATTGACAGGATTAATAGATCAGTAGGTATTAAACAGTTTAGATCAGTTGATGGTTTTGGTCGATGGTGATTGTTTGGGTCTTTACAGGTTAAATTAAAGAAAACTGGATATAAAGGAGCTCAGATCAGCCCAAGTAGCTAAAACAGTAACATGACATGATGATCTAACTCTGTTGAGAATATATTTATGTCCTATTATAATGTATTCGTCAGATGGAAAATACCTCAACTTCATTTGCTGCAAATACTTCATATCTATGTATGGATTTTCTTGCAGGACATTTCTTTGTACTGGAGTATTTTAACCTTCTCTTACAGTCTGCTTATTGCATTATTTTCTTATCTTTGTCTCTCTTTGTCAACAGCTTCCTAACATGTTTGGCGCTCTGAGTTCCACTGTCATGTCTCTGATGATCGGCTCCTACGCCTCCTCTGCTGTCACCTTCCCTGGAGTCAAAGTGAGCAAAATAAGAGACAAACACTACACATTGTTCTCAAAGAGACAATTTTAGACATATTTTATTTTTTCAAATGTACTTGCATCTTATGTGTTTGATTTTGTTATATCCACACTCCTGAGAGAAGTGAATTAAACTGTCACTTGGCATTATTATAATAATATTTCTTGTGTTCTCCTGTTTCTCCTCTAGCTGATCTACGACGCAGACGTGTCCTTCCAGGTGATCATGGGAGTGTGGGCAGGACTTGCTGCATTTGTCTTTGTCAACTGTTTCCTCAACTGGCCCACAGAGGGTTTTCCTACACCTGATGAAGTGGACTACAGGTCAGTTTGTCCGTCCATGTAGTTCTTTCCGCTCAAACCAAAAACATAAAATTGATCATCAGACACACAATGCATTACTGACACTGTACAAACCCGTATTTTATCAGTAAGATCAACACACTGCTAGAGCTGCCGTCATCAGAGCAGAGGGGCGCTGCAGAGAGACTGGGCCAGAAAAACGGAGACGTCCACCACCACTCCACAGAGAAACTTCCTCAAGGGCCTGAAGTTGCACCTAGTAAGTCAACACCAGCAAGAATAAGCCCGCTCATCCATCTCTCATAGAGCATATTGAGTCAGCTGAACAAGTTTCATGGCCTCAAATCATGGAAAAATATACAGATACAGTGGTGGAAAAAAGTTTTTGGACACAACATTTGTAATATACTGCATTATGAATCACACTTAAAGGGGTCATATTTTGCTAAACCCACTTTTATTAGTCTTTGTGTTTGTGTATTTGGACCCTAATAGTTCAAAAAGTTTGAATTTGAACCCTCCAGGTGCTGCAAAGCTATCATTATATTCATTTTGGCAAAAATCAAGTGGATTTCTACAACCTGTTTTAATTCCTTCTTCATTTGTTGCATCCATAACTAGTTACATCACGACATTTGCACATATAAAGTCAAGACTTCCAACAAACATTTCTCAGAGTATAGAGAAATAGGACAGAGCAGCACATTTGCATTTCAAGGGCCAGCACTCAAAATGACCTTTCTGGTGTCATTAGTCAGAAATATAGTTGAAGATGGACCTGTGGAGTTTCATTAATGAAGAATTCAGACACAAGCATAGCATTTACAGTTTATGTAGACCACAGGGAAATGTTTTAAAATGCATAATTCCATTTAAAAAAGCAAAATATGACCCCTTTAAGTCATTGAACTCAAGTACCCAAGTATTGTGCCATTCTGCAAACGCACATGCTCTGTTCCATCTCTGTCAAAACTGGATGTTTCAGCAAGACCATAAAACACATACAGAGCATGACATGTTGAAACTGCCAAATATCAGTTTTATTAATTTTTTCTTCTTGACGCTAAACAAAAAGATCATTTGCATTTGTTTGTGCCTGTCTGATGCAGCCACATGTTTTGAAACACAAACAGGATTGTTCCAGAAGTATTTCATGATCATATTTGAGATTGTGTACCATTTTAAGGGTGTCTTTTTTTTCCGCTACTGCACTGTTGCTGGATTTTTTGTGTTCTATTTCTCACTGGATAAAACAAAACTTCTATCTCTTCTTTTAGATGCCGTTCCTTTCCGTCGGTCTGTTTTCTCTCCCATCTTCCTGTGGAGTCTGGTTACCATGGGCATGTCCCAGTTGAGGATTATCTTCTTCATGGGGGCGATGAACAAGATGTTGGAGTTCATGGTGACTCATGGAGAAGAGCATCGTGAGTGTCCAACGCTCTCAAACATTGTTCGTACATTCGTTTTTCTAATTTGAAAACTTACTGACACCTTTTTTTGCCTTGCAGCATCTGACGAGCTGGTCATTGAGGCAGAAGAAAAAGGTCAGCAAATGATTAAAGTTAAAACATTAATAATGTAATGTTGCGTTCCCACTACGTCTAATCTAAATCAATATGTTCTCCTTCAGTGAGTTTCTACTCGTCCATCTTCGGTACACTGCAGCTGCTTTGCCTCGTCACTTGTCCTCTGATTGGTTATATCATGGACTGGAAGATGAAGGAGTGTGAAGAGGAGAAGACTGTCCCATCAGACACAGAAAAGAGGTACATACAGCTGCAAAAGTTTATGTATTTTTATCCTAGTTTTGCAGTGATGTTGAAAATAAAGACCTAAGGGTCAAAATGTTGGCAGTTACAAAGCAGTTGCATCTAAATATATTCATCTACATAGAACATAATGGATGTTTATTTACAACAAGGTAAACGGACATGCTTTTTTCCAAGGTTTTTAAAACATTTGTCATGAAAAAGTAAACCATATTAAAAAACAATATTTTAAGGAAGTTATTGGCATAGTTTTCTGTGCAAAAGATTTAGGCTACAAATATTTTTTTGTTTTAGCAACAATATCATTATCAGTCTTAATGTTTGAATGCATTTGTCAGTTTCTGGACAATAAACAACTGAAATATAGAACAGTATTAAAAAGAAGAATTTCAGGAAAAAAAAAACAGTCTGAAGTATCCAGTATTCAGTGTGACTTTCCTTTGTACTTAACATAAATGTTCTGTACAGATATTAGGAGATGTAATGAACTAATCTTCTAGCGTTTTACGCCAGGTTTCATTCAACACATGTTAATTTTTTTGCTTATTTTTTGGGTCACTTTTATCACGAGAACAGAGATCAAATTAAATACTGATTGTCCTTTTGTACAGGTGCTTGAAATCCTTGAAAATGCTTGAATTTCAAAGTTGTGTTTTCAAGGTCTGAAAAGCGATTGAATTTTAGTTGAAGTCCTTGAAAGTGCTTGGAATTATAACTCTGTGATGTGATTTATTTATTTATCTTTAATATTAACTCTGCCTCTGCTACTTACCGAGTGGTGATACATTTTGAAAAATTAAACTTTATGTCAAAAAAGAAAATTAGCAGGTGCTCTCAGATCAACTCCAGGTAAATTTTTATCTTAATCTTTGGTTCGGTGTGAGTGTGCCTGAAGAACTCTAAGTGGCTTCCATTTATTTGGATAAAACTTTGTGTTCTCCTTTAATTTCTAAACTTTTTGCTCTTATGAAACATAATTTTAGATGTTTATAGCCTAAGACAATGTACATCACTGTGATTAAAAAGTGGAAAAAAAAAATAATCATGAGTAAATGTGTTCCTGTAGATGTGTATTTTACCCCAGTGATAAGGTGCTGTGCTGGAAAAATTTGAAAATGACCCTTAAAAGTGCTTGAAAAGTGCTTGAATTTGACCTTGAAAAATGTGTAGAAACCTGTTTATATTTTTGTGAGAAATTAATGTGTAAGATATTCCCCTGAATTAGACTGAGAAATCGATATTGTGCTCATTACAACTGTGTAAAACCAACATGGCTAAGGGTGGCCTAAGACCTTTGCACATTACTGTACTTATATTCCCCATTACTTATGTTAAAAGATGCTTTTGTAATGATACTTAGCTCTAACTACATGATCTTGGGGTGCCCTGCTTTGTTTCCCATTTATGCCAAAGCCTTATCACTGTGACCCAGGTGTGCTTCTGGCTTGAGACCATTTGCTGCATGTCATTCCCCTCATTTCCATTTCCTGTCTCTCACTCTGCTTTATCAAATAAAGGTAAAAAGGCCTGAAAAAATACTTTAAAAAACTAAAGAGACAAAAAATAAATAAAGGTCTTGAGACTGGCTACAATACCTGTTTTTTAGATTTGACGACGCCCTAAAATGTCTTTGATATGAATGTAGGAATGTTATGGTGCATCTGTCTGTGTCCCGTCAGAGAATGTATCGTGCCCAAAAGAGACCGTAAGATCCAGAAGGTGACCAATGCCATGAGGGCCTTCATCCTCACCAACATGCTGCTTCTTGCTTTTGGATTCTGCTGCCTCATAGACAACCTGCCTCTACAGGTAACATATCTGAGTTATGTTAGCAAGAAAATAAAGAATAAACACTCCAATGCGCTGATGGTTGGGTTCACTTTGACTGTCTTGTTGCTGTGTTAGATCTTGACCTTCATCCTCCACACCATGGTCCGAGGCTTCATTCACTCCTGCTGCGGAGGCCTTTACGCTGCCGTGTGAGTACTTCACTGCCCCCTCACCAACTGCACCATCCACAGGAAATTAGAGGCTTTATAGGTGTAATGGATCACAAACTTCATGCTTAAATATAAAAATGTGCATTTGTTTCTGCTTCATTAATAAGACAGTTAACACTCAGCTTCATAAATGTGCAACGTTCAGGGGCTGGAACTGGAAACTCTCCCAAACCACTGCAAGTTGTCTCATAGCACCTTATAAACACGAAGCACAAATAAGAACTTTATAAAGTGATAAAAGCAACCAGATGTGGTGACAAATGTAGGGGGTACTGTATCATTTAGCTTTAAAAACCACAGTAATGTAATAATGTCTGATGCAGAATCTAGGGAAGGTTTTAATTGAACAGACTTCGCTGAAATGACGTAGTTGCACATACTTGCAACAATATTATATGTGTATTATTATGTCCTTCATTAAACGGGGCATCATTTGTGTTTAAAACACTTCTTAATCAGCAGTGTGTCCCACAGATACCCATCCAACCACTTTGGCACCCTGACTGGTCTCCAGTCCATGATCAGCGCTGTGGTCGCTCTGCTACAGCAGCCGCTCTTCATCCTCATGGTCGGACCACTGAAAGGAGACCCCCACTGGGTGAGGACACACTGATATCACCACAGCCCTGTACACTGGGACACACACACATACATACACATGCCTTTGATTGTGTTTATTCTAATGTTTTGTTTTGTTTTTTTTTAACTTTGCAGCTTTAAACATTCGTCCAGTTTAATAGATGTTTGTTTGCTTGGAGTTAAAAAAATGTTACAAGTACACAGCAAGTCCTCACCTGTAACTAAGGAAATAGCCAAGATCAGTGGTTCCCAACCTTTTTTGGCTTGTGACCCCATTTTAACATCACAAATTTATGGTGACCCCAGACATTCAAAACGGAGACTTTTTTTTTTTTTTTTTGCTAAAATTAATTTGGTTTTGATCATGTAATAGTTTGCTATACTATGTTGCAAATAAACTTTAAATTTAGATGGTATTTAGTCTATATAATGTATATTATTATGGATGGAGGCAGAAAAGTCAGGTGTAGATTACTGCACAAAGTGAGAATTTTATTTTCCTTGGTCAGGATATGTACAGTCAGTCCAGCTTGTATTTACAAGGCTGACAATTAATACTGAACAAACAATAACTCCAACTAGGAATTATGAAAGAGCTGCAGCATCTGAAACCGACCACAATGAACATTTGAAAGATAAACAGAACCACAGTGCTTCAGTTTCAGCTTCAGAGTTTTTCATGTCTTTTATGGATAGTGATTGTCTCAACTCACCATATATTTTTTATTAGTATGTATTTTTTTGTTTGTTTAAATCAATTACTAGAAATTTCAGGTGACCCCACGTGGGGTCCCAACCCCAAGGTTGAAAAACACTGGCTTAGATCCTTCCATTGAATAAGTTATTTAACTCTAACTGATGCAGTAGCTTCTCATTTCTTAAACAACCATCGATTTGATAGAGAGCATAAAGACTGGACTCTGTCTCAGTGGAAAATGGTCATGTTGTCTGATGAGTCCAGATTGATGAACAGATCAGGGTGAGATGAGAGGTGATTAGTGATTACCCATCATGCCAAGTTACTACAATACAAGCTGTGATTGCAGTTTTATGATCTGGGGTCACTTCACTTGTTTGCTCACCTCAAAAAACAGTGGAGTATAGAGGCTAATTCATGACAACAGTCTACAAGAGATTAAATTAAAGCTGAAAGTCCACATTTTAACCACATGGGTTCTTTCAGATCCACTGGTGGCATACAGAGGCAACACAGGAAATATGTGTCACTGTCCAAATACTTATAGACCAGACTGTACATCAGCCCTGACAATGATAGTATCAGAAAATACAACATTAAACTGATCAAACATCAACTCCGTGCTCCCTCTCATCCCTCAGATCAACCTGGGCCTGCTGATCTTCTCGCTGACTGGCTTCCTGTTGCCGGGTTACCTGTTCTACCATCGCAGACAGCTGATGAGGGAAAACGAGGCCAGAAACAAGAGAACCACGGGCCAGGAGATGCAGGCACTCAACCACACCGAGGCCAACGGCTACAAGCCCCACAGCAACGGCGTCACAGCTGTGGAGGCCTGAAGCGTCCCCACAACCAACAATATATTTTTATATGTGCCTTTAAATTAGCACCAGCAGTCTACGCATCCATTTGGTTTTTAAATTTCCAATGTCTTTTGGTCATTGCTGGTATAAACTTTGTTCATTACTAACCATTTTACATATCAAGTAGGATCCCCTGTGTTTTATATCTCAGACAGATGTGTCATTCATCATCATGTTTGTGTATATTTATTTTGGTTTTGTTCAAAGAGGCAAATTAGGGTGATTTTAAGCCATAGATTTCACTCACAAGCACATGCAACGCATATGTCCTTGTGTGGCCTCATTGTCAAACTAAGGACATCACGGTACTTGAAAATTATTTAGTTCTTTTAATCAGCAAAATCATTGCTAAAACCAAAGAAAAGCTTAACTATATTAAGACAGTTGCATGTTCTTTATATTTCAGTATTGTTTGGAAAATGTACTTGACCGTGAGTAAAGTGCTGTTTCTACTGTAACCCCCCTGTCCCCCCTAAAAAAAAAAAAAAACTACAAACAAATGTATTAAACACTAGTAAAAGTATTCAAGCTATTAACTGAAAGCATTTACAAACACCAGACTTTGGTAAGTATGAAGAAGCTTTTGGGGGTTTTCAGACTCAGCTCACACATAGACACACAAATAGGCTGGTTGTAGACAGAGACTCCATCTACCTCCTCTGTTTCCTTTTTGTACTGTCTCTCTGCAACCGATTCCTATGTCTGTCCATCAGTCATATTTCACATTCATAAATATAAATTCATTTAATTCTTTAATACCCAGAAAGAAAAATTAAATCAGAACAGATATTTATCCTTGTGCTTTCATGTTTTTCATTGTCAGTGTGGATTCATCCCTTTATATTTCTGGCATTTTTATATTAAAAAAAAAAATTGAGGAAAATTCACAAGGAAAAATATGACTGACTTTTAAAACCTGACACACAGTGTGTGTCAATGTTATTAAACACTTTGTACTGCTTTATGCACAGAAATGAAATAGTGTGTGTATAAATATGTATTTAAGTGTCTTTTTTTATACTCTAGCTGCATTAGCATTAAAAAGGGAAGCGTTCGTTTCAGTAAAAGAAAATGTTATTTTGTAGTTGCTAATTATAAATTATGCTGAGATGATTTACAGTGTATTCTGCTTATGCTTTTTTTTTTTTTTTTGGCTTTTGTCATGTTTTGATTTTGGAGCATAAATATTAGTGCACATGTGTTTTTTGTAAATACAGCTGAGGTGTGACTTGGATTTTATTCCATATGTTGCTTGCTTGTAGTACATACTGGTGTGTACTCCGTTACCTGTTCTTAACAAAACTTTTCTGCTTGGATACATAAAGTAGCATTAAAACGCAAATATAGTACACATTGTAACTTCCTTTAGCCAACTGCAGTTTTTATTTTTCTTGAACATAAGTTCAGTTGAATATGTCAATTCTTTGCTCTGCAAACTGCAACTGTATTATATGGATTTTAGAATGATTTTTTTTTTTTTTTCCCATGTACTTTTTAAACTGCATTTATTTCTTGCCTCCTATAAACCATGTTTAGCTTCTTAAATCATTGCTCATGCAGAGGTTAAACATGACTTTGTTTTGTCTCATATCTGTGCCTTTTATGCAACTCAAGTAATTGTGAAAACACCTCAACCAAACAGCAGTGTTTTTGGATAAAGCCATGTTTAGGCCTAACGTGGCTGTAGTCATAGAAAACTTTATAGTGCCGCAATTTTTCTCAGGAGTTACAACATAGTGCATTAGTCCTGCAGTGAACACCAACATGGTTATTTGTTTTGACTATTTCAGCTGCTAACTCGCTGACATTGTTTTTCCCTGTGATGTGGCTGTAAAACCTTTAAATGGCGCTTGAATGAGTCACGTTTTGGATAAATTGAGTTTGATCCATATATGAAAGCAAAATCATCTTTGCTTTTCCAAATCTGTATATTTTTAAAGCTTTATCTTCAGCCTTCAGGTTGGAACATTGTCATGTTTCACTAAATGTAACATATACCCTTCCTGCTTTCAAACAATATACCCTGCCTCTTTGATAGACAATAAAAGCTTGAATGAAAATTTGTCTATTTTTCCACTCTTGTTGATAAGATGATCCCAATTAAGGTGTTTTGCAAGTTTCTGCTTGAGTATAGTATAGTACAAAACACATATGTATTTATCCATTTGTGTCATTTTAAAACAAGCAAACTCGACTACAAAAAATGTTCAATGCCACAGAAACAAAGATAACCAAAGTTTATTTGATTTTGGCATTATGGTCAAAAGATTATTACAACAAAATCAAAGAGGGACATTATACACGGGGCCATCTTGGTCACCTCTAACATCACACAGCCCATCAGCAGCGTTCTGTCTTATACACTGTTCTGTAACATTTCAATCAATCATCACCAACATCCACTGTGTTGCTGCTGTTTCCATTTACACTAACACGCCTCAACCAGCCTTTAGCTTAAATTCATCGCATTCCCTCTCTCAATAATACAATAATCTGTAAAAGACACACACACCCTCTCTTACAAAATGCAGTCACACATACTTTCAAACACAGACATGCACACAGTGGGCTGCTGTCTATCTGAGGCTGTTGCTGTTCGGTTGTGAGCCAGCGAGGCCAGGGTGGTCAGGACTGTGGCGGTTCTGTGAAAAAAATAAATAAAAAAAATAATGAAGCTCATCCTGTGGAATGACTTCATATTGATCAAAGATTAAAGCAGTTGCTGAGTTTCATCCTCTGTAACAGGACTGTTGCAATCACATCTTAACCTGTTCTACACGCAAACAAAAGCAATTTATAAACTAAAACAGCCTTCATTTCCTGTAGAGACTGGATGGGACGCAGCAAAAACTGTCCAAGTTCAACAGGCTTTTTCATGTTGTTTTAGCAAATTTACCACAAATAAAGCCACTTAAATCAGTATAGTGAATTATGGAGTGAAATTATGTTTTGCCACCTTTTCAACTGTACTGGCAGGATCTATCTGGATGGACAGGTAAAATCTATCAAAACAAAGTCTCTATAAATCCATGAGATTTGATGATAGAAAAGTAGACAAACAATGCTAAATACTCAGTTATGTAGGGTTAAGATAAAACCAGATGTAAATCAGAGAACTGTGGGACAAAGTAATTATCACAGTTTCAATGTTTACTCCTATTCTAAAGTGCTTAAATATCATAATGTGTTTATGGGAGTCAGTTTTGGAGATCTTCTGATCCCATCTGGTTAAAATAATACAAAGTGGGTGTGTTTTAGTTTCTGGTTGGACACATGGAATTAGCTATAAACTTTAATGTACATTTCTCGTCCATATTCATAATGTTGCCACAATGGTGCCTGTATAAATTAAAGGTTTCTGATAAAATTTCCTACCTTCTTCTTTTTCTTGTCTTTCTTCTTTTTCTTGCGGTCTGGATCATCATCTCTTTTCTTTTTCTTCTTCTTGGGATCAGAATCTGACGGAGTTTCTGTCATGTTAAAAAGAGGCAGGTCAGTGAAAAAGGCGTCGTATCTACGCAAACGTATGTACAGGTAGAGATTTGATTATGTCAAACCTTGTGGTAAAGGATCCTGCAGTCGATGATGTTTGTGCTTGTGTTTACTCTTCTTCTTTGGAGGCTGTATGTGCATCAGGCGGTATTGTTCTGGAAGCTGAGGAAAAACAAAAACATCAACATACGTGTGCAAGTACTGATGTGACATGAAACCAAAATGACAGTAGGTTCAATGTTAACATAATATTATTACATTGTGAGTAAAATCAATGTCTGCAAGCTTAAAAAGGGTGTTTCTAAGTCTTGTTTGTTGGAAGTAACACAAAGGATACTATGGTGGTATTTTTGTCCCTTTATTCTGAGAGGGCAGTGGGACACTTTGAGCACAGAAAATATATTGAGGAAGCATGAAAATTATGAGGAAAAATGAAACCTGAGCAAAAAAAAACCTTGAAGTTGAGCAAACAAGAATCTATTCTGTGCTCTACAATTGTCTTTGCATGTTTGCTAAGATCAATATGCCACCTTTCATTCAGTTTCACTCCAAGCTCTCTCACAAACTCTTCCTCCATGTGCAGGCAGCCCACTTGCACACTTGCTCACAAAATCTATCAAGTTTGCTCAACTTGGCCTGTTTACTCGCTCAAACTGTGCACACTGTTATGTTTGTGCCACAATTGTCAACCAATCAGAAAATTTGGGGAGATAAATTCTCATTGGCAACTGCAGCTCAGTGGGAAAGTAATACGCCATGTGAATATACATCTTTGGTAAGTATTTTATTGTAAATATCATTATTTTTGACGGATATTACATTAAAATGCTGCCCATGGCGTATTAGTTCCCCACTGACAGTAAAAAGTTTGCATACACTTCCAGGATGCTGCAATCTAATTGGAGCTGCAGCAGCCAATGAGAATTTATCTCGCCCAAATTTTCTGATTGGTTGACAATTGTTGCACAAACTTAACAGTGTGCACAGTTTAAGCAAGTAAGCAGGCCAAGTTGAGCGAACATGTCAGAGATTTCCTGAGCGAGCGTGCAGCGGGCTGCCTGCACACGGAGGAGGAGTTTGTAGGAGAGCCTGGAGTGAAACTGAATGAAAGGTGGCACGTGCATATTGATCTCAGCAAACATGCAAAAACATTTATAGAGCACAGAATAGATTCTTGTTTGCTCAACTTCAAGTTTTTTTTTGCTCAGGTTTCCTCAAAATATAATTTGCGTGCTTGCTCAATATATTTTTCTGCGCTCAAAGTGTCTCACTGCCCTCTCAGAATAAAGGCACAAAAATAACAGCATAGGATTTCTGTCTGTACCGGTCCTGTGTGTAGTCTGAAGCCTGTGAGCAGAGCGCCGGTCAGTGGACTGAAGGAGTTCCCACACACTGGAGGTTTATCGATCAGGGAGCGCAAAGAGCTGCCATCCTGAGTGCCCGGACAGTCTATCATGCCTGCAGGACAAAGGACAAAATCAAATGAAAGCACAATGACAGAACAGGATATGAACACTAAAAGCCGGAGTAAACTGATAAATGTGTACCACTGATATCCCTTTTCTATGTGAATTTAACATTAGCTCTGGACTGGTGCTAGTGTCAATTTGTTGTTGGTTCATCTTGCAAACCCTCTAAGAACCGGTCTTCTTTTCCAAGGATTAAGAGTCACTATTGAACTACATTATTATGTGAGTGTATGTCTACATATTTCTTCACTTTCCCCACAAGGTAAACACCAAAAACAATGGGCTGTATTTTCACTTCAAAAAGATTGTTTCTGGCTTTGCAATCTGACTTTCTATGTGGTGTTTTTTTGTAAATGACACTCAAAAAGTTTTAGTCAAAGTCAAAAATATTTCCACCTCCACCGCCTGATGTAAGCAGTCCTCGGTCAGCAAATTGCTAGTACCACCAGTCTCAATCCCGTTTCATGACTGAGAGCCAGTTTCTTTGCTTTAGAAATGTGATTTAGGATTGAGATTTGGTACCAGCCCTGAGTCTGCTCTGAACCATCTTTAAAACTACCTTTACAGATCACTGTCACAGTGATATCTACATGAGACAGATTTGAGACTTGACACAGCATTCAGATCACAGGTCTGGGACTTTAGACACATATTCACTTCATTACAAGGTGAAAGGAGAGAAAGTCAACATTTACTACAAAACAGGTGTATTTTCCCTTATGGCCTTATTCAGTGTCAGGGAACGGAACTACATCTGGTCTTAACAACAACATCTTACTACCACAAGTGTTACTAAGATAACAGCAGACACACAATCAAGTGCCAGAGGGACACTGTCTGGAGTGAGTGTCTTGTAACTGTCAATTATAATCAGTATTGGAGCATGCATGCTGTGTAACTTATCTGTCCACAGACAACACAGAGCATGGAATTATGTGCAATCAAGTTATATGTTTAATTAAACAGTAAAATTATTGTATTGCTATTTATGTTACATCTTTTTCACCCACTTTATGAAGAAAATGATTATAACCTTTTCTGGTGCCAGGAAGGTAAAAAAAAAAAAAAAAAAAAAAAAAAAAAAGATTTGTGTACACATATTTTTTTCCACATTTATTTTGTAGACAAACATGTGTTTGCCCTCTTTGCCAAATATCACAATGCTTTTGACTTTCCATATAGTTACAGTTAGTTTCTCTACAAGCAAGACTTAGTAAACATTCAGAGGATTCCGTCCACTTTAGGTAGCAGGACTGTGTGAACTATACACTCACTGAGGCTGTTATATGCAATAATAATGTAAGACAATATTAGATTAAACCCAAGTATTTAAATATGCTTTGAGTAACAGAAGGGTATAAAGTACTGTGGAAAAGTCTTAGGTCACCATTAGGGTTATTCTTTAAGTAGCTCTATAATGATCACATATGTGGAATTCCCAGCCTCTAAATTAAGATACAACTAGGATGTACTGGATATATATGCACAGCACTAAGCTGGACAGCTTCTTCAGACCAAAATGTAAAATGTAGACTGTTTAACATAACATACCTTTGCACATAAAATGTTTTTAACTCTGTTGTCCAGACAACATAAGATTTACTCCATTAATTTCTCATGTTTTACACCAAGAGTCTTTCAGTATATATCAGATGTTTCCTACTGTTTGGGCTACTTTATATAATCCCAGCAGAGGTCACAATAAATACAGACCAAAGCCTGTAGGAGTAATTGAATTCATGTTTTTTCATGTTTTACTACCGTGCTCATATTATAAATATGAATATTATAATACTCATTACAACCCTGCAGAATCAGCACTAGAGGTTGTATAGCCTTTTCCAATTCGTGATTAAATGCATTTTAAAAACATGACTTTGCAAGAGTGCCTTACAATAATAGAGAGAAAACAACTGCTTATAGTTTAATTCAATGTTTATTGCAAACTCACCTGGTAACTCTGGCAGAAAGTTACTGAGCTTCTCCTTCACCTTTTTTCCACAGAATTTGTTGTAGGCGTGTTCCAGGTTGTAGTGTGTGATGAGGTTGGTGTTACCCGTTAACTCGTTCCCCACTAAAATATAAACACGCATATATATTAGTAGAATTCACGTAAACAGTACAAAAATAGCCCTTTCTAACGAAATACCTCAACTAAAATTTGTCTTTGAGTCATGTTAGTGTTAGCTCAGGGATTCTGTGATTAAAGCTAGTTACATAACGTTTCAATTTAACAAAATAAAATTGAATACTCGGTCCATAATTCACAGGAAATAATGAAACCATGAGAAAAATTCAACCCAATTTAGCACTGCAACAAACTATTATACTAATACCGGAAATTAACCTACTGTACAATTTCGGTAGCACTTTTAGCTAATGTTAGCTAGCATTGTTTACAATCTGCTTAGCAACCTTTAACAGCAGCCCAAGTGTTTCAGTAACATATAATATGCTTTTAATAAACATCCAAATAACATAAAAGCATACAGTAGTTACAAAAGTCTGCCCATACCAGGTAACTCTCGTAGTAAGTAGAAAGGTTCATTCATGGCTCCAGGCTTCCGCAGAGCAGGCCCTTCATCCCCGAGCTGCGGTGGAATCTGACCTGCCATAGAGACTTGGTTTTGCGGTAGAGGCGGCGGTGGCTTACCCGGTCCAAACCCCAGAGACGAGGAGCCGGGCGGTCCCTGAACTTCGTTTTGACTAAACAGAGTTGAAAACATTTCCGTCATATCTATCACGACTAATACATTAAAATGAAAACAAAAGCCCGGTTTTCCTAGCTTATGGCCTGCTAAATGTTGGATGGTGTTCACCGTGAACCCATCCGTGTGTCAACTACTCCTCTCTGCACTTCTTTGTAGATTTTCAGCACTGATGTACCGTAATGACACCAATAGACGCACAATACCGTAATGATGGGGGTATACTGGAACCATGTTTATTGTGGACAATGTTTATTTTCAGACAAACAGGAACAGAGGACAAAAACATTATATACAGTTAGGAGAGTTTACATACACATACATACATACATACACACACACACACACACACACACACACATATACATATATATATATATATATATATATATATATATATATATATATATATATATATATATATATATATATATTTGCTTTTCACACATCAAAGACATCAGCAGGACCAAGCGAGGAAGCCAGCTTTTCAAATTCTGTGACAGATGCCTAAAAAAAGGGAGACAAAAACAAAAATAAAACTGTTAACATGCAAAGCAGATGGGGTTTTAAACATTAATAAATTGAGCAAGGCAATAGAATTTTATACAGACAGATGAGGAACACTCTTCAACAATACAGATATCATGAGAAATAAATATAGTAAAACGAATGCAGTTTGTATTTGCAACGTAAATTTGTTTTGTTTTTTTGCAATTATTGCATTTATATTAGTACTTGATACAGTTCAAAGTTAACCAGTGTACCCTGTCTGAAAGTAAAAAATTAAAATGGGAAATTAATGCAATTAATATACTTCCATGGAACATAAATCTACACAGTAATGCACAAAAGTCTCAGGCCACTGTTAGGGTTGTTACAGTAAATTTATGTTAAAAAAAAAAAAAAAGTAAATTTTTATTAATGACCATATATATGTTTCACGGCCTCTATATCAAGACACAATTAGAACAGACAAATGCACAAATGGCATTATAATCAAGCAAATCAAAACAAAAATATGAATATCATAGATGTATTGGATCATCTGAACATAGAAAACACAAATGACAGACCCAGCCAAAAGAGGAACTCTGGTAAGTTCTAAAGAAATGTTGTATAATAAATTGAGAAAACTTTATACAGTTGAACTTAATGCTGACTTCTGCCTTCAGAAGCCATTCAATTCTGCTTTTTTGCAGTTTTAAAGCTGAGCACATGTATTTCTTCTTGTGATTGTCACTGTATAATTATAAAGTCACTGCAAAAATAAATACTAATGTTGTCCCCACCATTATAAGCCTTACATGTTTCAGACATACTGTACATCTGAAATGTTTTATCAGACAGAACTCTGAATTTTCTACAACTCTGCAGATAAAAGATGTCATAGTAGCTTGTTTTTTCAGGTACTAGAATTCTTTAAAAAATGAGTGTTCTTCATTGAGATATTTTCAAATTACTGTAAAATATAGGTTGAACTTTATGCAAAAATACCAAATAACAACCACAAAAGGTGTCAGGGCAACTAATACTTCCACAAACAAAGGGAAACCCTGAATATGCCTGCTCATCACATCCTTAAAAAACAACAAAGTTGAAAGTGATCTGAGACCTCTGCAAAACATGGTAAATATCAGTTTTCAGTAGAAAATATAACCCATTGATATTCAACAGCTTTTTAAACTGTCTGAACAAATATGAATCTGGATTAATTTGTCTTTGTATGAATTGCTAATTGATATCTTTCTAAAATGAGTCTTAACTTTATTTGTGCTAATAACTTAAATTGTGATGTCTTGGGATTCATCCAAATCACATTAGAAAGATGCTCTTTTTGAATACACTATTTTTTGCTTCCTTTTCTTTTTTAGTGTGTATATTTCTTTCTGTTTTGTCATAACTTTCTTGGTAAATGTATTTACATTTCTCACTGTTTATGTAATATCTTCTCTGTTTTTTAACAATCTTCAGCCTTAATCTTTTCCTGAAATTACATTTTTCTTTCTCACCTTCCAGTTATTGACAGCTGCTGAAACACGTTGTTCTGTCTGAGCAACATTGTCTCTACCAGCCTGAACCTTCTGCGCCAGGTCAGCGTTTGCTGCTTGGATCTTTTTCAGCTCCAATCGTAAGTAGGCCTCTTGCTTTTGATAGTAGGGCATCAAAAAGCTGCAAAAATCCTGCTCAGGTATCCCTGACGGCCGCCTAGAAGGACACAATACAATTTTTCAAGATGGAGTCAATGTTGTTCAGTGTTGCAGATCAAATAATACACCTATGGATATCATATGTCATAAAAACATAAAACAATATATGGTGTATGTGATCAAAGTGTGATGTGTAACAAGTACATTGTGTAATAGCAGATTAAGCATAAAGCGGTGGACAATAATGCAATATGGTAATTTTTACTGACCAAGCAGGGTCTGGTTTGTTTTTGGCAGCACTCTCCAGTTTATCCAACTCATTTAGTTTGGACTCTAACCGACCCTCTTCGATCAATTTGCTGATGTCCTCCTTCAAACACAGATGGACATGACGTGTTACAATAAACTACAATACAGAGGACCTGTTGCCTTTTACTTCCCTTACTCACCTGTATGGCCCCCCGAAGCTCTTCTATAAACTGCTTGTGGATGTTCTCCATTCTCTGAGGGTTTTTCTTGTACAGTGGGCGAAAACTGCTGGCAAATCTGTTAAAACTGTAGATGAAAGAGTGTTAAGACAGCAGACTGTAAACAACAGACCAATCCAGTGTTGAAATTAAGACTAATATAAAAACAATTCATTCAACCTTTATTCTGACTTGTAATATTGTCAGGTAGAAGGCTCATTTATATTAAAGCTGAGGAAATCAGTATCATTATATCAATGAATATAAAATAAGTCAATCCAGTAAAATAATAAACCTTGAAAAGAATCAACATAACTGCTCATTTGTAAGAGTAAAAAATACTTAAAAGTTTCAGTCTTTTGAATTGGTTTGCTGTACAAAACGACACACTTGAAGATGCTGTTCTCAGGTTTGTGTAAGGTAGTAATTAGGTCTTGACCTAAACTATTACATGTGGTGTTTTAGTAGAGAAACTAGGAAGTTATATAAAAAAAAGAGGAGTAGGTTTATCTTCAGTATTACCATTTCATTTCAACAAAAACTGTAGTCATTATAGTATTTTATATGCAACATGTGCCACAGTACTCAGAGTTTATCCATAAATGCAGAACAGCTTCGATGATATTTTTGACTTTTAAATCATCTGTGATCATCTCTGTAATGCTACAGTGTCATACAATCTAGAGTCTTTATAACTTAAAAGCAAAGTTATATGAATATGAAAGTTGTAGGTTATCATCTGAGGTGATAAAGCGTTTATCTAGTTGTTTGTGTATTAATTTTTCTGACAACCCACAGAAGACTTAGAAATGGGAATGTTGAACAGTTAAGAGGATAAAGCTAAAGTGAATGAACTTTTTATGTCCACCAGCCACTCAGTAAACAGATCGGGCAGTAGGCTACTATATGACTTAACATGTTAATGGAGAAAAAAAAAGAAAGCAAAATAAAAATCGAAACAAGTAATCGCCGAGTTATTTATAGAATATTCAGTCTATCTTCACCCACAGTATGTGTCCAGACTAGCCTCCATAGACTGAGGTGGTGGACAGTCTGAGGGCAGTAAGGGTGAGTTAAATGATGACCCTCGTGCAATTTATTCTAACACCTAGAATAGTTTCCACTATTAAAATTAATTAGTGTATTCGAACGAGTGTATAAATCATGTCATTAAATATCACCTTGCATGTTCGATGACCTTCTCCAGACTCTTCTGCATCACCTTTTCGAACAGCTTCAGTCTGCTCCACCGGGGCTCGGTCTCCTCGGTGTTTTTACTCTCCGCTCCGGGGTTAGGCCCCTGGGACGGCTCTTCTCCTGTCGTTTCATTCCTTTGCTTCTTCGCTGGTGTCTCATTTTCAGTGTTTTCATTTCGTTGCACCGCTTCACTGTCTTCCATTTTTGCTACTCTGTTTACGTTTTACAATTACCGCCAAATCTACGGCGTCCCGTTGGTCCAAAAACTACGGTGTTTGTAGTGTGACGCATGCGCAGTCCGCTGTGCACTCCCGTCCAGTCAGTGGAAGTTCAGCTGTCATTCCTCCTCTCACCCTCTCAGGCTGACGGCCGTGTCTGCCAACATGGGTTTAATCACAGGACTCTGCACTTTCTTGTACCATTTACCTCAGATTTACAAATGGTTACTGAAGCCGTATTATATCACTTCGTTCTTCATGACGATCGCCTTCCTGGTAGTCCGAAAGGCTCCGGGTCTGTGCGAACACCTGGCCACTCAACGGGAGGACGGCAACTCCTGCGACTTTGACTGGGTAAGCATGGTGGGATAGGGTTCCTCTGCAGTGCTAGGCTGCTAAATATGGTGGGCCTTCTTTAGCTGCTTTATAATGATTTGTCCTGTTGTGTGCATGTCTTTTAAACTGTCATTTTCATTCACAGAGAGAATTGGAGATCCTCATGTTTCTCAGTGCAATAGTGATGATGAAAAACAGAAGAGCCAGTAAGTATCCCTGTTACTCCCCACATGCACTCACATGTTTGTCTATGTGTAAACTAAATGGTTGTAATGACAAGACACGTGTTTGTTTACATTTTAAACAGTCAAATAATCAGACTGGCTTGCATGGGGTTTATGCACCCAGTGTGTTTGTAATGCAAAGGTCCCATTCATGTGTAAATTACAGTTTAGTTCAGAGGCCATATGCAGCCCAGTATGAACTCAAGTGGGTCGGGCCAGTAAATAATGACAACTCTGAGCTTTTTTCCTTTTGTTTTAGAATGAAAAAAGTAAAATTACATTCTGAAAATTTGTACTTCTACAAACTATCCTTTAAAAAACATGAACAATCTGAAATTTCTAAAGGAAAATTAGAGCAATTTTAACAATATTATGCCTCAGCAACTTACAACTTACAGATCACAGTGGATCTATAAAGGCACAAAACATTTAGTAACAGGCATAATATGGTTAAAATTGCACTTATGTTTCCTAAGATATTTCAAGTTGTACATGGTTATTTGTGTTATTTCATTTTTTGGGAAATGATAGTTTGTAAAAAAAAAATTTAAAAAAAAATTGGAGTTATCATTATCTATAGGTAATGTCGTTATTTTACCTCTCTGACCCACTTGAGATCAAATTGGGCTGTATGTGACCCCTGAATTAAAAGTATTTTGTCACCCTTGACAGTTACTGTCTTCAGTTTAACTTTTGCATTTCACAAATTCATCCCACAGGCCAGATTAGACCCTTTGGCGGCCCAGTTTTGGTTTTGGCTCCTAGGCATTATAAGACCCTGGCCTATCCACCTTGCATGTGTTAAACCTTAACCAAGGCATTTGCAGTCTAATGTGTAACTGTTCCTGTTGTAAGCGTCCTTGCACCTAATCATACCCAGGAAGTGTTTATTGTATAAACATTACAACTGACTTTATACCCCACCCCCCTTCCTGTGACCTTGTATCAGCACTGTGAAGGTTTCAGCTCTTCCTTAACACAGTCTTCCCCTCCTCCTGTTCTCTGTTTCTCAGTCACCCTGGATCAGCACATAGGCAACCTATTCCTGTTCAGTAAAGTGGCCAACGTCATTCTCTTCTTCAGACTGGATGTCCGGCTAGGAATCCTTTACCTTGCATTGTGTGTCGGTCAGTGCGTTGTCACCATTCCCACACCACAGCTTTTATTATATTACCTGTGTTTTTATTTAGAGCTCTGTGTTATGGGTACACAGGGGGACACCCAGCTCTATATATTTATGTACCAAATAACATGATCGTGAATTAAAAAAAAAACTTCAAACTGTCTGAACACCAATCTTCCACAGCTTCAGGGATTTTTAATGTACAGAGTGTCCCATAAGTCTCCATACATAGGAGACATCATACATTCCATGGTTCTAACATGTATTTCTTTATATTTCTTCTTTATAGTTCTTCAGCAGTGGAGGACACACATTGAAACGTGTTCCCGACAAAATGGCAGTCACATAGAGCATATTATATAAATACAAATGGTTTATGTCAAGAAATGTTTATTTTTCCTGTGTATGGAGACTTACGGGACACCCTGTAGATTCTCCACTTAAGTTGTACCTTTTGTGTATGACTGTCTTTACTACACATGTATTCCTAATTTTCATGGCTTTAAAAAAAATAAAACTTACATTTACCCTTTCTTCCCCAGCATTTGTCATGACCTGTAAGCCACCAATTTACATGGGCCCAGAGTACATCACATACTTCAGCGATAAAACCATTGATGTGAGTGTTACACTACAAACCATAGGCGTTAGATGTTTTTACAGCCTATACAAGAGGAACATTTGGTTATTGTACAAGTGGCTCCTGTTTTGTGGAACTGTCTGCTTTGTCTCAGCTGTTCCATCAGTGAGATATATAAATGTTAACATTATGTATTCATACATAATTTAATAGAAACAGGAGGATGTGAGCTTCTGTATTTTCCTTTAAATTAGTATCAACATTTATGTGTTTTGGACAGTACTGTGCCAGAAACTCAATAAAATCATGATGATTATTGTGTTTATTACACATTATAATGAATCCAAAATGGAAGCATCACAATAAAGGAAGTTTCTTTAATTTTACATCAGGAATTAGAAAACAAATAATTCATTATTGCACTACAAAAACCTGAATGTGTGTCTATTCTGATTGTATAGGAGGAGCTGCAGCGAGACAGTCGCATCACTTGGATTGTTGAATTCTATGCCAACTGGTCATCTGACTGCCAGTCCTTCGCTCCTGTTTTTGCCGACCTATCCCTCAAGTAAGTACTCAATCTCACTTGTTGTCTCCAGTGTCTAGAAATCCTGTTAGAGAATTAATATCTCCCAGCAATGAAATAACGCAGGATGCATTTGTTTTCTCTACTGCTTTGACTAAAATTAATTTAGTGCCAATTTTTTTTGTCTGTCAGTGTCAGTAGTGATTATTGATATACAGTGTTGTTAGACGAACTCAGTTACTCATGTTTTCAAAGTGATTTTACCATTCCCTCTTCATATGATTTGAAGATATTCTCTTTTTGGCCTTTGTTGGCCACAATCTACTACACATGACTATGCATAGTTGTTATACTTATAACTTAAATGAAGTTTTTGGATGCTTATTATTGTAAATAGGCTACAGATTACTGGTTATCAAATATGTTAATTCCTTCATCAGACTAATTACATTAATCAACTTATTGAATTCATTTATTTTTGTATCCTAACTTTAATCGGTCTCAATGGCTTTACAATTACATTGACTTTTTATAACTACACAACACAAATGTAAGTAGTTTCTCCCCAACACTCCCTAAATGTCCCATGTGTCTTCGCTTACTTGATATACAGGTACAACTGTGCCGGGCTCAGGTTTGCAAAAGTGGACATTGGACGCTATGGAGACATTTCACAGAGGTCAGTCATGTTTAGTGATGCTGTAACAGTAGTGTCAAAACTACTTTGTCTGATTACAAGAAGTTTCTGATTTTAAGATTGTCAAAGCATAGGTATTGAGTGTCTTTTTTAACTTTCTCCTAAACAGGTACGGTGTTAGCACATCTCCTCTGGCCAAGCAGCTGCCAACACTGGCACTTTACCAAGGAGGTCGGGAAATGATGAGGCGTCCAATGGTGGACAATAAAGGGAGAGCTGTGTCTTGGACCTTCAATGAGGTGTGCTTAGGTGTAACAAACACATGTGTAAAGGAGGGGTTACTTGATTGCGCATGCACACGTTAATGCTAATGTGAATGTCATTCTGTTCCCAGGAGAATATTATCCGAGAGTTTAACCTCAATGAGCTGTTCCAGAAATCCAAGAAGTTAAGCAAAGGTCGTGGTTTGAAGGGAGAAGAGCAGAGCAGCTTTGAGCCAGAAGAGGGCAGTGATGAGCCCCAGCCTGAAACTGATGACCAGCAGCAGAGCACAGAGACCAAGAAGGAGAAGTGAGCTGTCCAGTAAGACAGACGGAGGTTTCAGGAAGTCTTCACTTTGCTTTCCTTGCTTTACATACATCGCAAAAGTCCAAAATATTGTGGAATGGATAGAAGAAAGCAGCCTGAACCCCTAAACATCTAACTCCATTCTAAGTCTGGACTGTGGCAAATTAACTCCTCCAATAAGATGGACCTCTGTTCCCCACTCTGGGGCTTTGGTATGCTGCAGTGTGGTTTGGACACAGCCACAAACATCTTCAAGCAGTGATCCTTAATGTTTTTTATTACAAATCTTAAGTTATTCGTCAACAAATGCCTTTTTGTAATTATTTTTGCCACTTTCAGCGATATCTTTTCACTGTATGTGGACTTGCATTTGCCTGAGACTTTGCTAAATGTTTACGAGTCAGATTTTTCAAAACCAAAGGAAGTGATACTGAAATTAAATGTGTGCATTTCAACTCAAGACTCACTTAGCATCAGTTTGACCTTTTTTATTTTGAGAAGACATCTTTTTAAAAATTCTTTATAAGGCCATTTTGGAAATCTCAACGTATTTGTTACAGATATTTGTGAAACCCATTCATCACAGCCCACAATAGCAATATTTAAGTATTCTCACATACAAGTATACTTATTATACTCCATTTTAATTGTTCAAGGACCGCCATCCATGGCCAGAACAGGAAGAAATTAACACAGGTTCTCCTTATCTCTATACGACGGCTGTTTGTGCCATTAATGATGCCTCTTTTATTGTTTCCACCCACACATGAATTCGTGGGAATTTGACAGTATTCTCACAAGTATGCACACCAGTGAAGCATTCAGCACGACAAAGAAAAATCACATGCACACCGAAGATATAGCCAGGGAGGGTTTAAAACTCGTAGCACAGTCGTTTGGCTTGATACTCGTGTGCCTCAAGCATGTACTTTTCCCTAAAAATGTGCTACCAAAAGCCAGCTTTAACATTCTTCTCCAAACACTGCTGTGGGCTTCAATCAAAAAATAAAATAAATAAAAACCATTGCTGTAATGCCCAACCCTTATCTCGCAAACACGCCTCCCTTCATCCACTTATTCCTTTTATAACATGGCTGTGGGTAAAAAAAATAACTGTACCTTTTAGACTGTTTAAAAAAAAATTAAGAAAGGCATAATTTATCAGAAAAGTGTAAAAAAAAAAAAAAAGAGAATAAAAACCAGATTGCTAATCGACCAATGCTTTCAAGGCAAAAAGAAAGAAAGGGTAAAACATTCCCAAATTGTAGACCAGTCCCTACTTGTCTATACAGTGGCGTGATTTCTCTTTTACATTTATAAACCTTTTTATTAAAAATATCAATACTTCCTCTTTTTCTCTTAAAAAAAAGAAAAAATAATAGACTATTCTGAAATTGTGTCCAGAACTACAAGGTTGCCTTGTCTGCTGAAATAAATAAGCCCTTCCCTTGCTGCCCCTATTTGGCTGGCCATCTGATAAAATTATACGGTTCTGCGAGCATCATGAGTGACAGACAAAACATTACAGAAAAAGAAACACCGAAAGACATACAATGATCTTAAAGCTACAAACAGATTTTGCATAATGTCTCTAGCATTAACATTGCAAGCGTACATTCCACAAAGATGCTTGTGCTGCAATCATGATTCAGAATTTCTTTGTGGCTTTCAAAATTCAGCTCAGTTACTTGCCACTTCAGCGGTTCAGAAGGATCATCACTCTTTGGATGATGAAAATACCAGCAAAAGCTCATGAGCGGCTGATGCAGCCATCAATTATAAACAGGCAACTGATTATAAATCGCTTTCATGTATCATCATACACAGTACATCTGCCATCCTCCTCAAACATCATCTTCAATTCCTGACAGTCTGACCCCACAATCTGTAAGATTTCATACATTTATATAAAACAACACTTAAAAAAAGATTTATAAAACTAAAATGATACTGTGTTTATAGGTTGGACTCTTCTCTCCATGATTCTTTGCGATAAACATGTCGTGTGGTCCATTGAGACAGTGATGGTTTCTATTGGTCAACAGTCATGAATCCTGTTCTTACATTTTCTTCCACTGGTTAAAGGCCATCGTTTCCTCAAGTGTCAGATACTGTTGTCATTACTCTGTGCTAATGTACCAAAGGAAAACATCGAAGAGCTATGCATGTTCTATAGACATATCTGTACCCAGCTGTAATGACACAGTCACATCAGTCTATGGCTCTCAAAGTGGCTAAATGGAAACAAACTGATCCTGTGAAAAACCAACCAGTGTCCCCACATTTCTCTTTGTTCAAATCTGAAAGGCTGGCAGAGAAGAATGCCAGTGGTGATACAAAGATATCAAAGTGAGTACCAGACAGGCTGACTCCTTTAGTTCGTTGCGGTGGAAAACTGTCTTTTTTTTCCAGGAGCCTTCACAAGTGAATAATATCCAGCACAGTAGAGAGTAGAAACAAGTGGAAGTCGTCCAGTGACTTTTCCCGTCCTTGTGATAGACCATGAAGGACGTCTGTCGCTTAAACGGATATCTCATAAGTGGTCCCTCCGACGCCCGTCACCTTCTTCACCCCGCCCCCAGGTTTGGAAGTGGTGTGATTGGCCACAACTGTGCGAGAGGTGGATCTGATTGAAAGCCAGCAGAAAAGGGGAAGGACACAGTGAGGATAAGGACAGAGGAGAAATGAATGTGGAGGTGAGTCGCTCTTTAAAAATAAAAACATACCAACAACAGCAAAGGTTCTCTATCACTGATCTTATAAGTCCTGTGGTAAATATACTTACGCTACAGCCACACTAGTACATTTTCATTTTAAAACACCATTTTTATACCTTTATCAATATGACCATTTTAGAAAAGTATCAGATAAAATAGACTCCATCCATTCAAGATGCCTGAACCGTATGTCACATGACCAGGGCAGCTGATAACGCTACTGCTCACTGGATTTGTTCAAATAACATAGTCACTAGAGAATGTTGTCAACAGCAGGATGATAAAATGCAGAACTGTACATACAACAGCTGCTAACAGAGACAACTTGGACAGAAACACAGTTCAGTGTCTATGTTGAATTCACTAATGGTGGTCAAGGCTCTTATATTTTTCTGTTCTGGAGTGTGATGGGAACACAAGTCACATAATAACTAGTTAGGCCTAATCAGGCAGTGAATGCGGCTGTCTACCCCATCATTTTCAACCATCCTTGACTGCATAGACTTGGCTCCAAAAGGCTCAGTTATGAAAATCCTAAAACACCTGGGTAAGGTGGATATTAGGTGTATACATAGTGAAAATTATGCGTTCCACAACAAAAACATATCAGTGTGGACATAGTCTCAGAGAGTACAAAAAACACAAAGACAGGCAAACGTAATGCGTTAGGACATCAGTAAACAGTAGTGCAGTTTGGCATGCTATCACAGCTAATAACAACTAGCATGCTTTAATACGACTCCAAATGCACGTAATCAATAACAACTGTTTAACAGTAAACAAAGACTGGCTGAAAACCATGAAGGAGGAAAAGGAAGACTCACACAAATCAGGGAGGAAGAGGAGGGCTGACACAAACCAGGGAGGAAGAAGAGAAGGATTAGGAAGAAAAAGAGGAAGAGGAAGAGTAGCAGGCTGACAGATCTGGTGAGAGATCACTACTCACTGTGGAGCCTGTTGCCCTCCTCCAGCTCCTCCTCCACCCAGCACAGTACCTCCTCCTGTGGATCGAGGCTTGTGCTGAGGCCCTGCCTCCCCAGTGTAAGAGTGGGACTTGCCGAGTGAGAGGCTGCGAGGTGGCGGGGAGACAGGGGGCTCCAATGAACGGACCCCAGGGGAAGAGGATGAGGAGGAAGGGGCACGAAGGGCTCTGGAAGTGGAGTCCTGGTTATGCTGGAGGAGGTGATGGGTCTCAGAGGGCCCAGAGGAGGAGGGAGGGGTTGGGCTGACGGCACGCAGGTAGGCCCTGTGGGGGGAGGAGAAAGTGGCAGAGCCCTGGAGCAGCTGCCCCTCCCTCTGCTGGGCAATCTGAGCTGAGAGGAAGGGCGACGTGTAACCCTGCAGCGGGCTACTGGGTGACACCACCTCAGACTGGCCTGTTATTGTGGCCCCTGTCGCCAAGGGAAACAGAGCGTGAGGCTTTTGTGGCGACAGCTCGTGGGCGGCAGACTCGAACTCTGGGCTTTCGGATGGTGTCAGCAGGCTGTCATAGGACAGGCTGCCGTTCCGAGGTGTCTGGTTGGCCAGACTTTTGTAGCTGGTGTCTGTTGTGCCTTCTGATTGTAGCGTAGCCAGAGGGTTATGTGCCGTTTGCGCTGAGCGCAGGCTGGAGGAGCGAGAGCCGCCAGCAGACAGAACCAGAGAGGATGGGTAGGAGGTGTAGGAGCGCCCAGTCAAGGAGTAACCTGACATGCCCCCCGTCACCCCAGTTGCGCCAGGGCCTCCGGGGCCCTCACCCCTCTCCCCTCCCCCTCTGCGCGCCCCTACACTTCCCCCCACCACTGTGGCCCCATCCAGGCTGCTCGGCTCTGAGCGATAGCTAGGCTGACGGCTGGACTGGAGGATGGAGGGAGATGGAGAGTCAAGACTCTCCCCACGGATCATCTGAGGAGAGGAAAGGGGAGAAGAAACAGACCAAAGGTAGAGAGTGTGAAGACAGAGAGGGAGCGGGTAAGGAAAATGTAATGAAGATGAAGGCAGAAGTTCAAAGAGGGGAGAAAGATGAAACCAACATGTTACCCTAGGAATAGATAACATAACCCAAAACAACTTTTCTTCTACAGACTGTAACAGAAAAAAAGTGTGGTGGGGAGAAACTGGATGCGTGATCTGTGCTATACTCCATCATCACACTACTGGACTGGAAACATTGACTGGCTTCAACAAGCACTGCCACTGCATGTCAAAAGACTGTGTATAAACACATACATGGAAATACAAATACATAAAGTGCATGAACTACACATTCCAGTCAATGCAGTCTCAGGGGAAAGGATAGATCCACTCTAACACACAAAGACAGCCATAGGGATATATACACACACAGATGACACTAGCTGAGACTTACTGATCAACCGATGGCCACTGAATGATCAATTTAAAGTAAAAACAAAAAGAGGGGCATGTGTTAACCACAAAGAAAATTAGAGGAAATATCGCCCATTACGATGCACATGAATGTTACAGTTATGTGTGGGACAGTCATCATTTTGTTTTGAGCAAAACTCTAGAAGCAAAAATAGTATAAAGATTTATGCGCATCTGTAATTTTACCAATTTCTCATCAGGGAAATGTGGTCAACTTTGATCCCAGCTGACTGTTCCTTTTAATGCTATTAAAGTTTAATTTCTAGGCTTGGTCAAATGGTTATTATTTAGTTATGCTTATTCCCAAAACGATGAGAACATTGACATTATACCTTATTTGGGTGTGACAGGGCAGTGTGGTTCCTTCCTGGGCTATTGTAGGCTGGTCTGTATTTGTACATTGACGGAGTAGGTGGTGCCTCAGTCAACAAGCTGCTCTCTGAGAAAAGAATGCAAAACAATCAAACGTTTTTCTGAAGATGCATCTTTTTGATTACAAAAAAACAATGTTTACATAAGATGCTACTTAAATATCTGAGTCATCCTTGATGATGAATATCACATAACAGCTTATATTGCTCCTAATGTTTGATTCTGCAGGAGTATGTGTAGGTGTGCACGAGTCTCACCCTCTGTGTCAGCACGAGGCAGGCCAGGGTAACGAAGCTCCGGCTTTGGAGGAGGTGGAGGTTCTGCATCTGCTGACTGGCTCTCCATCTGATCTAGACTGCTTTTGGACTAGAAAAGATGCACACAAACGTCATTGATGTGATCACATGAATTCATTCAAAGTTAATTTTTCAATGATAATCCTAATGAGCATATGCAACATTTTCGTTCTTTGGAAAGGCCCCTTTTCCCCTCAAACAGTTTAAACAGTTTAACTTTTTAAGTGCCAGACAGTTAAGGGGCTAATAAGCCTTAAAAGTGCCACAGAATTTGGCCATTTTTCAGTGTTTCGCGTCGTTTTTATAATATTTGAAGAATCCTGCAGGAAACCGCTCGGTAACATGCGACCGATTGCTGATTAGATCCAAAACGCACCGGACGCAGCCGATTCATTACTGATTGTAATTTGCATTATTTATAATAATAATAATAATAATAATAATAATATTTATTTATATAGCACTTTTCATACATTAAAAACTGTAGCACAAAGTGCTTTACATATCAGTTTAAAAATCAGTACCGCCCCCCACCCACACCCACCCACTCACCCGCACACACACACACATACACATGCAAACCCACATATACATGCAAACCCACAAGCTCACACACACTTAAGAAGACTGACTGAGCACGGGTAGACCAGAACAAAAATGTACAAGTAAAAGTAAAACATCAATTTAGGAGGCGCTGTCTCAGGGAGCCATCCGCACCAGGAGGCAGCCGCCGACCCCGGCGACCAGGCACCAGCAACACAGCCCCGCATCCCAACTAGTGGGAGAGGGCCAACTGGGACCCCCACCCACCAGAAAGGAGCGGACCCCAGTGAGAGAAGGCGCCGCCACAGCCCCCGGAGTCCACAGCCGCCCCCAGCATGGAGGGCTCCCTCTGATGAAACACTGGAGAATAAGAAACATTAAAAAGATATAAAAATATTATTCGGTCGCGTGACCTCAAATTCCCGTCTGCTTGGTCTCAAAAGGGGGACACAGAAAGAACGTCATCGAAATGTGAGAAAGAAATGGGGGTGGATGGTTTGTTTGTACACAAATGTGGCATGTTCTCCAAAGCCGATCTGATCGGCCCGTGGCACTTTACAGGTTGTTTTCGTAAAGCTGATTTAATCGGCCCATGGCACTGAAAGTGTTAAAGTGTGTTTATTACTCACCCTGGTGCTGTGTCTGTCATTCTGGATACCGTTATCCAGAACCTTAGCTTCTAGCTGTGCCTCTGTAAGACTCGGCCTAAGAAACGGTGGCTGTACTTCTACTGCCTGAGGACTTCGCCAACGGCCCATATATCTAAGACACAAAGTGCAATCAGATCCTGAACAAAACAATGTAATCTTGGCAGTATGTACGCTATGAACAAACATCTTACACTAGGAACCTCTAACATTCATGTGTTTAAAATGAACAGATGAGTGAGAACAATAAAAGAGGAGAGGAAAAGTGGAAGGGTAAACTGCAGTGGAAAGAAAAAGGTAGTGGAAAAAGAGTAATTGTGAAGGAGAGTGTTTAAAGGGTACCTGTACTGGTCATGGTTACGACATTAATTGTGCTTTGTGTACTCATTTACTTATAGGCAAGAGAGGTGCAAATTCAGTAACAAAATAAATGCACCACACTGGACCTTTATATTACATGAATTACGTACAGGGGCAGAACCTTTGTGGAGCAGCCACTGCCAACCGCAAGTTAAGTACCATCGTTGATTTCGAGTGATCGAGTGCGACAAAACAAGCAGCAGTGAGTGAGTGAGATTGGGTGGATTTCTGTGCTTATTGTTTGTGCAGCCATAAGCTTTACACTCCACCACTGTCCTAAGACGCAGCCTAGCACTGGCCAAAATGTGTCATCTTAGACTGGTGTCTGCAGGACAGGGTCAGTGACCCATCCATCGCAGCCCAGGTAATCGGACAAATCAACAACTCTGCATCACTACCGTTGCTGGAACAGCCCGTGAAGGACGCAACATGTCGCTGACCATGCCTGATTGATGGAACAATGACTTAGAACTCGCACACACTTGACAACGGGCTATAACATAACATACCTGACAGAACCGCTTGTATTATGCGTGATCTTTTGAAAAGGCTAGCAATGAAAATTCAATACAAGTAACCTTTAAGGAGAGAAGCAAAGTAATGAGTGAAGAGGAAAGAGGACTACTAACCTCGGGGCCTGGGAGCTACAGAGCACATGTGAAATATTCCTCAAGCAGCCATTGGTGAAAGGGTTAACGCCTCCCCGAAACTTCCCTGTCACCTACAGTAAGAGGGCAGACAGAATTGAATTAAGACTCAACCCTTAACAAAAAGGAGTTTGTAAAGGATGCGATGATCATGAACCTACCTGTTCATTTGTGGTCCTTCCACGGGCCACCAATACAATATGGAACCCAGTCAGGCCAGCGACCGGGACAAAGAACAAACCAGCAACACACATTACAGCCATACTGGGATGACAAGTTCAAGAATAAATCCAGCAGAAAAGCAGGAAAAAACAAGACATACAAGTGAAGGTCACAGTCTGTAAGTAAAGTCTAGCAATGACTCCTACACTTTTACGGCTGCAGTGTGCCAAGGAAGGATACGTAACGGCAGCATGTGGCGTGTCCAGCTGCTGGCGATGGTGCAGAACATAAACTAAGCCAAAGCCAAATACGTCCATTATGTGGGTGGTGAGTGACAGCAGGAAGAGGAAGAAATACCGATAATTCCTCCTGCCAATGCAGTTGTTCACCCAAGGACAGTGGTGGTCAAAATCCTAGAAAAGTGCAGAGACAAAGAACAAAGAGTCACAAACACAAGGAGAAAAATGACTGGGGAAAAGAAACGGTTAACTTCTTACCATCGGATATTAAAAACTAAGAATAGGACAGATCTAGGCTGAGATGTCAAATCATACAGTTTCGTTTAAGAGCTTAGTGTGAAATTAGGACTTGTTATTAAAACTGAAAGGAAATTATACTAGAGTGGGTGGGTTCTTTCCATAATTAACTGTCATCAGAAATAAAATGACTTTTTGTTGGAACCTTAATAGTCATGTGTATGTTTACCTCCACACAGTTGTCACAGACTGAGCAGTGCGAACACCGTGGCGGGCGATAGAAGCGGCAGGTTGAGCACCACTTCATGCGCACCTGAATGCCTTTGATCTCCACTGTCTTATAAAGTGGAGCACGGAAATCATCCTCTTTATCCTCATCCTCCTCCGCTACAAACAGAAACAAACACTGAGACGGTCATCACATTATACTGGCTCATCATACTGTTGTCAGGCATTGTGTTTCTGCTATCATTTTCTTGTGCATCACAGTTACAGTTTCATTGATACTGATCTGTTTTGCATCTTGTGTTATATATAATGTACTGAAAGACATTTAAATATTATACGGGACTAGAGCTGCACAATATATCGTTTGAGCATCGTCACTGCAATGTACATGAGCGCAATAGTCACATCACAGGTGCTGTGATGTAGGAGGCAAATAAACTCAACGTGTTCTCATCTAATTGTAACCTGGGTACCTGACACACACTGCACGCAGCGATCCACCAATCGCAAACGTTCTTAATCAGTTTGCTGAAGCAGACCATGTCCCTGCAAATGGAGTGAGTTGCTGGTAACAACATTGAAAAATGAGCAACGAACAAGAGAAAATCACCCAAAATGAAGACTTGGTGCCACAAAGAAAAGCAACATCAGTTATCTGGAATTATTTCGGCAACAAGAAAGATGATAGTGAAACACATGTTCTGTGTCGATAGTGCCTTGCACCTGTTGCCACAACAAGATGTAACAACGAATTTGTTTGACCATTTATGTTGGCACCTCACAACTATTATATCCTCCTGAGTAGTTTTTCCTATCGTAATATATGTCGCAAGGTTAAAAAAAATCGTAATGTCAGTTTTTCCAATATCATGCAGCCCTATACAGGACTTCTTAAAAGCATTTATGGAGCAAGGTGAGTATGCAAGATATGTGTATGGGTGTTTACCTCTAGGGAAGACACCAGGGTCCATAAAAGTGGCCATACAGAAGTTGGCAAGGGTGAAGAGGAAGATCACGGCATTGTAGATGGGAATAACAGCGGAGACATACTCTGCCAACCATGGGCACCTTGAGAGGATGAAAAAGGAGGAACAGTGGAGGAATTTGTTTAAAACAAGTATTACACAAGTGTTTGATCTATTTGAAAAATGGTGGGAAACTGAGACCACAGAGGACAACTTCAGTCCCTGCTTTTAAAGACACATCTTGTTATCAATAGTACAAGACAGTTGAGGTCTAACAACATTAGTGATGTTCAGTAGACAGAAATTCAAGAATATGAAGGTAAACAGCTCACAGGTGTGACTATATGGCACTGAAAAACACGACAGGTGTGCTTATGAACCTTTTAATGAATGCAAGAAAAACTTACTACACATTTTCTCATAAGCTTGCTTAAGTGTAATTTCGTGCAAATACAGCAGGTAAACAAACAAGTGCCCCTGTCTGATAAATGAATTACCTAAAATAATGCAAATACAAACTCATTTTATAAACTACCTCGAGACACAGGTGCAGCTATATACAGTACATTCAGGCTTTTAAAACAAAGTATGGATTGGGTCAGTGATTGTCTGTGTAATGGGGAAACTTACGTGAAGCAGAAGAAGAGGGTGGTGGATCCAACAAGGAAAGTGGTGGCTGCAGAGACTGGTACATATCGGCTGGGGCGAAACGGACGGGGAGGAGCAGAAACTGGACCACCTACTCCTCCCCCGACCCCCCCACCACTAAAACCCGGCATCCGAGAAAGAGAGAGAAGGGAGGAAGATAGAGAGAGAGGTAGATATCTACTGTCTACCTAGCGTAAAGGGGTGCTTAACAGGTCAATGTAACAAACAGTCTCCGTTCGCGAGGAGAGGCCATCACTACAGACTGGAAAACAAAACCAACACTATGCAAAGCAGCAACTGAATGAAACCATTAGGGATTCTGCATCCAGCACTATTATATCACTTACAGAGAATTTCTTTTAAATAGCAACATAAAGCTCTATTTGCATATGTACAGCTTGCCACAAATATTTGATTTTTTTGTGCATAATTTTAATAAAAGATTATAAAAGCAAAACTATACACGAGCAATGTGATACAAAAATATGTGTATGTAATTCATAAATATTTTTGTATGGCTTAATGTAACTGTATTTGGTGCAACAATATAAATAATTCTAATCAAGGCTGCTCTCTGGCACCAAGTGCAACCATGACACTACAGTGCAAGAAAACAAAAGCACAGACGCTTGCACACGTGACTAAAACTGAAGCAATCAAGGTTCTTTCCCCCTCTTGAAACTCAGTATTTCTCTAAATGCTCTTTTCCGTGCTTGAGTTATGATTATCACTATCAGAGAAAAGAGAAATATAAAAGAAAAGAAACAAAAATTAAAGAGGTAGTGGGTGGAAGAGCAGAAGCACACAGAGGAGAACAGGCAGAGGATTGAGCAGAGCAGCTGCTGATGACTTCTGTGATTGTCCCAAGGGGGCTTATTTAGGCACTGGGTGGGTGGAAGAGACTGAGGATGGCGGCAGGAGAGACCGTTCCAGCGTTTCAAACTAAGTCAGTGGGGGAAAACTACTAAAATAAAATTCACTTAAAATCAGTGTCCAACAAACAAAGGTCCAGCTGGATTTTTTAAAAGATGTTTAAAAAAAGTCTTGCCTTCTCAGGTTAAAAATCACTCAAATAGTGATGTAGAATCCCCTTTGAAGAGTTTGAGACCCCCAGCTTGAGTCTTTGCTTCGATACTGGGGCAGAATCAACTCATTCCAAAAAGCAGGCCTGCGTATGTCGCTGAGATGTCACCGCCTTTGGCCAGATCTGGGTGAAGAGATCTCCCCCACCTCCAAATCCTCTGCAGAAACATCTCCATTCCCATTCTGCATCTTACAAACAAAGCCATGTGCAATGATGTATTATGTAGTCTGATGCATAGTAGTTCTTTATTCTCTCCCGTCTTCTTTTACCCACTGCTTAAGTGGGTGGGATGTAAGATGACTCTGTAGGAAAACAATCTGTTATTAGTGAACACAACCTTTATGTGCATGTCACAAACAAACTTGCATTTCTGATAAGTGTTATGTTCAAAAATGACAAATACTCATGAGTTCCAGGACTGGATGTCAGATGAAAAGCAAAAGCACATGGAATGTTTCTTTGCATAGATGGCTGATTTCAGAGCATAGATTTCTCAACAAAATCCATCAAAGATTAAACAGCATAGGCATCTACAGCGTCAGTGTATGAAAATGCTCATACAGGTTGGAACAAAGTGAATTTCTATGTTAGGGCAAAGGACAGAACTAAGTGGGAGCAGCAGAAGTTTCACTGTTATTTCACAACAATCAAGCTGACTAACCAACCTCCTACTGTATGAAAACTCTTGCGTTATACTGCGTGTGTCTATGGGTCTTTCTCACTATTACTCACACACAGTGAGCTGCTGTCAACCAGACAGCTGCTACCTGAATTGTCCTCAGGTGCAAAATGAAACACCTCCCAATGGTTGAAACTGGAAAACCCTTGAGACCTGGATCGGTGACAAGACTGGACGCCTTCAATTCACAGCAGTAACTAATTTCCCTGTCTCCATTTGAAAACTAGTCCGTGTGGTGAAAACGGATCCTGAGTAACAGTGTAATCTGATAGTTTGGACACACCCCTCTTTTCAACAATCAGCAGCACTAACAAATACGGAGCTCTGGCCGAGGCAAAGTGTCACTGTGCCTGTTGTTAATCATCTCATCTGCCCCACAACAAATCCCCCCCCTCCCGACTATAATGGATGTTAATCCTAAAATCTCCGTGTCGAGCCTTGCCTGTCATGTCACCGCAACAATCTGCAAGCTACATCGTTAAGTGGCCGGTTGAGCTAACTTGCTCAAATGTGGGACGTTTATCGAAAACTGCCACCTCATGTCTGCGGCAAGTCTGTACTATTTCATGTACTGTTAGTACATATTTTAATCATACGTATAAGAAAATCATACGTTAAATACCAGGCCAGGGCAATGCTAGGATTCAGTAAAGACTACAATCATAATCTGCTCACACCACATCCCAGCCTCCACAAAGTTCACTTTTAAACTAAGTAATAACACAGAGGTGATTAATTTTATATGTCCGAAAATATGAGACTTATACACACTCCTTTCATAATAATTAGTTAGATCTTACCCAGCCTCGAAAGTTTTTTGCGACACTGCTCAGTCCTTTACCACAGCTAGAAGAGTTCGCTAGCGTTACCTGGCTAGCATGGCAGCCTGTACATTTGCGGAGTTGCTTTCATTGACAAACGAATTTTTAAGTGTAGTTACATTCAGCTAAACAGTCACAACGAAGAGCAACAAAAACAAACGGGACATACCTAATACCGAACATGCGAGTGGTTCTGCCTGTGGGGTGTTGGTCGTGTCGGTCCTCCTTGAGTTAGCCGCTAGCTAACTCGTTAGCTCGCTTGCTAGGCCGACATCGGAATCCAGGAACTAGTGGGTCATCCCTCAGGTGGGACAATCAGCCAATCAGAGACGGAGGGGGTGTGGCTTGTGTGTATATGTCAACGGAGAAAAATGAAACTATAGATCAATATTAATGCTGTATTAGTGTTAAAATAATCCCTGATGTTTAAATAAAGCTGCTGCAGACATTCAAAACAAAGGGGAATAAAATCATAACAACATACGTTTAACCAGAAATGCTTAATGTTAATTAATTGGAAAATTTCGACTTGAGATTCATGCATAAAGAGAAGCGACAAAAAACCCACATCTCAGTCTTGTTGTTGACTTTCTCCTTTGTTAATCATTTTTTCGTGTTAAAGTTGTTTTCCTTTCTTTCTCAGGTTCCAGATGGTCAACACAAAACCCCCACAGAACACCCACCTACAATGAAGTCATATCCTGCTGATTAAACCTAAAATGTGGAGCATTTGCAACATAAATAGAGGGAAAACTGGCAATACATGAAAATCTGAATGCCGATAAACAATCATACATACTTTCATACAACTGCCTTAAAATATTGTGACCAGCTAATAACAAAAAATCAAAAGGAGAGTACATACATACTCTGAAATTAAAATATGTAATTTGAAAGTCATCTGCTGTATGTTCACGTATATATATATATGTCATTGTGTTGATTTTGCATTGATGATCAATGCTGAGTTTTTTTAGTCACACTTAAAAGTGATGTTGCAGTTGTATTTGAGCTCCAGTACGAGCTGCCAGGTGTTGATAGAATAAACAACTGAGCTCATGTTGTAGTACTTGTAAACAGTTACTGACATGTCGATTGGTATGTCTATTGGATCAGGCGAGTTAACTGTCCTTTGCCCCAGTTCTGTTCAAACAGCAGCAGTTAACACATAAAGCAGAGGGCAAGGAACAGCTTCAAACATATTCAATGAAAATTTTAAACTTCTGAAAAAGGTTGTGGGGTATAGTTTTGTGAAATCTGTTTTTTTTTTCCCCCTGAGAACCTTGGTTCCGGGATTTGATACATGAGCATGCATAAAGGTATTTTTATATAATGCATGCAATGCAAAGAAATCTGACCTGCTATACAGCTCATTTATGTGGCAGGGATAGGCTATGATACTTAGTATAATTATAAGAATGAACAAAGGATACATAACATTTGACTTTTTAAAAATTTATTTTTCAAAGAAAAAACAATCACTGTAAAACAGATTTATCAAAAAGTAGTTTCTGAACCAATAAAATAATCAATGACAACTTGCTAGAACATCTGTACAGTATAGCCTATAAAATGGTGTGCAATCTACACCACCTACCAATTTCTATTATTAAATCTTTTACTTTTTGTCATCTGTGGTCTGTACAAAGCAACATGTAAAAAAAGTAGAAAATATGAACTACTTCCCATGAAACACATTTTGCAAAGCCTTTCTTTCAGATGCTTCCCACTGTTTTTGTGACAATGTCCTCCTTCCTGTTAATTCACTTCATGTCCATGAATCGGATGTCCATGATAAGCAGTGTGTGTCTGGGCAGTGGTCTGGGGGCTGGAGACAGCACTTTCATTATCTGAGTTTGTGTGTCCACATAAGTCACCACAATAAAACCACACACAGGGCTTTCCACTATGCCCTTTCTAACTCCTTCCTCTCCATCCTCAGCACTACTCACACTCAAAACATGATATGTGAGGTCTCTCCCTGGTGTCACAGGCACCAGCTTCAGCTGGGTGTCATCCTGAGACATTCCTAGGGGCAGGCATGAGTCCGGGATGGAGGGGGCTCCAATTTTGTAGATGCGGACATCAGAAAAACGGACTTCAAAAGAGAAAGGGTAGAAAGAAACTCCACGGAAGCCATAAAAGTATTCACGGATCTTCTCATCTCGAGCGTCGCGACGACACTCCTTGGACCGCTCCACTACTCCTCCTGACTTGGGAAGAAGCACAACACGGACAAAGTGGGGAAGGTCTCTTTTGAGTTCATTGTAGAGCCTTTCATGGTCCAGAACTAGTACCACATCCACTTCAAATGCAGAAGCACAGTGAACCAGAGCCTGGTATCCAGAACCCTTCACCCAGCCACAAGTGTTGATGATGCACCCTCCCACGCTGGCCTTTCTGTTCACTTCACAGCGCTGTGAAAATACCTCAGCCAGGCATGATGTCAGCTGTATACCACAGCAAAGGAATAGATAAATGTGGGAAGAAAAAACAAAGCAGCCTAGCATTTTCTTTGACAGTTCACTTCATACTGTTATGCTATTGAAAAGTGTTACTTCTCACCTTATTGTAAAGTTTGATGTTGGTCCCTGGGGTGGTTGAGCCAAAGTGGTAGACCAAAGGAGCCTGGACTGAAAAACCTTCCTCCACATCTGCTGGTCGCTCAATGCAAAGTGCTGACACTGTCCCAGGGACAGACACCTGAAGATTATAATGTTCTTTACACTCTAGAAAACATTGTGTCAAGACTAACCTCCAATTTCTGTTTGCATGTTATCATGTAAACCAGTTAATAAGACATAAGCTATATAATATTGTTGCCTATATCCATGTTTAGTATTGTAACCATGGTACATCTCACCCCACTCTGTCCAACATCCAGTTCCACCAGTGTTGGCCTCCTGCCCACTCTCACAGCATAGCTGAGAAGCAGTCGGCACACTGTGGACTTACCCACATCTGTAGGTCCCACGACCATTACCTGAGGGATGATAAGTTATTGAAATCATTAGCTAGATAACTTGTGTGTGAACATATTAGGCCCTACGGCCAACACTTATTCTACTTTGACAAACTGACTTAAACACAAACATACTAGCATACCCTCGGTCCCCTCTCATTGTCCCTTTCTGCTTGTTTTCTCATTTGTTCCAGGGCAGCATGTGTGTTCAGGTAGAGCAACATGGGAGTGTCCTTGGACACATAGGCCACCTGTGATGATGAGGGAAGAGAAGTTGGTTATTTGAGACTCTCATTCTTCAGATGTCAAGCACGCAAAGCAAGGTGTGGTTAAATATGGTATTGTATTCCACTAACACAATAAAACATCATGTATCCATACTGCAGCTCTCATGAAAGCCATTCACATTCATGCATTAACCCTGTTGTTGGCTCTCACCTCTGGCTTCCCATAAAGATTCACACTGCAGCCCTGCCAGGTGAAAACTGCTATCTTGGAGCCGGGTCCAAATGTGTACTTCTTGTTGCGGTTCAGCTCTGAGCCAAACACCTCAGCCATTCCCGTGAGGAGCTCAAGCTCAACTTGCTCAGCTGCCTCTCCTGCCTCCACCTCAAAACGAAGTTCAGTTTCCTTCTCCAGGTCATATCTGGTGCTGACCTTCCCAGCTGTTGGGGCATCTTCCCCGGTCTTCTCTACAACCTCTGTTGCCATCACTACAAAGAGAAAGTCCGTTACAAGCAGTCACTAACAGTATTTCTAAAACAGATTTGGGCTTCTGACAGTGTTTCAAGGTTTAAACTAGGGCTGGGTGATATATTTATGCAATCTGATTAAAAAGGCTTTCCTTTACAATCAATGTGGAAAAATTTAATTAAATCGAGATTAGTGCTGCTTCCTTTCTGGCCAGAAATTCAAAACAGCACCAATTTGGTGGTTGTAACATATTCATTGTAGATGTTTCTCTAGTCACTGCCTACCAGTCGTTCTTTCTTTAATTCAGTTTTTTATGTATTAACACATAATGCATTTTGGCACTATATGAAGTGCTGCTTTTAGTTATTGTAGCGTATATACAGTATGCAGATTCAATAAGGAAAATAGTTTTGAATCACGTTTTATCAATTATAAAAGTGAGTCATCTTTTATAAAGAAAAAGAGAGATATAATTTTTGGGCATATCCATAGCTGACTAATTTTAGCTGTATTGTATAGTACATTAGGGTATATTATAATATAGTTAGTACAATAGTAAAAGAGAACATAACGTTGAGGTTTGATCTCAGCTTCGCAGAAACAGTCGCTCCTTCCTAGACGGACAAGACTAAAGCTGGAAGAAACGTTGCCTACGTAAGACTTAACATCTAAAAAATATCTTCAATGTAAGGTGGACTTGAAATATTTACATAATTTAGAAGAATCAAACTGTTTACGATGCGTTACACACACTGGCTAGCTGTTAGCAGGCCCCAGCTCAACCAGCATTATTTTGTTATAAAAGGTACAGCAGAGGCCTTCAAATACACCATAGTGAAGTAATTTGCTCAGTCTATTTCTGCGCCTATTTGCACATTTTCTTAGATTTAAGGTAGTACTTACGAAGCAAGTTTAAAGGTTATTGTATGAAAACAGACTCCACTTATGTGCACCCGATGGTACCGTGACCAGTCGCCTGATGATGAGATCACCTTCGCACCAACCAATCATGTGAAAGGCTCACTTCCGGAAAACTCCTCAGTGGTCCATCCTTTCGACGTTTTAGTCATACGTCAATGGTTTTAGTTCATTTTTTTTTTTTAGTTCATTTTAAGTTTGTAATCGTCAGTATTCCATTATTTTTCCATCAGAAATGATTTTAGTTTTCATCAAAAATAAGACAGTAAGAGTGGAATAAATGTTATTCGGAAAGATGTCAGAATCATAGACTATGTACAAAGACCTTAACAGTGACAGGTGAACTTGTTTCTTCCATGGCTGTTACAGCAGCAACAGCAGACCTGTGGACACAATGGACTGTAAGCCAAAAAAGCACCTGAGCTCAATTGGTGGCTTTTAATGGTTTTGCTGTATGTAAAGATTCACAATTTTAGTCTTCATATATATCCTATATTGGATGCATTAAATGGACTGATAGATCCATATTAATAAAAAAAAAACCTTTAGACACAGTTAACCACGTCATCTTACTCATGAAATTAGAGTGGTATGGTATCAGGGGAAGGGTACTGGATGAGGAGTTATCTGTTCAGGAAACAGTTTGTGAAGTTGGGCGATTTTTACTCAGCATGTTTGGGCATTCCTTGTGGTGTCCCTCAGGGGTCAGTGTTGGGCCCCAAATTGTTCATTCTGTATATTAATCATGTATACAAGGTGTCAAATGTATTAAAGCTGGTCTTATTTGCTGGTGATAATAACATTTTTTGTTCTGGCATTGATCTACAACACCTAAAGCATGACATTATCACTGAATTGCTGAAATTAAAAATGTGGTTTGATATAAATCAACTAGCATTATATTTGGGTAAAACAAAAAACAATCTTGTTTGGAAATTGCAGAAATTATATAAAATTACATATTCAACTGGATGGGGTAAACATTGATAGAGTTACAGAAATCAAGGAGTGACAGTAGATGACCAAATCAACTGGAAGCCACATATCAAACACATATAATCCAAATTATCAAGAAGCATAGCAGTATTAAATAAAGCAAAACAGGTTCTGGATCGCAAATCACTCCGTGTTCTCTACTGTTCAATAGTTCTTCCATATATAAGTTACTGTGCAGAGGTTTGGGGCAATAATTACATCAGTGCAATCCATCCACTAATCATTCTGCAAAAGAAAGCAATAAGGATAATTCATAAGGCAGGTTACAGAGATCACACAAACTCCTTATTTTTACAAAGTCACAAAAACTCCAAGACATCATAGAGCTACGAATGACAAAAATCATATTCAAAGCCAAAAATAATCTACTACCAGGAAATATTCAGAAATTATTCACTGAAAGGGAAGGGATCTATAATTTAAGGGGTAGATTTAATTTCAAAATTCTGAGGGGGCGCACTACTAGAAGTTTTAGTATATCTGTGTGTGGTGTTAAATTATGGAATAGACTGAAGGAGGAGCACAAGGAATATTCAAACATAAACCAATTCTAAAACACTTAAGAAAATGTTTTTTCACAAGGTATAGGAATGAGGGTTATTGTCACCAGATGTTCACTGTTGTTTATGTATATATTTATTTCTTTGAGTTATTTGTTAAATATTTACATTCTGCCTGCACAACTAAGAAATGCAAAGGTACAAGATTATGAGTGTGTACTTGTATGATGTATGTGTATAAATGCATGTATGTGTATACAGATGTATGTGTGTGTGTGTGTGTGTGTGTGAATAAATACAAGAGTAATGTAAAAGGAAGAGGGAGATAAATATATATTATTAATATCTTATGGAGAAGGGGTGGGATTAAATAAGTTGCACTTCTTCCCACCCCTAATCAAGCATGTAAATGAAACTATTGCAATGTTCTTCTAAGATTGTCTTGTTAATTTTTGTATTATTGTTTTACTTGTTCATATATATGTTAAATTTCATTGCATGTTCAGAATGACTCACTCAAACTGTTTCTCCAAATCCAAAATGGCAAAATCCATATTGTGACTCTGCTCTACATATACTTAGTTTGACACCCAAGAAATAAAAGGTCCCTTTCCTTTGTACAAATTAGCTTTGGATTGTAAATAATAACTACAACACATATGAAAAACAAGAACACTTTATTTATCAAGCAAACAGATGTCAAACAACAGTACACCATAACAAAATATAACAGATCTTTGAGGACGGATGTATTGGCTCAGATGCTCCACAAGGTGTCGCTGTATGTCCAGGTGAGAGCTGCCGAAGCTTGGATCATCAGAGGAGAGACTGAGAAAATCCCATTGGTCACTCCTCATCATTCTGCTTCCACTGCCACATCTCCTGAATTCAGCTACACAAAAGACATGCTCTGTTAAATTCTAAATAATTCCCAACATACACCTCTGTTTCCCAGGAGGTCAAATTTTTTCACCTGACACCTAATTCCTTTTAGTTAGACATAGATGTTCTATGAAATAGGCATTTTGTTTTTGACAAGGAAAGCACACGTTACCAACAGCAATAATGAAGTGATTGCGTAAATTAAATATTCTAAGATGTCCAGACTCTGGAACTAATACCAGTCACTGACGTCATATTCTCATTAAAATGATGTACAAAATGTTGGCTCAACGTAGGCAGTATGTCTTAAGCTCAGATAACAAGCTGTGACCGTGTCCAACTTTATGACTCATACAAACACAACATTGAAGAAATCCAAATTAAGGTTATGACACAAGTCCGGAGGAAAAGAAAGAGATTAAGGGGAGGGAAATCCAATTAAATAACCAATATCATTAAGTACATAGAGATTGAGCTAATAAATACAATAAAGAAAAGCCTTTTAATATGCATTAAAATGTATAATTTTAAGATGCAATTACAAAACTGTAGTTAAATCATACATATTTAGGTAATAATACAAACTCTTGATGTTGTGTTGCTGTAATGAATATTAGTGCAGCAGTGATTCACTCATAGTAGTGTGTAACTGTGACCACAAGTGGGATTTAGAATTCTTGTTCTCTCAGATCACATGAACAATATGCTAAAAGGTTATTATAGAATTTTTACTCAGTAACACCAAAAAACTACCAAACACTGCAGCTTTAACTATCAAGGCTTGTTTCAATTCTTCCTGCTCCTCCTGTCAACTATTCAAATTTGTTTGTGGAAGTATGTCCATCTTTGGGGTGCGATATTGCTGCTAGTGACGTATCTAGTTCTACACCCAAAAGCTGTTGTACTATGTATTAATATTCGTGCACTTATGTATAACTGTCCAGATGCTACGTATTTCAAAAGGGAAATCACATTAAAGTAATTTAGTATGGCTGTTGAAGTGTTTAATTCATTTGTTGTGTGTTTTCCCGAAATATTACTGACAGCACTAAATGACAAACCTTCACATGGAATCTAGTCGGTCTTCAGAGCCTCCTGTAGAGCAGCAACTACAACATCAGGTTCAGGAAATTTCAGCTTGCGAGGCGGACCCTTCTTTATTCCCGTCCACAGTGATGTTTCTTAAGATGAGACATAAAACAATACTCTCATTTGTAGGCACAATCTAAAAAAAGTACACGTCACATGTTACAGAAGTGTCTTGAATAGTGTTTTTAAGCCAAATGTGTGCTAACGTGTTGGCTGTGAAGTTTAAACATTTGTAACTCCTGTACAGAGTTGCGTGTGTGTGTGGATGCAAAGTTGAAGTCAGATGCAGTGAGATTGTGACATGCATAACTTCAATGAAACATATTTCACCCAAAATACGAGGTCACTTTTCCTCCACTGACTACATCTTCTGCAACTGTCTCTCTTGTTTGTATTCAGTTGCTCTTTCCTGCACAGAATTGTGACAAATGTAGATCCAGAAGGATGTAAAAATTTAAGAATTCTTTCAGGACGGTTCAGACTGAGGTCACAAAAATTAAAAATGAATATAAATGAGACTTGTATGTGAGACTTCAAATGCAAGTGCACCAAATTGTGATTTGTGCTGTATGCATTAACAAAAACCAATGTGAACATAACGTGATCTAAATAAATGAATAATGCATAAACATAAACATAAATGAATAAAGGATAAAAATATGAAGATTTGAGCTGTGTTTGGTTTTTTGTACATCACAGATGGAGATATTTATATTTCAATTCTGGACTTTGTAGAAGATTCCAACATAAACTTTTTGTAAAGTTGTACCTTTTCTGAATAAATACTGCATGTTTTGTTTCTGAAAATTCAATATGCATACAGCCTTTACAGAGTAGCATCTGTTGTTTTGTTAACTGGTTGAACTAAACATGTAACCAATTAAGGGAAAAGGTGCAATGGTGTGGAAATGACAATTCACTACACCTTGTCCTTACCTTTGCCTCCATCCAGCAGGGTTATCTCGAAGCTGTTCCTGCGGGGTTTCTCAGGGTTGAGTACCACCGTCAGATCAGGACGCGCAGCTAAGAGGGCAGATTTCACCCCCTCGGCATTACGTCCATAGACCCGTCAGCTCTTGCTGCCAGAAACAACAGATGGACATCTATCAGAATGTGGAGGATACATCTGCTCATGTACCTACTGTATTTGTGATTTCCTCAAACAGTGACTTTTATATGGCAAGTATAGTAAGAAACTGCAGAAAAAAAATTTAATTAAGTTTCAGCGACATCAAAAATGGCAGATCATCTGCTTCCTGCCCTTGAGAGGGTATAATATTGTTTAACTACTGGTTATTAGTTATTTTGTGACTGGTATTTATTCGTGGAGCTATTTTATATACTTAGCGTACTTTATATATGCAGTGTAAAACATTAGCCAGTAACCCAGACAGTGAAAAAACATATGCCAAGAGAAAGACAAAAACATGCAAATTATATCACTGTCAAAAAATTTTTTTAGTCTTACTCTAGACTTATTTCATGTCTTGGCAACAAAACCTCGATTGCACACTAATAAATCAGTTCAAGATGAAGTTGAAATATCCTGAACCTAAACCACATTTACAGTACTTATTACTAATATTATTACTACATATTATCAGCATGAGTAATAAGTACGTTAATGGCAATATTTAAGGGCAATGCTGTCTGTTGAGAGGACTGCTTTTACTAGTTTTAAAACTAAAATGTATACACAAGTAAACACAACTTTTATTTGTAAGGCCTCTAGATAAGTACCCTACTACTGTTAAGTGCTCCTTTAACTTGCTGACCAGTGTTCAATGATGACTCTTTGGCCCTGCGGTCCGTTCTCCTCTGCTCCTCCCTCCTTCTTCTCCTCCACCTCTGGATTTTCCTCCTCTGCTGGAACCTCAGCTTTGCGCTTCGTTCCCCGACGACCTAAGCGACACAGGTGATAGTACATGCTTGTTTTTACACTGATCAGCCATAACATGATGTCCAGGACAGGCAAAGTGGTAATAAGTTTCAACAATGGGACCTGTCACTGTCTGTGATATAAAAGGCAGCAAGTGAACATCTACAACTGAAAACTGATGTGTTATAAACAGTAAAATGGGCAAGGGTAGGGATCTGAGAAACTTTGACAAGGATGACATTATGATGGCCAAATCACTGGGTCAGAGCATCTCCAGATTTTGTTGCACATTCCCAGTGGTTAGTACCTAGCAAAAGTGGTGTAAAGAACAACCGAACTACAAACAATGGAGCATCTATGAGAGCAGAACATTATTACCACCTGTCTTTTTCCACCAAAACAGCTGTGACCAGAGGCCTAAACACCACCACACCTCTGAAGATATGCTGTGGTATCTGGACCAAGACAGATCCCCAAAGTCTGGATATAGAGAGGTGGACCTCCAAGGGTCGGATTTATTTGTCCAGCACCTCCCATAGATGCTCAATTGTCCTGAGAGTGGGATGTCCTTTCTTAGTCCATTTTTGGTTGGTACTGACCACTGCAGACCAGGAACACCAACAGGACCTGAAGTTGTGGAGATGTTCTTGACCCAGTCATCACTGTTACAATATGGACCTGGTCAAACTCACTCAGTTCTTCACGTTGCTTATTTTACTGCTTTTGACACATCAGCTTCAAGATCTAAATGTTTACTTGTTGCCTAATATATCCAACCCATTGAAAGGTGTCAGTGTAATGAAATAATCATTACTGTTAGGACATCTACCAGTGGTCATAATGTTATGACTGATCACTGTATAGCCATTTTTAATCACTATATGAACTAAATCCAATGGCACTGTATTGTTAAACAAGGACACGAGACTGCTCAGCAAATCCAGACTAATTCAAACCCCTGTTAACAAACAAATAACGTATAAAAAAAAAAACAACGTGTTTATACTAAAACAAATCACTGTAATTATGATGCTCTTTGCTCCCGTAGCCATGACCTACCGTTAACTCGTGGTGCTTTCGACAGATACAACATTACAACACACAGTACATATATATATATATATATATTATCGATAAAACATATTTCACTCCAGTGCTGTAGCTATATCACCCAAATGTAGTTGTTAAAGTGTGCGTAAACAACACACATACCTGCTTTGGACGCCATTGTTGTTACAAAACTTTCGCGGGCAGCAGACTGTACCAACAGATTTAACCAAAGGGGTTCTGGTTAGGTGGACGAAACCATTTTAGGAAACGGTCCTTCTGCATTACCACCACCAGCACCAGCACCACCACTACTACTACTACTACTACTACTACTACTACTACTACTACTAATAATAATAATAATAATAATAATAATAATAATAATAATAATAATGCCTTATAATAATTATAATAATAATTGCCTTATGTCTACTTCAAAGTTACATATTAAGGTTACAAACTTACAAGAATTCATTTTTAAAAGTCTAATGTTTAATTTCACAATGATGGACATTATGGAATTTGCTATAGCGTATCACACATAGTTACCTCCGCCAAGGAGGTTATGTTTTTTCCAGGGTTTGTTTGTCTGTCTGTTTGTTTGTTTGTCTGTCTGTTAGTGTGCAACATAACTAAAAAAGTTATGGACAGATTTTGATGAAATTTTCAGGGTTTGTTGGAAATGGGATAAGGAAGAAATGATTAAATTTTGGTGGTGATCGGGGGGGGGGGGGGCAGACCAGAAAATTTCATCAAAATCTGTCCATAACTTTTTGAGTTATGTTGCACACTAACGGACAGACAAACAAACCCTGGCAAAAACATTACCTCCTTGGCGTGGGGGGGCCCACAGGGGGGGCCACTGATCAGCCTTGGCGGAGGTCTGCGCTCTCCGAGTGCTTCTAGTTTGGGTTTGTTCCTGACCTCAGTTTTGATCATATGTATTTACACTGATCGCTCATTTCTTTTTCATATAAACTGTACTTTTACTACCAGTCAAAAGCAGCAGATCAGCACAGTTGTGGCTTATCTATACTCTTATTTTATTAATTGTTCAGAATTTTCTCTGAACTTTTTGAAGTGGTAAGTTGAAGTAGTAAAAGAAGGTTCAAGATTCAAAGATTTTTATTGTTCAGTCGCAAAATGCAGAGGACATTCAGTGAATTGGAATTCTGTTTTTCCTTCACCTTGGTAATGCCATGCAACAAAAGAGATCATAATTGAAACAGGATAAATCAAGTAGTGTAAAAGTAAAAGTAGACACTCAATGGAGATATAACTTGAACCTGTTTACAGTAGTGATGTTAGTACAAATCCAGTGACAGTAACAGAACAAAAGATCAACAACATAGATATGACAACGCTAATGCTTGAATGAATGTTTGTTGGACATCTATCACCACAACCACAATTATCTAACTTACACTTTGAAATTTTCAGTTTTGATTGTCCACCATGGTCTAAACTGTACATGAATAGGCCTCCACTTTGATGTGAGTTTGTTTCAAAATGTAATATGTTTCTTTAAGTGTTTTCACAGCCTATTTTAAAGCACAGCACAGTGGATGTGACCTAAGGAGGCGAAGGTTTGTCATCTCTGTCTTCAAGGTCAAGGTCAATGTTACTTTATTTGTACCCGTAGGTAGATTTGTTTTGCAGTCTAGGTCAGTGGTTCTTAACCTGGGTTCGATCGAACCCTAGGGGTTCGGTGAGTCAGTCTCAGAGGTTCGGCGGAGGTCAAGACACACACTCAACTCATTAGTCGGGTGTGTGTGTCGGGCTAGGTCCGTGTATGTAAACAAACGGCTTCGGAGACTCTTTCTCTGATTGACATCCAATATACGCGGTGTATTGTTGTTGCTTATAGCACTACAACACATCCAGAAGTGTTTATAATCTCTTCCACTTGTCTGACGATGAATTATTTGAGTATTTTCCACATCGTTGTTATGACTTTTGCTACTTCCTGTTAACCACGGGGGCAGCCATGTGTAGCGTTTGTTTACATTTTTCGGTCACCGCACTGGTCAGTTACAATCATGTGACAACCGACGCACCATCGCAGACGGAGAAATCGTATTACGCTAAAGCCGAGCTAGTGCCATAATAAAACAACGATCACAAAAATACTGAAGGAGTAACGAGAACTCTTTTTTTGATACACTACATGCAATTATCTTTTTTTATGTCAGAATTGCGTGGTTCGGAAAGTTCGGAGCGAGACGAAACGAAAACCTGGTTGACCTGACGGCCTACACATACATATACACAACAGCAGAAGTCTCACTGATTTGCTGAAAATATTCATTATTATTGTAGCCTGATGGAAATTAGGTGATGGGTGTGTGTTAAAATGTTAAAAATGATAAATAGCATAAATAAAATAAGTTCATTATTGGAATAAATAAGGTTAAAAATTAAAACCATTTCAGTGTGGTAGTATTAAAAAAGGTCATGTCTTTGTGAAAAGGTACGTAATTTGTTGTGAGTTCATGCACTGAATTGGTTTTGTTCTTTGAGCACAGTGATGTTAATGCACGGTTCATTTTGTGCACCAGTAAAACATATACCTGTGTCTTGAATTTGAAAAAAATCATATTGTATTTTTTAATAAAGAAGGGTTCGGTGAATATGCATATGAAACTGGTGGGGTTCAGTACCTCCAACAAGGTTAAGAACCACTGGTCTAGGTGATTGCTTTGGTATTACAACAATACATACGTTGAACATGTAAGACAGGTATTTGATCACGCTAACGGACAGGACAAAAAGACAGGACAAAAAGTGTTCAGTGTTCCACCATTCATCAGTATAGCAGCATGGATAAGTAAAAGATTAAAATAAATAAATAAGATCAAATAAATATAAAACAAGATGCGATAGAACACAATAAAAACCAGAAAAGATAAGAACAATCCAGGATAAAAACCAGGATAAGAACATAAAATTTAAAAATTTGAAGTCACAATAATAATAAATAGAGCAAAGAAATGAGATAAATAGCTAAAATAAGTTAGTAAAGTGCAACGTCACTATTTCTTCTGAGCTAAGTGACGGTGACAGGAACAAAGCTGTTTGTATAACGCTGTGTCTTGATCACATTTTTATATTTATGTTCCTATATAGAATCACTGTTGGCCTCTTCTGTTAATATTAAATGTGTTTTTTAGAGTGTAGAGACACCTGCGAAACAGCTTAACTATGGCGTGTTAAGAAGACTGTTTTTCACAGAAGCCAGATATTCCTAGATCTTTTATCTACGTCATTCATTGCTGCTAAACCCCAAACATTTTTTTAAAATTAAAACTAAGACAACAGGAAATCAGTTTCCCTTCTGGCAATTTTAGCTGAAGCTCAGAGTAACACCCTTTGCAAACAGTGATGCAGATCAATGCAGGCCCCAAGGATTATTGTCCTAATGCTTTAATGTTATGAATAACCCCTACAGACTTTTGAAAGACACTGAAGACAGCATCCAAAACAAACAAGAAGGAAGTGAGAGAAAACCTTGCCAAGCAACAGACTGATGTGTTTGAGTACTCCAAATTCAAGAGCAAATATGGAAATACCGGAATAGCATTACTGAATCCCTTTGTCTTGTACTAAGCCGAGTGGATGCAGCAGTCACTTTTAAGGGAGCTCAAACAAACTGTCTAGAAGACGTCACATATTGCGTCTGTGCCAAACAAACAAACTATTAGGGTATGGAACTTCCTACAGCGAGGCGGTCTGACTGACTCACTAAAGGCTTTTGTTCAACGGTCAGTCACAAACTAACAACAAAGACATCACTCGTGGAGTCACTCACACTCTTCCTGTCTTTGCCATATTTGATTTGATTGTCACAGATTCCCTTTTTCTGAAACAGACACAAAACCACATGAGATCTGTACTGTTTCTTTCTTTAGGTCCAAATCTGTCTTCACAGTCTGTTGATGAGTATTATTGTCTGTGTGCGTAAACCCCCAGAAGAACAAACAGGCTGTTTGACAGATGTGGCCTGTCTTAACCCTGTGCTCATCTTGTACCTCAAACTGATACATGACTGGACGTCCATGGCTCCCAGCAGCTACCACCTCCACAATGTGTAGTCCAACCATCACAGCACACAAGAATGGTTACAAACACTCAAATGATGAGCAAAGGAGGAGTAACAGAAGGCACATTTCATTCAAAAATTCAGATTTTTCTTGTCTTTGTATTGCTGTTGTCAGCTTAAGTACACAGTAGACAGATTTTTCAAGTTTAATCATTTTTCTGTGCTACTTTTCTATCTTGGTCGCTCAGAATATTATATATTTTATTGAATTTGGATAAACATTTCAGTGCTCAAGACCTCTTTCTGAAAATCTTAGCCGAAGAGGACTCAGGTCAAGTAATATGCATTGTCAGAAATATTTTTCATTATGATCACTATGATTTGGTGTGAAATTTTAACATGACATATATTATTGTAGTTACTGTATTATTTAATACAGTAACTTGACCACTTGATTTATTTCTAATTTTGCATTTTTTTTTGTTTTGTTTTAATGGAAGTGAAATTATATTGGAGTTAATTTTTTTTGTCTGTATCATAGCATATCAGTCATACTCTTGTGTAACTATTTGAAAAACTTGTTTGAAAACTTTAGTTGTTATGAGGCCATAGCTGTGTATCTCATCTTATCTTATCTTCAGTCTTAGTCTTCTTTCAGTCTTGTTTTAAATGGTCTTGAATACAACTCTAATTTGAACCTATAAAGACCCAATGCAACATTTGTAGCAATTGCAAAAATGAATTTTTCTGTCTGTGTAGCCTTTTTTAAGTTATTTATCACCATTTATCATGTTATCTTCTGCATTTTGCTTTTTTTATAGTAAAAATCTAGTATTTTTCAATAATTTATTTACTAATCATGTAGATGTTCATTAAAGCTCAGATTAAGGTTGAGGTTGATTATATAAGAAATAGTGAAAAGTGAAGAAAAGGTAATTTTTGCAGTAAAATATATCATTAACTGAACATAAAACAAGTGTCTTCACCCACTGTCATTGGTTAAACTCCATGGGTTTTACTGGTGAATCAATGTTGTAGAAGATGATGGTGTTTCTACGTTCACTACAGAGCCTCTGAATGTCCAGATGGGTCAAATGTGATGACCATGAAAAGATGACAAACTGCATTTTACACCAATTATTTACATGGATTGATTCCGATTAGTGGATCAAAAGGTATTAGACATTTTAAACTGGTAGATGATTTTGGTCACCAGGGGCTGTTTGGGTCTTCATGGGTTAATCTGTGTGTCTTAATGTCAAGCTTTGTTGAATTTTATATTTTCACTGTCCTTGACTATATAACACAATTACCATAACATTCTCTACAGGTTTTCCACAGATATTCTTCATGCCTGTTGCAATAGTACTTAATCTAGAAACATAGTGTGAGAATAGTCACTGTTTCCACTCAAAATGATTTATTCACAGTCAGAAGATCTCTTCTCTCTGTTTAGCCTCAGTCTTTTTTTTTCCCTCTTTCAACTGGTGATTTATTGGGAGCAGAGGTTCACTACCCAGGAGGCTCATATTACACAAGTTGGACAATGGGAGCTGGTCAGTGCAATAGTGCTGCAAATGATGATCATCAAATATACATGTGATAGGTCAGTTGTCACGCTGACTGACGCACTGGCAAAACAAGTGATGTACTATTCTGTTAAGACATGACAATGATTCTATTCTATTCTATTCTATTCTATTGGTCACAGTGTGAATATCCACCATACAGTGAATATAGCTATTTGTTCATCTTCAAGTCTCTCTCAGCCTCCTCATTCCTTTTTGGGGCCTTCTGACGTCAGTTTGAGAGTCTCGGTTCATCCTGTGCATATAAGACATGTGTGAAGATGGATGTCAGTGGACACGCACAGAAACTCGCCAACTCATATGAGCCAATGCACAGCTTTGGCCAAGACAAGCACAAATAGGAGAGAAAAATTGTGTGACGCTGATAGAGTGGTGGGTGCTGGTGTGACAGAGGGTTAAACAAAAGCTGAGTGACAGCATATGAAAAGCGTATAAACTGACAATACAGGGGAAGAAAGCAGCAGCAAGAAAATAGGATAAAGAGTTGGGGAAGAATGAGTGGGTGCAGAGTGCGATAAACACACATCATCAAAGTCTGACAACTTCAGAGACATCCTCTGTGCTAATAGCTTGGTCGTGTCGCTGCACCGGAAACTGTGAATGTACCCCATGACCACCCAAGCAGTTGTTTCAACCGAAGAGGGAAAACGCCCACATTTTTCCCTTGAAATGGCAACTTTGATCTATGGTATGGATAATCGCACTGGTCACGATTTGAGCAGTCACGCCACCAGATGGTGATCCCTTACAGGAAAATCTGACAGGGGATGTCCATAAGCATCTCTTAGGTTTACTGCTTATGAAACTAGGAGTAGACTCTTTCTTCAGTGAGTTCAAGACTGCTCCAAATCTGTTTTTGAGATGAAGCTGTGTTGACATCTTCTGCATCAACTGTTTGTCACCTCTGCCGAGGATGTGTTTTTGTTGCTGTATGACTTTCTTTCAGCAGAGTTATAATGCATTTTGTCACAGATTAAACAAAAGAGGTGGACCTTTGTCATCGCAAGACAGGGCATTTCGTTGAATTACAATAGTGTGGTTACTGTGAACTCAAGCTGTAATTAAAGAGACTAATGTCTTTTCACTACCTACCTTATCCATTACCTCAGGTTGCTGTACTTACCTGTTTATGTTTTCAGTGGCACAGACAGAATTACACCATTTACATTTGGACTGTATTTTTGCACTGTTTTATCTATCCTGCTCTATTTTGTAAAATATCTTTATCTCTTTATAATTGTTTTTTTATATTTCGCATTTTGTGGACAAGACAGCAAACCAAGAAATTAATTGTACAGAGAACATGTTCGTGCATGTTGGCTTGAGCATCTGGTTCCAACCGGCTCTATATGTGAAGTGTCATGAGATGACTGTTGTTATGATATGACACTATGTAAATAAAATTTGATTTGATATGATATAACAATAAACACTTTGAATCTTGAATTACTCCATGTTTGAACACAGTTACCTGTATATATAAAAAAACACCCATAAAAAGGTTCATCCCAGTAATGTGTGCAGCAGTAAGTGTGAGCAAATAAATCATTTTCCATCCTTAGAATAATTTAAAGTACAACTCAAAGTAAGAAATAGTTGGTACAGTATAGAAAATGCTAATTTAAAAAAGGAAATAGTGATTCTTCACCGGAGGCAACATGAGCACAGTATATTTCATGATTTTATTTGTGTACATCCGTTCTTCACATGCAGACACTTTCAGGAAAAGGCTGGGGAAGACAATTTAGGGTTAATTATGAAATTAAATAACAACATGTTATTTAAACATGTACAAGTTTAAAGAAGAAATGTCATGGTAACTCTATATTGTAGGGGTTCACAAGTATTTGGTACAGCAATCCTGAGGCCATGTGGGTCAATCAGCAGTGACGTTTCTTGGGTGCACTGTTGTCTGGAGGATCAGAGATCACAGCTGTTCAGCTGAGTCTTGAGCCCTGGTCCTCCTGGCACTAAAACGTTTCCTGTGAGAAACACTGAATGTAAACATTTCAATTGTGTTCTCATTGCAACAAACCTAACTTGCTCCTAAAGAGCAACACTTTTCCTGTCCTCTCCTTACCTTTTCTTTTGCCTTTAAACTCTTTTCAGTCCTAATTTGCCTGTGTTAAATTTTAACTTGAGGCTTCAGTGTGAATGTACCAACTATCACCTATTGTAGTGACAACTTGTCATCAAAATTAAACCAACTTAAAAGTAACTGAACTTAAGACTTTAACATAACTCAAATAACCATTAGATGCACCATGGGTTTGCGGTTTACACAGTCAAAAACACAATGCCCATTCCATAGATGCATTTCAGGTGTTTTATTCTTAGGTTTTGCAGGCAAACGACAATTAAGGCCTATTTGCGGCCTCTCCTGCTCATCCTGTTACCCTGGCTGACTGACTGTGACTGTAAAAAAAACCATAGGCCCACCCAGGTGCATGCTGGTCTCCCTTGGTGCTGCCTATTTATGCCCAGGTGCCCACGGTCTAAACCAATAAGAAAAAACAGAACAAAAGATGCTAAATGCTAAAGAATAATAACCATGAAAGTAAAAAAATATATTCTAAATATTAAACAAACAAAAAAGCAAACAATCAAAAATAAACAATTAGCAAAACAAACAAAATTACTAAACAAAAAAGTAAATGGACAAATAGCTCCTACACCTATATGAGGTGATGTTTCAGAAGCATCACAAATCAGATGGGTTTAAACAAACTACATTCTATAACTCAGTGTGAATAGTAGCTGTTGCATTTATGGACAAAAACACATAACACATATCATGCGTCATGCAGGATATTATTCTTATGCTAATCACGGAACAATAACCGCAGCCCACTCTACAGCATTTGTGACACTTTTCAGTTTTAAAGGTTAATGCATTCTGAAAGAAACTATGCACAATAGGTGGGTTTGCTGACTTTTCTCAAATGTGTAAAATATGAGTGAGTAAACTTTCATCAAATAAAGGGTTAGGTGTGAAAATGATGACTAACTTTCAAGCCCTCAAAGTAAAAAAAAAAAAAAAAAAAGTGTTGCAACTTAGATAATGTAGGCAACTGTCTCTGTTCACCCATTATAGTCATTTTGCACATGGTTAAAAATGGCCTGAACTTTAAAGTGTATTTGCACATGGAGCTGTGTATGCATGTGTGGTCACACTTGCAAACACATGTATGACTATGAGCATTATCGTCATCATCATCATTATGGTGAGAGTTGATCTGTTGAGGGGGTGTGCTGATTCCGGGACAAATTATCACATTTTCTTCCTGGCATCGTCCCTGTCCTACCCCTTATACTGAATCATACCCTCCTCCTCACCCCTCACCAGCACCCTTTGAACTTACACATGCACAAACACACAAAGTTCATCATCACATTCATTCATGTGTCCGTTAAAGAAGGCGAGGGTAAAGTTGGGTGAGAAGTGAACATGACATGAACATGAGACCAATAACCTTCACTCACACTCACACTGTTACAAGGATTGATAACACTTCACTCACTTATACACACAGATACACAACAAACATTGATGTACTATGATGTAGTATGATATGATTATGGTTCCTTACTCTTCTGCTCATCAGTTACAATATTTACAAACCTCATCTTTCTGCTATCTGACTATATTTACACCTCTCTATCCTTTACTATGCATCTAGTGTAAAATATTGACTTTAAAACTTCCTTTCAGTTCATGTTTTGTTGAAAGAGTAGTTGTAATCTATCAGCTAATTACAACATTTGAACTTTTTTTCTTCTTTACGTACCTTAGCTTGTATTCTAACTAATCTCTGCCTCTTTAAAGTACTTCTTTATGGTAGCTTTAAATAACAAAGAAGACACACAAATTACAAAGTAACCCCCACACACTTTGGTTTTCTTTAGTTTTTTAATAAAGCAAAACACTTTCCAAATGCATTTCCACAGAAAAATGCAGAATCTAACAGTGTCACAGTATCTTTCGTTTTTCTATTCAGAAACTCACAGTAGTGAATCGGGTTTAATACAAATATGACATAAGGGACTGACATATGGCCCATGACTAATACATTTCACAATCAGATTGGGTTGGCATTGTGTTTAACAGATTGCTGAGAAAAAAAAAAAAAAAACACTTTAATCAGGGTTTCTAAAATAAGATAGCTGAAATTGAAGAGGTTGTGACTTAAAATAAAATAAAATAAAATAAAATAAAATAAAATAAAATAAAATAAAATAAAATAAAATAAAATTAAATTAAATTAAATTAAACAGTAGTAGGTTTTGAAACAGATATGGGTGTTTTTATTAGTTCATTATGAGGCTTTTGCAACTTTCATTCTAAAATAAAAACATATATGCACGCACACATACATAGAGGCACACACACACATATTGATGCTGACTAAGAAAAGGTTTCAGTGTAATGTAATAGGAGCCAAGAGGACAATGACCTGAGTCTTAGGACAAAACAGAGGGCTTTGTAAGACTCAATCCCCTGTGTTAATACACAGAGGGACATGTACAGGCACTCAGCCAAATGAGACCAAATCAAACCGGTCTCCTTTTGACTGGTGTTGACCTCAACAAAACATACACACATAGAACAAAACTTGAACACACATGATGAAATTATGAAGCCATATCCTGCCTCATTCTGGTCCTGCTCATGTAGACAGGTACCTCAGATATGTTAATGATCATTTTTAGTTTCCATTTAATCTGTCGGCTTTGAGGTTGTCAATGAGGAGATGACAAGACTGAAAAACATGAGGGTCAACAAGGTACGGCCAAATTCCCATTGTTTGCCTAGTCTATTCTTCTTGTCTCTTCTACCACCACAAGCTGTTGTTTACTAAATGGTACTAAATGAAAAGTAAAAATCTAAAAAGACCAAAATACAGCGTGCGATGTATGTATGTATGTATGTATGTATGTACAGTGACTATGTGATATGTACATGTGTGGGTAGAGATGTTGTTTTTGTGGGATCATGCAAAATGTTGAATCTGTAGGAGAATGAGACTCACTCATGGCTGCTCAACCCTCGATCTTACCATAATTTTTCTACTTTCAGATGCATTTCTATATTTCAGCCTTGTATGCTAAATGCTGAAGTTGTGTTGATAGTGGTTGGATGGTGAACGCTAGCTGAAATAGAAAATACCTGTAGACAATGAGTAACAACGCCTGCGTTGTTTGCTGCCTCCCAACAGCTGTGATATTAAAAAACATCCAAAGACCACGCCAACCAACTGCATGTTGCATCTTGGTTGTGGTACAGGCTAATGGTATTGCAGGTTTGTGCCCTTGCTCTGTTACTGTTACTCTGGATCACAATGCTAATGTTGCTCATTATAAAGCATGTGCTGGTGAGCAGCAGCTACTTCATGACTGAAATCCTAAACTGCTCTGCACATTGTCTAACTGAAGAGCCCTCTGCTTCCTTGTCTACCTCCTGCATCACTGTAGCACCCCCTGCACTTTAAGAAGGTCTTGAAGAAATCAAGGTTTCTGTTAGAATTGAAAAGAGCAGTGGAAAAATTAGAGGAGAAAAAATATTGTGGAGGAAAGGGGAGTTCAGCCAAAAAGGAGATGGAGGGAGAATATTACCACTGAGAGGGAGAGGAGATGGAGGAAGGATGGTGTAAGGGATAAGGAGGAGGAGGAAGGGTAAGGGGAGTCATAGCCTGGTGGGCACTCAAGTTCAAAGCAGCGGATGGAGGAGTCTTCATTGCCGTAGTTTGCCCAGTATTCTTCTGGGTCGAGCTTAGGGAGTGCTGCCTCATCTTCAGACAATTCATACTTTGAGGGGATAGATTCAGAGGGAACTTTGGGGGGGAACTGTGGCTTTGGGGCAGTGAAGGGGAAGGCTTTCACTGTCTCTGAGCTTTTCTGGTACAAAGCCTTGGATGAAGATGCAGGCTTGTGTTTGGAGAACCACCAGCGAGTCTTGGTGCTGAAGGTGGTGGTGGTGGATCCAGCCAGAGAGCCGGGGTCGGGTAGAGGGCACAGGGCGAAGTCCAGCTCCCGGAGGAATCTGAGGTCCTGGCCACGACGTTGAGAGGGTGAGGTACACATCAGCTCAGAGGAGGAGATACGGGCCTCGCGGAACCACTCCCAGAGAGGACGCGCCTCACAGCCACAGGACCAGGGGTTGGAATTGAGCCGGAGGAACTGGATGCCCTGGACATCTTTCATGGTCTGGCCTGGAAGCTCAGCCAGGGAGTTGTTGAACAAGTAAAGGATGGTCAGACGCCCCAGGTCACGGAAAGCCCGGCGATTCACCTGTCTGATGCGGTTGTCATGGAGAAGAAGGCGGTCAAGGTTGACCAAGCCTCTGAAAACATTCTCAGACAGGGTACGGATTCGGTTTCCATGCAGGAAAAGATGGGTGAGGTTGACCAGATCTGAGAACAGGTCATCGTGCAGAAAGTGGAGCTGATTTTCCTGGAGCAGAGCCAAAACACATCAAGATTAAATGCTGCAGAAAACCACACAACAAAGTTACTGATTCTGAATTCTCTGGGTTTTAAAAGAAAATGGCTGTCAGAAATCCATGTCTTTTAAAGGTTAACTCACTTTATAATCCTTTCTCTTTGCATTTTACCCACTATAGTAAATACACAGCACTTACAGTAGCATAGGCAATAAGCACATTAGGAGCAGCGATCTGGCTTTGAGGGTGCTTGGGGACTAACCCCAGATGTTCATCAGCATCATGGTTGAGGACATTGACAGGAGAGTTAACCTATATGTACCTGTTTTTAATGGCAGAGGAAACAGGATGCTGCAATTAAACATGCAGAACCTTGGTGTGCTAATACTAAGTTTATGTGAAGTAGCACCCATTTCCAAGCTAGCGTAGCTTATGTTGTACAGTGTTGCTGCTGTGCAGGAGCAGAACTGAGGCACTGAAGCACTCAGGAAGCACTTAGCATAAGTATTTCTGCAAAAAAAACTGACCTGAGTCCTCTATAGAGAGAAATCATTTTACTGTCTGTTTTCATGGCTGTAGGGACCTGAGCCAGTCATGATCTCAAAGATGGAGTTCACGGACGTCAGCAAATGAGTCCGAAACAAACTTCACATCAGCTGCTCACTAGCATATGCAAATGTTACATGTTGGCCCTTTAAAACATATTTTTCGTAGTCTAAACCACAGATCAATGTAATAAGTTGGGCTGAAGAATCTGAAGTACTATTAAGAAACATATTAGCTCCAGTTAGAGGTAACTATTGTCTGTGACAAAAGGAAAACAGTCTCTCCAGTTCTGAAGATGGTACATGTGGATATTTAGATCAGAACAAGTGGGAGTTATTTCATTTCTGAGAAAGCATTGGCAGAGCCTAATAAGGACAAAGCTAAAAACTGGCAGATTCTCAGACACTAAAGTAACTGAGATCTCACCAGCTGCCAAAATTTTGACATCCACTTGCAAAAAGGGGTCATCCTAATTGTCCATCAACTGAATTACTCATATTTAAAGTCTGTAATGTTATTAAGTATTATGTGGTGGTGCAGGCATTTTGTGTGAAATGAGGTAGTGTTTAAATGCAGAACTGAGTTGCTTCTAAGTGCATTTAAATAGTGTAGAGTATTTATTTATTTAGGAGCTTTCAAGAGCAGAATCTTAAGCAGGGCTTTCCAACATACATGACATACTGTTTAAATTATCACTGTCTTGTTATTATGTTAATTATCCATAAAGCTCTTCGAATTACAGTAGCCTGTATGAAGGGCACATTAGAAAGAGGCATATTGAGAGGCACATTATTGTCAAGGTAATGAAGTAAGAATTAAGTAAGTAAGTAAGTAAGTAAGTAAGTAAGTAAGTAAAAGATAACATAAATTGGGTAAATGTATCACTACTGCAGAATAAATGTTCAAAGTGAAATTATCGAGCTTTCAAGAGTGTAATTGTTTGTTTTGATGAAATGTTGTATTTCTGATATTTATATTCATCCACATATTTAAGATTGTAGTTGTTTTAATCATGAGTTAATATTCTAGTAACAATGATACTGATTTTAAGTTGAAGCTTGCTAGACCATCTGGTTTTCAGCTAGGATGCTGTTGGTGAAGTAAACATGGTCACTCTTTTATGTGTACATAGAAAATATCTCTCTTTGCTATTTTATTAATATCACGCTTTCCTTTATTGTAACTATTTTGACAGTAATGTCTTGTGTGATTAGTATTAGTCGTAAAAAATTATTTAATTCACTTTTGCCCATTCTGAGAGCTTGAGATGAGTAGTTTGTGTTATTAATTTTTTTGTTTCTTTAGTTATGTTTGTTCTTTTTATCTGTATTTACTTTGATTTGCCATGTTTTTCATACTGTGTGCATCAAATCAAACCTACCTGAAAGGCTTCTTTTGTATGTGGCAGTAAAAGTGTTTATCTGTGTGTGGGTGTGAAGCCTGCATGTGGCCAACTGTTAAATGAACACGAGACGCACAACAATTCTCCGTGCAAGCGTCATGTGTACATTTACAATTCATGCATTACACATACCAGTGCATGTGTATTCTCTAAGTGTATGCATGTGTACTGCCTTTACCTGCAGGTAGAGAAACTGGAGGCTGTACAATTTATGGAAGAGATCATGGGGTAAAGTTGCCAGCTTGCAGCGATGCATGTGCAGGCTCTGCAGCTTCTCCAGGCCTCTGAAGGCTCCACCTTCCAGGTGCCGTAATGAGGGGTTATCGCCAAGATCCAGCTCCTCTAGCACCCTGAGGTTACTGAAGGCCCCTGCCTCAATCCATGTGATATTGTTGCCATACAGCCACAGCACCTGTTCACACAGGAGAAAAAAAATCATGGAATGAAGTAAGAAAAATAAGGATATTCATGTTACAGGTGGGATTCAAAGCAGGCAGAAACATACTTGTGTCTCAAAGCCAAAAGAGTCTGCACGGAGCTCTGTGATGCGGTTGTTCTGCAGGAAAACACGCTGTGAGTCATAGGGTACACCGGTCGGGATTATGGTGAGGTTCTGAGACTGGCAGCTGACCGTCATGGGCGTGGGGTAACACACACATAGTTTGGGGCATGCCGTCACCCCGCCCGGCTTCATCACCACCAGCCACAGAATCAACCAGAGTAACAGTCCACCTGCAGAGGAGGAAGAAGAGGAGAGGAGGGGTTATATCACAACAGGAAGGATCACAGTTTAAGGTCAGGTCATGAACAGGAGGTGATTGGTGCTGTAGTTAATCCTTTCCAGAAAAACAAAAAAAGTTAGGTTGATTTCAGCATTTGGCACCAGCCTTTTCTCTGTGTGTCTGTCAGATCCATTGTTGTCAGTGATTGTTTTTGTCACTGCAGTGCTCTCACCCATGACTTGTTGATGGACCCCAGAACTTTAGGGCTCATATAAAATTAATCAAATTACAGAAATCATTCACCCATTCATTTCCATCAGATCAGTTTACACAGGTATCAATGGCTGCTGTGACAGTTACATAACTTTCAGTCATATAGAATAAACTCTAACTCAGATCTTAAAAACATACTATTACAGAATGAAAATGTGAGCTACACGTGCCTCAAAGCATTAAATTAACCTGGTTTCCTAGTTCTCAAGCAATCTACACCAAAAGGATGTTTTCTTCGTGAGGTTTGCCATGAAGAGGGCAGGCGTATCCCTAAAACTGGTAAACAGATCCGGATCAGTTTCAGTTGTCATCAATAATTACTCATCTTTTTGGCACAGCTCGGATAACGCCACACAGTAGGGGCCACCGCGGGAAAAGTACATGCATGAAATAATAATGAACTTCCCATTCATCTATTGCGCACAAGATTTTCCAGCGGCTCACCTCCTGACCCTTTAACAAGTTGAACTAATAGCTGCGATGGGCGCGGGTGGAGACTTGGAGTTCCGGCTTTGGTGTAGAATATGACACCTATCATAAGCATGTCTTGTTTACCGTTGAATTAGATGAAAAATAACGTTCAGTATAATGTGCGTAAAAGTCATCATTTTGCCATGCGTAAAGGTGACAACACTTTTACAAGCATGCCAAAATAAATAAACAGACTTAATTCGCATGTTGGGAAGTCATTTTGTGAATTTTGACAATTCCATCAAATAAATTTAAACAAAGGGAAACACTGGATCTCTTCAAGATCTACTATTTGATGCACCTGACTGTGCCAAAATTCCAATGCATTGCTTGCGATATAAGCTGCTCTCCTCCAAATTTCTGTCTTCCAACTGATAAAATTAAATGCATATTTTATTACGCGTAGATTTTTGAAGTAATTCAAAATAGAAAAATACAGATATGGGTAAATACACCATAATGCATATAAAGTTCTTCCAGATTGATGCTACTGACTATACATTTTCAGATAAGACAACTGTTTGTAAGTCACACGTTCAAATCATAAAAGTTGACATTAGTTGAAGACAAGTTGCAATACAATAAGTAAATCACAGCATTTGAAATGCATTTGCAAAATGCAGTCTGAGAGTAAGAATAACTTACTTTTCATGTTGTGGGCGCTGAATCTCCTCGCGGTGCAACGTGTCTCCATCTCGAACCAAAGCCGAAAGCGAGTTAGCCTGCGCGGCGTGGAAGTGCCTGCTTGCTGCTATCTCTGCTGAGGTTCAGCTCTGGTGCCCGAGATGCTGCGGCTTCAGGCAGTGACACTGAGGAGTCCCAGGAACCTGTTTATACTCACGGTCGGTCTTCGCCCACAACCGTGGGTAGCGGAGGATCCACTCTACGTCAGTGAAGGAGGAGGGGAAGAGAGTCACCGGAGGAAGCGACAAGAAAGGCAGCGACGGGGCGTGTTTTGGCCACATCTCCACACTTTCCTTACCCTAAAATGAAATACATCAGGCACCACTTGTATTACATCACACCATATACAAGTAATTCTTCTAAATGTTATGAATATTAATTAAAAACACAAAACTGCATTTTTTTGGGCCATTTCTTTAAAGAAATTTAGTCATAGTTACAGTTTGATCACTGTACTCATCCCTTAAGATATATGGTAATGTGGGTAATGGTGAAGCCAAGCCACATGATAATGAGTGACTGAGGTGGGATGAAGGTCAAAAGACAACACGTGAAATCTGCATGAATGTGCGTAATTAAGAGCATTGTGTGGTTTCACCGTGGCACATGCGCTCACAGGTTGGCTGGAGGAGGATAAGAGGTGGGAAAGCTCTGCTGGCATTAAACCCAAGAAATCCTGTCTCATTTAGTGTAGGCCAGATTGGAAATGAGCCGAAAGACGCCTACAGTCACAGCAACAGATGAATATCAAAGGGAAACCCAGCGGGGGAGAGACATAACCCAACAGGAGCGATGAGGAAAAGCGCATACTGCACACTGAATTTTACGCACAGCAATACTTTATTTTGAATCCCAGTAAAACTAAATAACATGCGTTGATATGCAAAAGTACTGGTTTCCTCTTGACTTAGTGAAGCTCTGATGAAGACACTGCAGATGTAGGCTACCATTATTGCGCGCCATGGCTGGTACCTAAGTTTAGGAACACTACATGTAGTTTTAGCAAAGTGGTGGCAGACTATTCAGCCAAGATGTGTGGAATGAATTGAGGACATGGGGGTGGGCTGGGGGGGGGGGGGGGGGTTACTCATCGACTACTGAACACTTCTGTACTGGCAGAGGTCACGGCTTGTTACATTATGATGCACATCATCTGTTCCCAAGTGAACACACACTCACCAAAAGCTGCTCCATGGAAGGTCATCTGCAGCTCCAAGCTGTGTGCGCAGCGCGGGGCATAAGAGGCGCGCGTGGAATCACACTGTTTTTTTGGCCATGGTGTGGATACAAGGGGGAGTCAGCCAGCTCACCAACGCACTGGGAGGGAATATTTGGCCTCCATGGGGGTCTGCTGGGCATAAGGTCGTTAGTGTGTGTGCACTGTTCTTGGCCCCGGGGTATGTGGAGGAGGCAGCCAGCTCACTGATACCATACTACACGGTGGCTGTGTTGTTCGTGGGACAGCCATTAGTTATCTAAATCAGTAAATTAGATGTGTGCCTGTATCAGATAGGTATACTGTACTTAGAGGAAAAGAATGTAAGTTAATGTAAAACAGTGTGCCCTAAACTCCGCTAGAGGTTTAGGGCCCCGTGAAGGTAATATCACCTTGTCCACCCCCCACCACACACACACACACACACACACACACACACACACACACACACACACACACACACACACACCACTTAAATTAACCCTTTCATGCATGAATTATGAAAACCTTAATCAAGATTTTTTTTTCCTGAGTGTTTTTATTCCTCTTTAGGTATTAAAAAAACAATGTGATTGAAATAAAAAAAAAAAAAAAAAAAAAAAAAAAATTATGAACCTATTTTTCATGGAGTTACAAAAATATCCACTCAGCTGGACACCATGCGTTTAATTTTTGAAGCAAAGAAACATGTATTTACTGAGATACTGTCTGAAAACTAGGAAATAAATGTTTTGGTTTTTTTTTTTAATGTTGCTAATCTGCTGTTTTCTCACATTTTAACATACTGTAATAGTAGTTATTACTCACTCAAATAATGTGCAAAAAACAACAAAACACAACAACGTAAAAAAAAAAAAAAAAACAACAAACAAAAAACTGTTAATTACAGTCTAATAACAATTAGCAAATGATTTACACTCAAATATGTTGCTGCAGATCAGGTTTATCAAGAACAGGAATGTTTCAGTAATGGTATGAATTGCAGTGTATTATGGGATGGTGCATAAGTATCCACTGTGTTGGTTGATATGCAAGTAAAACAATAAAATCCATAAATATACAAGAGACCAGCTGTAGAATAACTTTCCACTGTAGTGACCACTGTGCATGAAAGGGTTAAATGCAGCAAATCATGTAAAAACCCTAAAACTGTAACACTGTGCAGGCATGGATCATTATTCTCCTTACAACAGATTTTACAGTTTCGTGCAAGATTGTTGATAAAGGTGCAAACCATCTTCTACATTTTGAAAGTTTTTTTTTTTTTTTTATGATAACTTAGTTTTGTTTTTTTGTTGTTTTGTTTTTTTGCATTGGTATACAAATGCAAATAAAACATGGTTATACTTTTTGGATGGAAGTACATTTACTAGTATCAGCTATAGGGGCTCTGACACCTGAATACAAACAAAGCTGAAATAAGGGGATGTGGGTGATTGGATTTTATTATTTTTTGCCCAAAACAAATCAAAACTAATGCAAAAAACTATACGTTTATCGATGCCTTGTGTGATAGGTTCATAATTTTGATTAAAAAATGCTACTATTCTGCTATTTTCTAGCACCCCTGTCAGTCATTGACTCTTTGAATTGTCATTACTTTTCTCCTCTTTAAAACCCACTGACACCCGTATGTGCACGTGTGATGTAAGATTTATATTAACTATGTCCGCAGCTACAATTTGTGACAAATGTTTGAAAACAGGGTTATGCAATAACATACACATCTTCAGTCCCAGATTGCCTCTTAAATCGTCCCTTCAGATGTGTCAAAGTGAATCACTGACACACTGGCATTTGAACTGGTGTAAACACAGCATGTCCAAGGAATCTGTCCAGATCTTAAAATGTGTTACTGCTGAATCTACAGTCACACAGTACTGGAGAACTTACATGTGGACCGAGTGTGTGGTCCATCATCTCAGACAAACCAGAACCTGAACACTGAGAAATAAAGAGTTTTTGTCTCACTGATGAAAGTTACTTCAGTTTTGTTTTTTGTTTTTTTGTTTTTTTCTTGCTCCTCAGTGCTTGGGTTGGACCATACACAACCATGCATGAATGCACCCCAAGATCTAAAAACACCCGAAGTAAAGACCCAATCTTTCCACATTCCCCATATCCATATTTTGTGAGGTGGTAATGTGTAAAAATGAATGAATCAGAATAAATGTGGGTGGCTTTTGGCATTGAAAAGGTCTGACAAGTCTTTGTTAACGACATAATGAATCATTTGGTATTTAGTTTCAGTGTTGATGAGTGTACAGCATGTGTAAAGTTCATATTTGCAACCAATTTAAATATACACTGGTTAGGTTCTGAAAGGTGTAGGAATAATTTTTAGGGTTTGATTGAGGTCACATTTCTTTCATGTGAAGAAATTACAAGAAGTCACGTTTTGCCAAGATTTATGCTTTATTCTTTCCATTTTTAAGAGTGATGAGAATTAAAATATAAAAAATAATTTGAACATGGAAAATAAGAGACTGTGAGTTGGATATGTGAATAATAATAAGAAAAAAGTTTAACATGGCCAGAAGTATGTGGAAAATAGAAAAAAGTAGTCAGAAGGCTTTGCAATGTGCATATCATATGAAAAAAATTGAATATACACCGAAAAAATCTAAATCTTACCTAGTGTTTTTTTCTCATTTCTAGTCAAAATATCTCATCAAGACATAATCACCTAAAGAGCAACTTGTAAGTGAGATATAAGAACTTGTTTTTAGACAATAGATCTTGAAAATCTCATTTCAAGAAATTTTACCAAGATAATTTTCACTTGTTCCATTGGCAGATTTTTTTTGCTTGAATTAAGCAAAAAAATGTTAAATTAAGCAAAAAAAAAATGTTGAATTAAGCAAAAGAAAATCTGCCAATTGAACAAGTGAAAATTTTCTTGGTAAGATTTCTTGAAATAGATTTTCAAGATCTATTGTCTAAAAATAACTTTTTATATCTCACTGAAAAGTTAGTCTTAAGTGATTATGTCTTATTTTAAGTGTGATGAGACATTTTGACTAGAAATGAGAAAAATACACTTGGTAAAATTTAGATTTTTGCAGTGTAAGACCTGAGTGTGGATGAAGAAAAACAAACACAGCACCCGAGAAGCTAAAATCTCATTGTTGTAAGATAAAAAATATCTTCTTCAAACTAGTGTCACAATATTATAGTTACATTAATGTCTAAAACTTACATGTATACATGTATGTGAAAAGGAGTGTCAATACACCTTTAGCTGTATAGTGTGAGTAATGATTTATTTTAATTTTGGTTTGTAAAAATGTGACGTAAAAAGCCCAATATGTAATTATTTTGACCACTTTTTTTATGTTTTGAGGCAGTCACCAACAGATGCAGCAGCCGACAGCAGATGGAAAGCAGACACAAACTAGTGGGCATATTCTCAGTAAAGCCTGTCAAAATGGTGTGTCATAAAAACATTCTCAGTCCCTGTGACAGATACAAATCATCACCCGATCTAGCTTATTTATGTCCGTCACTGTCTCTGCCTTTGCTCCTATTTCTGTGCATTTGTTTATGTGATTCTGAATTTTTAAATAACAGAGACTAGAGTTGTGATCATCGATGACGCAGACACAAGGATGCTGTGCCCATATCCCCCCACATACAAATATATTTACATTACGTGAGGAATATGAGGACATTTGTTGACATAATAAGCTTGTTAATAACCATAATGAAAACTCAAACCAAGTCTTAACCGCCAGACAGCCCTTTGAGGGACAAAATATCCTCACTTCAGATCGTCAGTGGTGAAAACTTCCCACTGGTCTTAACAGTGATCGTCACATGGTTGATGTGACAGACTCTGGGTTATATTTTTGTGTGTATGCTGTTACACAGAAGGTTTACAGAGAACTTGAGAAAGGCTGTTGTGGGGGAGTGTCCCTGTTATTTTCAGGTTTAAACCCTGAAAAACATTTTCCCACATGACGCTGCTCCGTGTAAAAACAGCAACTTCTACCCAGAGAAAACTCACACTATGATGAGACGACAGATGGAGGCTGCAATGAATCCTCAGATGCTTCCAAAAAAAGGACTCGTGGATAAATCTGTAATCTGTTGTGATTTTAGAGGATAAATGCAACTGTTGTTTTTTATTGTCTGATCTACAACAAACAAAATGCAGATTGCTTTATTCACAAAAACATTCCTCTATGTTTTTCTATATTAATGCATTTGATGTGTTAATGCGTCAAAAATATTTGTGTAGCCTCTGTTGCCTATGTTAAAAGATCAATCAACATGACAACAAAAACAAAATGCAGGCAAAACAAACAAGAAGCTTGAATGCAAGTTTCAGCCTTCAAACGTCTCTTTATTTTAATGAGATGCCAAATATCATTCCCTAACAACCTCATCTTTATTTTCTCTTTATCTGGTATATTTAACATACCACCAGTACAGGTTTGTCCAGAGGTTTTCGGTGCTTCTGTGGAAGATTTATACACATGCACAAGGGGTTTGCAGGTCCTACCACATGAAAATATAGTGTTTTTCCAATACAAAATGCACAACTTTACTTAATTTTGGAATATAACCTCAAACTCTTAAGATCAAATATCATCATCATCTAAAATACTGATTTTAGTTTTTGGCTTAGGTGGTGCTCAAAATGACTTAGGTGCTGCACTTCAGCTTTTAACAGTAGGGAGAACCTACTCTATTAGGCACATGCAGTATGTATTTTGCTTATTACTAAACTAAATATTTGGATGGAATTACACATAAAAATAATAATAATGCTCTTTCAGTGTACTACTTGAGTAGTTTATATCAAAATTTGACATTTAACACAATCAAACAACAGAGTTTGCATATTTATAGTTACATTTTAACAGCTACATACTTTTGGCACTTCAGAAAATTACAAACTGAATGTCCCTTTATCGTCCTTTACATGTCAACAGCATGTAAGATACATTTCCAAAAAAAAAACCAAAAAACAAACAACTTAACTCATGAGTTACACAGACACACTGAACTCCTGAGAGTTCATTTTCAATACATCTAGAACAGGGGTGTCAAACTCATGTTAGTTCAGGGGCCACATTCAGCCTAATATGATCTAAAGTGGGCCGGACCAGTAAAATAATATAAACAATAGGATAAGAACTTATGAATAATGTCAACTCCAAAGTTTTCTCTGTTTTTGAGTGAAAAAAGTAAGATTCTGTAATGAAAATGTTTACATCTACAAACTGTACTTGAACATAACATGAACAAATATGAACACCCTGAAAATTCTTAAGAATAAGTGCAATTTTACCAATATTATGTCTCACTTTAGCATTTATACATGTGCATTACAACTTACAGATCATAATGGATCTACAAATACTCAAAAAATTTAATAACTGGCAGAACAGTAGTAATACTCCACATACTTCTATTAAGACATTTAAGGTTGGTCATATTTGTTCAGGTTATTCACTTTATTTTGTAAAAGGTTAGTCTGTAAATGTAACCATTTTTGTATAATTTAATTGTTTTGGGTTTTTTTGTTTTGTTTTGTTTTTTACAGTAAAACAAAGAGAAATATTTGCAGTTTTCATTATGTATAGGCTACTATGGTAGTATTTTACTGGTTCTGACCCACTTTAGATTGAATTGACCTAAAATGATTTTAACATCCTTGATTGTTAATATCTTCGGTGTAATTTTTGCATTTCACAAATTCACCCCACGGGCCGGATTGGACCCTTTGGCGGGCCAGATTTGGCCCCCGGGCCGCATGTTTGACACCTGTGGTCCAGAACATAAAAATATATACACTGCCTGGCCAAAAAAAAAAAAACAACATTTGTTGCTTTGATTATCTGTACGCCGTGCATTGCTTATGTAGTGTCACAATAAATGTCACAGCATTTTTTTCTGTCCAGAGTTGCATTGATTCTTGACAAATTTCAACTGATGATAGGAGAATCGACCGCTGTGTAAACTCTTCTCCACCACATCCTAAAGAGTCTCAGTGGGATTCAGGTCTAGACTCTGTGGTGGCCAATTCATGTGTGAAAATGATGTCTCATGCCCCTTGAACTACCCTTTCACTATTTGAGCCTGAAGAATCCATGCATTGTCACCAGGGAGGAAAAACTCTGTTGACGATCATTCAGTTCAGGTTCAGCTGACCTCATTTTTGGACACATATTGTTGTTGAATCTAGACCTGACCAACTGAATCAACCCCAGATCGTTACACTGCCCTCACAGACTTGTAATGCAGGCACTAAGCATGACAGGTAATCACTTCATCTGCCTCTCTTCTCACTGTGATGCATTCATCACTCTGGAACAGGGTCAATCTGAACTCATCAGACCACATGACTGTTTTTGCATTGGAACAGTCCAATCTTTATGCTCACTAACAAATTTATGTAAGACATGAGAAGCTACATTCCTGCATCAGTTAGGGTTGTAGAACTTGTTGCAGAGACATATTAATAACTGCAGTAATTATCCAATGGAAGGATCTGAACTATTTGCTTGGTTAAATCCAGGTGGAAACATTATTTTTTTGGCCAGGCTGTGTACTTCTGCTGTTGAGTGACATTTCATTAGCCTCATAGCATAACTGCTTAAGTCATATTTTTGGCCAAATTGTGATACCTGCCTAACATTTCTCTCCTAACACCACTGCTGCTTAATTTTGAATCATTGGCTATGATCTGAAAAAAATATGACTTAGGAAATTTTGGTATGAGGCTAACAATTTGCTCACAATGTCACCATAAGATTTGTACTTTCTGCACTGATTTCCTCTTGAACTGAATCTGAATGAACTCACATGGAATCGGTGAAGAACCATCAGTGTCACATATGTGAACAAACACAACCTTTGTCCAGAGAGCAGTGTTCTGCTGGATTGTTCCCATGTTAAAGTGAGTAAACTGTGCAAATGACTGATAGGTCCACTTTAAAGAACACAGACACCCACTTGTAATTTTCCACTTTCAAATATCCCTTATAACATCAGTACATTCTACATACATAACTGTTTCTACATTTCGACCTCATGTTGATGGCCCTGTAGCCCCTTTTTGGGTAATAATTTACAGTAGGCCTGTAACGGTACACATACCGAATCAAACCGTTTCGGTACGCACCTGTTCGGTTCGATACACAGCTGTACCGAAACGGCACAGTATGATGAGAAAAAGAAAAAGGAATGAAAGACGTCGTTACACGCAGAACTTTAAATCCACGCAAGTTTCACATGGACTTAATAAAAGAGCACACATTGACCCGAAATATGAAATAGCAGTTGATATAAGGTTAAAAAAAACAACAAATATGATGTGAACCTGGAAGGAATAGACTGAAGACCATCCACCATCAGTACAGTCCAGTTTGGATCAGTTCAGGTTCAGGTGAAAGACAACAACGAGGAAAAAGACGTTAATAAGACGGACGTTGTTTGGCCCCTATGAGCTATGGTAGTTCTAAAACACTTACAGTAGCTCTATCTGTCTGTCTGTCTGTCACGCATGCTGTATAATAGAGGAATAAATAGAACGTTGAAAGTATGTAAAGTTTCACTTTTGTTTCACGACAGCGTTCGTTACGTTAGTTATGGACCGCACCCCCAGGTATATAACTGCACGCCACCCCTACCCCCTGGCTCCAACAAAAAAAAAAAAAAAAAAAAAATCCCCCGTGCACACAGGCACACACAAATACACACAGTGTCCTAAACAGTTTGTTCTCTGTCCTAAAAAAAATAATTTGGTTCATTGTGTTGTCAAAGTTTCTCTTCAGTTTGTTTAAACAGAATACCAGTTTACCCTCTTGTTAATGTTGCACTTCATGTGGAATTTTTTTGGTATTTTTATGCAGAATGTGAACTGACAGAACTGCGATTAGATTTTTTTTATTTGTTCGAAACTACCTTTCAGGGAAAAGTGCAATACTAATGTTCAAAATACATTTAGTAGTAATTTATTTAATTTTCTATTTGATTTGTGGCAGCAGAATTATATTATTCCTATTTTTCTATATTCTATTGTCTCCAAAAATTGGGGGAAAAATGTTAAAAAATTCATAAATGCATTAATAGACATTTTGAGGGGTTTTCTTTCTTCCCGTACCAAACTGAAAAAAAAAACCAAACTGTGGCTTTGAAAACCGAAAACGTACCGAACCGAAAATTTTGTGTACCGTTGCAGGCCTAATTTACAGGTAGCAACATTTCAAAGAGGTCCATACTGATATAAACAGCACTTCAGGAAGAGTTCTGTCTTTTACAATAAAGTGCATAATCTCGGCACTTTCCACAACTCTGGCACAATTAATAGTTTTATCTAGAACATAAAAAATGCAAATGAAATATCGATAAAATTTACAATATTGATAAGATATGTTGAAAAAGCAACATAAGAATCTATGGAAGTGATATGCTGCCAGACTAGGAAAAGAAATGGATGAGTAAAAGTTCAGTGTTGTCTTTTTTGTGTTATAACACAACATAATATTTTCATGTCACAAAAGATAATTTTTATTTATTATTTATTTATTATTTATTTTTAATATTTTTATGTTATCACATTAAAACAAGAACCTTTTATGGTTGAAACCAATGTGCTGTTTATCTTGTTATAATGTGAGTCTTTCACATTATAACAAAATATATATTGGAACATAAAACATTTATTTGTATAAAATCAGCTTTTATGTTATAATAATTGTATCAGTACTATCTAATAACAACAATATGTTCATATTATGAAATTATGCTTTTTTATTTTGTGGCCTGTAACAATACACCAACTAATTAATGGACAATAACATAATATGCAGCCATCATGGCTTTAAAAAAGTGAAAAGCTAGTACTGGGTTTTCAAAAAGGACTTTAGCACCACCTGTTGGATTGTAACTGAACTGAACAGCAGTGAAGTAACCACACTATGCCACAAATACAGTCTGAAATACTCACACAGACAACGGTCACTGGTGACTTTAGGTGTTTAAGTGTGGGTTCATTGTACAGACTGTGGATTTACGAGGAGGCAGTGACGGCTTTGCTTTTGGACCACTGAGATGCTCGTTTCCGACAGTGCAGGTAGACGGAGAGGGGGTGGATGAAGGCCACCAGGCTGAGCAGGGTCAGGCCGATATTCACCTACAGACAAGTTTTCACATGAGTGGTTAGAGATGCTAATAAAAGGAGGTGAAGAGCCAAGGTATTGAATGAATGAATGTCTTTCCTGTCATTGTACATATACAACGAAATTGAGAATGCTATCCTTAATAAACTGGCACGAATATAAAAAAATACTATAAAACTATTAAAATAGATAAAACAGTAGTAAAAAAAAAAAAAATGCAATCACCCACACATTTTCTGCAGGAGTTGCATGATCCTTATCAGTACTGCACAATGATCTATGAAAATGTTCACAGTTTATCTTATGTGAGTGCAATTATGGCTTTAGCAGAAAAACGGTTCCTGAGACAGTGGCAAAAGTCCACACATTCTTTACTCAAGCAGAAATACAGAAATTTATTTATCCTACTAGTACAGGCTCTGAAATATGCTCAAAATAAAAAAGTGTTTCTTAATTTTTACCAGCTATTTCTTTGCAAGTAAACTTCACATCAATTACAAAGACAACACATTTGCTCTTGGGTCAAATCTTTTCTATTTTGTCTTGTTACATCTTTTACGTTACTATATGAATATAATATAATAATAATACAATAATATAATTATATATAATATATAATATTATATATAATAATATAATAATAATACAATAAAATATTAATCAAGATCAGTTGATTTATTTATTATTATTTATTTATAAATCAAACAACTACTTTGGATTAGAGATCAAATAATTACATAGCAAAAATAAATATGATATACAATGAAACATATAGAATACACATACATACACACATGTACATAATAGACAACTGAAATATTTAACTAGGGGTGAGTGTTTGATTTTTGGGAATGTGAAGATGATACAAACTGTGGATGTATAGATGTGAACCGCATTGATCTGGTTAGTTGTGCAGCAAGACTTGGCATGAGTTCATGTGTTTAGAAGCGTAAAAGAGCATCAGGGATCTCAATCCTTTGCTTGTATAACAATTACTTTTTGGGTTTAAAGTGTAAACAGTTTTTACTGCAGTGTGCTGCATTTTGATATTTATGTTAACATGTGTTGGACCCCAGGAAGGTCAGCTGTAGTCTTGCTGCAGCTAATAAGGTTTTTATCTAAACTAAACTATATATGGCATGTGTTACAAGCACTACTCTACACACCATGGGGTTGTCTGTTCTAGGTGTTACTGTCCCATCCACTGATGTTGTGAAAGTGTGCTATGATGCAAAATGAGCAAAAGCTGTTGTTAACAGCATTAAAACTGAAGTAACAAACACGTTAGGAGTATAAAGTACAGATAGTGTTAAAATGTATGGAGTCAAAGCACAAAGTCACTAGAAAAATAAATACAAAAGCCTGAAAACTTTACATAAGACAGTATTTGTACTTCATTTCTTCACCCCTGTGGGGAAGTACTTACATAAAAAGGGTCTCCATCCAGAACATCTTTGACCAGAGTGAAGCAGGGATACTGCAACACAGAAAACACTGCAGACAGAGCCATGGCCAGACCGTACAGCTTCCCAAAGTGGCATGAGGGGAAACTAGAACATGACACAAAGGCCAAAAGGAAGAAGACATGACAGGTCAGTGTTGATGCACACACTTTGATTTATCTGCTCTTGTCATTAACATTGCCAATATTTGATCACTTCAGGACTTCTTTAAATAAATGTCCACAATGCAGTATGTAAAACTGGGGCAAATTACAACATGATTTATGCTGTGATTACTGTAGCAGCTTCTTTAATCTTATAATTTGCGCAAAAATATGAAGTCTACAGTTACATAAGGTGTGTGTGTGTTTGTGTAATTAAAGAGGCATGTATGAAATATTCAGTTTGCTGTTTTGTCCAGAAAAATGCCTCTTAAAAATTACTTGTAGAGGATGTAATGATTTATTGATATATTGGATTTATGACTGTATTTTCATATTCAAATTAATCTAGATTTCCTTTTATTATTGTTGTTAGAAAAAATCTACTTTAGCCCATGGCCTTAGCTATTTCTTAGAGGTCAGGGCACAGGTCATGGTGTGCAGCTGTCTGTGCACTTTACCTTTACTCCGTCCTTTTTATCGTCGGTGTCGGACGGAAACCTTGTAATTCCATTTTTGGTCTTTTTTTTTGGTCATAAAACAATTCTATTCGTCTTCACATTGGCCTGACGGTTTTAGAAATAATTATCCAATGAAGTGTTGAAAACAGCTTGTGACTACATCTCTTAACTCTTTGTTTTTCCAGTTTCCAGAAAAATAATCTTTTTGGACATGAGAGGTTTCTGCCCGACAGCAACGATATGTATCTGTAGACAATATGTTGGCAAAAGGTTTGTTGATATATTGGGTTGAAACTATGCGTTTGTCTCCTTCAGGAGTGTGCATATATGCATCACTCACTAGACTTTCCTTTGGCTTAACATGTGACTATATCACAGTTGTATTTTCACCATTTGACTCATTTCATTCTTCTGAACCAATCACTCAGATATGATACTTGTACTGTATAAGGTTTGTTCAGTGTAAATGTGTATATTCTCTTCTCAGAGCTTGGTTTATCCATCCATCCATCCATTATCCGCCACTTATTCGGGGCCGGGTCGCGGGGGCAACAGTCTTAGCAGGGATGCCCAGAGTTCCCTCTCCCCAGACACCTCCTCCAGCTCTTCTGGGGGGACCCCAACGTGTTCCCAGGCCAGCTGAGAGACATAGTCTCTCCAACATGACCTAGGTCTTCCCCGAGGTCTCCTCCCAGCGGGACATGCCCGGAACACCTCCCCAGGGAGGCGTCCAGGAGGCATCCGAAACAGATGCCCGTGCCACCTCAGCTGGCCCCTCTCAATGTGGAGGAACAGCGGTTCTACTCCGAGCTCCTCCCTGGTGGCTGAGCTCCTCACCCTATCCCTAAGGGTGCACCCAGGCACCCAATGGTGGAAACTCATTTCGACCGCTTGTATCCAGGATCTTGTCCTTTCGGTCATGACCCAAAGCTCATGACCATAGGTGAGGGTAGGAATGTAGACTGACCGGTAAATCGAAAGCTTCGCCTCTTGGCTCAGCTCCTTCTTTACCACAACTGACCGATACAGCGACTGCATCACTGCAGACGCTGCACCGATCCACCTGTCAATCTCACGCTCCATCCTTCCCTCACTCGTGAACAAGACCCCAAGATACTTGAACTCCTCCACTTGGGGCAAAGACTCTCCACCGACCCGGAGAGGGCAGACCACCTTTTTCTGGTCAAGAACCGTGGCCTCGGATTTGGAGGTGCTGATCCTCATCCCGCTTGCTTCACATTCGGCTGCAAACTGCCCCAGGGCACGTTGAAGGTCCAGGTTCAATGAGGCCAACAGGACAACGTCATCTGCAAAAAGCAGAGACGAAATCCTGTGGCCCCCAAATTGGACCCCTTCCGGCCCCTGGCTGCGCCTAGAAATTCTGTCCATAAAAATTATGAACAGAACCGGTGACAAAGGGCAGCCCTGCCGGAGTCCCACATGCACCTGGAACAGGTCTGACTTACTGCCGGCAATGCGAACCAGGGTCCTGCTTCGGTCATACAAGGACCGGACTGCCCTTAACAAAGGGCCCCGGACCCCATACTCCCGAAGCACCCCCCACAGGATACCACGGGGGACACGGTCGAACGTCTTCTCCAAATCCACAAAACACATGTGGACCGGTTGGGTGAATTCCCATGAACCCTCGAGCACCCGATGGAGAGTATAGAGCTGGTCCAGCGTTCCGCGACCGGGATGAAAACCGCATTGTTCCTCCTGGATCCGAGGTTCAACTATCGGTCAGATCCTCCTCTCCAGTACTCTGGAATAGACTTTCCCCGGGAGGCTGAGGAGTGTGATCCCCCTGTGGTTGGAGCACATCCTCCGGTCCCCCTTCTTAAAAAGGGGGACCACCACCCCGGTCTGCCAATCCAGAGGTACTGTCCCCGACTGCCACGCGATGTTACAGAGACGTGTCAGCCAAGACAGTCCCTGCACATCCAGAGACTTAAGGTACTCAGGGCAAATCTCATCCACCCCTGGTGCTCTGTCACTGAGGAGCTTGCCAACCACCTCGGTGACTTCAGCTTGGGTGATGGACGAGTCCACCTCTAAGACCTCAGCCTCTGCTTCCTCCATGGAAGATGAGACAGTGGGATTGAGGAGATCCTTGAAGTATTCCTTCCACCGTCCGACAACATCCCCAGTCGAGGTCAGCAGCTCCCCACTTCCACTGTAAACAGTGTTGGTGGCGCACTGCTTTCCCCTCCTGAGGCGCTGGACGGTTTGCCAGAATTTCCTCGAGGCTGACTGATAGTCCTTCTCCATGGCCTCCCCAAACTCCACCCAGACCCAAGTTTTTGCCTCCACAACCGTTCGGGCTGCGGCACGCTTGGTCCGCCGGTACCCATCAGCTGCCTTGGGAGTCCCACGAGCCAACAAGGCTTGATAAGACTCCTTCTTCAGCTTGACGGCATCCCTTACTTCCGGGGTCCACCACCGGGTTCGGGGATTGCCGCCACGACAGGCACCGGAGACCTTGCAGCCACAGCTCCAAGCAGCCGCTTCAACAATGGAGGTGGAGAACATGGTCCACTCGAACTCAATGTCCCCAGCCTCCCCCTGGATCTGGGAGAAGCTCTTCTGGAGGTGAGAGTTGAAGACCGCGCTGACATCGGGCTCTGCCAGACGTTCCCAACAGACCCTCACAACACGTTTGGGCCTGCCAAGTTGGTCCAGTTTCCTCCTTTGCCAGCCAATCCAACTCACCACCAGGTGGTGATCGGTTGACAGCTCTGGCCCTCTCTTCACCCGAGTGTCCAAAACACGCGGCCAGAGGTCTGATGACATGACAGCGAAGTCGATCATCGACCTCCAGCCTAGGGTGTCCTGGTGCCAAGTGCACTTATGGACGTCCCTGTGTTCGAACATGGTGTTTGTTATGGACAAACTGTGACTAGCACAGAAGTCCAATAACAAAACACCACTCAGGTTCAGATCGGGGAGGCCGTTCCTCCCCATCACCCCCCTCCAGATCTCACTGTCACTGCCCTCGTGGGCATTGAAGTCACCCAGGAGAACAACGGAGTCCCCAGTCGGAGCACCATCCAGCACCCCTCCTAGGGACTCCAAGAAGGCCGGGTACTCTGCACTGCTGTTTGGCCCATAGGCTGAGACAACAGTGAGGCACCTGTCCCCGACCCAAAGGTGCAGGGACATGACCCTCTCGTTCACCGAGGAAAACTCCAACACACGGCGGCTGAGCTGAGGGGCTATGAGCAAGCCCACGCCAGCCCGCTGCCTCTCACTGCGGGCAACGCCAGAAAAGTGGAGAGTCCAGCCCCTCTCGAGGGGTTGGGTTCCAGAGTCCAAGCTGTGTGTGGAGGTGAGCCCGACTATATCTAGACAGTATCTCTCAACCTTCCTCACAAGCTCCGGCTCCTTCCCCCTCAGTGAAGTGAATTCCATGTCCCTAGAGCTAGACTCTGTGTCCGGGGATTGGGTCATTGAGCCCCCTGCCGTCGACTGCCACCCAATCCACATTGCACCCGGCCCCTACGGCTCCCTCAGTGGGTGGTGGATCCTCCAGAGGGCGGGCCCACGTCGCTCCTTTGGGCTGGGCCCGGCCGGGCCCCATGGGCAAAGGCCCGGCCACCAGGCACTCGTTTACAAGCCCTAACCCCAGGCCTGGCACCAGGGTGGGGCTCCGGCTGCGCCATGCTGGGCGACGTCATGATCTTCGGATGCTTGTTTTTCATAGGGGCTTCTGAACTGCTCTTAGTCTGGCCCGTCACCCAGGACCTGTTTGCCTTGGGAGACCCCACCAGGGGCATAAAGCCCCCGATGACATAGAGCTTGGTTTAATAAATGCAATGCAATAAATTAAACATTTTTTTTAGCTTGGTTTAATAAATGTTTAATACATTATACATCCTGAAGAGTCTTCTGAGCATTGAGCAGTGTCTTTCTACAACTGCTCATAAAATATTCCCTATCAGTCATCACAATAACACTTTCAGGACCCCAGTGCACATTAAAGAAAGTCAGTATTTACTGCATCCCATCATGCTTCTGTTACATATGCCTATATTTGCACAATCCTGCACAAACTGTCAAGTTTTCTATCTTTTATGAGCATATATATTATTTTATATCCTCTCATATTCTGCATTGTAAATAATTTTTATGATGCCTATTTCTTGCTGTTTGCCACAAAGTACTTGTTTTACTCCTTCTAACTATAGCACTTGCTTATTTATTTCTGTTATCCTCTGTTTCTCTTTATTGCATGCACCCACATACTGAGACAAATTCTTCATACTAGTGAAAACTATACCACGCAATAAGTCTGTTCTTGTTTCTGATTGTGTTAAGAGTTAAGAGCCATATCTGAACCTGAGCACACATATTTTATCTTTCGCTGGATGCATATTTTAATGTTTTAACACAGTCATATGTTAACAAAATGTTCACTTCTTGCATAATTCTTTGCACACCAAGAAAACTCATGAGAAACAGAAGGCAGTCTCCTTGAACTGTATCCAGATGTTGTCTCCCACATGTGTGGTTTGCACTAAAATACAGATACATGTCCTGTGTTACTTCATCACAGTGCTGTATTAGTTTGCCTGCAGACAGCTGTGTGTACTTAACCATGTATGTGCTGCGTATGTGTGTTTCATACTCACGCTATACTGATGAAGGCTGCGTTGCCGCCGTAGAGAAACGAGCGGTTGAGAACCTGCAGGATGAAGGTCAAGTACTGAAGAGGAAGGCTAGGGATGGTGGCACAAACTGAGAACAACACACACTGCAGAGCCGTCAGGAAGAGAGAAAGCACTGAAGCCCGGAGGTCTGCCTCATATTCACTCTCTCCTGCAAACAAAAAACACTTATGGAAACAGAAATCTAAAGAGACATCTGTTCCTCTGAAGACAAATGCATACGATGTGTCATACACAGACTGAACACAGGAGTGAATGGACTAAATGTCTTGTCATCCTGATTTACACTTTGACATCACATTCATTTTGACCATTCTCAAATGTCAAATGTTATGAGAACAAACATTTCATAAATTGCCAAGAAAGAAAAACATTATTGCACTAACTTGTTCTGGGAAATACTGTAACCAAGTGAAATATTTGTGTCCCGCTGTCCAATCAGTTGTAGTTTTTAAAGTGCACACGCCCAGTGAAGATTACTTTGTTTTTTTAATCTTAGGTTGTTCAAAGGTATTTGATTAAAAAATATTTATCTGTGTTTTTCAAGTGACTAAACCACCCCATATCACACCATATGCCTGTGTAACTATATTGTAAATGAGGAAATAATGTTTAAATCTATATTTAAATCAAAATTTAAATAAATATCTATATAAATAGCAGGCTTCTTTTTCTCATGTTTCACTCTTGGATTTTTTCTGCCTCTCTTTTCTACACTTTGTTTTTTGTATTTTGCTGCTGTAAATGGTGAAATTTCCCCATAGTCAGATCAATAAAGTCAAAACTTATCTTATATTTGCATTGCCAAACTGTGAAAAATCCCTATAACTAGATTTTATCCTTATTTGACCGGATTGTATCCTCCTTATCCTTCATTATGTTTTGTGTTGTAAATATTCATAAATTCAGTTATTTCAATATGAATGCTCTACAGCCTTTCTGGAAAAAATAAATGCTCAAAGGGCTCTTTAGTAGAAGGGTTTTTCATAACCTGTCCATTGAACAACAATGAATGTAATGCATTTGTGAAAGCACACACTACCTACTGTATATGCCTTCATCTTACATCACTATGACCCTGAACAGATCAATACACCGACAGCAGTTCAACAAGGTTCATGGCTGAGTGTAACACGTGTTTGGGATCATGACGTGATCATTAGTGTGTTACCTGTGGCCCGTGGTTTTCCCTTGTGTCGATCCATGATGAGGCCGTTCCATGGAGCACACAGCACCCCACACAGCTGAGTTATCGCAAAGGCGTTAATGTATTTGCTCACTGCAGAAATACACATGCACAGATAATTTATTTAGAGTAGCAGGAGTTTTCAAGGAGATGCATTACTGTGCACTTCTCTCAACAGCCCTTTGTTAATTAAGACCATTAATCCACGTCATCTGAGGACTGTTACAGTCAAGTGTTACAGCATAAGCTAAACTACCCCTGCTCTAAGAAAGATAAGAGAGCCAACCTAGAAGCTTGAAAATATGCAAAAAAGGCATTATGTGATTATTTTGGCAGATATTGTGATTGCAACATGAGTCAGTGTCAGTTGGAATGTTAATACATTATGAAAAATGCTGTTTATGTTATTTTTGCTGGGGTCTGAACCAAACCAGCACATTGCTTGATTTGTAGGCACCACGATGCACCATAATGCATCACTTTTAATTTGATAAATGAAGCTTCAGGACAAGGTCAAGGGCATCACGGATGGACAGCCCACTACTTTTTGATTCTTAACTTTTGAACCAGACAAGTTTAAGACAAATATTATGCATAATTGGAAAGGTCTAAATGCCATCTTAAACATACTCAAAGGGCAACATTTAGTTTCAAATACTTTTAAATGAAAAATATCAAAAAACTACTGCATCACAGATGGACATAAAAATTGTCTATTTTTTGCAAGAATTACAAAGTTATTAAAAGGGAAGTTCCTATGACATTTTCATCCTAAAATGTATTCAGTGTATACCTTAAACCCTCTATTTTACAACCTAATAATTGGTTAGAGGAAAAAAAATATATGATCATACCTCAATAGCAAGAGTTTTGACAAATGGCAGCGTCACAGATGGACAAAACCAAAAATGTCACGGATGGACAACAAAAGTAAATATCAAATTAAAAAATGAACCCAGAATGACAGCAGAAAACTTTCCAAACATTCACACTCAAAACTCTTCAAATTTTTTTTTCACAAATTTGTTCTCATTTCAAAATACATTTTCCTGAAAATATAAGTAATTACCTACCCAAAAATATAAGTTTGGTGTCGACTATTGTAATTTAATTTTTTTGACCAGATGTTAACCTTCCTTTGACTTCGCCCTTCAACAAAAAATTGTAGCTCCTGTGATTTGGATATCATATTGCGATTTTATTAATATTCCATTTGGCGATATTGTCACTTTGATCGAAGGTAGTAATGTGATGTATATGATACATGATGTGTATTTACCCAGTGAAGGCTCCCCTGCACTCAGTCGCTGTAACATGGGGTTGAGGGTGCCGATGAACAGGTAATGTCTGAGCTGCATCACTGACAACCAAAGCAGGTGCCAAACAAAGAACCTGGACAACAAACATTCTCGGAAACTCTTCTCTGTGTGAGAGACAGAAAAGAACAAAAAGTGAAGACTAAAGAAGAATTTAGGGTGCATACACAGGATATATGGGAACTAGTGAGTAAATGTGCAGGAAATCGCATATTATCAGGCAACACATAATAATTATGTGTCACAAGCTTATAATGACTGCCTTAAAAATCCCAAACTGCACAATTGCACACCTTGTTTCACAGGGCTGTTCATGTCAAGTGGTGTTTCCTCTATGGACCTTTGTGTGCTGTCATTTTCTGTTGCCTGCTCCAACCTCAGAGTATTTGATTTACCACAGTTTATCCTGCCAAAGGTCAAAAATTACAGAAGTGTTAGCCACAGATTAAGGTGCTGTCTAATAATCATTTACTTTACACTTAGAGACCCATCTCTTCTGAGTAAAGTAATGAGTGTACTTAAGCAGTAGAAGTATTTCTACTGTACATCATCGTTAGCATTTCTAGTGCTGGTTTGTCTCAGTATTTGGCTTGATTTTATTTTCTATCCACAACAGCAGTTCAATGCACTGATTCATTTCTGTCCTATAACTGCTTAATCCTCTGGAAGGTCACAGGGGGGCTAGACCTGAAGGGGGGGTACACCCTGACACAAGTCACCATTCCATGACACAGGGACAAACAACATTCACTTTCACATTCACACCTGGACTGATCAATAAACCTATTCAGGTGCATGTCTTTGCACAATGGGAGGAAGATAAAGTGCCCAAAGAGAACAAAATACTCAGACATTGGGGGGAAAAAATGCAAACTCCACACAGAAAGACCTGGGAGGTGCTGTGAGACATCACATATTTCTTATATCCTCTCACAACAAAACCTGACTGCTTGTGGTGCACACCAGTCAATATACAAATACTGTGTAATGCACATTAGTTAGCAGTAAACAAAGTACTCTTAGCAGTGAACAAAGATGCAAAATCTGCTATAACATAATGCATTGTATTAAAATAAAGAACAGGAAATGGTTATAGTAACGTGTTTATAATATTTCAGCAATATTTACAACATACAAAAGTAAATTCCCATTTTAAGACAGTTATCCCTAATAACACACAATGAACCCTGAGGTACAGTATAGTTGTTTGACTCATACCCATATGTGTAGTGTTCAGGTAGAGGGTAGGGAATGAATTTTCGTGGCAGCAGGAAGAAAGTCCTGAGCAGATGAATGACACTGCAGGTGGATAAAAAGAGAAAGGAGGCGTAGAGGGAGACGCCGGCCTCATGCAACAACTAAAAATGACAAGACAGGGAAGAGATTAGTACATGAGATGTAAATCTGCCATTTGTGGTTGTTATGTTTTCTCACCTTGATTACGAGGAAGAGGGCAGAGGAAGAGTCGAAGGCCCCGTTATAGAGAGTGATGACTGTGGAGCGATGTGCACCAAACAGGTTTCCCACCTTCAGGAGGACAAACTTTAATTAGCAAATGTCTGGATGTATAGACTTATTTAAAGTCGTGTCTTGATGTGATATATTTTTACATTCATATGTGTTAAAATGATGTCAAATCGTGCAAAAGTGCATGGTTAAATAAAGGTTGCAGCCATCAAACTCTAATTCTTCTGTAATTCTTTCATCATTCATCAGACTCCCAAAAGGTCATGACCCCTGGCTAAGAAAAGCTGTGCAGTAAAAAGTGTTTCGTTTTAATGTAATAGGGTTAATCATGACCAGAGGATTAACATGAATATTTTAAAAACTGAATAACAACATCATGATGATAATGAACTCTGAAGTTAAGTCATAAGTTATGTTACCTAAGGCAGATAGTTCATGGTTCATAATCATATGCCTTTTTTTTATTTTTACCTTTCAGTGATACAAATATGAAGGTAAGTGTGAATGTTGGCCCAGAAATAAAAATGCAGGCATTCAGCATTCAGCAGTGTGAAAGTTTGCCTGGGGAAAGGGAACTTTTTCTTATGTAATATTAAAAATGCTTTTCCCCTGAATGATGTCTCAGTCAGCAAATTAAGTAAACAGAAGCTGATTCATATAAATATAAAAAATATCTTTTGGTTGTTTCCTTACCTGCATGTTGGTGATCAGGAACAAGATGCCACCCACTGCCAGGAGAGACAGTGCGGGGAACAGCAGGTTGGAGAAGGCTAATGGACAATAAAATTTAGATAAAAGTTAGCTTCAGTTAAAAAGTAACCTAAGTAGTAACCTGGATCAGACTGCAGACTGGATAATGTGTGTCTAATATGGCATAAAATAGAGGAAGGAGTCAATGTTTTTACCCGCAGTTGAGAAGGCCACCATTAATGTACCCATGGTGTAAAGAAATCTAGATGAGAGAGAGGAACAAGATTTATAGCAGATAACAATAAGTCATATAGACTAGGCTTATAGAAGTGATCAATATAAGAAAGAAAAAATGCTTTCAAACAAATAATGTAGCTCTCGTCTACATACAAAAAAAGTGATGATTAGCAGGTTCGATGTTAGAGATTGTATGTTTAATACTTGTTGTAAAAAAACAGTTGAGATATTGAACTGAAGAGATGGTGGTGTAGCGTCAGACAGACCAGAGCGAATGAAAATCAACACAATGTCAGTAATTAACAGACATTCAATAAATCTTGCTATCTTAGTAAACACACTCAGGGCTCTGGGTGCTTTCAACCCAGTTTAATTTCCTCTTCTTGGTCCGTCCTAAGCCAAGTTTCACCCACGTCTCCACTTGCCGCCTCTTCTCCATCTATTTGCATTCCTTGCCCTTTTATTTTTCCTCCACCCTTTTTAAATGGAAACATATGGGTGTCCTTAGTACCAGCTTGTTATTGAAGATTTAGACATTTCTGGGCCAATAAACTACAGCGGCATTTGTGAGGGTTCACATCAGTGTCATGGCCTGAAACATCTGCACACACACACGAACATTTCTTTCTCACATCCTCCCATCTTTTAATGATTAATTATCCTGACCTTTAAATATTCTCTCACTTTTCCTCTTCTAGGTTTAAACTTTATCTGCAATTTCATCCATATTCAGTTTCTATAGCACTTTTTTCCCCCCTCGTACGTCATTTTTGTTCACTCTGCATCTGGTATGCACTGAATGCCGCATGTCCATTTGTGTGTCCTTATCTCAGCAGCCGCTTTGGAAACCAATTCTGTTATATAACACTTCTCAGCAGAGTTGTTCTCACTCTTCAGTCTTCCTTTTACTTTCTGGTAGCTGTGCTGTATCTTATTTATAGGAGGATGTTGATTTTTCCACATGTACAGTCAAATCTAAACACAAACACTGTTTCACTAGGACTCCCCCACCCACCCACCGTGTCTATCCCGACCTAAAAAAACCCATCTGTTCTTGTAAACAAACAGAATTAGCAATCCCTCAGAGGAAAATACCACAGACATGTTGAAGTGGCCACACATTCCTTTTTGCATATTAGCATTAGCTTAACTCTCACAGACAGAGACTGAGCAACACAGGAGCATAAGAGGGAAGGAAGCATCTACATAACAACTGTACTGTTTATTTAGAATCCTTAAACAACTGTAACAGCAGAATCAGACATGAAACAAGGGAGAGAAAAGATGAGATGTGAATATAGAAAAATCGTAGTCACTCTTTTTTTATGTTCAGGCTTGAACGCCTTTTCACTACATAACAAAATTAAAACAAGTTAATATAAGAAGTAATGCCTGGGTGATTGATGAGATTACATCAAATTTATTTAATCCTAAAGGTGCTTTATGCAATTCAATCAGTTTATGCACTTCAGTTTAGTTTTTTCCTTGATTTTGTAGTATTTTTCTTTTTTTAAAATTAGAACCTCCTATGACTTAAATTGACCTTCGGTGATGCAGAATATCTCACCAATTCACTGAGCATTTGCAGAAAGAGTCAATGAACTCATTATCACATACTAGACAGCTATCTACACCTGAGGTCAATACAACCGAGGAAAAAACACTTTTTGCTCTACTTTGCACATGTTGCTCAATGATTACATCAATGAAAAACTTTGGTGTTAATTAATGTGTGCCAGTCCTTTCTTTTAGTTTACTCTTTTACTTCACCACATAGTTAAGGTGTCATTAAACTCACATCCCAAAGAGACGAGCCACTGTGGTCCCAAACCGGTCAAACAGAAAACCATTGGGTAGTGTCAGAAAGTTGTTCATAAAGGAGGCAATGGTGAAGACAAGTGAAAACTGCTCATCCTGTCCACGGCAATCTGTCAGATAGAAGGACACATACACAAAGGAAAAGAGGAGTTAAAAGGATGTGGACAATGTGGACAAAAAAAAATAAAATTATGTTCTGCTTTTACAATTAACTTGTAATTTGTTTATTTCTACAAGAGGAGAGGTTAGATGACCAAACTGACCCAGGGCCTGTGTTCCATTGACTCCTGTGGTGTTGACACACAGTGAGCTGAAGTATCCCTCTGACTTCAGGACAAAAACAAGCGAGGCCCATCCAAACACAGCTCCTGCAAAGCACAGGCACTCCACCAGACCAGTAGCAAAGGTGAGCCAGCGGCGCACTGGCAAACAGTTCTCAGAACATGCCATGGTCACAATCAGTATCCAAACAGTATGGCTCCTGTCACTTCACCTGCAAAAAAAGGAGAGTAGAATAGAAAATGCTCTGCTTTCATCAGACAGAACACTCTTCAGTGTTTAACTGATTATAATAAATATAGAACCAGTCCTTCAAGAACCTGCAGTAGGTCACATTTTCCACAAATGGACAAAAACACTTCACTGGAAAGCGAGACATGAGCTGAAACAGGAAACATCTGGGCAAAGTATCTTGCTTCAATCCAAGCCATCAGTCAGCCTTCACAATGAGATAAACTTCAGCATGAGTATCTTTTTTGAGATCTTGATCCATTTTTAACAAAGTGTGCAAACAGAGACTGCTCCCAAAACAACTCTTTAACCCACAAAAAGGAAAGATTCTTCATCTTAGAATGTGATTCTGCTCTGTAGTACTCACAGCTTAGTTTCAGTGGGTCTCCCCAAATGCTTTCACAAACCACACCTCTGTGCTCTTGCCACACTCTTTTTCTTTATATAGGCCAGCTCTTCCTTCCTCTTCCTCACCAGTTCCCTCCCTCTCTTTCCCTACACAGTGTTTTCAATCATTATTTTTGCTCTGCAGAAAAACTCGTTCCCCTCTAAATAGTATTGGCTACACAAAATAAACAGTCTTGGATTCGCAGTAAGCCAGAAACGAGTGTCTGTGTAGCTATGGAACATAATCCAGATGTGGATGATGGATGGAACAACAAAACCATAGCAAAAGGGTCATGTAACTTAATGTGTTGTGTGGAAAATGACCTTTGTCCTACGAGTCCATATGAACAAGGTAAAATTGATAGGGCTTATCACTTCTGGACTGTCTATAAGAAAGCATACTGAAAGTGGCTTCCCACAATGACACACACCCCCCCAGGGCAGAGGGGGCCTGGGAAATAAATCATAAAATTTTCCCACATGGTCAAAGTTCAGAGGTCAACAGGTCCATAAGAATTGTGGATTTTATCTCTATAACCTAATATGAAAAGTAAAGGCACTGCTTTTATATCATACGTGCACTTGCAGAAAATAATAAACAGTTAAAAACTGGTGCAGGAGTCAAGTATTACTGTTTACTAAGTTCTCTGTTACTGCCACAAACTCCTTTCATAATGTATACAAAGCTTATTAGTATGTTCACAGTCCTTAAGTAACTATTCTGAAATATGCTGAATACTTCTTCTGCTTTGGTAAACAAACACCTAGACATAATAATCATCTCAGAATCAATGATTTAATGTGTAAGTTGATGGATATTAGATGATGTCTAATGAAAAGGTACTGTAGGATATTGGCTTTTAGATCCAATAGTCCAAAGTCAGTATTTCTAATCCATCACATGCATCTGTTTACACTGGCGTTTCTTTGTTTGTTTAAGCTTTTTTTTTTGTTTGTTTTACCTTAAAAAAAAATGCACAAACCATTTCCCACAATATGCTGATTTTATGTACAATACCCATCTGTGATGAAAAATGTATTTTCTATTTTTCAGTGTATTTAATAAAATGCCACAAACATAAAAAGACAGAGAGGGGTTTAAAGACAGTGGTTTAAATATTTAATGGTCTAGCAGGTGTATTTCAATAGAAAATGAAAAATATTCCAACTCTATTTATGTTCAGCATCATTTGTTTGAAAAGGTCTTCAGTCCCATTAAGAATGAAATATACAAATCCTCCCTCAAAATCTATTATTGCTATCATCATTTTAGTTGTACGTATAGGAGCCATCCATTTTGATGCCAACCTGGTCTGGCATCAGACTTGTAGAGGTCAAGGCAGAATTTCCCTATTAGCTGAGATGTCATTCACTCTAGTATGACGACATCACCACTCATAAGACCTCAGTATGTAGGCTTTATCACCCCCTCATCACAAGACACATCTCTTTTTACAAACACTGCATGGCACGCACAGATTATACACACTTCCTAAAACCAGTGACCGGGGCTGACAGAGGTATCACAACACTCCACATGTTTATGTGCAGATAAAGCCTACTGAAACAAACTTAGACATGACATTTGCTTGATAACACATTTTAGCTTTTAAAAGATAAATATGGTGTTATTCAAGAATTTGTTTTTGCATTGACATATTGCATGTAACGCAGCATGATTAAATGTTTTCTTTGCTGAACATAGTCAGCTTAAAAGGTTCTTTGCAGGTTAAAACTCACGCTTAGAGTTCAGGTTAAACTCTGGTCTATGCTTGGCTAGGTTAACCTGTGGAGGGCCCCAGGTCAACAGCTGAGCCTGTGGGAACCCAGTGATCTTCTCCATCTCAGAGCAGAGCACAGTAATCTCCTGCTGAACTAAGATACGAGTCCAGGTTTGCAAATAAATGAAATCAGGTTAAAAACACCTCAATATATCATTTTTCAAACCAGGTGAAATCATCATTGAAATTAAAAATGTATTTACATCAAATGAAGAAACAACTTTGATCCACTACAAATAATATCTAGTTATTTTCAATTAAAAACCAAATTACAAGTTCAAGAGGGATTTCAATGCAAATTTAGAAGCAACCACCCAGATCAAGAATATTATTTTCCCAGTCATTTCCGATAAACTTTAAGTGCCCAAAAGTAACAAGTTCCATCTGTAAATCATTCCTTGAAGGTTCAGTGGGTTAAAAGGCTGTTTTACCAAACCATGACCTGACTGTGGGAAACACCACCTGTAGGATGTTTTGATAGCATACTTACACCTTATCATTAAAACTTGATTTTGACATATGGATGCTGATCAAGAAACTTTGTACCACTCTAATGTATAGTGAATAATCCCAAATAAGAATAAAAAAACATTATGATGCTATTACGATAAAAATGAGTCTCTGGGCTTTAATGGGTAAATATATTGACAGGATTAGTGAGAGTCCACATAGGCTTGAGAATAAAAATATGTATCTGTGCGTGTAAATGCCACATACACGCAGAAAAAGAGTCCACATCAGCAGATTCTGGGACAGCTAATGATCAGATGTCATCATCTTTCTATTGCATTTGAAAATGAAGTTAAAATAGTGTCAAACCACGGGACTCGCTTTCTCCATTACACTCATAGCTTCTTCTTTCTAAAAATGTACAGAAAAAGTGAAGGGTCAAGTTCAAATGTCTCACATGACTTAAAGTATATTTTAGGTTTTTTCTTCAGTGTTTCATGCAGTGAATGTCACAATGTAGTGATGTACGAGGTTTCTTGTACTGTTGCCTGAAGGTATTTTGGCTTTTTGGAATATTAATGTGCGTTTGTAATTATGGCACTGAACTAAGATAATAACCAGTGATGATGTTAAACTGAGTTAATGTTATTTAAAATGCACACACCATATTTATGATCTGAGCATTTTTTAAAATGCTTTTTGAGGGTCAACATTTCTCCTCTCAGTGGTTACTTAACATGAATTCAGTAATGCACTAAGCCAAAGGAAACAAAACACCTTCAGCAAGAAAGAAGTTTTACTGACTACAGTCCAGAACCTGCCAAGCATCACCAGGAGGTCCTCTGTTTATAAGTCGGCTGCAAAGGATTTCCAAACAAATCTAAAAATATAATGACCCCATTTATGTTCACAGTCATTTGTCTGAGCATAGTTTGGTCCCATAAAGCAAATATATGTATGAAAGGATTAAAATAGCCTCAAATGAAAGCTGAAAACCAGCTCAGAGAAGGGACAAAAAAGAAAAAATTTCCAAGACTTCCTGAGTAAATGGGCCTTTTTTGCAAGTTTCACTGCAGTAATTTGGCACATCTACATATTCAACAATGCATGCTACATTTTCTGGTAAAATTAAACAGTAGCAGTAGGTAATAAATGATAATAGTGTTGAAATGGTTGTGGTTTAAAAGCTACTGTTGAAAGCACTGACAGAAGAGGAAGTCAGTTTGTGTTAAATTAACCCTTTAAGACCTACAAATATTTTTGGAATGATTTCCAAACTAATTTCTCTCTATATTTAACCTTTTCTGAGTGATCTATCACAATCATTTCAGCTCCTGCATTTTTCAGTGAAAATCTGGTATTTTCCTATAATTAACTGACTATGTAGATGTTCATAAAAGGTGGGAGTAAATTCAAAGGTGAGGAAAAACTTAAGAAAAACTGACTTTTTCAGCAAAAATATATAATTGATGGACTGTAACAACACGCATCTACAGTCAAACACCACGGGTTTTATTGGTGAATCAATGTTGTAGAAGCTCTGAAAGTCCAAATGTGTCTAAGATGCCACTGAAAAGCTGAGTAACTGCATTTTGCCTGAATAATTACTAAAGTACTGATAGGATTAGCATTACTAAACATGCTAGAGCAGTAGATGGTTGTTTTACTTTGTATAGTGTGTACAATGAATGCTAGGATAACGATGTGCTATCAACTCATTTATTTAACCACAGGTGAACATGCCACAGCAACAGCGGGAATCTTTCAATGACACACCCCTTATTCTTCCGTGCACGTGACATAAAACAATACACTAAACATCCAATAGGTTGCAGTAGAATATAAGGTCACTTCTTAAACTTAGATATTCTGCATAGAATATTACATCCCCCTTCTTTAAATAAAACAAAAATGCTTCCCAGGCTTAACTATTCTGATAAACAACACATACATGTTCAATGCAACCATACACATTTAGAACAGTCACTGATAATTCACCAGTTCAATTTCCTATTGTGTGCTTCATAACTATAAGTCCATAACAGCTCTGGGTTTGACTATACGTCCGTACCTTGTCTGTTGAGGAACAGTCACAGTGGGAGGTGCAGTCTCACTTATGGCCTGTGGAGCATGTGGTGTAATGTCGTGTTCATCTGAACTGACCTCAGTATTGACTTCAGCATTGTGTGTTTCACTTGGAGCCATAAGGTGGAGTCTGTTTCACCTGTACTCCTGTCCTTCAGATGTACGTATGTGGTATGATCTGTCTGTACCAGCTGGCTTGATGACAACTGCTGGTTTCCAGTAGCCGCGTTCCTGGAGTCTGATGTTTTGTCCTGGGTGCAGTGACGACATTGGTCGGGCAGATCGGTCGTAATATCTCTTCTGATGCTGCTGTCGCTGAACTCTCTGGGCGTGGACATCTCTGTAACTGACAACCTTGGGTCGGAGCTGCTGGTTGGTGTTGGGTAGGATTGAGTGTAAGCGACGGCTCATTAGCAGCTGGGCTGGTGATCTGAAGTTGTCCAGTGGTGTATTACGATATTCGAGGAGGCTCAGGTATGGATCTCTTTTATCTGCTTTGGCCTTTTCCATGAGTGATTTGGCAATATGCACTGCTTTCTCGGCGAGGCCATTGCTGCGGGGATAGTGTGGGCTACAAGTTGTATGGGTAAACTCCCATTCTTTAGCAAAGACTTCAAACTCTTTACACTTATACTGGGGGCCATTATCCGATATAACAGTCTCTGGCACACCGTGTCTGGCAAAGGCTGCTTTCAGTTTGTGAATCACGGCGGAGGCTGTTGTGCTGTGTAGTCTGTCGAGTTCGAAGAATCGGCTGTAGTAGTCTACTGTGAATATAAAGTCTTCATCGTTCCAAGTGAACAGATCGGTAGCTACTGTTTGCCATGGTCTACCTGGGATCTTGTGGCATATCATGGGTTCTTTAGTGTTGGAAGACCTGTGTGTGAGACAGGTGGGACACTTTCCAACCATCTCCTCAATCTGCTTGTTCATCCCGGGCCAGAATAAGATGTCGCGGGCTCTCAGCTTGCACTTTTCCATGCCCATGTGACCTGTATGTACTCGGGTTAACATCTTTGATCGTAATGAGGTAGGGATGAGTATTTTTTCCCCTTTGACTATGATGTCGTTTATCACTGAAAGTTCATCTCTGTAATTCCAGTAGTCAGCGATGCTCTGAGGGCACATTCTCCTCTCCTCAGGCCAACCTGACTTGATTGTCTCTTTGAGTAACATGAGTTGTGTGTCTTCCTGAGTCTCTGCCCTGATCTCTCTCAGTTTTGTGTCACTGACAGGTAAGTTAGTGTATACGGTGTGTACCTGCATGTCCATACCTTCGTTGAGACTGTCATCCTGGTCAGAGAGTAACTTCCTGGAGAGTGTGTCTGCAACAGGAACGTCTTTGCCTGGTCTGTGAAGGATGGTGAAATCGTATCTCTGCAGCTGAAGAATCATCCTCTGTAGACGTGGAGGTGCTGCTGAAAGTGGTTTTTTTCATAATGGATTCAACTGGCTTGTGGTCGCTTTCCACAATTATGTGGCGGCCATACACGTACTGGTGAAAACGCTTGCATCCAAACAAGATGGCATAGAGCTCTTTCTCAATTTGGGCATAGTTTATTTCACTGTCATTTAGAGATTTTGATGCATAGCCAATGGGCTTTCCTTCTTGAAATAGTAGGACGGCACCTATACCATATTTAGATGCATCGACTTGAAGCCTGAGCTCTCTGCTGGGGTCATAATATGCTAAGACTGGACCTGGTTCTCGTGTGATCAGCTCTTTCACTTTCTTGAATGCTTCATCGTGGTGCTTGTCCCATACAAACTCACTAGAATCTTTAAGCAGGTGACGCAGGGGAGCGTTGATGTCTGAGAGCATAGGTGCAAATTTTGACAAGTAGTTAACCATGCCAAGGATTGTTTCAAGCTCGCTTTTATCCTTTGGTGGTTCCATTTCTCTAATGGCTGCAATTTTTGCTGGATCAGGCTTGATCCCATCTTTTGTGATAATGTGTCCAAAGAAGCTGACTTGGGTGTGACAAATTGTGCTTTTCTCTGGGTTGAGCTTTACTCCTCGCTCTCTGGAGTGCTCTAACATGGCACAAAGGTTTTTGTCATGTTCCTCTTTGCTTTTGCCATAAATAAGGATATCGTCAACTATAGCTGTGACACCCTGTAGGCCTTCATAAGTTTTGTCGACTCTTCGTTGAAACTCGTCTTGGGCTGATATTAATCCAAAAGGTAGACGAAGAAATCTGTATCGTCCAAATACAGTGTTGAACGTGGTCAGTTTGGATGACTCTTCTGTGAGTTTTATTGCCCAATAGCCTGACCTTGCATCCATGACACTGAAGTAGCAGGCTCCTGCTAACTTGGCTGTGATGTCCTCAAGTGTAGGTAATGGATAATGTGGTCTTTTAATAGCCATGTTTAGATCCTTGGGGTCGAGACATACCCTCAGTTTGCCTGTGCGTGGCTTTTCTGCTGCTACCATTGAATTGACCCATTCAGTTGGTTCGGTCACTTTGACGATGACCTGCTGCTTTTCCATATTCTCTAGCTCCTCTTTGAGACGGTTACGTAGTGCGATGGCGACACGTCTTGGTGGGTGGATCGCAGGCATTGCGTTAGGGTCGAGGTGGATTGTGCATTCACCAGGAAATAGTCCTATTCCTGTGAAGACATCTACAAATTCATCCAGGATTGAAATCCCAGGTGAGTCAGATACAGACAGTATGAGCTTAATGAGTCCAAAGTCCAAACACGCTTTTAATCCCAGCACTGGGGGTGCCCGTGTGTGAACAACATGTACTTTCTGCATTAACTGAATGTCCTTGTACTGGCACTTTATGTTGCATTTGCCTCTGACAATGAGTCGTTCCCCTCCATAGCCATACAGGGTGGGGAAGCAAAATTTACAATGAACATTTAGTTGTATTTTCTCAGCAGGCACTACGCCAATTGTTTTGAAACCAAACATATATTGATGTCATAATCATACCTAACACTATTATCCATACCTTTTCAGAAACTTTTGCCCATATGAGTAATCAGGAATGCAAACGTCAAAGAGTGTGTGATTTGCTGAATGCACTCATCACACCAAAGGAGATTTCAAAAATAGTTGGAGTGTCCATAAAGACTGTTTATAATGTAAAGAGAATGACTATGAGCAAAACTATTACGAGAAAGACTGGAAGATACCATTAAAGAAGAATGGGAGAAGTTGTCATCCGAATATTTGAGGAACACTTGCGCAAGTTTCAGGAAGCGTGTGAAGGCAGTTATTGAGAAAGAAGGAGGACATATAGAATAAAAACATTTTCTATTATGTAAATTTTCTTGTGGCAAATAAATTGTCATGACTTTCAATAAACTAATTGGTCATACACTGTCTTTCAATCCCTGCCTCAAAATATTGTAAATTTTGTTTCCCCACCTTGTAGAGTGGGTGAAGTGAAGGTTTCAGTACAGCCTGTATTCCCAAAGATCTGAATACCTGTGTGGGAATGACGTTGGTGTCAGCCCCAGTGTCCAGCTTGAAGCGAACTATTGTCTTATTTGGACCAACTTGTATATTTGCATAAGCTCGTTCTGTATTATTAGTGTTGTTTCCTGGTGTCACTGCATCAGTAAACAAGCCATCACTGTCAGCAACTTGATTCTGCTCAGTTTCACTTACCGTGTGTATTTTTCCTGTCTTGGACCGACACACCTTTGCAAAATGGTTCCACTTGTTGCAGATTTTGCACTGTTTGCCTTTTGCTGGGCAATTGTCTTTTCCTGCATGAGCCCTGTTACCGCAGTATCCACACGTTTTAAGTGGTCTTTGTTGCCCTCTGTAGGATTTCTGGAGAATTGCGCTACGTTTCCTTTTGTCCTGCTACGGCGCGGGTTCCGTGCTGTATCCTTTGAAAACTGCCGACCGACTGCGTGGACAGTCTGGTCACGCAGGCTAGTGTGACTGTTGCTGCTGCTAGCAAAACTTTTGAGCTGTGCTTGTGCCATGTCATGAGTCCTCGCAATGTCTATTGCTTTATCCAGCGTTAGGTCGGACCCAACATTGAGTAGTTTCTCTCTCACTTTTGGTGAATTAATCCCAAAAACCACACGGTCTCGTACCATTTCCTCACTGTTGGCATAATTACAGTCTTTTACAAGCAGTCTTAACTCTGTCACGAACTGCTCAAACGGCTCTCCAGTTTCTTCTACTTTTTCATTGAATTTGTAACAAGCGAAAATCACGTTTGCTTTGGGCTCCACATATGCTTGGAAACGATCATAGTATGACTTCAGTACCTTTCTTTCCTCATCAGTCAGCGTCCATGTATTATAAATGTCCCGTCCTTTATCTCCAATCCATAGAAGTAGGTAGCTGCACTTTCCTCTTCGCTTTTCTTCTTGAAAGGACCAGAAAACATTAAATCCACAAGGAACTTAAACTTGCGCCATGCCTCGGGCAGGTTGCTAGCATTCCAGTCCATATGGGGTGACGGTACTCCCATTGCAGCGACGTCCATTATACCGTTTTAGGTTCGATCTACTCTGACACCATGTTTTACTTTGTATAGTGTGTACAATGAATGCTAGGATAACGACGTGCTATCAACTCATTTATTTAATCACAGGTGAACATGCTACAGCAACAGCGGGAATCTTTCAATGACACACCCCTTATTCTTCCGTGCACGTGACATAAAACAATACACTAAACATCCAATAGGTGGCAGTAGAATATAAGGTCACTTCTTAAACTTAGATATTCTGCATCGAATATTACAATGGTTTTGTTCGACTGCAACTGTTTAGGTCTTTGAGGGTTAAGTATTTGGACAGGAGTAAAAGACGAAGAGTATTTTGACTCTACAACCACTGCCAGATGTAATGTTGAAAGTGAATTTAATGAGAAAGTAATCAACATATGTGGTCTTTCATAAAATAAAGAGGCTCATTTCTGTTGTGGATTACAGTACTATTAATTACATGGTTTCAGTGTCATGTGGTTTTATATCACCCAACAGTCCAGCCTCCTTTTCAGAGCTCAGCATCTTCCTTTCTACCTTCTATAGCAGGGGTGTCAAAGTCATTTTAGTTCAGGGGCCACATACAACCCAACATGACCTTAAGTGGGTCAGACCAGTAAAATCATAGCATAAAAACCTATAACAGAAGGAGAACTCAAAGTTGTTCTCTTTCAGTGCAAAACAGTAAAATCAAAATCATGAAAATGTTCACATTTACAAAGTATCCTTCCACAAATAAATGTAAATAACCTGAACTTGAAATTGCTAAAGAAAAATAAGTACAATTTCAACAGTGTTATGCCTCGACTGGATCATCAAATGAACAAAACATTTAGTAACAGCCTTAATATTGTAAAAAAAAAAAAAAAAAAAAAAAAAAAAAGTGGAGTGTGGAATGAGTTTAACCCTTTCATGTCTGAATTATGAAGAAAAAGTATCTGGATTTTTTTTATATTGATTTTATTACCCAAAATTAGGCTAAAGTTCACATGCATTTTGATTTATTTATTTATTTATTTTTTTTAATATGGTTTTATTAAGAAGATATTTAACCTCCTGAGACCCAGAAAAGAACAAGTTTGGGCTTTTTTTAAAAAAATTAAATAACTGTCTATATTGGAAACATCATAATGCAACAGTTTTTCAGATGCATTTTATGTAATGTCCTTCGTGGTGGACAGTATTTTTTTTTGTTTGTTTGTTTTTTTATTTAAATAAAGCTGTGAAACTCTTGTCCACAAACATGGACAGTAAACCCATAGCTGGGTCTTAGGAGGTTAACTTTATGAGATGACAGATCTGTCCAAATTCTACAACTAAGATGATCTTTTTTTTTTTTCATTGCTTTGCTTCTGGTCTATAGAGACTGCCCCCATTTGGTTTGGAGAGTGTTGCCTTTATAACCCTTTGAAAAATGAGTTAAACTGTGTCCACAAATACGGACGTCATGCATGAAAGAGTTAACACCCTTGACTGTATAATTATTGCACTTCAGGGGCCAATTTGGAACCTTTTGGCGGGCTGTTTTCGGCCCGCGGGCCTTATGTTGGACATCCCTATTACTCAGACTGTAGCCTGAACAAACCCTCTGTTCCATCGTACAGACCTGGATGAGTAAAATGAAGATGACTGTTTTTGGCCGGCAGACCTGATGATGAATACATACAGAATAGTGAGTGGTCCATGCTGGGGGCCGTCCACAAATACCTGCCCATAATATAAGAAAGCATGCACTGAGCAGTAAACAGGAGGAGACAGTGTTACATCTATAGGTCTGTGATGTGCGCCGGCTTTTCATTGCAGGAAGCACACTTACGTGATGCTATGCCCTCCTACCGGGAAGCTATTGTCCATACTATCCGCGAATTGTTTTTCCTATAGGAGTTGAACCACATGCTGCGGACAGGGTGGGCGTTGTACAGCAGATTTTTTTCATCCAGATAAAAACACATCAATCCGCATGTCCTGCTGCTGCTCCATCTCTGGCCTATCGTTGCCGTCTGGTCTTCCTCCAGGTCCAAACGCCCATCCCTCCTCCTCCTGCTGCTGCAAACCAGAACAAAACGATCATCTCTTATTCTTTAGCAGTGAATACGAAAACTTGACAATATAAGGTCAAAAATATTAGTTTTCTAAAATGCCACTATAAGCAGTTTCACCCCCTTCTCATTTTTACAACTAATAAGCAAATGATATGACCAAGAAAAAGTTACAGAATTGTACTTCTGCATAAATACATTGAGTATGTCATGGTAGCTTACAGAATGGGTAGTTTAATATTTTCTCGCCCTCTTGTGATTGCTTTACTTATTAGTTTGAGCTATTAAAAAAAAAAAAAAAAAAAAAAAAAAAGGCAGAAGTCAAATGCAACAAATTGTGCAGGTAAGTGTCATGGAGGCGTAAAGGACAAAGAAATTCATGGAGAATGGATTGGTTGTCAGTCAGGCCTTCCTTTATTGTGCACAAGTGAGAAACTGACAAACGAAGCTTCGCCCTTTCTCAGAAGTCAGTTCTGACCTGTCCAGGAAGTCAGTCTAACTCAGGGGTGGCCAACCCTGGTCCTGGAGAGCCACAGTCCAGCATGTTTTAGATGTTTCCCTCTTCCAGCACACCTGATGGTCGTTATCAGGCTTCTGCAGAGCTTGATCATAGGCTCATCATTTGAATCAGGTGTGTTGGAAGAGGGACACATCTAAAACATGCTGGATTGTGGCTCTCCAGGACCAGGGTTGGCCACCCCTGGTCTAACTTATAGTAGCCTGCGCTAAGCTTAAATGTGATTGGTTAATATGCTGTATGACGTTGTCGCTAAGCAGAAGAAAGAAAAGAAGATACAAACAGAAAGAATGCAAGACCTTGGAGTTGTCCAGGGAAGTTTTAGGGAGTTGGGTTGTGCTGTATCTTGTGGGATCGTTAGAGACAAAGTAGCCCACAAAATATGCAGAATTGAGAAACTGACAGAGTAAACATTCACATCTAGGCCTGTGGTTAGAAAGAGCATGAAAACTCAAGAGCTATCACAGGTGTCTTATAAACTAATAGAAGACTTATGGTCAGCATTAAAATCAGTATTAACATAAGACAAGTGTTTTTATAAAATTCTTCTTACCACACAAGCTACAAGTAAAAAAAAAAAAATAAATTATATATATATCAGTAAATAAAATACACAGAAGTGTTAAGTGTTGTCTGACTATGGCAAAGTCAGATTTTTTTGTCAGTACATATACAGTGTTATGTGGAATATATAATATATTTTTTTTTAGCTCTTTCCATGAAACGATTGTGACAGTGTTTATTGTTGATAAAGACTAAAGAGTAATTGGCATTAGTAAATATCATTACAGCTGGTTAAAGGTGATGTCACCACTGAGTGAAAGACTAAACTCATACACACGAAACAAAACCTGGGGTTGAAAACGGAGTACACAGGGTCAGGACGGTAACAGTTCTGGTTATGGCTATGAAGTGAAATGGGATGAAAGTCCGGATGGGTCTATGGAGGAGGTGAAAGAAACAACTGTCCCAGGGGTGGTTAGGTCCCACACAGCAATTGTAGTCCAGGATGAAAGGCAGGCAGGTTAGTGGGAGACAGGCGGTGAGACGTGGACCAGGACAGAGGAGAGGCCGGTAGGAGACGTAGTCCAGGGTAACAGGCAGGCAGAGTCACATGGTCCAAGGTTATGCAGAGGTCCAAAACAGGAACGAGAGGAGGGGAACAGGAGCGTCTGACAGGTACTCAACTACAATCTGCCAGAGAAGTGAATATAGCCTGTCAGCCTGATGAGCTGCAGCTGTGTTCCCAGGTGATCAGAGGTGGCTGATGAGGTGGGTGTGGCTGAGTGAGGGAGGGAGCAGACAGGTGGAGAGGGATTGGCTGAAAAGGTGTGGCACACTGAGGGAGGGGACAGCAGCAGAGTCCCAGGTGAAAACAGTGATGTAATGAGGTGCCAGGGTCAGGAAGTAAATGGCAAAGAAACAAACTGTGACAACAGCAATGAACCAGCACCGGAGGAGCCGTTTACAAAGGCTCCTAATGGTGATCTGCTCCAGGTGGTACCAGCAGGTGAAACTAATAATGAGGGAGGGAGGGGTCTGTGGTGACAAGTGCACTATGACAGAGTATTACTACGGAAGCCGAGAACAGCCATGGTTTAACATATTATTTTATGGCCGTTATCTCGAGATAACAACAATTGATTTATCTTGAGATAACAAACTTCATTTTCTCAAGATAACGAATGAAATAAGTTGTTATCTCAAGATAACAAAGTTCATTATCTTGTGATAACAAATTCATTTATTTTGTTATTTTATAGTAGAAGATGCTAACAGGTACTACTTCCTCCACATCACTGCCTTCAACAGCTGCTGCTGGCATGTGCTGTACAGAGCAGAACAGAGACTATTCTTGCTTGGCGGAGGTCTGCGCTCTCAGAGTGTTTTTCTAGTTAAACATATATTCATGTTCATGTTGTACAATGTAATGTAATTATGATATAATTTCAGTCATAAAGAAATGTGGGATGAAGAAGGACATGTCCTTGCATCTATTCATTATTATTCCCCTGTCTCAGGGCATTGACACACTGGCTTATGTAGGCTAATATTAATTTAGCAGGATGTGTTGTGTAACCTTTAATCAAATGTTTATTTATCTCCCTAATAGTGCTTTGTGTTGTATGTATGTTATGCTTAGTGGTGCAGTACTGTGCAATACAATTGTCAACTCAAAAGAAGATGTGGCTATTAAATAAACTGAAACTATGACAACTGATGGAAGCCTTAATTAGCTGACACTTGTGCATTTCTGGACTCCAAGTTAAATGCTGCTATGGCATTTTCAGCAAGTAGACTCTCTTTGATTTGAGGGCCCATCCAGGAATGTGCACACTGCACAAACATTGACCAGCTGGTCCCAGAAAAGGGGGTAACAGGGCTTTTCTCATCTGTGACTAGATGAATACAGCACTTCATTGTCAATAATGCTAGTGTAGCAGGACTGGTTATGCTTCTCTGAATTTACCTGATTTTCTGTGATGCTCCAACAAATTCAGTGTGTAGCTGGAGCAGGTCCCACACTGAGTTGTTAGATTGTATGGTAGTGGGTGGGACAGGGACTTGTTCCCATGTTTGGGGTCCCTTAACTGTGTGTAACTTTTGCCTATGATGGAGAGACAGAGGTATGTGGTGTTCCCCTTGTGTATAATTGTCAATTACGTTCTGAAATGTATTTATTATTTTAATGTCTGCTTTTATTCATGTTATTTCATTATGAATATTCCGTTATTATATTAATGCCTTGAGTTTTTTGTAAATGCTGATATATGTAGTGCCTTGCCATGTCCTGTTGTCTCTATGAGAAATTGTATTTTTTGCAAAAAAAAAAAAAAAAAAAAATATATATATATATATATATATATATATATATATATGTATATATATATATATATATATATATATATATTTAAATTGTGTTGATGAAAACTTGGAAGTTAAGTGATTGCTGTGGGTGCTCTCATAAAGTGTGTTGTGTAGGTTACAATGCATTGATTGAGAGGGGCAGGAGTTATTCATCAACAAGTTATAATTTATTTGAATAATCTGTAAAGTCAAAAACCATACAACATACATACATACATATACACAGTAGGCCTGTAACAGTACACAAAATTTTCAGTTTGGTACCTTTTCGGTTTTCAAAGCCACAGTTCGGTTTTTTCGGTTAGGTACGGGAAGAAAGAAAACCCCTCAAAATGTCCATTAATGCATTTATGAATTTTTTAACATTTTTCCCCCAATTTTTGGAGACAATAGAATATAGAAAAACAGGAATAATATAACTCTGCTGCTACAAATCAAATAGAAAATAAAATAAATTATTAATATTACTAAATGTATTTTAAACATTAGTATTGCAATTTTCCCTGAAAGGTAGTTTCGAACAAACAAGAAAAATGTAATCACAGTTCTGTCAGTTCACATTCTGCATAAAAATAACAGAATTCCACATGAAGTGTAACATCAACAAGAGGGTAAACTGGTATTCTGTTTAAACTGAAGAGAAACTTTGACAACACAATGAACCAAATTATTTATTTTAGGACAGAGAACAAACTGTTTAGGACACTGTGTGTATTTGTGTGTGCCTGTGTGCACAGGGGATTTTTTTTTTTTTTTTTGTCGGAGCTGGGGGAGTGGGGGGGGCGTGCAGTTACATACCTGGAGGTGCGGTCCATAACTAACGTCACGAATGCTGTCGTGAAACGAAAGTGAAACTTTACATACTTTCAATGTTCTATTTATTCCTCTATTATACAGTGTGCGTGACAGACAGACAGACAGAGCTACTGTAAGTGTTTTAGATCTACCGTAGTTCCTAGGGGCCAAACAACGTCCATCTTATTAACATCTCTTTCCTCGTTGTTGTCTTTCACCTGAACCTGAACTGATCCAAACTGGACTGTAATGATGGTGGAGGGTCTTCAGTCTCTTCCTTCCAGGTTCACATCATATTTGTTGGGTTTTTTTTAACCTTATATCAGCTGCTGTTTCATATTTTGGGTCAATGTGCGCGTCCTTCTATATGTCCGTGTGAAACTTGCGCGGATTTAGAGTTCTGCATCGAACGACGTCTTTCATTCTGTTTTCTTTTTCTCATCATACTGTGCCATTTCGGTACAGCTGTGTACCAAACCGAACAGGTGTGTACCGAAACAGTTCTGATAGGTACGTGTACCGTTACAGGCCTAATACACACATACATACATATACACATACACACACACACACACACACACACATATACATGTGTATACCATTTGTGTTAGGTTCTCTTTAGGATGCCCCTTTCCCTCAAGGCTGACAGAAACGTGGTGATCTGTAGAATAAAAAAGAAAGTTAATGTAGTCATACTTGTTAGCAGCTGCAAAAAAGTTGTTCATCTTTTGACTGCTGGGCCTTCATTAACTGTAAATACAAAAGGGTTGTCATAGTTCCAGTTTATTTAATAGCCACAACTGCTTTGGAGTTGATGATTATAATGTACTGTAGTGTGAAACTAAGCATAACGTACATACCACACATAGGACACAAAGCACTATTAGGGGAATAAATAAACATTTGATTAAAGGTTACATAACACATCCTGCTAGATCAACATTAGCCTACATAAACCAGTGTAGAAAAGACCAACTGGTGTCTGTCGGTTTGATAACATTAACATGAAGTTAGTTTGCAATTCTGACAGTAAAGTGTCCATGATCATTACTGGAGCAATAGCAAGTAGCTAACACTACGTTAGCTTGAAGCAACCACATAGATTTTAGTTGGTAACTTGGTCAAACTCTCATCTTTTCAGACTAACATATAGCCCCTTGAACCTTAAACACCCTGTAAACAAACTAATGGAACTTGTATTTACTGTAACTTGCTGGTAACTTGTTGTTGAATGTGTGTTCTGCTCTGTACAGCACATGTCAGCAACAGCTGTTGAAGGCAGCCATGTGGAGGAAGTGGTACCTGTTAGCATCTTCTACTATGAAATAAAATAAATTAATTTGTTTTCACGAGATAACAAACTTTGTTATCTCGATATATCGACTTAATTAATTTGTTATCATGAGATAATGACCATAAAATAATATGTGTAATATGTGTATATGTAATATGTTAAACCACGGCCCTTCTTGACTTCTGTAGATTACTGATCTGTAGATTACTGATCTGTAGAAATAGGAATAAAAAGAGGTATGTGTCTTAAAACAAAATTATTCCAACTTTATGGGCAACAGTGTATATGTGCACAGCTTTGACGGCATCTCAGGGCAACTTTTGACTTAAAAAAAAAAAAAAAAAAGGAAACAAACATTTCCAAAAAAAAAAATAAAAGAAACTAATTAAAATTATCCAAATAATATACATTACTGACATCTACTCTGAAAAAAAAATCCATACTGGAAGTAATGACACCAAAAATGTCTTCATTTGTTGTTGGATAATGAAGACAAAGGAGACATGTTCACCAGGTGTTGGGGAGAGCTCAATTAAATCGACATCACTGTACTTTGGTAGAACCTGCCCCCTAGTGTTCACATCCTTTACTACATGGCGGTGAAGTGCTTATTGATGACTTTCTGAGTTACCTATAAAATAATCCTCAAAGTACTCTTCCAAAAGATCTCCTAGACAGAAAAGGGGTTTGAAAAGTGTTTATGCCATAAATTGATCAGACCTTGAGTTTTGGAAATAATGTCAAAGATGTGTGTGTATGTGTTAAAACTGCCTCCTCTTCCTGGAAAAGTATGACTGGTCATGATTACTATTATTATACATTTAAGTTCCTCATAGTAGGTACAATGCTTGTCAAGTGTTGTCAAATGAAAAGCATTTTATTGTTTTTGAGAGACACATGCATGTTATTTTCGTTTATGTCCAACAAACTAGGAAACTGAATGGTATGAAGGTTAATTTTGACCAAACACATGAATAAATGCAAAAATATTTGTAAAATAAAAACCTAAGGCCATAGCTGAGGAAACACGTTGCCACAAGTTTCTGTTTACAACAGGGTTGGAGTACACGCAAACACATTATAATGTACATACAATCTATACACAAACCAAACAACCAATAGACCATGACTGAATGCGCTGATACATGAAAAACAATAAAAGTAAGTTCTTCTGTTACAGGCTGATATTTCATTATATACCACAACCCAGTTAGTCACTACTGCAGATGATTCCAATGAACCGCATATACATTCCCAAAGTCTGATTCTGACACATGATGCAACCTCTTTAAATGAGCCTTTAAAGTCCATATGTCCATGTCATTTATGTCCAAGCAGCCACTTTAAATGACATAAGGACATAACACAAATGCCAAGACTGTGCAAAGCTGTCATCAAGGCAAAAGGCAGCTACTCTAAAGAATCTGAAATACAAAACATATTCTGGTTTGCTTGCTGTATAATTCCATATAAGTTCAGTCTGCAGTATTAACCTACTAAGTCAAAAAAAAAAATTTAAATAAAGAAAAATCATCAAGTGAGGAGCTGCATCCAAAATTTTGACTGGTGCTTTACATGCAGTTTACACAAAACAAAAACACAGCTGTTGGGAGAAGGAAGGCCTTAAAATGTAAAGGATAGAACTTTTCTGAGTTTTAATTTTGACAACCAACACAACAAGCAAGACTAGTAAAACTACACAAAGTACCCTAAAACAATTAAGTAAATAAAGACAGAAGATGAAAATACAAATCAACAAAACATTGACCTTAACATTAGGACACTTTTTGATGTAAAATGCAACGTTGAAGTGTTACATACAGGATGATATATTCAGAACTTTTGGCAGTAACTGCAACACACAAGAGCACACATAGAGTAAGTTTTGAGGATTGATCCACCTGTACTGAGTGCTGCAGCAGCTGTCCATAGTTACGTCATTAGCGTCTGATTGGTCAATGCTGCTCTCAGGAAACATATATAACCCTTCACTTCTACCTGTTTCATCAGTGTTGGCTACTGACTACAATGGCTGCTCTGTGGTTACTGGGGTAAGTGGAAGGTTTGTGTTTAAAGTTAGCTTGTTTTGCTTGGTTTTGATTGTGACATGCTTTTTCTGTCAATTTTTGTAGTATTTCTGTTGCTCTGCTGACTGTGGATGTCCACTGCATGCCGGTCAAACAAGGTAAAGTATTGTGCACCACATAAAAATGCACTGTTCTTTTAAATGCTCTCCTAATTGTCTTGTATCTTATGCTTAGGTTCTAGTCCTGTTACTTCTTACAGCTGGGGAGAAAATGCTGCTCCAGGGTCTAACAGAGACACATTTTACAATGTGTATGCACCTGGCGCTGGTAGGCATGACCTGGCTTTTGCTAACAGTCAACCTCCACCGCAGGGGTCATCTAGTTACAATGTGCCCAGTGGTGCACAATCAGCACCATCTGTGAGCTCTGCTTCTGTCTTGCCTGGTATGTGAAGAAACCAATCTAATAACTGAATTCAAGCAGAAGTGTCTTAAATGGCTAATTGTCAGGATTTCTTTCAGGTAATGTTCCAGCTGCTGCACCTCCCAGTCCCTCCTCTGTAGGTGAGGAAGCATCTCTTGGGCCCATTATGCCCGGGCCTTACTTCCCACCCAGACCAGACTATCAAGCAGGACAACTATCGCATGTAGAAAGGAGTCATGAGTTCGGTGATCATCAGACAGAGACGGAAGAAGGCTCCCAATCACTACCACCTTCCCCTCCTGTTCTACCAATGGCTCAAGAGTCTTCTCCAGCGCTGACCAGTATGCCTCGTCAAGAACACTGGCTGGGCGGTGGGTGGGGCCCCTACCCTTATTACGATTACATGTTCTTGACAGGCCAATATCCTCCTGGAACTCTGAGTTACTCTAGTAACAGTTTCGAGCACGGGAGAAACTACTGGCAAGATGTCCGCTACAGACGCCGTCCCCTATACCCACAGCCTGTCCAGGTGATTGAGGTTCCTCCAACATCCCAGGAACAGTCACGGACTCTAGTTAAATATTGGTAGAAGACAATGTTCTGTGACTTCAAGAGAACCACCTTGAGTCTTATGATGACAAGATGATCAACTTTGTTTCTGGAAGATTAATTGTAAACTGATTATGGAGTCACTCCAGCACAAAGGAGCTGTTTTTTTTCAACTGAATAAAAAAAATTAACATTATTGACTCTCAGTGTCCTGATTTATGCATGCCTTTCAACAATTTAAACAGCAGCTACTAATCTAAAATGTCTAACCTTTGAACCACCAAGCTTACCTGTACTCTTAAGTTCAGGTAAAATTCATCTCAGCTTTTCAGTGCCACCAATGACCAGTTTCCTGGTTCAGAAGCTCCATAGTGAACAAGGACTCACATGATAGTCTGCAACATTGCTTCACCAGTAAAACAAATCTCTTAAAAGCCATCATTGGAGATGTCAGCAGCATTTTGATGAAATGACCACTTCATCTTGTAGCCCTTATTTTCACTGGAGAAATGCCTGGTTATGGCCCAAAATCCAAACTTGCAGATACATGATTGAAATTGCCAGCATTCTAAATTGCACTCTGCACTGAGAAGAGTGCTACAAATTAAATCTGCATATAACCTGGCTACAAAAGGTAGTCTGAATTTAACTGGGCAAATGGCTAGGAGCCTTTCATTGGTTAACTATTGCAACAACTTATTTAACCTGAACTGGTGCAGTGAATAGTTTCTCTGACCCATCAGTTTGAGCAAAAAGCTTGGCCCATTTCAATGGAAAAAGGCCATCTGGTCTGACTCTAGACTGACCCTGTTTCAAAATGATGGCCACATCAGGGGTAAGAGAGGCAGATGAAGTGATTACCCATCATGCCTAGAGCCCACAGTATAAGCCTGTGGGGGGCAGTGTTGTGATCAGAGGCTGTAGTTAGTAAAACTTGTTAGTAGTAAAACTTGAGTTCAATGTCATGTGCACAAGAAATGATGCCATAGTAAATATGAGCTGTGATAAAAGCAAAGGGCAGTCCAACAAAATAGTTGTGGGACTTTTTTTATTCTGGAAAAAGGCTTTTTGATGTTGGAGTGGAAAAGATATGACTTCTCCAAGTCTCCATTTGGTAATTACAGATCTAAATTAAAATGGTATATTCCCCTCCCCCTACCTGACAACATCTGTGATCAGCCCATGTGCACATCATGAGTCAGATCTTCTATAAACTGAAACATTGTGCAGAAATACAGAGTTCTTGTTTGCTCCCAGATCAATCGAGGTACAAAATACTGAAAGATAACTGCAATTTTTGGCTAAAATAAACTATCAAGCACTGCAGCTTTAAAAGACACAAACATTGCATTTTTACTCTGATCACATCCAGCTCAAGGAAGATGATACATTTTGTGGTTTTTGTTTTTTTTCAAGTTTTCAACACTGTGTGTTTCAGGACTGATTTAAAACATGAACCATTGTATCTTGGCCTAACCTTGAATCCAGCACTTAAAATAAAGACAATGATGAGCCTTAAACAGTGGCAAAAATAGCAACAATGATAATCACACAGCAGCACTTCAGCTTGTTATCACTTGACTCCACCCATGGAAACACACATACACACTCACCACGCTTGTGCACTTACAGTAATGACACCAATTCTCATTTTGCAAACATACAAAGTGCAACATGTTGTTGTACTTCAGCACTTGGTTGATGGGAGGGAGTGGGATAGACACACAAGAAGGCACTGACATATTTATATCCCCCTCCTCTTAAGAAAGATGGGAGGTGAAGAAAATGTGGGGGGTTGGAAAAGATAATGACAGACAGACTGGAAATAAAGATAGACATTTATTTTTAAAGCCATCTGTTTTGTGTTGAATGAGTGGATGGTTTAGAAAACACATGCACAAGCAGAGATGGATGTGTAACAATATGTACTCATAAGTTTATATATATAGATATATAGATGTAGATAGATAGATAGAGAGAGAGAGAGATAGATAGATAGATAGATAGATAGATAGATAGATAGATAGATAGATAGATAGATAGATAGATAGATAGATAGATAGATAGATAGATAGATAGATAGATAGATAGATAGATAGATAGATAGATAGATAGATAGATAGATGTAAATTTGTGTGTGTGTGTGTGTGTGTGTGTGTGTGTGTGTGTGTGTGTGTGTGTGTGTGTGCGTGTGCATGTGTGTTTACAATATAGAGGACTGTAGAGTAAAAGAAGAGGAAGAGACAGAAAAACAAACAACACAAAAACTGAGTCAAATTTTACTTCATCCATCTCTCACAAATCCATTTTCCAAACAATAAAAGCGTATTCAGCTGAACAAAAAGATGATAAGGACCCAAATAAGCAAGCGTGCAATTGTAAAATGCATAAATACATGAAAACATTAAATACAGCCGTGAACAAAATAACAGTAAAGACAGTAAGACACACTGATCATTGTGTTATCTTGGTCTTTGCTTGTTTCTCGTGGTTGTTTTTCACTGTACTTGGAAATAACAAATAACATAAAACATAAATATAGAGTATATATAAATGCATGTAGGTATATATACAGTATATGTGTCCAAAATTTTAAATGTATGAATGGTATGTCTGTATATTATTCAAGTGCAAATTTATTTTGTTCCTCTGTTTTTTTCTTTGTCTTTTTACTTGCAAATATTTTATATATCATTTGTATATTTTATGATGTAATATAATTTTTTGGGTTGTTTAAAAATAAAGAAATTATATATTCATCAACTTAGATCAAGTGTTTATGATTTACAGAGCAAAATCCAACAAAAGAAGATGAAATATCCATGATTTGGTGATTCTCTAACAGAGTTTAAAAGAGCTGAGTGTTTGTCAATGTAGATTTAACTTTTTTAATTTTGCGAAGAAAGAAAACTGCAAAGAATGGCATGTTGGTGAAGTCCGTAACTCAAATATTGGTCTTTTGAGAAAAGAATACGCAAACACTAGGTTGAGGAGATGCAAACTGCTTTCAGGCGTTCCCCCCAAAAAATGGCAAAAGAAAAAAGTCCAGAAAAACAACCGACAAACTTAAAATAAGCTTGACATACCTCATACAATGTTACATATAAAATATTCCCTTCTTTTCGCAGTTTATCAATCTGTAATGACCTGACAGCTAAAAGATACAGTACATTCAAACACACTGGCATTATGAAACCAGTTCTATTTTCTAGTAAGTCCAGACTGTCTATATTATTATTACATGATGCTAACTGGATGCCCTGCCTGGGCCCGCATGACCGTATGTGTGTGGACAACCATGGTTTCCACAGCAGTAGCAGCTGTCTGGCCCGTTGGACTGTGCCTATGTCACTGTGACTCTATTTCAAGACCCGGTGTTGTTGGAAAGGTCAGATAAAGACGCATAGGAATCCTCACCAAGCAGAGAAGGGCGGGGGTGTCAGGGGAAGGAGGGGGGGTAAAGACGGATATCCACAAACCCAGTGCACACATTTCAAACACCAGACACACAGTGCAGACAGAGAGACACAAGGAGACAGAGACAGGGAGGTAAATATCAGTGGTGAGACAGCAGAGGAGGATACAAATTTTGTGGAAAAGACTGAAGAGCTCATCGAAGAAAGCGAAAAAAAAAATAGTTTGAAAGCTGAAAATAAGCATTGGATAAGTATCTGAACATCATGGATGGAGAATCACCCACTCAGGAGACATCAGGCTGTGAGGATGTGACTGACCAGACTGACAAGAACAACAACAGCCAGGTCTGTGTTTTTGCCTGTTAAATCACAGAGTAAATGTATTTAGTTTTTCAGAGCTCACAATGACTGTATCGCGTGATGTATACCAGGAATAGTCAGTAAAAGTATTTGTGGCTATGGCAGGTGTTGTGCTTGGACAGCAGGACAGGGGAAGAGGTTTTAGTTTACTGTGCTACACCTGTTCTTACTCCCAAGTCCAAGAGCATAACAAACAGACACAAAGTAAAAGATGTGCACAAACAAACACACACACTGAAGTTTCCTATTCGCTCTGATGAGTCACCACTGCAAATCCTGACCTGGCATGACTGCCACTGCTGCAGGTCAACACGGCTAAATAACATGATAGTGATATTTAAAAGGCGACATTTTGAAATAAATTAAAAGAAAATGGAAAATTTTGTTCTGAAATCATTAAAAGTATGTGTAAAAAATTAAAGTTGTTAAGTATTTGAGAATATTTTTATTACATATTATATTAGAGCAGGAAATACATTAGAAACCACAAAATGTGATATTTAAATAGGGGGCAAGAAATTTTTTTTGCTGTGATTTCTGCAGACAATTCATTAACTGAGTGTTCAGCCTCGCTGCTGTAAATAAGTGAGATACTCATCAAATCCTGGATTTCGTATTAAACCAGGTTTGTTAGTTGAGAAAAATGCTTCCCTAGAGTAAAGTGTGGTCATTAACTTCAGTACATCCTACATAATGTTACTGTATTGCATAATTTGCTCATATAATCTGAGACCTTTCAGGATAATAATAACATATATTAAGCTTAAGGCACTAGTGATACAAATGATTTACCCTGGACACAAAATTAATGTCTCTCAGTTTGACTGTTAACATGCAGCAAAGACTAACAAGAAAAGGTATGATACAATATCAGACACTGAGAAAACTTGCTGGAAATTGACTGCAGTGAAAAATGATTGCTTGAATGGATGAATGAATGAGGTCTTCCTCTGACACAACAGTCCTTCACTTTAATCTGAGTTGCAGCTGTTCTATCTTTAATGTCACACAGGCTAAATTTAAATGATATGAAATCATTTACATGCAAGACATTTTAACAGAATAAAGGTATATTTAGCCTGAGAAAAGGTCTGACTTACTAGTTGTTTCTGAAGCAGCCAAATATGTCTTTGGTGGAGGCGCTCTCTTTGGTTGCTATTTTACAGGAAAAGGGATATTTACCTATATTTTTACAAGCAATTTACAGTTTATTAAAAGTCAAAGTATCTCAGACATGGCATCTGATTTGTCGCCCACTGTGTTGTGAAACTAAAATGAGCTTAGTTGTTTTATTTATGTTTAAGACTTCATTTGTACAGGAATTTTCTTAAAAACCATGTAGCATGGCAAGAAAAATGTGCAAACCCGTTGAAAATTCACTGTTTTCTGCATGAATTGGTCATAAAATCTGATCTGATCTGCAACTTAGTTACAAGTACAGACAAACACAATGTTCTTAATGCATTCCAGTACCAACACTTATAAGACTCTAGAAGGAGTTGAGTGGAGTAAAGAGTTGACAAACCTGATGTGCTATCAATAAAATGAGATTTGACCTATATGTAGAGCTACTTTGACTTACGAAAACATTCAAAATTTTTGAGTTTGCTGTTCACAAGGAGCATTTTCTGATATGAACCATGCCTTGCAAAAAAGAGATCTGAAAGACCTTCAATCAAAAATTGCTGATTTGCATAAAACTGGAAATTGTTATAAAGTGATCTCATAGACTTTAGGGCAGGGGTGGGCAATCCTGGTCCTCGAGGGCCGGTATCCTGCATGTTTTAGATGTTTCCCTCTTCCAGCACACCTGAAGGTCATTATCAGGCTTTTGCAGAGCTTGATGATAGGCTTATCATGTGAACCAGGTGCGTTGGAAGATGGAAATGTCCAAAACATGCAGGATACCGGCCCTCGAGGACCAGGATTGCCCACCCCTTCTTTAGGGATTCATCAACAGAGGCTTTAGTAATGTGGCTACTCTCTGATCAGCAGCTACTGGAAGCATTTGGTTGAGATTATTGCTGCAAAATGATTAAATCTAGGGATTCATTGCCTTTTTTCAGCAGCATTAATAGCCGTGTTCTATAAAGAAATGAAATATTACAATTGTTTGTGTGGTATCATCACAGTTTATTATCAATTTACATAGAAAACAGTGAATTTTAAAAGTTCACCTATTTTTTATTGCTGCTGTATATGTATATTTTTCTGTTCTTCAGGTAGACGAGTCAGTGCCAGAGGAGTGCAAAGACCCAGACAATGAGCCTCCAGCAGGAAAAACAGCAGAAGGTCAGGGGGTAATGGCAAAGATGACAGAGAAGGGTGAGGAAGATACTGCACTCAAAGAGGAAACACAGAAAGCAGGTGCCGGAGATAAAGATGAGACAGAGGCAGTGTCAAAGCAAACTGAAGGTGTCTCTGAAGAAGACAGACAAGATAAAGACAAAACATCCGCTGACGTTGACATGAAGGATCCTGAACCAGCACGAGGTGAAAAAGAAGAGGATGAAGACAAGACAGGGAGACAGTCAGAGGGGGATACAAACTGTGAGACGGAGAAACATGAAGAGGACATGAAGGGGAAGAAAAAGGAGAAAGACGAGAGTAAAACAGAGGAGAAGGGGAAGGAGGAAGACAAAGAAACAAAGGGAGGGGATGACAAAAAACAAGGCAAAGAAGAGGAGGTAGAAGCAAAGGACAAAGGAAATGTCAAAGAGGCAGAAAAACAAGGGAAGACAAAAAGAAAGACTGGATCCACATCTTCCTCTGCACCTCGTGCTCTGCCTCGACCTCGACCCTCTGCCCGCTCTATTAGAGCATCAGCTAAAAATGACATCATTGCAAAGTTCCAACAGGGCGCACCTGAGTAAGTCCGAAAACAGTCTGTAAAGTGCCAGTCAAAACTCATACTAGTTGAGTTTTTAACTGAAGGTGTGTCATGTTGTGACATTTTCAGGACGCCACTACCACGTAACTTCAAGATCCAGAGGTCAGCTGCAGCCGGGGCCATGGGGGCTTCCATCAAACAGAAGATCCTGCAGTGGTGTTGCAACAAAACTCGCAAATATGAAGTGAGATTTATGCAGAATTGTCACACACCTAATTTCATAAGGAGAACTTATACATGCTTTGTTTTCTGATCTTATCCCCTGACTTTTTACTTTCTAGGGCATCAATATAGAAAACTTCTCATCATCCTGGTGCGATGGAATGGCATTTTGTGCTCTGATTCATCGGTTCTTTCCTGATGCCTTTGACTTTAACTCCCTGAATCCAAAAGACAGGGAAAAGAACTTTACTTTGGCCTTCCAAACGGCAGAGTATGAAGCACTTAATTTTCTCTTATTGGTGCTATGGTCACTAGATTAACCAGACTGTTTATGTTGAAATATCCAGTGAAATCATCCTCCTGTGTTCTGAATATGTGCAGATATGGAAGGTGGAAAAACACCATAGTGCTGTTTCTGGGTCTGTTAGTCCTTGGATACTTGAGTTAAACCTGATATAAAGTGAAATAATGCTAGCTAGAATTCATTTTTAACCCAGAAAGACCCAAACAGCCACCGACGACCAAAACCATCTACGGATTGGAACTGTTTAATCCCTGTTGATCCATTAATTCTATCAATCCAAGTAAATAACTGGTGTAAAATGTCAGTTTGACATCTTTTCATAGTCATCAGATATGACCCATTTGGACGTTCACAGGCTTCATAGTGAACCTGGAAACACCGTCATCTTCTACAACATCGATTCACCAGTAAAACCCATGGAGTTGGATCAATGACAGTGGATGGACATACTTGTTTTTACATTCAGTTAATGATATCTTTGCTGGAAAAGAAACTTTTTCTTCAGCTCTCTCTGTTTGTGATACAATAATTCTCAACTTTAATCTGAGCTTTTATGACAATCTACATGATCCGTAAATTAAATATTGGAAAGTACCTGATTTTTTTTTTTTTTTTTTACTTCAAAATGGAAATTTCAGAGGATAATATTATAATAAATGGTGATAAATCTCTAAAGAAAGGTTAAATATGGCAAAAAATTCATTCGAGGACTGACACAAAAATAGCACTGGGTCTTTATGGGTTAATAGCAGCTGGAAAATTATATCACTTTAATTAAGAGAAAACACATATTTTCCTTGTTTTTTGCACATGTAAAATTTGTTTGATTTTAGAATATTTTCATGCAATGTGAGCAATTCATGTTATTTCATATCTGGAAAATTTGTTACGATATGTTGTAATCTGGGTTACACATATTAGACCATGACAATATTCCACAATCACATGTGTTGATGTGAAATTCACATATAAAATTCACATAAAAGAGTATAAAAAATAAAGTACTTTTATGGTTTTGCCATCAAATTTCCTAACTTTCTAGATGCAAAAAGAAAGAATAAATTTTAATGCAAATGAAGCTGAAAAAGAAGAAGAGAATGTTAATAATAATAATGATAATAATAATAATCATCATCATCATAATCATCATAATCATCATAATCATAATAGTGATTTCAGAGGTTACTGCATGTTATCTCCTGACTGAATAAACCAAAAATATTTTGTATAAATGCAGTACATGTATTGGTTTTGGGTGGTGTGTGTGTATGCCATTGTTTTCCCCTTATTTTATCCCTTTGTGACTTTACTTATTTCCAGGTCCCTGGCTGACTGCTGCCCCCTGCTGGAGGTTTCTGACATGCTCATGATGGGCGACCACCCTGATCCCATGTGTGTGTTCACCTACGTCCAGTCCCTCTGTCACAGCCTCTCCAAAATAGAAAAAGAGAGAAAAGAAAAAGAGGAGAAAGAAAAGGCTGCTAAGGAGGTAGAGGAAAGAGAAGAGGATGGAGCTGAAGTATCAACAGAAAAAGATGAAGGACAGTCTGTAGATGATGCAGAGGCAGAGGAGGATGGATCAAAGAGCCCTGAGATGGAAGATGCTGCATTAGTTGAAACAGCATCATAGACGAAAAGAAATCAAAAAGACTGAAAAGACCAAAGAGGAAAGACTGTTGAGCTACTGCAGTGAGCAAGTCTTAGTCTGGCACTGGACTGACCCATGGATGACTATAAATACTGTCAGTGTGATGCTACACAGACCTGTGTTGAGTTTCATCGTGTGTTATGCTGTGAGGTTTTCATTCATGCACTGTTCTGTTACTGTACATGTTTGATTTTAAGAACACAACCTATTAATGCTTTGATTTTCTATTTGTTGTGTAGAAAGTTACACATTAAAATATGATTATTACATTATATTATCATTAAACTAGTTACTTAAAAAGTGTCCTGTTTTTCTATGATCTCTAAACTATTTCAAATCACAAAACACAACTGAAAATCAAGATACAAGTTTGCATTATGTAATGTAATTAAAAGCTCCAAATTTTTTGACTGTTTCTGACGAGACCTGCCTCCATACAGACTACACTATGCGTCTGGCATATTTACACTTTATTTATGCAACAGTACATAAACATAAAACACAGAGTAAGGAATGATGAGACTGTTGTAGCTGTCGTATGACCAATTAATCTTAACTCATAAAGACCCAGTGCTACTTTTGTGTTAGTTCCCAAATGAAATTATCTCTCTATTTAACCTTTCTTAAGCGATTTAACACCATTTATCATAATATTACCTTCTTCATTTTGCTTTTTTTTCAGTGAAAATTTGGTATTTTCCTATATTTATTTTGCTGATCATGTAGTTTAATCACCATGCTGAGATTACATTTAAGAGTTATTATACCAAAAACAGAAAACTTAAGAAATAGTCACTTTTTCCAGTAAAATATTTAATTAACTGAACAAAATCCAAGTGTGTACATCCACTGTCACTAATCCAACTCCATGGGTTTTACTGGTGAATCAGGGTTGAAGAAGACAATGGTGTTTCCACGTTCACTATGGAACCTCTGAACGTCCAAATGGGTCATATTTGATGACCATGAAAAGATGGCAAACTGCATTTTACAATAATTATTTACATGTATTGATAGGATTAGTGGCTCTAAAAGTATACATATTTTAGATCAGTAGATGCTTTTGGTCATTGACACACTGTATATTTGGGTCTTTATGGGTTGAATTCAATAACAAAATAAATTTTGGATTCACTCCTTAAAATTTTAAAGTGAGGAGCTCTTTCAAAAAATATATATATATGATTATTAAAATGAAATTTCCCAAATAAGACAAAAAATACTAATTCAAAATTATATTTTAGAATTTGTGTTGTCAAAATGTATAATTACAATCTTATTTGTGATTTCAAAGGTGCTGGTTAAATTGGAAGAGATGTAATTTGTAAGATGGGTCCAAAAAGAAAGAGAATAAGGGCAATAGCCTAATAGAATAAACTAATGAGTGATTCTGATTCTAGATTATAAAATGTACATTGTACACAATCTAAATATTTAGAACAGGGATGTCAAACTCATTTTAGTTCAGGGGCCACATTCCGTCCAATTTCCTCAGGTGGGCTGGACCAGTAAAATAACAGCATAACAATGTATAAATAATGAAATGACAAACCCATTTTTTAATTTTTGTACAAAAAAATTGATATTACAGCAGGGATCTCAAGCATGTGGCCATGGGTTGCCAAATGGGGCCCACCAAAGGTTCCAATCCGGCCCGTGGGATGAATTTGCAAGGTGCACAAATTCCACAGTCAAAGCTGTCGAACTCATTTTTGTTCAGTTTCCACATACAGACCAACACGATCTCAAGTAAAATAACAGCATAATAACCTACAAAAAATAATGACTCCATATTTTCTTCGGGGTTTAATGTGAAAAAAATAATATTACATTATGTCTATAAATAATGAAAACTTCACATTTTTGTCTTTGTTTTAGAGCAAAAAACAACATTAAATTTTGAAAATATTTACATTTACAAACTATCCTGTAACAATAAAATGTGATAACCTGAACAAATATGAACAACCTGAAATGTCTAAAGAAAATTAAGCACAAGTTTAACAGTTTTCTTACTGTTACTAAGTTTTTAGTGTCTTTGTAGATCTGATCCATAATGAACATATATAAATGATAAGTTGGGGCATAATATTGTTAAAATTGTACTTAGCTTTCTTAAGAAATTTCAGTTTTTCAGGCTATTCACATCTTTTTTGTTTGGATAATTTATAAAAGTAAGCATTTTCATAATTGAATGGGGGGTTTTTTGCACTAAAATGACAAAAATTTGGAGTCGTCGTTAATCATAGGTTATTATGCTATTATTTTATTGGTCTGGCCCACTTGAGATCAACTCAGGTTGAATGTGGCCCCTGAAAGAAAATGAGCTTGAGACCCCTGCATTACAGTATGAAAAGGTTAACATGTACTAACTATTCTTAAACAGTATTGTGTCTCAGTTTACCATTTACACATGTGCATTACAACACACAGATCACAGTGGATCTAAAAAGGCACAAACATTTAGTAATAGGCATCTGGAACTGAAAAATATAGCATTTAACTTTACTACCCAGATAGCAAATATTTTGGCAGTATTATGGCATACATTTGACATTTTTGGCTTTCTTTTGGCATTATGAAAACCTTTAGGCTTAACTGTGGTATGATTAAGATTATCCATAATAGATATGGAGGCACCAGCAATATATGGCTGAGTTCTGGCATATGTCTGGTTAACCAAAAGACTGGGCAAAGAGCGAGATCAAGTAATGGGATGGTATGGCATGTTTATGGCAAGCCAGAAGAGTGCCTAAAGAGCAGCAACATCTTATTCCATATGTGGATGTGTTTTGGTAGTGTTTTGGTATATTTCTGTAAAGCCAAAACACTGCACAAAGAGCAGGAATTTCTACCCAGAAGAAAACCTCATTTTAAAAGCATGATCAACACAAATTTTGGGTGAATTTTGGCCTCCTTTTGGCCTCTCTTTGGATCAGTTTTGGCTTCTTCTTGGCTGGATTATGGGGATTTGAGGCTTTTCTGGGACAATTATGGCTATGTTTTGGAAGTCCGCAATTAGTTTTGGGTGAATTTTGGCTTCTTTCTGGTTTGATTTTGGCTTGCCTATTTTGGGCCATTTAGGGCCCATACATCCACCCAGAACTTTGCCAAAATGGCATGCCAGTTTTGGGCCAGATTTAAGCCATAATGATTTTGCTATCTGGGTGTTATTCACATCTTTTGAAAGGATAGTTTGTAGCTGTAAACCTTTTCATAATGTAAATTTTCTTTTTTTGCTCTAAAACATAGAGAAAAGTTTGGAGTTGACATTATTTATATATTATTATGCAATTATATTACTGGTTTGGCCCACTTCAGATCAAATTTGGCTGAATCTGGCCCATGAACTAAAATGAGTTTGACACCCCTGTTCTATGAAATAAAAATAAGCACAGTTTTATCAATATTGTGTCTCAGTTTACCATTTACACATGCGCATTACTACAGATCACAGTGGATCTAAAAAGGCACAGACATTTAGTAACAGACATCTGGAACTGAAAAATATAACATTTAACTTTACTATCTGTTACAGATTCATCATATGGGTCAGCCGGTTTGGGTCTGCGGGTTGTATGTTTGACACTACTTATTTAGAGGCATATAGGTTTAAACCCATGTGTGTTATATTAACCCTCTCATGCACAGTGGTCATTACAGTGGACAGCTATTCTACAGCTGTTCTCTTGTATATTTATGGATTTTGTTGTTGTAGTTCCATATCAGCCAACACAGTGGACGGTTATGTATCATCCCATACACTGACATTCATACCATTACTGTAAATTTACTGTTCTAGATAACCCTGATTTGCAGTAACATGTTTGATAGTAAAAAAAAAAAAAAAAAACAATTCTGATTGTTATTAAACTGCAATTAACAATTTTTTTTTAAACAAAGTTTTGTTTTTTTTTTTTGCATATTATCTCCATGCAGGTATTGTTAAAATGTGAGAAAACATCCAATTAGCAGCATTAAAAATGTATCTCATAGTTGTCACACAGTATATCAGTAGATACATGTTTCTTTGCTTCTAAAATTAAATGCATGATTTTGTAACTCCATGTAAAATCGGTTAATAAAAAAAATTCAATCACATTGTTTTTTGATTCATGCCTAAAGAGGAATTAAAAACACCTTGGAAAAAAGAATCTTGATTAACGATTTCATGCATGATTTATAAGAGCCTTATTCCAATTTTTTTTCCTGAGTGTTTTTATTCCTCTAAGCATTAAAAAATAATGCAATAGAAAAATGTTTATGAACCAATTTATCATAAAGTTGCCAAAATGTCCACTCAGCTGGACACCTTGCATTTAATTTTTGAAGCAAAGACACATATTTACTGATATACTGTGTGAAAACTGTGAACTAAAAACATTTTTAATGCAGCTAATCTATTGTTGTTTGACATTTTAACATACTCTAATACTAAGTCATTACTCACCTCATGGAGATAATATGCAAAACAAAAACCAAAACTGTTAATTATAGTCTAATAACAATAACAACTTCACTCAAACATGTTAGTGCAGATCAGGTTTATCTAGAACAGCAATGTTACAGTAATGGTATGAATGTCAGTGTATGGGATGATGTGTGAGCGTCCACTGTGTTGGCTGAGATGGAACTAAAACAACAAAATCCATGAATATACAAGAGAACAGCTGGAGACGAACTGTCCACTGTAGTGACCAGTATGCATGAGAGGGTTAAGGTTTCCATAATTCATGCATGAAAGGGTTAACCCAGTCTTCTTGCTCCTCTACTCCAGAGGTGGTAACCCAGGCTGTGTGTGTTTTCGGTGTTTTACGGTAAAGGGCTTCATGCTACCGGAAAAGGCCATTGTGTTGGCCCTCCGGAAGGCTAATCCACAGACTGTGTTGTCGTTGTTGCCTCCACTACAAACACAGTTCGTGGAGTGAAACATGTGTACAAACATGCCCACGGGCAGCCTGAACCTGGAGTCCCAGCTTTTATCCATCATGGACGTGCTGGTGAAGGCGGCGGTGGCGGAGATCAGTCAGCTGTTCTCGGAGAGCTCCTCGTCCCTTCGCCTGCATCTAACGCAGAGCCTGAAGGAGAACGAGAGCCTGAGGATGAGGGTGAAGGTGATGAGGAGTGAGCTGTTCTCCCTCAAACTGCAGACCAGGACCAACAGACCCGCCAGCCGATTCCTCCCGACCAGATCCAACACCCCCAAACCAAGGAACAGGACACAAGGTAAAGACTTTCACATGAAAATACTTCATACTCTGCGGAGAGGGGCTGACAGCGCCCCCTAGAGCCCCCCTGAACCCTGAAGTCCACAACAGGAGGACTGACACTGGACCAAAGTTGGAGCTGACACTTAGTAATACAGACCTTAAAGCTGGGTGTCAAACTACATTTTTCATATTTATTTAGATGTTTTACATGTTTCTTGTTCTAAAAGTGTTTTAATGTGTATTTATTTTCATAGAGTTATATACACTCGCAGAAAAAAATATTAGACCGCCCTTGTTTTCTTCAATTTCTTGTTCGTTTTAATGCCTGGTACAACTAAAGGTTTGTTTGTTTGGACAAATATAATGATAACAACAAAAAATAGCTCATAAGAGTTTAATTTCAGAGCTGATATCTAGCCATTTTCCATGTTTTCTTGATAATAACCAAAATCACTTCAGTTCTTACATCAATAGCTATGGCATTGTACTGACAAAAACAGTGCTTTAAGGCATTCCATGTTTTCTGTTCTGTCTGTTTTAGTCACATGATACACACAGGAGGTAGTTCTTGATTGCACAACCATTGTTTTGGATGGCTTTTGATGGTCTAGTAATTTTTCCGTGACTTTATGCATATATATATATATATATATATACATTTCGAGCTGTAACCCATAAAGACCCATTTTCTCTGTATTTAAACTTTCTTAAGTTATTTATTACCATTTATTGTAATATTATCTTCTGTATTTTGCATTTCTTTAGTGAAAATCAGGTATTTTCCTACATTTAATTTTCTGATCATATAGATGTTCAAAAAAACTCAGATTAAAGTTGAGGATTATTATATCAGAAACAGAGGAAACTGAAGAAAATAGTGACTTTTTAAGCAAAGGTATCATTAACAGAATATAAACCTAGTGTCTTCATCCACTGTCATTGATCCAATTCCGTGGGTTTTACTGGTGAATCAATGTTGTAGAAGATGACAGTGTTTCCACGTTCACTACAAAGCCTCTGAACGTCCAAATGGGTCATATCTGATGACCATGAAAAGATGTAAAACTGCATTTTACACCAATTATTTACCATACATGGATTGATAGGATTAGTGGATCAACAGACGTTAAACACTGTACATCTTTAGATGATTTTGGTCAATGGTTTATGTTTAGGTCTTTATGGGTTAAATATGTATGTATTTCTATATGTCTATGTAATATTGATAATTTTTTCCTATACTTACATCAGGCAACTGTAACCCCACAGTTTCCTCTGGGATTAATAAAGTATTCTGAATCTGAATAATTTGACTTCAGGGGCCACATACAGCCCACTACGATCTCAGGTGAGACAGACCAGTAAAATAATAATAATTTAATAACTTATAATGTCAATTCCAAACTTTTCTGTGACTGAAAAAAGTAAAATTACATTTCGAAAATATTTACATCTACAAGCTATCCCTTAAAACAGATCACAGTGGATCTACAAAGGCAAAAAACACTTAGTAACAGGCATAAAAGTGTAAAAATTGCTTTTACTTCTCATAAGGCGTTTCAGATTTTTCATATTTGCTCAGGTTATACACTTTTTTTATGAAAGGATAGTTTGTAATTGTAAATGTTTTCATGTAATTTTACTGTTTTACACTAAAACAAACAGAAACATTTGGAGTTGTCATTATTTCTAGGTTGTTATGATTGTATTTTACTGGTTGGACTCAGTTGAGATTGAATTGGGCTGTATGTGGACCCTGAATTAAAATGATTTTGACTGCCTTGACTTAATATCTCAGTGTATTTTTTGTATTTCACAAATTCATCCCACAGGCTGGATTGAACCATTCTGGGGCCTGTTTTGGCCAGTGAGCCATATGTTTTACACCCCTGCCTGATATTGTCCAGTAGTTTACCATTAACGCTAGTTATCTTTTTGGCTGACACAAAATCTACTTTCACATTCTTCATTGTATGTGCATTTTATTCACAATCATCATTTAAGTGAGTTTGTTCTGTTTTCATCCACTAGCTATAAAGCCATCTACTGATCAACCTGCTTCTGTTACGATCAATACAGAAAACAAGACATCCTCCCCTGTTGCTGAGAAGGTAAATTCATCACATATATGCACCTTCAGTAACAAAGACAAATCATTGTTTGATCATGTACATGGTTTTTTGTTAGTGTTCAAATGCAGCAAGCCCGGATGTCATCCTCATCAAAGATGAAGATGATGCTGATGGATGCAGTTCAGTTGGAGGTGACGATTTGATTTTTTCCCCATCATGTATTAGAAAGAGAATTGTGTTTTAGAGGAGGTACCTAAACGTGTCACTGGGAAATAATGGATGGCATTTATTTCAGTCAGGCTCAATAATGTTGAAAATATACTCTAAAATAAAAAACATGCATCCCTAAAATAAATATAATATTATATTCTTAATGTTTTCAAAGATTAGTGACAGGATGTGCATTTATTTGTGACAAATGTATTGATTCCAGCACTGAGTCACTACATCAGGGGATCCTCAAGAGCTACTATCCTGCATGTTTTAGATGTATCCTTCTTCCAACACACCTGATTTAAATGATAAGCCTATCATCAAGCTCTGCAAAAGCCTGATAACGACCATCAGGTGGGCTGGAAGAGGGAAACATCTAAAATAGGGGTGGCCAACCCAGGTCCTGGAGAACCACTATCTTACATGTTTTAGAAGTTTCCCTCTTCCAGTTCACCGGACGGTCATTATCAGGCTTCTGCAGAGCTTGATGATAGGCTTATCATTTGAATCAGGTGTGTTGGAAGATGGAAACTTCTGAAACATGCAGGATAGTGGCTCTCCAGGACCAGGGTTGGTGACCTCTGCACTACAGTGGCTTGCAAAAGTATTCATACCACTTGAACTTTTCCACATTTTGTCACACTACGACCACAAATGTAAATATATTTTATTGGAATTTTATGTAAAAGACCAACACAAAGTGGTATACAATTGTGAGGTAGAAAGAAAATGACACATGATTTTAATATTATTTTACAAATCGAAAACTGAAAAGTGTAGTGTGCAAAAGTATTCAGCCCCCTTTTCTCTGAGTGGAACCAATTCTCTTCAGAAGTGTCCTGATGATTACTGAATGATCAAGTGTTGGGCAAATGACTAAATAGAGTCCACCTGTGTGTAATCTAATCTCAGTACAAATACAGCTGTGCTGTGATGGCCTCAGATGTTTGTTAAGAGAATATTGGGAAGCAAACAACATCATGAAGTCCAAGGAACACACCAGACAGGTCAGGGATAAAGTTGTGGAGAAGTTTAAAGCAGGGTTAGGCTATAAAAAGATTTCCCAAGCTTTGAATATCTCACGGAGCACTGTTCAATCCATCATCCAGAAATGGAAAGAGTATGGCACAACTGCAAATCTGCCAAGACACGGCCATCGACCTAAACTTACAGCCCGAACATAGAGAGCACTGATTAGAGATGCAGCCAAAAGGCCTATGGTTACTCTGGATGAACTGCAGAGATCCACAGCTCAGGTGGGGGAATCTGTTCACAGGACAACTATTAGTCGTGCACTGCACAAATCTGGCCTGTATGGAAGAGTGGCAAGAAGAAAGCCATTGTTAAAAGAAAACAACAAGGAGTCCCATTTGGTGTTTGCCAGAAGCCATGTGGGGGACACAGCAAACATGGAAGAAGGTGCTCTGGTCAGATGAGACCAAAATTGGACTTTGCCTAAATGCAAAACGCTATGTGTGGCTGAAAACTAACACTGCACATCACTCTGAACACACCATCCCCACTGTCAAACATGGTGGCGGTAGCCAAGGCCGCCTTAATGCACGGGCTAACCGGGGCTGTAGCCCAGGGGCCTACTGACTTAAAGGGCCTATCATTTTTACGTACTCCATAAGCATAAAAACTAACATCGATTTGTAATTTGTCAGTTTTCCTGTCTATCTTTTTATACGTACTGTACGCACGTCTGAAGCTGCATATTGATCCCAATTGGTAAGCCCCAGCCCGTGCAGGTGGAGTTAACAGCCACAGAGGGGGAGAAGGAGGGGGAGACACAGATGAACCTTTCAGCAGTGACCCGGGTCGTTGGGGAAACAACTTTGACCAGCAACAGGTACGCGCATACTGGGTGAAAATGGGACCAGAGACCAGCCAAAATCCAGACACAGTGTGCATCAGAGCGTGTATACAAGCATCAGAGACGGGATTGTTCTAGAACTCATTTCAGCCGCAAACTAAATAACGGAGAGTGTGTTAGTAGAGAATGGCTGTTATTCACCATCAGCAGGCAGTGTGTTTTGTTTTGCATGCAAGATATTTGGTGAGAAAAATGAAAAGTCGGTATTTGCTAATCGGGGATATTCAGATTGGAAACATGCAGGTGATCGCACAGCAGAACACGAAACTGGTGACACCCACAGAAAGGCCATGATCACTTATATCAATCAAGCAGCTGGCCGTGGGACAGTGGACTCAGAACTAAAAAAAACAGTTTGATGAGTGTGAATATTGGACACAGGTTCTACAGAGGGTTGTTGCTGTTGTGAAGTATTTAGCTGAGCATGGGCTAACTTTCAAGAGTGATAGCCACAGGTTTGGAGACACCAACAATGGAAATGATTTGGGCAGTATGGAACTGATCAGCCAGTTTGATCCTTTTTTAAAGGTTCATTTTGAAAAATATGGAAACGCTAGCAGAGGAACTCCATCCAACCTTTCTCTAAATGTGTGTGAGGAATTCATACAGCTGATGGCACAGAAGGTGCTGGATGAAAATATCAGTCGAGTGAAAGTTGCAAAGTATTTTGCTTTCAGTGTGGACCCCACACCAGATATTCCACATCTGGACCCGCTGACTTTCATTCTGTGCTATGTATCGCCAGAGGGCTGTATAGAAGAGCGCTTTGTAAAGTTCCTCCCCATTGAAAGCCATACAGGAGAAGCACTTTATCTCCATGTCACTGTCCATGGTGCTGTGTGTGTTTGTGTGAGCTGGGGGGGGGGGGGGGGGGGTTGAGTTTATGCCTATGTGCAGGTGCATGGGTTCTCAGGCTTTATAGTTTGATCTGTTGCTGCTGTTAAATAATTGTTTTTCCTGACAGTTGATGGTTGGTGACAATTTTTATCATGAAGTCAAACTTCCATCCATCTTGGTTACAATCTACTCGCTGTTGTAGATTACCAAGATATTATATTTTATAATGAGGCTTGGTAATTTTGAAGGATGGGACAGGGGGGCCTACAACACCTCCCTCAGCCCCGGGGCCTACCATTAGGTTAAGGTGGCCCTGGCGGTAGCACCATGCTCTGGGGATGCTTCTCTTCAGCAGGGACAGGGAAGATGGTCAGAGTTGATGGGAAGATAGATGGAGCCAAATACAGGACAATCTTGAAAGAAAACCTGTTGGAGTCTGCAAAAGACTTTAGACTGGGGCAGAGGTTCACCTTCCAGCAGGACAACAACCCTAAACATAAAGCCAAGGTTATGATGGAATGGTTTAAAACAAAATATATTCATGTTAGAATGGCCCAGTCAAAGTCCAGACCTAAATCCAATCGAGAATCTGTGGTAAGATCTGAAAACTGCCGTTCACAAATGCTCTCCATCTAATCTGACTGAACTTGAACTGCTTTGCGAAGAAGAATGGGCAAAAATTTCAGTCTCTAGATGTGCAAAGCTGGTAGAGACATACCCCAAAAGACTTGCAGCTGTAATTGCAGCAAAAAGCGGTTCTACAAAGGGGGGCTGAATACTTTTGCACACTGCACGTTTCAGTTTTTAATTTGTAAAAAAAAATAATTCATGTATCATTTTCTTTCACAATTGTATGCCACTTTGTGTTGGTCTTTGACACAAAATTCCAATAAAATACATTGTTTGTGGTTGTAACTTGACAAAATGTGGAAAACGTCAAGGGGTATGAATATTTTTGCAAGCCACTGTATGTGATAGGGAAGGTGACACTGAACCCTACTTTTTATTATTGAAACTATGGAGCCTCTTTGGTTTGATGACACATGAGGGAAAGAAAAAGTTATGCGTGGCCATGAGTTCCTTATCTTGTTTCAATTTGTGTGGAAAGTGCAGATGTCAAACTAATACAGTGAGGTCAATTGTGTTGAAAGGACAAATAAAACTAAAGTTATGAGACACAATAAAAACATCATTTTTTGGCGATAGTATCATTACGTTGTGTGCGTGTTTGGCACATGAAGAGATGGTAAAAACTGGGTTCTAAGGGAATTTCATGCAAGCAGGAAGTACTTGCATGAACAAAAACCTGTCACTGCATTTCTGTTGGTGGATAAGTGCATGATATGGACCAATCAGATACTGTGCCATCTGCTGCACATAATCTGGTTGCTGCGCGACAACGAAAGTTGTGAAAGTAATGACGACAGGAAGGAGACAGTAATAGGATTAGCAAACTTCAAGATTTCAGAGATTTGTGCATATATAATGTTTAGCATTTAGTGTTACTTATGTCATGGCCACACATTACTAACTCACGGCCACTCAATATTTTTTTCCTCACATGTCACCAAAAGGGCTCCGTGTTAAACACTTAGTCACAATGTTTTTTTTAGCCCATGAGTCAGAGTTTATGATGACAGTGTCATTTTGTGGTTTTATTTTTCAGGCCAGAGTGACTTTGGAAACCACAGTGCTCAGGATGGTGTCGCAAAGGCTATTGAGTCTGTCGGTGTCTCCTGTCTGACTGATGGTGATGGGTTGCGAATTGTGAGTGTTCATGGTCGTGGACAAGGGCCTCTGAAAGACAACGAAAGCCTATTCACTGCCACTGAACTCCAGGCTTTTGGTTCCTTGTCACCTGACCCCAGTGTCACCCATGACAGTCTCCTAAATTTCACCCCGGGAAGCAATGAAACACTAAGTGGGATGCAGACAGACGGTACTGGGACGATGACAAATAACCAGGTGGAAAGAAATCACTCAACTCAAACTGCTTCACCTTTAACAAACAAGTTAAGAGCTGATGGTGCTGGAGGTCATTCCAGTCCTGTCAAACAGCTCAGCTCTGTCTTCTCTGGTCCCACCAAACCCCTGTACTGCAATTTCTGCCACGAACACTTCTCCAGCCGAGACGACCTGATAGCACACCGGGCGGCTCACACTGGTGAGTCACCTGTCACTTGTTCCATGTGCAGCAAGATATTTGTCAACAAGCATACGCTCAGCATCCACATGCGAATACACACTGGGGAGAAGCCGTACGTCTGCCCGCAGTGTGGGAAGCGCTTCACGCAGAACGGTGGCCTGAAGATCCACCTGAGGACTCATTCAGGGGAGAAGCCGTACACCTGCTCTGCATGTCCTGCCAGCTTCAACAATCCCAGCAACCTGCGCAGACACATGATCACACACAACAACTTCTGACCGAGGATCGAGGACAAACACTTCAAGGGCTTCTTCGTTCTTCAGCTGCATAGTTCAGCATTAGGGCTGGGTGACACAGACAAAAAACTGAATCTCAAAACTGGAACTCAAGACAAAACTTGATTCAATACAGTTTTCTGCACTGAAATTATATGCAGTATATGTGTAATATCCGAAATAACAACAATAACCCAAAAAGCACATGTAAGGGTGTGAGATATTTGTTAAAATATACAATAAATAAACAAACAGGTTGTAATTTAATTCAATGAATTGAATTAATTAAATGTATTTCCCAGCCCTATTCAGCATGTACCATTTACTGTTATATTTTGGGGAAGTAGTTTTTAATCACTGTGTCATGGTCTGTATCTTTGTGTTTCTCATTTTACCACTATCATCATAGTAAAATGTACTTACTAAGTGCACTGATGTGTAGAGTGATGATCTTGTCAGTGAATTTAGCGGACTGCTGTGGGTTAGGTCTCTAAAGTGGACATAAACATAACAGTAAAATAAATACATGATGCAGCAACAAGTGATCAACATGGACAAAAACCCTGTGTGGTGGTAACTGTAGATTTTATAAAACATCAAGAAGAAATGGCTGGATTTGCATTACTTTTGATGAACTTATTTCTGTTTTTTTGCTAATAACCTACACCAATTTAAAAGAATATATTTTTCACCATTATTTACCTGTTGTTTTAATATTACCATAAACACCAACCAGTTTTTTTATTCTTTTATTGTTGTGTCCATTTTAATAAAGACATTAAAGGAACGGCTGCTAACTTGTATTTTGAGGATTTTTTTAAGCTTTAAGGTAAGCTATTATGGTCTTTTAAGGACGCCATCCATTAATGTTACATTAATGTCACAATTGTAATTTCTTGACATTAGTTCTAACATACCATGACTTGACATCATATGAACCTAGGATTTTGGCATATTATTAATGAGCTCCTTGATCAAAAATATTGTCAGACATTTATTTTTGTGGGTTTTTATGTGCATTGCAATCGAAACGCAAACTACCTCCACTTATGTCTGTTGCCACTTTTCCCTGTTACAAGCAGTAGTCAGCTGTAAGTGGATTCTGTCTGTAGATGTGTAGGCTGTGTATGCAGTTATAAATAAATATGGATTTGTACTTCAGCAGCTGGTGTCTGACATGTGGCTCTTTCATTTTGGACCTCTAGAGTGCAGCATTGTTTTTTTGTTTTTAGTTAGAATAGTGACTCAGGTTTAGGCCTATTCACATCACAGTGGGGGGACTCTTAAAAAAAAACTTGGGTAAATTCCTTGCGTTGTTCCTCTTTCCACTCTGCCCACACTGCATGTATCTAGTTTCACAGTGATTTGCTCATGTTTTTTCCACCCAGATGCCTATCAAATCATAGATATAATAATCACCAATGGGCAATAATGTTATCTGCAAATGCTGTGGACAGGAAATAATGAATTAGGATTTATTTACAGTCATGAACCACAAACAGTTCATATGATCCAGACACATCAAGTGATTACAGAAGAGGATTACAAGCATATGGTGATGTAGGATGTTGTGCGTAAGTGGTTTTGGTTTTATGTGCCAATAGTTTTGTCGCGCTGGTGTGGAATGTGTTTTTGTACTTCCCCAAGAAATGCTGCTTCCTCTCAGGCTATTGTTCTTGGGCAATCAATGAAATGACATCAGTGTGAGTATGAGGGATAGGGAGTCGGGAATAAATGGGAGGAGAAAAAAGGCGGAGGGAGGCATATTTATTCTACTACTGCACCACTACTTTAATCTCCTAATGCGAAGAAGCACGCGCATATCACCAAATGCATGTTGTAGCCTAGCAGCATATCCGGTCTAGACTGAAAGGGGTTTATTTGCAATTGTGTTGTTGGTTTTCGGCGACTGAAACATCCTGAAACTTGTGACAAACACCTGTGTGAGAAGAGGAATTGTGTGTGCGCCGTCTTTACGGTAAAGCAGCTTGTTGATCCCGCCCTCTCTTTGATAGAAAACTCGGTGATGTCGCTTCGTCTTTAACGAGCTTGACCCAGAACCCAGGGAAGGAGGGGAAAAGAGGGCAGAAAACACGCATTAATAAACGGAATAGCCTGGAACGGCTCGGGGTACGCTTTGCAGGAGCAGGTGAGTGAATTTAGAAATCGCAGAAGATGGAATAATAGAGCTTGGTTACGTTTTTTTTTTACTGGTAGTGGGTGCACTGCAGCGTTGGCAAGGAGTGGTCACATCATCGACAGATCAGCAACACGACTCTGCGAGGCTAACGTTAGCTAACATGCTAACTTAAAGTTCATACCTTCCGTCGTGTTCATGTTGTCTACCGTGCACATCCTGGTATCTGACTCACAGGAGACATTTACACAGCGCATTGAGTGAGACAGAACCAAGCAACGTGATTAAAAATCGGCTTTAAACGCTGAGTTGACCAGACGCTCACACGCTAACTTCAGCCGTTGTGGCTAATCTGTGTTTGCTATGCTAACGCTAGCCTGGCTCCTGGCACCGCTCTCAGTCGGCTATGTGGGTTATTGTGATGCTAACGGAGGAAGACAGCCAAACCAGGTCATACGGGTGCTGAGCGAGCATTCAAACCAAATAGGATGATTTGATGTCCAACGTTGTCATTTATCTGCGCTGTAGCGTTAGCATCGCCACTGAAAACATAACATTCACATGCGCAAGTCTTTGTTCTTGACAGTCATTTTATACCGACGTGTGATTGTTAGTTTGGTTCTTTAATGTAGTCAACTTTCTGCGTTGCCGCTGCCCTACATTGCCATTCTTTAGATGGCGAATCAATTCACAACAGTTTATGGCACGTTGCAAATATTAGATCCATGAAAGTTGCCCCAGATGGGTCACGGTGAGGTCTGGTGCTAACGTTAGAGGTTTCGGTTCGGTTCATAAACTAACTTGACAGCGTGACGATCAGGCGGGTTTACAACACTGAGGTGGACTTTGTTTGATTTCCTAAACATATATTTATTCACTGATTGTTGACCTAGTTATTGGTACAGTCTATGGTGTCTGGTTTTAGGCGTCCTTTAGCCGGTGTTGTGACAAAAGGCAATCAGCTGCCAACAACTGTCTGGAAAGGAGAAATCGCCATTTAACCAGTTTAATTATCCACGTGGATCTACCGAAACTGGTAAAAAGATACCCCATTGTTTGTTGTTTCAGTAGTTTTACAATCCAATAAATACAACAAATATTATACTAGCCTAGAAAATGAGACAAGGACACTGTAAATTAATGAACTGCCTCAACCCATTGAAACAAATCACCATTTCTGAAAAATACAGCTTTTCTGATTTAAACAACCCATATATGACTGAACACCACAGTAGATACTGTGACAAAGTCTTTTCAATGTTGGTCATTTTCCCTGAAATAACACTGGTAACAAATTACTTAAGATGTCATCATTTTAATATGCAACACAGATAAAAGCAACCAATGACAAGATGTTGTTGTCATTTAAGGTAATTGGAAACCAGTCTAAGGCATTCAGAACACTGAGCGTGTATTGGATGTAGTTAAAGGGTGGTGGTCTTTCAGTTGTAGTCTCTTTCCGGCTGGGATTGCTTAGTTTGTCAACTTACGAACCAGTTGGGTTGGTCCTGTGTGAACTTGTTTTGTTAAGAGTATAACTGGGTGGGGATAACTGTCAGCCTGAGTGTGAACACCTTAACTAGCCTTTCCCCTGTAAACAGTGTTTTAGTGCAGGCCCACAGTAGGTTAGTGTCTACTCTGTGAGCTGTGGGACTATCGTGGTATATGTTTATACAATATGCTTGTAGTTAGTAGTGGGTCAGGTCTTATGCTGACACCACTAATAACACCATATGTAACTGTTAACGCCCATTCATCAGTCTTTGCTCAGTTCTTGTGTCTGTCATTGTCTGATTGTTGATGCTTGCTTCAGACATTGACTACAGCTCAGTCTCTGGTCTTTTGAGGTGTGTAGGTTAATCCACAGCAGGTTTAATGTGTGTGAGCCTACGTATGTGTGCATGTTAACATCACGCATCTATGTGTTAGAAGGTAAGTGGATTAGTGGGCTAAAACTTCAATCCCATTACAAGCCACATTCAGTCTAAACCAGCACCAGTGGCATCACACAGACTTATCCGCAAACTGCAGTGTTAGATTCATGAACAGATGTGCACTTCAACTGTGAATATATTTCAAGGGGAGTTTTGGGTGTCAACAGCAGGTGTAGGCACATATTGTACGAAGAGGAGTTTCATAAAGGTGAATAAAGGTTGTATTGTTGTTATATGTGAGCATGATCACAGATGTCTTCTGACAGAAGAAAGTGAGTCATGCTGACTGATGGGTCTGGTATCAGATGGAACTGTGTGACTCGTGGTGTATCAAGGCTCAGTCAAATGTTTAAAAAGTTTCTGTGTTGTTGACCTTTAAGACACAGTGCTTGACCCTTTGACTGTTACTGATATTTTTGGAAGGGAGCATGCCACTGTTTGTGCTTGTTTCCTCACTGTTTAAAGAGTTTCAAATCCGTTTTGACATACAGATATTTCTACATGTGCTTCTCTGTACAGAATTGTCTGTGTAGTATATTAACTCAGCTAGTTAATTATCAATCAGTCATCAAAGTCTGGATTCAAATCAAATTTTAGGTCTTAGCTCAAACACTGTTTGTCTTTTCCAGTCTTGCCTTGTATTCCTTCATGGGGTTTTTGTTTCCTAAAAACTAGCATCGATTGCCTTTGTTTATCCTCTACTGTCATGTTAAATAGTAATTTTCCCAGAGTAAGTTAAGTTTAGAATTGAACAATCTGCACAGTAAAGGAAATTTGAAACTGGCATTTTTGTTACTTAAAAAATTACTTAAATTTTTAGCATTGACTGAGATTTAGGCTAGCAGCTTATTTTTCTGTTGATTGATTAAAATAGTATGCAGATTCTGTGGGAATGCAAGTTGTAGTTGAAATGAGAATACAGTGATTTTTTTTTTTTTTTTTTTTTTTTTTTACCTTGATCACTTCCAAAAGGTCATGAAAGCAGAACTGAGAACAGTTGATGAAAAACAGTATTAGCAAAATGGGAAATGGTTTGTGGTCGTATGATCAACATATTGACTTTGGGGATTTTTCACCACTAAACATAGGGTTAATGGAGGAGGCCAGAGAGTGGGTGCTTTATTTAAGTGTGCATCTTAAAGGCTTCCTTGGTTTATGTGTATATGCAGCTTGGTTGAAGAAAAGTGTTCCTGGCAAACCAGTGTAGCTTTTCATGTCCTTCTACTCATCTCTGATGTAGAATCCACAACATCCTGTTTCTCAGGAAGTGGGTAGAAGGGGAAAAGGAGGGGAGTGGTAAAGGGACAACACTGATTGTTTTCATTGTTCAGAGAAACTCACCGCTGACTTCCAAGGCTGAAACTAACAGCTGTGTCAGAGGGAGACTGGAGGGCAGGAGTCCTATGAATGTGTGGATACTTGGTGGATTCAGCCCCCTCCTCCTACAAAAACACACAAACTCGGATGAACTCGCTCTCCAGTGTAAAGTACATGCATTGCAACACATTTGATTGGATGCCCTTGTTGCTCTCCTGTTCTTCCCCACTTGCGCTAATGGTCTCAGTTGCACAAACTTCTCATTGTTCCATCGACCTCCTAGACTGACAGCTGCGGATGCCCTACACTGCCTGTGGTTAAACCACACACAGAAACACAGACAGAACTGCATTCCCAAGTATACTTGCCAAGAAATATCACTCACAGTTTATAATTTTTCTTGTATGAATGACACTTACACTCATTACTGAAATTAGATAGTGTGTAGCATGTCAGTGATTATTTGTTCTTTCTGAGATAAGATGAGGAATGAGACTCTGTGGATTACACTTCTGGAAAATTGGCAGTTACAGACAGATTGGAGTAAACAAATAGTTTGTGTTTGGGTCAAATATGACAGTTGAAATGCTATGACAGAGAACAGACCTTTTTTAATGATTGTTAGCATGTTTCATGTAAAGGTTGTGTCACAGTGGATGAGTGGGTGGCCTGCTGAGCTGAATTAGCAGCAGACAATGTGAGGAATTCAACATAGCTTTTATCTGTTATTCAGCACTCCTTTCCTTATCTCCTTCCCGCCTTCTTTTGCTCCCTCTCAGCCTCAATCCCTGCTATGTGTGCTGTTTGTTTGCTGCCTCTTCCGAATGCCTGTCTGTCTCTATTTTCTGTCTGTGGTGGATAATATCAGCTGTGTCCTGGTCGTGACCATATATAGGCATGTGTTTTACAGGACGGCACTTTGTGATTTGCTCAGGTGGAGGGTTACGACTCTGGGGCGCCATGGTCAGAAACCAAAGGGTAACATGTATGAGTATGTATATGTGACATCAGGCTCCCTGTTAGTCATCGTTATTCCCCATGCAAATCCTAGTTTTGGTTTTTAGAAAATCTTTTGTGTTGTGACATATACTGCTGCCACTCCTCATTTTCTCATCAGGCCTTCCCACTCTCCTCCCTTTTTTCCCACACTGGGCACACCCCAAGCTGGGAGTTAAAAAAAAAAAAAAAGGCAAATTTATGTGTGAGTCAGATGTTTGATAGAGCTACAGGAACAGACACAGCCTCTGTCGACTCCTTTTCCTTGTTAAAAGGTGTTGTAACAGTGCATCAAGAATGATATCATTGTGTGTCGGGTTTTTGTTTTTTTGTTTTTTTTCACAATCAGATGCAGGTGAAACTGTGAGTCATTCGTTGCCCCCCCCCCCTTCTCTCAAACTCATTTCACCTATGCCTTTTTTGTTGTTGGCTCTCAAATGGAGTCTGTCATTTACACCAACACATAGCTTGTGAAGTAAATTTCACTTTCAGGTTATTGTTTGTTCACCACATCACTCAGTGCACACTCCAGTGATTTTTGGGAAAGTGTCTGTGCATGTTGGCTGGACAGAGAGACATTGAGAAACTTGAAATTTGGTCACCCCTCCTCTACCCTGTCGAACCGGTCATGCAGGTGTTTGTGTGCGTGGGGCCATGCCAGGGTTTATTCACCTTTCAAGCTGGGACTGAAAGGGAGCCGGGCAGCTTTTGCAGAGGCTGTATCTACAGATAAAGGGATCTCAGTCTCCACTTGATATAACAATGTCTTTCTCTACAATACAGCCAAGATAAGAGAGGCAGAGGGGGTGGAAATAAAGGCTGTTCAGAGTAGCAGACTGGCAGATTGGAGAAGAAAAGCTGTAAGGAAAAAAAAATACAGGTAATGCTGGAGAGAGAACAGAGGAGTTAATAATTGAACATATGGTTTGTGGAAGATGTTCGCATCTACTATCCTTCTCTCTTTTGCTGACAGTAGATTTTCTCTGGCCTAGAAGTACATGCATGGTTGACTTCACACAGCCAGCTGCTGTACGCAGGCCAGATGTTGAGTAAATACAGGGTGTGTCTGAAGGCAGAGGCTACTGTATGTCTGTCTTTGTGTCTCGCTGTGTTTTTGTCTTCGCAGAGCAAACACAACCTCGTTGACACACTTGTACGGTATTCACACTATGCTGCTGTTTTTCAAACGGACGTCCCCTCACTAAAACAGTTCTCCCTCCTTTTCACCCCCCCCCCTTTCTCTGCAGTCCATTCCTCGCTGTTGATCCACCTGTTTCTGGGATTGGTGGTTCGGTAACTTTCTACCCATGAGCAACTAGAGCTCAGCAATTGGTGTGACCTCTCACCTCTTCTACTAAACCACGCCCACTGGTGAAGGTGTGTATTTCATATTGTCTCATTCTGAAATCAGTTCTTTATTTTGTCTGTGTTAATGTCTCCATTTTGTTTTGCGCTTGTACCATAAAGAAAAGTTGTAGTTCTCCATTTAGAATGCCTCTTTTAAAATGAAACAGGCCTCTTTTTTTATCTTGTTTGACAGTAACTAATTAGACAAAAACTGTAAATTAAGCTTAAATAATAATAAAATGAACCATTGCACAGATAGTTAAAGTTATATTTATTTTTAACCCTTATTTTAGAGAATTGTTGTTTAAAACCTTTTTTTTTCTTCTTTTTTTAAATCACACACAATTCTCTAAGTCTGCTGTTGCTTTAAGCGCTTTCTTGGAGATTCACAATTGAAAATCTTAATTCCCTCCTTGCATGTGTTGGTGACGGGAATGTGGTAAATGGTGACGGCGCTGATTAATGACAAACATATTAGTAAAATAAGATTATTTTCATGTGTTCCCACCCTGAAGTGATTCACGTTTATCGTTTACAGAAATTCATTTACAGTTATTGTGACATTGACTTGTTTAATGGTGACATGTCCGAGTGACAATGAAGACAGGATGATGAGCAACACAAAATTGTTTTCAAGTCATGCATTAACACATACGTTAGTACAGACATTGGGAAAACCTAAATAGATGAATCAGTTCACATTACTGGCTGTCCAAGGGGAACATGTAGACAAAAGCCCAGTATGTTAAGGTAAAGCTTTTTTTTACAGTAGTGGCTGTTATTTGGATGGATGTGGATATTTACTGTTGCAGTGCCTTAAAAAATCGACAGTTTCCAAGAAGACTTTATTCTCAAAAGCACCCCAGCCTCAGTCATTAAAGAAAAACTGTATTGCAGACTTCCTGCTTCATATCAGCCCCAGAAATCCTGTATCCGCCATATCTGCAGTGCTCTCTGTGTGGGGAAAGGTGTGTCTTTGTTTTTGTCAGGCACCCTCTCCCTGTGCTGTAGTTTATATGAGGCCGCCTGAATGTGTGTAACGCCCCCCTCTCTCCCCTTGGGGCCGTGTAGTGTGTATGGAGCAGTGTGAGAGCGCGGCGGCTCTGCTGGAGTCGGTCAGGGAGCAGGAGGTGCAGTTTGAACAGCTGACACGGGCGCTGGAGGAGGAGAGGAGGAGAGTGGGCCTCCCCGCCACCAGCCCCTCGGCCCTGGGTCACCCCCTCCCCCACAAGCAGGTAACACAACCGAATAGACCGCAGCATCCCCCGTCCAGAGCCTCCAGAAATACCTGGGCCATCATTCCCGTCCAATGCTCCTATCAAGTTCATCCCTCTGACATCCATACATCCATCCATTGTTCAACCCGTCGCTGCCTCTGTCCCGCCTCCTCTCCACCAGCGCTTGGCGAGTTGGTGTGTGTGTGTGTGTGTGTGTGTGTGTGTGCATTATTGTTAAAAATTTGTTTGTATTTGCACCGTATCTCTTATTTCCATCAGTGTGAACCGCCTCCAACTTAAAACACATCAGCTCATGCCTACATAGTTCTGCTGCTGTTAACATGCCTGAGATGGTCATCATATACTCTTGCAGCATGCCTTTCCTGTCACACACACCGGATGCACTTTGACACACACACCTTTCTTCAACCCCTGTTATGGAATTTCAGTTATTTTCCTCTGTTTCAGCATGTCATGATTCATGTTATGCGGTCATTTGTCGTGCATGTGTTGTATAAATTTGCTTCCAACATATAGCTTTTTTCGCTTTGTTTTATTTTTTAAGAAGTCACCTTAAATTTGTGTTCCTGTTATATTCAATGTACCGTTTTGCATGGAAGTCTATTAGGCTTCTCCTCCACTATGAGTTTTGGTATTTATGGTTACGCATACCAACCAACACTTTATATGCATTTTAAAACAACTGCAAATCCACTTTTTTAGAGCTGATATTTTAGTGTTCTTTCTGCAGGGAGCATGCCCCCAGACCTCCCTAGTGGGTTTAGGATGAGTTTGCATCCCTACATTTTTGTCTGTAGGAAAATTTCCACCACAGCAGAGCAAGTCTGTCAAATTCAGACAGACACTGAGGACAAGTTTTGAAAATGGAGTACCCCTCTGGGTTTCCCTTAGGTTTGTGAAGGTGCTGGGGTGGATTCTTCCTATTGTTTGACTAAATGGTTGCTATTTCATTGACATCTTTGTTCATGTGCTTAGAGGCTGAATGGTCAAAGAAAGGATGTTGTGTCTATATTGGCAGTTACTATGTGTTTGGCTTGTTGCACAGTTGGTTCTAACTTAATCTGAATCTTTTATGTTTTTATTAATTTAGTCTGAAAAACAGTTCTGCCACCAGTTAACTAGAACATGCTAGAAACGACCTCTAAATATTATGCTTCTTTTAAGGGCTTGGTGACATTGATTAGATGTTGTTTTGTCTTTTTAAAGAGGCTTGTTTGATTACAACATAGCAGCTAAGGAAAGGTTTATCAGCGTTTTTGACCTTGTGCTATCTCCCCCTTTTCATTTTTATAAAAAAATAAGTGAATGTGTTCTCTTCTCTGTTTTTAGTTGGCCACCCTTATATGGAGACTGTTCCTCTAACCGTAAGAATGGTGTGTAACGGACTCTGTTATAGGAAGGATTAGTCTATAGAGGAAGGCTGCCTTAATGTGGAACTACACTCCACACTTCCTGATACTTCTTAACACCGGCCCTGCCTCCCAGTGGACATAAAATAAAGTGCAGTGGGGATAGGGGTTACATTTTTTACTTGTTACACAGCACCCCCACAGAAATACTGAACATGATATTCATTGATTTGGCTGCATAGTTGCTGGAAGAGCTCTTCAAAGTAACCCAGTCATTTTGTGTTCATGTGTGATTTATGCTAATGTCAAAGGCAGTTGCATTTCATTAAGTGTTAACTGCTAGGTGTGAAATTTCCAACTAACACAGTGTGACAGTCATTGATGCTGTAACGGTTAAGATTAAGAAGAAGTCGGGTGTAAGGATGAATGGCTGCATTCCACAGTGTCCTCCCTCATGTCTGGCGGTGATTCACTGACCATAAATATCCAGAGAAGGTTTTGTCAGCATTGGATGTGCTTCAGCTGCACTTATCTTGTCTGGGCGAGTGTAGAAAGTAGACACTAGTGCCGGGAACTAAAAATCACATGCTTAGTCTTGTACTCTTGTGTATGTATCTAAAACTGCTGAAACAAAAACCTCCATAATGTTTGAAGTTTTGTCTTTTTTTTTTTTTGTTTTAAATTTGTCTTTCTGTCCCATCCCAGAACGGGCGCTTAGGTGATGCAGACATAGAACGACTGAAACTGACTGACTCATATATAAACGGCACACAGGTATGTTTGGTGGCAGTAAGTTTATCATGTAAACCTGACAGTATTTCCTCTTTCTGCTTCTGCTCTGAATATCTGTGATTTATTTTCTACATATGGCCTATGTGTTACAGTACAGGATGGTGGACCCTGCACACGGCGTTCTTGATGACAGCTACACACCAGAGGATGACTCCCATGAAGCACACTCGGTATTTTCTGATGAGGGAACCACACGACGGCAAGATAATGGGGTACGATCACTTAGCGCGCATGTCAAATACAGTTGTCCTTAAAAGTCTAATGTAAATAATTTAAGAATGCTTACATTGTGTGGACTGCTTTAATGCATCATGTCCATTTTGCTCTTTCAGATGAAGAAACCAATGTCACGCACAGTCATGCCATCTGACTCACTGTCCATTGATGGGGGCTTGTCTGTGCCCGGTATGGGCGGCTACAGCGCTACACTGGATCGTCCTTACAGGCAGACTGGAGTACCAGACTACCCCACTGCCACAGTGCCCAGAAACTACCACTATGGTCCTGTAGGTGGTTATGATGACTACCGGGGAGGCCCACCATCAGAGGCTTACACAAGTCTGAGCAGGGGCTCTCACATGGACGATCGCTACAGGTACTGGACTCATGCACAGAGTAGATGCCAGAGAGTCTTCTGCAGTCACTTTTTCTCTTTATCATTGTTTATGTATGTATGTGGGAATTCGTCATTTGAAGTTCTTTTGTTACCAAAGTTTATATTAAACCAAAGCTTAAAACAGTAAATTTCCTACACAGAACTGTTGAACTGTTTTTCTGTTCTCCTCTGTTTGAGAATTGGGCTTTGATGGAATCATTTTTAAATGGGAATTACTAAGGACAGATTCCTCTCTAATACCTTTCATCACTTCATATTTCTAGACCAGTTGATGGCTACAGAACCCTAGATTCTGGGTACCGGGCCCCAAGCCGTCAGCAGCTTGACCCCTATGCAGCGCAGCCCCAGGTGGGCCGGGGTATGAGGGCCATGGGCTCAGCAATGGAGATGCGTTATGGTCACGGACACTACGGCCTGGAAGATGACCAGCGTAGTGTGGGATATGATGACTATGGGATGGGGCCTCCACCAATGCACCCTGGTGGATATGGTACCATGCCACGCCTGGGGCCTGGCCCCGGAGGCATGGACAGACGGAGACTCAGGTAAGTTACAGACTGATTGTGATACTTTGACATTGTAAACTTTTTTTGTGTCTGTACCAGAGTCTAAGTGTGATTGTAGTATGTTTACAAAAGTTTTTTTTTCTGTTGCAACACACAGGAGTTGTGAGGACACTTTGGACGGAGATGTCGGCGTTGAACCATACGCATGGGGCGTTCCCATGACAATGGATAGAGGGAGCATGGCTTCACTGGACAGCACACTTAGAAAGGCTCCTCCCACTTCATGGAGACAGCCAGAGCTGCCAGAGGTGATCGCTATGTTGAGCTACCGTTTGGACCCTGTCAAAACCAACGCTGCCGCCTTCTTGCAGCATCTCACATTCAAAAATGACAAGGTGAAGCAGCACTCGGTTATGGATCTTTTTCTGTGTAACTCATGAATTAGAAAAGTGCAATCAGGTCATATTGTTAATTTTTGGGTGTCTAGGTCAAGTCAGATGTGCGTCGTCTGAAGGGCATCCCAGCTCTGGTGTCACTGCTAGATCATCCCAACAAAGAGGTTCACCACTCGGCCTGTGGAGCACTGAAGAACATTTCCTTTGGCCGAGACCAAGACAACAAGATTGCTATCAAAAACTGCGATGGGGTGCCAGCTTTAGTCAGGTTACTAAGGAAAACACATGACCAAGACCTTACTGACACCATTACAGGTATCACTGCATTTTTTCTTTTTTTTTTTTTTTTTTTTTTTTTTAATTTGTTTGGATTTTCATAATATATTAATATCCTTAGGTCTGAAAATGCACCTACTTCATATTTGTTGTTCAAACATGAATTAAAGGTCAAAATAAAATGTTTATTTATTTATCCAGTGAAATTGTTGAGTTTAACTCTATTGTTGCAGGCACTTTGTGGAACCTCTCATCACATGACTCTGTAAAGATGGAAATTGTGGACCACGCTCTGCACGCATTAGCAGATGAGGTAATAGTGCCACACTCAGGGTGGGAGCGAGGTAGTAATGGTGGAGAAGAGAGCTGCAAACCACGCCATTTGGAATGGGAGACTGCCTTGACCAACACAGCAGGCTGCCTTAGGTATGTCAGTTATCACTGGATGAAACCAGTCAGACTTTTTGAGAACAGTTTGTGTGATATGTTCTTCACTTCATCCTGTTTTCAATAGGAATGTGAGTTCAGAACGCAGTGAGGCCAGGCGAAAGCTGAGAGAGTGTACTGGATTGGTGGATTCACTCATGTACATTGTCCAATCACAGATCAACCGCAAAGATGTGGATAATAAGGCAAGTATTCAATTGACTTTGTCAGAAAATGTCTTTGTTAATCAGGGGCCTACCTTTGTCTGAGTCTTTGATGAGCTTACTGTTGTTTTTGTGCAGTTGGTGGAGAACTGTGTCTGCCTCTTGAGGAATCTGTCCTATCAGGTTCACCGTGAGATCCCTGGCTGTGAACGCTACGCAGACACCACACCCCTCAACCACGGACCTGCCACTGCTAACAAAGGTGGCTGTTTTGGCTCTCGAAAGGGCAAAGGTTAGTGTCAGACAATTATTCCATTTACATGTTGGAGTTACACTCTTAAGTTTTGATTTGCTGTTGAAAGACAGTCACATGCTGAGGGGTTTCAGCTTGTTGGTGGCGGAAGCTCCTGTTGCTGTTTTTCACACTATACCACCATTTCCCTTTTCCTCCTTTCCTACTTTCCCTTCTTCTCTTCCCTTCATCCTGTCTTTCTTCCCGCCCTGCTGCTTATCCCCCTTCTCTCTGTTTAGATGAATGGTTTTCCAAAGGTAAGGAGTCTCATCTTGATGAACTTTATTTTTTTAAACTACTGACCACTCTGTTATCACCCATTGTACTAACATAGAATAACACTTGCCTACTGAAATACAAGTTTCTAATAATGCTGAATGCACAGTCAGCCTATGAGAACATTCACCTGATATTACACATGGCATTGCATGCTTGCACTGGTTGCATGTTTGCAGTATACTGTACATATCATGCAAAGTACTAAAATAGAGGATGGAGCATATTTAAATGCTAATCCAATGCCACTTGTGTTGTTTCTTTAGCTTAATCTGTCCTCTACTCCCTCTATTTTCTTCAGGAAAGAAGGATGGAGATGATGGGAGTGCAGATAAAGTTGATATTCCAAAGAGGACAACACCTGCCAAAGGTCTGTGTGCTACTGTGTTCTATTAATCTATTAATAGACTTTACTGATGAGGGGGAAAGGTAGCTATTATTCATCTGTAATTTTTAGTTGTTAAAAAAAAAGTTAATGTTTAGTGACATTAAATCCGGTTTGAAATTTGATTCCTTCACTGTGTCACCCATGATAGATCTTTATATTCTCATCTGGCCTTCTGGAAAATTTCACATTCTAGTTAAAGTCGCCACATTTCACCGTTATAGTGATAGGCTTTGTGTCATGCACTGTTATGTTTTGTCAAATTTGTAAACTCTGTGTACTTCAGGTTATGAGCTACTGTTCCAACCAGAGGTGGTGCGTGTCTACACATCGCTGCTCAGAGAGAGCAAGAACCCGTCTGTACTGGAGGCCGCTGCTGGTGCCATCCAGAACCTGTGTGCAGGCCGGTGGATGGTTAGTGGTATTTTGTAAAACGACACCCAAATAATGCTGCTGTTCTTTTCTGTAGTAGATGAGATGAAAATGCTGAAATGTGTAGATATTCACAACCCTGTCTCTGTAAATTTTCTAGTACGGTCGGTATATTCGGGCCACTGTGCGTCTAGAGAAGGGACTCCCAATGATGGCTGAGTTACTGGCCCACGGCAATGACCGAGTGGTTCGGGCAATGTCCGGAGCTTTGAGGAACCTCGCCATTGACAACCGCAACTGTGAACTGCTTGGTAACTTTGACCCTCGTTGACTAGTGTATTATCTAAGAATGCATTTTCCCTACACTGCTCCTTTTCAAGAGTAAGTTTGATTATTTTGTTGTGGATTTTTTTAAAAAATGTAATATAATAAATATTTTTTCTTGTAGGTTTGCATGCAGTGCCTCACCTTGTGGCCAACCTACCTGGAGGTCAGAGTCAATCTGGGCGCACTCTGTCAGAGGAGACAGTGGTGTCTGTACTGAGCACACTTGCAGAAGTACTTGGCAACAGTCTGGAGGCAGCAAAAACCCTCCGAGCCTCACAGGGTATTGAGAGGCTAGTGCTCATCAACAAGGACGGGTAAGTATTTTCAGTAGAGCAAGCAGAGTTCAGGTCTCATGTGTGTGCAAACAACTGTTTTCATCAAACGGCTTGTCACAGCATTTAAAGCCCTGCATCTGCTCACACACTAAAGATGAAAACCAAGGCCTTTTTTTAACACTTCCTTGTATTTTGCAGTAAACGTTCAGACCGTGAGGTGCGGGGGGCAGGACAGGTGCTGCAGCTCGTCTGGGCCCATAAGGAGCTGCGTCGGCCTCTGGAGAAAGACGGTTGGAAGAAGACGGACTTCATGGTCAACCTCAATCCCGCCATTGGCACCACCAACGGGCCCAGCACCCAGTCCAATGGCACCTATGAGGACAGCACCACACCGCTGCTGGACAGAGGTCAGAGGGCAAGCAATTATATAGGTTTAAACATGTTGTGAGGAATGCTGAGGTCCTGCATTTAATAATATTGAGCTTTGTATATATTTATTCTGTTGTCTATAAAATACTGGAGATTGTGGTTTGTGGAAAAAACATCAACTTGTGGTTCATTACAATTATTTTGAAGGCAGTTCAAATATAATGCAGACAAGACTAATTTCCCTACATACGAAGCTTGAATTTGGCTTTTTGAGTGATTCTGGTGTTTTTTTCTTCATTGCAGGAGAGAAAAGAGACATGATTCCTTTAAATGACCTTGGCCCTGGTTAGTACATTTACTATCATAACTTAAATCCTTGATAATTTTATGGTAGCATCCTTTTCCAGGTGACATTTGGTGTAATTTCTTTCCCACTGTTGATGCTTTTTCAGAAGCCTATTCTACACTGGACCAGAGGGGGGAGAGGAGACACACTCTGGAAGAGACCACAGACACTTTACCGGTACCTGATGCCAAACTCACAAACCTCTACTCACTGGTTTGCTGACTAAACTACACTAACCCCTAATCTCTGCACAATTCCTTTTCACAGTTCTTTTCCTTTTAAACACAGTTACTGACAGTTGTCTCTTCTCACACTCACGGCCTCTTCCTCTTCTCTCTTTTCTCTGGTTGTCTCTCAGCGAGGGGTATATGGGGGCAGAAAGGGCTCCCTGCCCCTGTTGGACTCCTACGATGGTTAGCCCTCCCCCTCCCCTCTACCCCCCTCTGCATGTAACAGCATGGTATGTCCAACTGACCTCACGTCCTGCATGGACTCTTACGGCTCTTTTCCTTTGTCTTCGATAACTAAACCCTCAGTGAATCCTCTTGATGTCTCTGGTGGTGTACTTAAAACACTGGTTCAGGTCTACTGGGCCGATCTTTAAGTAAAAGATGCCCTGATGTGATGTGTACGTGCTGGTATAGTATGCTGCGAGGTGCTCCTTGTGCGTCAGTATAAAGATGAAGATCAAACTGAGACTAAAGATTTTAGAATAATAATTGTTTATGCCGCAGTGTTGTCACAACACCAACCCTGATGCAGATGTAAAAACTTGCAGTCTGGATTTGTAAGGGTACTCTCTTGTGGTCAAGTAGGGCATTACATCAACATAAGTCACAATGTAAGCTATCTGAATTTGTTTTTGTGGTTAGATCCTTTTTTAGACTTTTTTCTCTTTTTTGTAATGTTAGTGTCATTGATGAACTGGTTTATCTGTTTTCTGACGGAAACTTAACTTCAGATGTGGTCGGCTTTTAGGGGTTAAGTCAGCTAAATAATCGGATATTTTCTTTTACTTAATCCAGACTTTTATATCAGCCTTTGATAACCCACTATCTGTTGACATCTATTCATACTTCAGGGATTATTAACTCCTTATATTGTATTCAGTAATTATAATCGGTTTCAGTTAATAAAATTATATGAATTACAGTTATGGATGTTGGCGATTACAAAGTGGTTGAATCCATTTACATTCTTTTGGCTAAACCGATTAGTCATAACATGCAATGGTTTCACAGAAAACAATGGCTCAAAAAATGAAAAGAAACCCCACAGATTATTTTGTTATAAAAGCATTACTTGGAAAATGAATCAAACATGATGTTGCTTTATGTTACAGTAATTAAAATAGTTATATTGCTAATTAGTAATGTAGTATAATATTTCATGAGAAACCTACCTTACACTGTTTTCACTGTACAATGAGAATTGGGGTTAAACCATGAAAAGGATCATGTTTTTTTTCTATTTCCAGTTTCACTTAAATATTTACTGTAATTTGAACACTGGTGATACCCTGATGAAGAGCAACACATAATATTTAACAGGAAAACAGAAGGTTCCTGCTCAACTGTAGCATCATCGTATTACTGACTGGAACAAAAAATGAGTCATTTGTAAGTTCAGTCATTTGTAAATTCAGTGTGGTTCAGCAGTGGATTGGGTGAATCGGGGGGGGGGGGGGGGGGGGGGGGGGGGGGGGGGGGGCAAGGTTCTGGTGAAAATGGTCAGTCAGCGAATATGTATTTGGCAAGTTGATGAAAATATCTGCGTTGAAACTGGGTACTGAATCAGGTTTGAGCTAGGGATGCATCGATACCACTTTTTTCTAGACCGAGTACAAGTACTTACATTTGAGTTCTTGCCGATGCTGAGTACCGATACGAGGACTTAATAATCCCATTCCAGTTCTTAGTTCCTTTCGTAAATGTGCTTTATTGCCGTTGTCATTAGTCTGACTGGAACAAGGTGCTGCTACTGACATTTAATGTGTTGGAATGAGCGTTTCTCAATTAATCCACCAGGGGGCGCTGCTCTTAATTAACCATACTGGACAAATACCACGAAGAAGAGTAAAGTTTTTTGAGAAGAAGAAAGTCAGTAATAACAAACATGGAGACGACAGAGGCAACACTAATGTGGTACTAATATTGCAGCGTTTTCACTAGTAAGGTTTGAAAGCTTAACTTCAGCAGGTAGAGAAAAGAGAAATGAGCGATAAGTTTCGTTTTCACTTCTGCTGGTGGCATGGTCCGCACTGCTTCTTATTACCCCCCTAGTATTATAAGTAGGATGGAAACCGGCCCAGCACTGGGTAGCTGTCATAAATCTGTCAGTAGTTTTTCTCTAACTCGCACAGTCGCTCTTTGAACAGATCCTCTACCTCCACGGTTCCCGCTGGTATTCTCCATCTGGGTACGCATCCACAAGCACCTGGAAAACGGATGAAATGTATGCAGAGGACGGACAGAACGCTCTGTCCGTACCTGTCTGGGTCTTTAACGTTACTTGCAGTCAGCATTACTTTTATCACTGTCATTTATTTTGAAAAATCTCCACACTCTTCACACTCCCCACACATTATTCCACTGCCGCGTACCTGCTGCACTGAACTGTGAATGTCACACGGCCGTAAGTGGTATCTGTGCATTTGTTTTGGATATCTTTTACAAGTACGAATACAAGTACACAAACTGAGTATCGGAGCTGATGCCCGGTATCGGATTGGTGCATCCCTAGTTTGAGCTGATTAGTAAGACGGAGGTTCAGGTTGTCTGGTCTTTTATATGTCTGATAATCGGTGTCTGTTGCCCTTCATCGGGAAATGAGAAACACTGTGATAAAGCAACATATTTAAGAGAAACTGGAAACGGTGGCCATGCACAGGGTCACATTTTGATGCTCCTTTCCAGAAGTGGCGTGTCCTGTTTATGCCCTGTAATATTTAACGTGTAGTTCTAGTGGCTTTTTCTCCAGCACTGAGGCTTTTTGTTGAAAAGGTTCTTTATGCTCAAGTTCCACATACTTTGACATTCAGTAGCTGTATAACAGTAAGCATTGATTTTAATCATGTATGTCTAATTGAATCTATAAGAAGTGTGATTGAAGGGATGGTTGTGACAGCACTAGTGTGCAGTTTGCCATACTTATACCACATAATGAGTCTTTGTGTTGCCTTTGTGTAACTGACCCACTTTACTGTTTTGTACATGTGTTCTCCATGCTTGATTTGACACACTGTTCTTTATTCCTGCAGAAAAACTGATCGTGTGCATCACCCAGACCGGGCCGTCCCTGCCCTACCACTGCTACTGAGGAGAGAACATCCAGATGCACGGATTCTCTCGGCCCCACCCCCCTCCCCCCGTCTCCCCCTCCCCTCTTACTCTCTCCATCACCACACAGATGGGATTAGAAGACGAGGGTGGACATCCAAAGAAAATGGTTGTGTTTGCAGGCGAAATGCAGCACGCGTACAGATACATAACACACCGACTTTTTGCAAATTAATTGTAGCAACAGAAATATATTCCGTTTTTAAATTATAGTTCTTCTGTAAAGGCAATCACCTTTGTTGACAATCATTTAATTATGGTGTTGTCATCTTGTTATATTTTTTTTCTTGTTATTGTCAACTTTTTGGTAAATTTTGTCATGGTAAACTTGTTGCCGCCAACACCCGCATCCTAATGATGACTTTGTATGTAGACTTACTTCTATGTAGGGTATATACTGTATATAAAAAGAAAATGGGATGACTGCATTAGGTTTGACTCATTAATTTAAATCGTCCCTCTTCGGGGAGCGTTGAGAGTTTTGGACTGGCCGACGTTTCAGCAGGACATGGCTGGCCTGTAGATCAAGAATGTTGTTTATATAGGAGTTATTTTCCTGTCTAGAGTTATTTTCTCTCGTTGGGATGGGCACAGGTGTAGACAAGAAATGGCAGGTGTGTATATTTGACATACAGTAAACCTGTGGCAGTGCTTGTACGTGTGTTTGTGTGGAAAATGAATATGGACCTTTCAGAGTGAGTGGTTTTATGCGTGTGCACAGAGCAGACCCATAAGACCATAAATTGATTATTTTATTTGTTCATACTGTTTTTATCGTGTGCTCCTACTCCTGTAACAGTTAGTTTTGTCAGTTTTTATGAACAGACTGCCTCTTTTTGTGTTCAGTACCTTAATTTTCACCTTTTTTTTTCACTGGGTGGGTGAAAAAAAAAATACGATTTGACCTGCTGTGTTTTTAATTTTCCTGTCTAATTTTCACTAGAGCAGCAAAACATGAAGCCGAACACTAAACAAACACTACCAAACCACTTACACTATCTTGATATCCAGCTTTACTAACCATTCCTGCTACTTCACACTATAGACGACTTGACAGAGTTTTCTTTTCATTCAAAACACTTCGAGAGACTGGAATAAGTATAAAATTATCTGTTCTTGCTGCTGTTTGGCAACGTGGCCGTTGATGTGCACAACAGGATTTTTACAACACTTCAGTTTGGGAGGCGTCTTTCCTCAGAGGAGACTCGAGTAATGAAACATACTGACACTGAATTTGGGAGGCTAATGAAAAGCACATCTTGGACATCTGTTTTTGTCGTACTTTTTCCACTGGTTGTTTTTGTATTTTATTTTGGGGGGGGTGGGGGGGGGCGGTTGGGATGGTTGAGTGCATTATGCAAATTGTTCTACTTTTTAGCCCCAGTTTTACAGCTGAGTTTGTTTTAAAGGCAAAAGAGACCAATCATCTTTTTTTTTTTCTTAACTTTCCACACACATAGTGTATTTGTAATGTTGCCTATCCATGTAAAATTATGATGTACCATTCATACCTGCCTTGGCTCTGAGAAGTTGCTTTTTTCAGTAAAATATGTAACTGGTTATACTGTTTTTATAAATAAAGATCTTTTCTTAGACAAGAACGGGCCTGTGTGATTGATGTGGCTGTGTGGTGAATGAGGAAGGACTGCTGGGTCATGTAGATAAACACGGCTAATTAAAGAGAGTCATTCTGACCATCCAGGAAATTTCATCCTCTTGCTCTTGTTAAGGCAAATATCAAGCGCACAAACTATTCACCATGACAGGTATTCACTCCCTAACATAAGTGCATGAGGACTGTTTTGTGGATGAATTTATTACTCTGATGGTGAAAGTTGCACCTTAAATAATGTTGATTTCTATAAAACTTGCCACATATGTTGACAAAGTGAATATCTACATGTCATTAGATTAACTTTCAAACAACATGCATCGTCTTGGAGTTGATGGGTGTTAGGTGGCGACATGCTTGTCTCTGCTTTCGTTTCCAGTTGCACACTGAGCCAACCTACTGACAGGGACTAGTTATGCATATGTGTGGTACACCATGTTTGTCAGGTTTCAGCCTTGTCATAGGGTTGGACAGGGTCGTGAAAGAGTTGCGGCGTTTCGAGTATGTTATGCATCTGAAATGAACCCCACAGCGAATGTAAAGCAGCTGTTGGATCACGAGGGTTTTATGTGTGTAAAAGTTTAACTTTACAGCCATGGTAATGTGATTGTGTGTGTGTGTGTGTGTCAGCTGGTGACTAGGAAGAAGTCACACAGCATTTAAATGTTTCTAAATGTGACTGTGGATGGTTTGGGACTGAACACCACTGGTACTATTGAGGAAATTCAGAGCCAGGGCTACTTTATATGAAATATAGTATTAAACACAGATTGCGGAATAAGTATTCAGATCCTAAAGTATTAATAAATGAAAATACTATAGTATAAGTAAGTATTCTGCATACCTGACCTTCGTATGCAAGTACAGTCAGCAAATAGTGCAGTAAAACGATCCCTGCCAGCGTTTTACTAGTATATATATGATAATTTTGGATTCATTTTACTGCTGTAGATGCTTAAGGTTGAGCTCAGTGAACTACTTATGTACTGTTGGTAGCTGAATGTACATCATTGCATAAAATTCTACAGAATCACCATATGATTATAGTAGGGAGGGGCATGTTAATTACTTTTTGAAGTACGTAATTATAGTATAGAATAATCAAGCCATTTTAAGGCAAGCCAAGTTTATTTGTATAGCAGAATTCATATGCAGGGTAATTCAACATGCTTCATAAATACATAGACAAGAATAACAGTAACATATAGAATTTCAAATAGAATATTTAAAATAAACCATGCAGATAAAACATTGCAGTTGGAATAAACAGCTAAAAATAAATGTGTTCAGCTTGGGCTTAACCCATAAAGACCCAGTGCTCCTATTCTGGCAGTTCCCAAATGAATTTTTTTCTCTACTTAACCTTTCTTAAGTGATTTATTGCCATTTATTTTAATATTGTCCTCTGTGTTTTGCATTTTTCACTGTAAATCATGTATTTTCCTATATTTAATTTAGATGTTCATGAAAACTCACTGTCCATTCAAAGGTTATTATATCAAAACAGACGAAAACTGAAGAAAAAGTGACTCTTTCAGCCAATATATCATTAACTGAACACAAATCAATTGTCTCCATTCACTGTCATTGATCCAGCTCCATGGGTTTTACTGGCGAATCAATGTTGTAGAAGATGACAGTGTTTCCATGGTAACTACAGAGCCTCTGAACATCCAAATGGGTCATATCTGATGACCATGAAAAGATGAAAATCTGTATTTTACACTAATTATTTACACGGATTGATAGTATTAGTGGATCAACAGGTATTAAAGATTATAGATCAGTGGATAATTTTAGTTGCCAGTGAATGTTTGGGTCTTTATGGGTTAAACATCAGATTTGGGGCTCGTCTAATATCACAGAATATTCCCTTTCCTGGAATTGTCAGAGTCCATTTTAAGTTGATTATTTGTGATGTCATTGTTATCATGCACTCTACACAAACCAAAAAATGATATTAATAGAAATAATTGTAAAAACTTATCGTTCAAGAAGTGAGTGAACCTGAAGTAGTGTTCACTTCATAGAACATTTTTAACACCTCATATATGCACTTGGGCAGAAACAGCTATTAACATTACAAATTAATCGACTTAATGAGTATTCATGCACATCTGTCTTGTTAAAAAACATATCTCTAAAAGACAAGAGTTCAGAAAGACAGAGCTATTGATGTACATTTTCCAGCTAAACGTAGACACTTTTTAAGCAGTTTATTTACAGTATTGTGCAAAAGTCTTTTTATATTAATGGAATATTTATATTTTTTACTGAAATGCATGACCACATACATGCCTTTCTCAGTCTTTGTAGTAATATATGTACATCTGGAAAATATAGTAAATATGTAAATAGTATCTTCAGAAAAAAATATGACTATTGTAGAAGCTTTATGTGATCATCTGGACAGAGAAAAGTAGAAATGAAAGTGAAAGTCTCTGAGACATTCTGAAGGTGTGTAATACAAGACAAGATTATTTAAGAAAACATCCAAACAGTCAGTCCAAAAGAGCTGAAGGTTTTCTGACGTCACACTGAATACTGACAGGAGTTGTTTAGTTCTTTTAGTTTAGTAGGTTTTGTGTGTTTCAATACTGACCACATATTTCCTGTATATTTCTTGTTAGAAATGAAGACACTCCATTTACAATTTGTTGCAAAAACAACAAAGCTGAAGGCTGACTGAGACTTTTTCACAGTACTGTAACTCCATACACTTTATCCTTCACCTTTAAATTCAATACATTTAGACATATGTAGTTTTAGCTGGAGAGGAAGGGGATGAATTGCTGTAACCTGAAAACACTTCCAGACAAATGTAGTAAAGTAAAATGTACAATATCTGCCTTTGAGATGTAGTGAAGTACAAGTAGTAGAAGTAAAGTATTTAAAATTTCCACTTATTTATGTTACTTGGGTAAAACTACTTAACTGAATATGAATAAAGTCTGAAATACTCACAATACAGATGAGTGTATTTCAGTCTCAGTACCAGGTAAAGATCGTGTATGTTTATTATAATCATAGAGCGACAGATGCACCAGAGTCTCCAGAGGTCTTTGCTCGTTGCTTAAACCCCATGATATACGAGTGAGAAGTGTGTATGTGTGTGTGCGTGTGTGTGTGTGTGTGTGTCATTGAGCATGTGTAATGTTTGTAACCTGTACAGCTGGCACTCTCACACCCTTCACTAAACTTGAAACCATCAAACGCAGCAGATTCTCCCTCCCTCCTCCCCATGTCCTATCGTTCGGTGTCATATCTATTTAGGGCTCCCCCGCTGTTCATTTCCTCTATATCTCTCTTTAGCTCAAATAGAAGCAACGACATTCAACTCCAGCTCACAAGACCCGAGATCTGTGAGGTCAAGACCAAAGGAATATATTTGAGTGTGTCTGTCCAGAGGAAAATATATGATGTGAGGAGCATGTATATTAAAGATACCACCAGGTCTGTTGCAATGCTCTGTAAGGTAGGGAATCAACAGACCACGAAGCCTGTGACTTGCTTTCCTTCCTTCTGATCTTTGTGAAGCAGAGCTGAACAAAAGCGAAGGAACTGCTCCGTCTCACACTGCATCCCATGGATTCATCAGAACCCAGTCCGTCCTCCTCACACTCCGATGAGGAATCCTGTGATCGTACTCCAGCTCCGGACTCGTCCCGCCGCACCACTCACACGGGGAAGTCGAGTGGGCTCAGTGGCCTGGGCTATGGGCTGGTCGTGGCCTGGGACCACCTGAGACCCTTCATCCCTTTCTTCCTCATCAGCTTCATGGTGGTGGCCCTCGTCTACCTGATGCAGGCCATAATCTTCGGTGGGCCCTTCAAAGACCCGCTCTTCTTTGTTAAATTCAACGAGCGCTGGCCCAGGCCCAGTCCAAAACAACAGGACTCTCCAGCCCCGGACACTGTTTTCATTCCTGTCCCACCGTCATCCCTGGAGGAAGACCTTTTGGACCTACACAGAGACAACGGGACAGTGTGAAGGCTGGATTAAAATGGATTTTATTGTTTCTTAAAGTGACAGATATTGTTCCTGGTGGATATGAGCAACAAGGGATTAAAAAATACAGACTTGTATTTCACTTTGTTAATTCTACAGTACATGTTTTAGCTTTTTTTTTTTTTTTTTTTTTACCAGATTCCCAGTAAATTACAGGTTTTATACATCTCAGACTGAATGAAAGGGGCAATGTCGAATCAAGAGCTTCTCAACTGTTCATCTGATGTTACTTCAGTCCTTTCATCCTCTCTGAACCGTAAATGAAAGACAAACACGTCTGTAGTGCCCTGTGTATCTGGTATTCCATGGAAGGTTTTTGGTACAGAACTTTTGTAATCATTTTACATTAATGCCTATTAAGTTATAAAAATACCCTAATTGGTAGCTATTTACTGACTTTATTTGGGAAATGTTGCTCTGATATTTATAGGAAAGCACCAATGCTATCAAATGTTGAGCATGTGTTTCTGTCTGTGACAGTCTGTTAACCCTAATGATAGTTCAACTCCTCCCCATCAACACATGTACATTAATTATCACCTCACATACAGTTTAACGCTCTGTGTTTGGCCAACCAGGTCAATGCTTGTGAACTTAACTATTAATTTAGTTACTTTTATTAATGTTGAATGCTAATGAGTGTTGTAAACATTTTGTCCAACAAATGGATAAGACACAACTCCTTGATGATCATAATCGTTATGTTATATTGGGCAATTCACACACTCAATATCTTTGTCTGAGCAATGACAGAAACTGATTTTTAAACAGGAAAGTAAAAAAGAATCACACTAGATAACACGCACCAAATGTAACAGCAATAATTGTTTTTGTTTGTAAAATAAACACTGTTGTGTTGCCCTAAATGTCTGGTATATCAAATATGATGTAAAACAAACAAATAAATTATTCTAATTATTATTAATAACATTAGTATTAGTGTTTAATTTTATTTGTCTATTATTTGCCTAAGTAAAAAAAAACAAAAAAAAAACACATCCAATTACAGCCTGACACTACATTCAAACAAAAACCAATATCTGAGCAAATATTAAAGTATACTAACTTGTAACAAGATGAAATAATCATTATTATTAATAATATTATGTTGGCAGAGTCTTATGGCCTGTGAGAAACAACCGTTGCATATTGTGGTTATTTTTTATGGATTTAAATCTTCTGTTAGTGGTATGTGTAATGATTCCTTAATGACACCACATTAATATTATTCGTCATTCATCATTATCAATCATTTTAATTAAAAAAAAAAAAGAAAGAAAGAAAAGAACCCCCCAGGTTTGTTGTGGTTTTTAATGGTCGCCGTGTCCTCTGTCCGCCCTGCCTTCACTCTGTCGCCGTCTGCTGGTGGAGTGGTGCTATTACCCTAAAACATTACCGCCCAGGACCACGCTGACCCGTGAGTGACCTCACGAAACGGACAGGAAAAGTGACCAAAAACAGAAAAATATACCCTATTTCCGTTTAAAAATTATTAAACTAATTTTTAAAAGTACTTGATTTTATTTTGTGCACGTGGGAGTGGATTGTAAGAGCTTCCAAAAGGTGAGTTAACCTCATGTCCATCACATGTTTAAGAAACTACGAGGAAAAGTTTCTCAAAGGGGTTGTATTTTTGTGTTGATGTCATTAGATATTGTAAGAGTTAATGTACCGGTGCTCAGGACCTGTTAACTAAGCACTTACTCCAGTTGTCATGACTAGTTTCCTCCATGTTTCTCGGGGCCTATGCTAGCTGCTCGTGCACTGATGCTAACCTGCTAATGAACAGGTGTGTGGGTCAATGTCAACACGGTTTATTACATTTTACCTCAGGAAAAATGCATTTAAGTGCATTTACTCGTTACTCAAGTGGCCTAGTTCTAACTACAGGTTTGAGGTACATTTTCAAGCATGCAGCACAGTGTCACAAAGTTCTGTCTTGCCAGTAAAAAATATAAAATATGTTAGTGTTGAATAAGGTTTTAGTTGAATTTCAAGCAAACACCAACATGACAGTCTTCTCAAGACCTTACCTCAAAAATGTAAGTCTTCATCATGTCTTTGTCATCCACCTTCTGTCTCCTCCTGTGTGCTTCTGGTCTGCAGCTGATGGAGAGATGTGGTGTTACCAAAAACCTGACTTTGAAGGCCTCCTCATGGCTGAGCTGCAGAGACAGCAGCAGTGCAGCCAGTTCTGTGACACACTGCTTAAAGCAGAAGGTATGAAGGTCATCATTAAGTCCAATGTTCATCCACAGCGCTCGGAACATGTCAGTGATATGAGAAGAAATCAGTCAGTTATCACTTTTGTAGACATTGTGATTGTGATGTGAGTAATGAAGTGGTAACTGCTTCATTATACTATTGCTGAATGAGCACAAATTCATGACATATTAAAAAAAAGCAAATAATTGACCACCACTCTCTTTCAATATTATTATACTGTATGTGATGGCAGTCAACAACAATGACACTGATTACTACAGATGCATTAATGCAGGTTAATGTAAGCAACAGTTCAATTTACAGTCGCAGAAAAAATTATTAGACCATCAAAAGTGATTAAAAACAATGGTTCGGCAATCAAGTACTAACTCCTGTGTGTATCATGTGACTAAAACAGACAGAAAATAAAACACGGAATGCCTTAAAGCACTGTTTTTGGCAGTACGTACCATAGCTATTGATGTAAGAACTTAAGTGATTTTGGTTATTATCAAGAAAACCATGGAAAATAGCTACATATCAGCTCTGAAATTTAAGCCTTATGAGCTATTTTTGTTGTTATCATTATATTTGTCCAAACAAATGTACCTTTAGTTGTACCAGGCATTAAAATGAACAAGAAATTGAAGAAAACAAGGGTGGTCTAATACATTTTTCCTGGACTGTATTTATTAGAGATACTTATTATCGTTACTGGTGTCTGTTCTGTTCTCCTCCAGGTTTATCGGTGCCGGCTCATAGCTGTATTCTCTCAGCTATCAGCCCCCAGTTCTCCTCCTCTCTGTCCTCCATGCCGGTGCCTCCTACAGGACAGAGTCGTCTCCTAGAGTTTCGGGCTCTCGGCCCCTGCACACTCCTCCACATGGTGCGACTGCTGTACTCCGGAGAGATGGCAGGAGAGGGGGAGAAGGAGAAGCAAGAGGCTATTTCTGCTGCAGCCAAGCTGGGCATCCATGGGCTTGTGGAGATCACACAGAAGGAACAGAAATGCAGAAATACCAAAGGAGACCAGTACAAGGAGGTGGGGGTGCAGACAGAGACATTGATGTTTAAGGAGGCTGTTACAAGACAGGGAAGATGGAGGAGAGAGGTGAGGGATGGGAGCACCCTGCTGTGGAGAGAGGCTTCACTGAGCAGTGAAAGAGAAACATGGACTCAGACAGAAGTGCAGGTGAGCTCTGCAATCTGGAAGAAGCTAAATACTTGTAACAGTCTAACCACTGAAAAATTAGACTAAAAAATTAGAAAATGTGTTTATTACAAGCAACTTAAACACTGTTACTTATGAGACTTAATTTTCTTTAATTTAGTGGGGACACACATCGTCACACTGTTAAAAGAAGGAAAACAACCTTTTTCCTCTGCTTGATCACTTCTGGTTAAATCTATAGTGGTGGAAAAAGTTTTTGGACACTCTTAAGTTACTGAACTCTGCCAAGTATTGTATCATTCTCCAAACCCACATGCTCCCCTCTGCATGTGCTCTGTTCCATCGAGGCCAGAACTGGATGTTTCAGCTACATCATGAAACACATCCAGTACATGACATGTTGAAACGCTCAAGAATTTAGTTTTGTTATTTTTTTCTAGTTACAGTAAAACAAAAAAAAAAATTGTATTTATTTTTGTCTATTTGATGCAGCCATACCTTGAAACAAAAAAAAGCTTGATATTTCACATTTTGTAAAATTTTAAGGGTGTCTGAAAACAACCCCGTCTTGTATCTTATCAACTGCAATTAGGTCTGGGTGATCTGGCCATAGCATCATATGATGGTCTTCCTGATTGATAATCTCTTCTAAAATACAGGCAAGTTACCATGTAACTAGCCCATGACCACCCTCTAAAATAATGTCATAAATGAAAGAAATTCACAAGCCCAGCTCCCTAATCTTGGGAGAGTTTTTCTACAAACACACGGGTCTATGTCAGAGGTTAGTTGTCTAAGATACTGTAATTATACTGATAAATTGACTGTTTACAATGAGTGTTGGCTGAATAGGAAAGTTTTGAAAATACTGGTATTTATTTATTGATTTGTATTATCCCTCTGAAAAGTAAATCATATACCAAATTAAGATCAAAGATCTAGGATTGTGAGATCAGCTGTGACTTCAATATTGTATCAAGACAAAGATTTTGTTACTCCACCCCCGAAGGGGAGGCAAAGGGTATTGTTTTTGGTTTGGTTTGTTTGTTTCTTTATTTGTTAACTCTCTAGCAACAAACTATTGGTTGAATTCATACCAGATTGCCAGTGACCCTGAATAGATGTGGTTACATTTTGGGAAAAGTAGGTCAAAGTCAAATTTTTTGATGAATGTTTAAAATCTTTGTTCTCCTCCCATCTACTTATAATGGACGAAATTTCAAATGTCTATAAAAACATCAATTTTGTTTCAATTTGCTTCAAACTTGGCACATATATAGAGGCAGTTGATATGCGGATATGAGCACATGCTTAGACATGATGACATCAGCTGGATCCATGCCAAAATAAGCGACAACACGTGCAAGGGGTGGGGTTTGTTGTGCCTGGCACCACTTGTTTATTAAATTTTTTCCTCTAGATAGAAATTCACTGCAGAGCAAAACAGTACGATTCCCCAGTGCATATCATGAGGCAATAATATTAACAAAACCATAAAGAAGTTAATTCTTTCAAAATATTGTCTCTGTCTTGAAATATCCTGTGGGTTTCTAAACATCCACAAAGGCTGAAGCATCACGTCAGCCTCAATCAAGTATTTGAAGTATTATCCCAAACCTTATTCTGTTCCTCAGTCTCTTCCTGCTGTCCAGTAATTTTCCAGTCCTCATCATTTCAGCTGTCCATTCCATCAGGGTTGTTATGCAACACATCGCATCCTCCTAAACATAAACTGATTTTTTTGTTAGCTGTGAAGCTTTTGTCCAGTCGCTTAAAAGAAACAGATGCATTAGATTCTTAATATTAGATTACATTTGGAAAAACTACTGAAACAAATGCTTTACATGAATAACATTTTTTCTTATTATAAAAAAGGAGTCACTTTTAGGCTTTTATACTTTCTTGAACTTCCTTTTTTTGCAGTGTGCTCCAACTTCTCAGCCATCCGTCTCCTTCGACACCATCGATATGAAGGATCTGCAGAGTTTACAACAGACCGACTCTCATCTCGTTCTCCCTCAGATTCCCTTCATCCCAGTCTCACTTGTCTATACACCAGATGAAAACCAAGCCTTGATACCATCTTGCTCTTCTGCCTCAACAGTTGCACAGGCACCTCCTGCAGCTGGATACAGATCTGTTCCTACTGCGGTCCCACCTTCTGCCCCCCCACCTAATTACCCATTTCCTAGCCAAGCCGCCCAGTGTGCTGATGGACCTCAGACGTGGCGGTCTGGGTCTCATGTGACTGTTGTGGGTGAGGGATTGGAAGACGAGGGGTTTGAACAGTTTGAAGGTAACATCTCAGGATTCATCAACTACTTCCTAAACTCAGAGAAGGAGGAGAAGGGCTCCCGTGGAAGGCGAGCGGGAAGGAGACGGGGATCTAGGGGGAGGGGGATGGCAGAGACCAGCACCAGGAGACCACGAACAAGAGGGACGGGACGGGGCAGGTTAATGCAGACTGTGGATGTGCAGGACGTGGGGGTGAGCAGGTTTGCAAAGATGTTTCAGCAGAGGTGGGGGATGCAGCCGAACAGGACAACGGGTCAGGGTGGGGGAGCGGTCGGCAGGAAGCTGTATGTGAAGACCAGACAGGTTCTAATATCAGGACGAAGTGTTCCGAGGAGAAGACAGGGGAAAGCACAGGATTTCAGTGGAGGTGGAAACATATGGCCAAAGTGTGACACTGGAGGAGAAGCGAACAGGAGGACAGTGCATAAGTTGAATGAGGTGAACATCTTGGCTTTCTGCAACTTATTTTGATTTTAAATTCACATAATATGTAAAAATGCATAAATAACATCACTCTATGACATATGTTTAACTAACATTAGGAATATATGATTAAAAAAAAGAAAATGGTGGATGCATTAGTAATGACAATCAAATTGTATTGAAATAAGGCCATAATAGTATAGTTAATTAATAATGACTAATTATTTATTGCATCCTGGGGAAGGCAGTGATTCAGAGTCAGTGACATCACTATCATGTTTTCTTGCATAAAAACACAGTACATATAACAGCTGTAGTATGCATGACAGCAATGCATTGTGGTCCGACATACAGTTATTGGCCACTTAATTAGGCACACCCTACTAGTACTGGGTTGGACTCCCTTTTGGATCCAGAACTACCTCCATTCTTTGTGCCATAGGTTCAGTAATGTGCTGGAAATATTCCTCAGAGGTTGTGGTCCAAATTTGACATGATAATATGATGCAGATTTATGGGCTGCACATCCATGATGTAAATCTTAATGTACTGGAATGAGGTACATTCCAGTTTGGAGGATGAGTACTCTGAACTCATCTTCAAGAAACCATTTTGACATGATGGCAGCTGTGTGACATGCTGCATTGTCCTGCTGGAAGCAGACATCAGAGGATGTACACTGTGGTCATAAAGGCATGCATAGTTTGACTTTTTTCAAACTGAAACAAAAAAAGAGAAATTTGGAGTTTTCATTTATAGGTTTATTATTCTATTATTTTACTGGACTGACCAGGTTGTGATCATATTGGGCTGTATGTGGCGCCTGAACTAAAATGAGTTTGACACCCTTGATTGTTAATATCTTCAGTACAATTTTTGCACTTCATAAATTCATCCTGTGGGCTGGATGGGACGCTTTGGTGGGCCAAAACTGCTGGCCACATGTTTGCCACCCCTGATACATACTTTACATACATCACTCACCTTTCCTCTTTGGTTTCAGGATGGTCCTCCAGTTCCCAGAGCTCAGAGGGGTAGAGCCAAGTCATCATCACTGCCCTTTGGTTCCACTCCTGTTGACTTTTACACTGCCAGCTCCCCCAGTCCGTCCATCCATCTTCCGGTGTGTCACACGTCGCTGCCACCTCCCGCCCCTCCCGCCCCTCCACCCTATGTGGACCAACCCGAACACTTCGATCGTCTCCTGGAGGAAGTGATGTTAGGCCTCAACATTTTACCAAGCAACAATGAACAATCCCAAAACAAACAGCAGAATAGGGTTACACAGGGGGCTGCTGTAGCAGAAGGAGCTAGTGACTCCGCAAACTGTGATGTACCCATTCTGCACCAACAGGCAGAGGGAGAGCTGAGCGACATCCTAGACCACTTCCTGCAGTCATTTGAGCAACACATTAGCAGCTGTGCCACCAGGGAAGAGAAGGAGTCAGATGGTCCAAGTTCTAAAGACAGCGCTGGCCCAAGCAAATACAAGAAAAATAAGATCCGGATTACGTCTCACAGACCTCCTGCAGACCCTCCCTCACACCGTGCTGCCAAACCTTCTCAAATAACTGAACGGCAGCAGAATGAAGAGACTGGAATCCCACCGAAGCATTCACAGACATCTGCTGATTGTACCGTTGCCCCCAAACATCCTGAAACGCTGAGGAAAGTCAACCCACCAGCTAGGCCTAAACGGAGGCAGAGGAATACCTATCGGTTCTCACTGGAGAAACCGAAGGTGAAGGTGAAGAGGCCAAAGCTGCCGAGTAATGGCAAGAAAAAACATCATCACTTGATGGACAAGCAGCTCCAGCAGATGCCTGTCGTGAAACTGGAGAGGAATGGCCCACTGCCCGTGAATATTACCCTGCAGGGGCATAGCTATGAGGTGTGACAGAGTTTTCAAATTAGTCCCTTTGAGCATTTGTGTCGATAAGTGCTGTCATCAGTGTGGCCAACGTTAAGATGCACCTGCTAATTGTGATGAACTCCTAAAATGTCAAAGAAATGTGTCAATAATCGGTTTGTTCATTTTGTTTTTTCATTTTTCAGTATTCTGCTCTAACATCCTCATCAGCGAAACATCCCAGAGATGATGGACTTGAAAGGAATCACAAGGTATCGAACTGCTACCCAATTAGGAACAGGTGTACGAAAGCACATATGTTAGTGAGTGTAAAACGAATGAGCTGAACTTGATATATGACGTGAATTATCAGTATGTGTATGTGTGATTTTACAGTTTAACAGTGAATAGATGAATAATGAATAGATGGATAAGTTTTCTGTCCAAAGAAAATCACAAAGAAGTATATTTCCATGCATAACATAGTAGATCATATTCACATGGAGACCATTTTCCTCTAATGTCACAAGCTCAACTGCTGCCATCTTAACATTAATGCCACACTGATGTGTTTTAATTACAGTATATAAATGTAGAAAATCTGGAAAATCACTGTCACTTAACTGGATGCTGAAAATATCAACCCATAAAGACCCAGTGCTACTTTTGTGGCAGTTCCCAAATGAATTTTATTCTCTATTTAACCTTTCTTAAGTGATTTATGACCATTTATTATAAGATATTCCTCCATATTTTTCATTTTTCCAGTGAAAATCTGGTATTTTCCAATGTTCAATGTACTGACGATGTAGATGTTCATAAAAGCTCAGATTACAGTTGAGGGTTATTATATCAAAAATAGAGAAAACTGAAGGAAAAGTGACTTTTTCAGAAAATATATCATTAACTTAGCATAAAATAAGTGTCTCCATCCACTGTCATTTATCAAACTCCATGGGTTTTACTGGTGAATCAATGTTGCAGAAGATGACGGTGTTTCTATGTTTATTACGGAGCCTCTGAACGTCCAAATGGGTCATATCAGATGATTGTGAAAAGATGACAAACTGCATTTTACACCAATTATTTACAGGTATTGATAGGATTAATGGATTGACAGGTATTAAACATTTTAATCAGTTGATGGTTTTGGTCGCTGGTGGTTGTTTGGGTCTTGATGGGTTAAAAGATAGTGAATGTGAAGTAAAAAACTGTCATTTGTAACACGATATCACAGGAAACGGTAAAATAATACATATCCTAATGTCTTTTCACTGCATCAAGTGCCAGGCTTTGACCTGAACACAGAGGTATGAGTTCAACTGGGTAGAACGTCATGTAATGTCACTTAACCCATAAAGACCCAAACATAGACTGGCAACCAAAATCATTTGCGCATATAAAAAAATAAATACCTATTGATCCATTAATCCTAACAATACGTGTAAATATCTGGTATAAAATGCAGTTTGTCATCTTTTCATGGTCATCAGATATGACCCTTTTGGACGTTCAAAGACTCAGTAGTTACTGTGGAAACACTGTCATCTTCTGCCAACATTGATTCACCAGTAAAACCCATAGAGTTTGATCAATGACAGTGGGTGGAGACGCTTGTTTTTCTGTTCAGTTAATGATGTATTTTACAGTAAAAGTCAGTTATTCTGTTTTTGATATAATAACCCTCAACTTCAGTTTGAGCTTTTATGGACATCAATCATGATCAGTCAATTAAATATAGGAAAATACCTGATTTTCAGTTAAGAATGCAAAAATACTGAGCATAATATTAGAGTAAATGGTGATAAATCACTTAAGAAAAGTTAAAAATGGAGAAAAAATTATTTGGAAGCTGCCACAAAAATAGCACTGGGTCTTTATGGGTTAATACCAAAACATTTTATAGTGTGTGAAACAATTTAAAGAGAAAATTGCAAAGTTGTCAGTATTTCTAGGTTATTATGATAATATTTTACTGGTTTTACTTGAGATCAAACTGGGCTCCATGTGTCCCCTGAGCTTCACTGATTTTGACATCCTTAATTGCCATCACCTCTGTGATTCAGGCCCATAAAAAAGGCACACCTATTTTATCACTGTAATTTTGCATTTCACCAAGTCATCCCATGAGTGGGCTGTATGTTTGACACCCTTACTCTGACAAATAAACACACACTGGAAGCAACAAAAAATAGAGAATAGATTATCGTGAATAATTTAATACATCTTCCGGGCCCAAAAATAAAAATGTAGGGTGTAAAAGTAGGTCAGTGATTGTAATTGTTTAGGCCAACAGACGAGGCCCTCCACTCTTATTTTCCATTTAGCTCAAAGCTGCTTATGACTGGACTCTTTTTGTGTCATAGTGTCAACATTTTATTAAAGCTTAATGGTTTTACAGGACAACATTGCATTTCTCGAGGAGCCTCTTTCAGACAAGAAATCTCCTCCTACACGTCAGAAATATCCCTGTCGAGGCAGGCCCAGAAAAAATGGGCACCTTCCCTGTTTATCTAATGGAGATGTTTCCAGAGCAACAGCAGAGTGTGATGAGGGTCAACAAGTAGAGGTAACTGAAGACAGATGTGAAAACCATGAAGACGAATCGACAGTGCAGCCACAGGAAGAGGAGGACGAGCCAGCAAGAATGGGGAGGAAGAAGAGAAAGGAATCTGATGATGATGATGATGATGATGATGATGATGATGATGATGATGATGATGATGATGCCAGGTTGGTGAAGAGGATTTGTCCTGAGCCACCACCTGTGCTCCAGTCTCCACAGCATGACTGTGAAGCTGCAGAAATAGAAGAGATCGATGTAGAGACTGTGTCTCTGTCCAGCGAAGGAGATCTGCTGAGAAATAAGCATGAAATCAGAGGTGGAGACGCTGAGGAGAACCCGGAAGAAAGTCACATGGATGAAGACGTGGAGAGCAACAGTGATGAGATTATCGACGTGGAAAGGGTAAGCTTGGACAACGACGACAGCAGAGACGTAGAGATGTTCTGCCGCCTGAACAGTACACCAGCAGGACTGTCGTGTTTTTCTCTGCCTCCTGAAGAGACGAGTCCAGACTCAATGGACATCGATGTGATCGGCTGGACAGACTGTTCAGAAGGAGGGGATAAGACCGATGTCACTGATGAAAACATAGATAGCACATCAACTCTGTTTTTGAATAAAGGTGATCTTGTTGACAGGAAATACAACATTGAGGCGCTCTTCCATTAGATCTGGCACCTCCAGTGTTCCCCTTTTATTTGTTCTCCTCAGTTTTTGCTACATTTCCCAGTAAACATTCCCAAATTAGTTTTATTTAACTAAAGGAAACATCAGCTACAAAAAGCACGACAACTAATTTGTTTTGTGTGTTCACCTCCATGTCTAAATGCACTGACAGTCACACGAAGAATTTTTGTTTTCCTGTTTGTCTCAGAAAAAATAGCTGCGAGTGTGTGAGCTATTTGTTTTGATTGAAAGAAAAATGAATGTGGTGAAAATCAATGAAAATAGATTTACAGTCTAGTGCATGAAGGCAGTATGGAGTCTGATGAACAGAAACAACAGACTGGGATTGTTCATTTGTGTTCAGAAATATTGATGTTGGTTTTATACTAAGTAGTTACTGCTGTGTTGAGTAATTTACAACATATGTTCAGTAAAGTTTGTTTTAACTGTTAAGTGTCAAAAAACACAGCTTGTTCAACAGTTTAATGGTATTTCAGCAATCCGGTTTGTATACTGTACAAGGAATCTAGAGTTTTTTATTTGTTGTAAATATGACTGCATGGGTTGTACATATCACTGATAATGTCTTTCTCTGTCATAGTGAAAAACTCTTAATGGTCCTTGTTTTATTGTTTAGGTTTTATTTGTTCTAACTAATCACTTTGGATTCCACTTTGGAGACTGATTTAATTTTTAAATAAAATTCCTCTTTTCTTCCTCCTGGTTTAGTGGTTCTTTCTCCTTTTGTGTCCTGGTTTAATTTCATATGTAAGATAAATATTTAATTTTTAACACACAAAAGTACATGTGCATGTACTTGGTAGCTTTGAACAAATACACTGCCCAGACAAAAACCCACAATATTTCATTTGCTCTTTAGCTTTGATTACATGACATCTACCATGGCATTATTTATGCCACAGAATGCTTGATGTCACAGTAAATGGCCCAACAGTCTAGTATTGCGTTCACTTACAACAAAGATCTTGTATTGATGATGATGATGATGATGATGATGATGATGATGATGATGATGATAGAGTCAGAGTGTGTAAAGTCTTCATCACATCTCAAAGATTCTCAGTGGGTTTCAGGTCTGGACTCTGGTCGTCAATTTGTGTGTGTGAAAGTGATATCTCATGCTCCCTGAACCAGCCTTTCACAGCCTGAGCCTGATTGATCCTTGTATTGTCATTTTTATAATATGCCTGTGTCATCAGAAAAAAAAAAAAAAAAAAATCCACTGATGTTCAGACCTGGTCATTCAGTAGATTTAGGTTCACCTGATCTTTTGGAAAAAATATTGTTGATGATGCAAGTTTGTACTATAGGCACTAGGCATGATGGGTAATCACTTCATCCATGTCTCCTCTCACCCTGATGCACCCATCACTCTGGATCAGGGCCAATCTGGACTCATCAGACCACATGACCTTTTTCCGTTGAAACGGTCCAATCTTAATGCTCTCTATCAAACTGATGGTTTAAGAGATGAGACACGAACTGCATCAGAGTTAAAGAATATGCAGCAGCTGAAACAATCACTACTGTAACAAGTGGTGCCAGGCACAACAAACCCCACCCCTCGCATGTATTGTAGCTTATTTTGACATCAAGCCAGCTGATGTCATGTCTATGCATATGCTGATGTCAGCATATCAATTTCCTCTATATATGTGCTAAAGTAAATTTAAGTAAAATTTAAACAAAATTGATGTTTTTATTTCACCCATTATAAGTAACTGGGAGAAAACAAGATTTAAAAAATTAATAAAAAATGGGAACTTGGACCTACTTTTCCCAAAATGTAATGACATCTATTCTGAATCACTGGCAATCTATGGACCAAATTTGGTATGAATTCAACCAATTGTTTTGCTGCTACAGACATTTGGAATTTTGCCCATTATAAGTAAATGGGGGAAAAAAAAAAGATTTCAAAAATTCATTAAAAAAATTGAACTTTGACCTACTTTTCTCAAAATGTAATCAGATCCATTAAGGGTCACTGGCAATCTAGAAACCCAGTTTGGTATGAATTCAACCAATAATTTTGCTGCTAGAGTGTTAAACAAAGAAACAAACTAACCGAACCAAAAACAACAATACCCCTTGCCTCCTCCTCGGGGGGCGGGGTAATTATCCACTGGAAGGATCTGAACGATTTGCTTCAGTCCAGGTGGGGTGTTTTTTTTTTTTTTTTTTTTTTTTTTGATAGAAAATGATGTATGGTCAACAATAAAATTGCAGTAGTTGTATGTTGTATTTTGTCCTGTACTCTTACTGTCAAGTACTGCAAATTAGCACAAATGCTTGTACTTACTGGACTATTTTCATTTTATGCAGCTTTATACTTCTACTTCACTACATTTCAATATGTTGTTTTTTTTCCGCATTTCATTTGTCAGACAGCTTCATGTCCTTTTGAGATGACACTTCATGATAAGTTGTTGGATGATGTGTTTTCTTATAAAAAAAAAATAAATAAATAAAACTCACTGGAAAATACATGGTCACAAAGCTGAAAACAGGCCTATTTTTCTGATACATGAAAAACTGACTTTAAAGACATGGTTTTCACAGGACAGCAATGCTACAAACAAATGATGTTCTCAAATTTGATGCAGAGAATAAACTACACAACAGTATATGAAGTCGTTAAAATGAGCTCAACCTTAAACATCTACAGCAGTAAAAAATACAGCACACACATTGATGCAGCAGTGAAATGAATCTAAAAAAAAAAAAACATTGTACAATAGGACAACATTGACAGGGACCATTTTACTGCACAATGACTACTTTTACCTTTCATACTCCAAACACATTTTAATAATAATACATACTTTACCTAAATACGGTTTTCAATGCACAACTTTTACGTATGGTGAAGTGTTTTCACAGTGTGTTTATGCGGATAGTTCCTCCACCATCAAAAATATGGTATTGTGTGACTTTGTTGTTTATGTTCTTTGCTGATGTTCATTCCAACTCTCCACTCTCATGCTGTAAATAGATCACATACAAACTTAAATAATTGAGCAAGAAAATATGAAGTGAAAATGAGTTTATTAGTTATCAACCTGTGGATCAACCTCCTACACACAACCACAAATCACATCTGAGCTGCAGAACGTCACAGTGTCACTGAGGACACTGAGTGCTACTGTGGAGGCTTTTCCCACTTAATGGTGCCATTTTTTTTTTTTTTTGGAACTTCACCTCCTCCTCCTTTTGGTTGCAGTGCACCGGCAGGGCTGATATGTTCCTCGCCCGGGTGGCTCAGGTGACAATACAGCACAGGTGTGTGTGTGTGTGTGTGAGCGTGCAGGGACCTCAAAGCAAATAAAAAGACACTGTGTATTAGTGTCAGTCATATTGCTGTGCGTGTGTATGTGTGTGGAAAGTGTGTTTCCCTGTGCTTCAACAGTGCGATATTGTCTCTTATCACACTTTTGGTTGCAGCTGTGGATCAGTAGTGGGGCGGCTTAAGTCAAGAGGAAGAAAAAAGGCTGAAGAGAGAAAGAAAGAAAGGAAGAAAGAGAGGAGGGGGTTGTGGTTAAAGGGAGGGGGAGTCGATAGGACACCGGTCCTCCTTTCCTTAGTGCTGGATACGCCTGATGGACTGGATCTGGGGGGTCTGGCAGTGGGAGCCCCAGTTCCTCCAGTGCTGGTAGTCTCCACTGTGTCTCTCACACTCCATGATGTACTGCTGGCCCCTGTAGCCGGGGTACTGGTAGCACACGAAGCTGTGGGCAAAACAGGAGGCAGCGAGGGTCAGCGGGGCTATTTTAGGAGCTGCTGTGACAAGTGTGACAGATTGAGGATTTGTAACATGCTTAGAGCTTTTATTTGGTATGTCTATTACATACAGATCATGCTGACAACGGATTATAGTGATATAAAGGGCTGTGTTTATTAGTGAGACAATGTGTGTGGTGATTTATGATGTTTCAATGCAATGTAAAACAACAATGGACATAGGAAAGAAATGCGTTGTATTAACCTCCTGAGACCCATTAAGTGAAGTTTTGGCTTTTTGTCTTAGATAATTGCTTACGGTATGATGCAACAGTTCTTTCAGATACATTTTATATATATATATATATATATATATATATATATATATATATATATATATATATATATATATATATATATATTTTTTTTTTTTTTTTTTTTTTTTTTTTTTTTTTTTATGGAATGTCCTTTGCAGTGGACAGCATTTTTTTATTATTATTGTTATTAAATCTGTAAAACTCTTGCCCACTACAGGGGACAAAAATGCATTGCTGGGTTTCAGGAGGTTAACGCACAATGATTTTCTTACACTGTCTATTATCTCGTTATATGTTTTATGTTCCTTCTGTTTTATGGAAATGTGATGGTAGTAATGACTGTTTGCTTTGCACTTTGTACTCTTGAACATTCGTCAGTTAAAATATCATAGGGAAGATGGGAGAGTATTCTCAGTTGCCACCCAATGATTGACAGGTTTAAGATGAAAATATCACTGGGAAACAGAGGGGAGTTTGTGTGTGCTGGTGAAGTATGAGTGCTGTTGATAACACTTACGCGCCACACTGCACGTGCATGGAGCCAACCTCAGGCATCATCCAGCCCATGGCCTGCAGAGAGGGGTAGTCGTCACACAGCTCAACGCTGCGGCCCATGAAGTTCTCCCTCTCAAAGATCATCATGCGACTGCTCTGGTGGGACTGTAGGAGACGGAGGAGGTTAGCAGCGAAAAGGACTGAAGGCATCCATGCTCTGAGAGGCAGGATGTACTTACAGCGCAGTAGATGGGGCGGAAAGACATGAGACGCTCCACGTGGTAGGAGATGGAGCCGCTGTAGGCGTCCCAGTGAGGATACTCTCCTCTCTCCATGATGAACTGCTGGCCCTGGAAGTCATGGTGCTCGAAACCCACCCAGCTTCACATAACAGAGATGGAGATGGAGGGAAGTGTTTTATAGGATCATCCACAGTTTAGTGAATTTTGCTCCTGTCTTCTAACTGTCCTCTTTTATTTATTTAGATTAAATTGTATTTTATTTTATTTATAGACTCCAATCAAGAAGGAAACACAACGAAGCAAGAAGATGATTGTGGCTCCTCTCCTCATTTGTTTATGAGTATTTAACAAAGGTGTTTTTAGTCAAACCTATCTCAAAAAATTTAAAGACCATAAAAATAATATTATCATAATTCTGACTCTATTCTCTTGTGAGCAGCACACATAAGAGAAAACAGGGATACCAGCCGCTGTGACTTTTTTTTTTTTGTTCTGTTGTCTGTGTACTTACGCTCCACTCTCCACCCTGATGGAGCGGATGTTGTCCAGTCCACACTCCTGGATGTTGCAGCACTCAGAGGTGAACTCCAGACACTTGCCCTGGAAGTGCTCCTGCTCAAACACAGTCACCTGCAGAGACAAGAGAGAGTTTAGAAGGAACTGAAAGAAAATACTAATCCACTACTACTTATCACCTTCCATCTGACCCTGTCCCCCGCAGCTTCTTCTTTCACACCAACCACCTCATTCACCACATCCAAAAATCTCCTCTTTGCTTCCTACATCTTCATCATCCCTCTACCAATGGATTCACTTAAATACTACTGTATATAGACTCTTTCCCTCTACAGTATTGCCAGGGATGCTCAAACCATAACAACCCATTTTATTTCTCACATGCTTCCAGCTCCACCTCACCCTGTCACACATAAAACAGTGGTGTGTTTACCTTAAAGAAAGGAGCCATGCCCATCCCTGAGTTGACCAGTGGCTGCATCATTGGGGATCTTGTAGTTCTGTACATCTTTACTCCTGGAGGACAGTGGGATAAAGAGAAGAACAATAAGGGGGAGGGTCCATACATTTAGAGTGTATTTCATACAGATGATGTCCAGCTTTTTTGGCATGTCTTGGAAAGTGTAAAACATGATACTGTTCAATTTTTACTTAGAAAAAAAAAGCATAAACCACAGCAGCATATTGTCTCATAATCTGCATTATCACAGCCAAAGATGTTGGAGTTAATTAAATGAATGAATCTTTTGTTTGAAAATACTAAAAATATGAAACCACAGTCTGATGATAATAAACGTGTTGCGTAGGTGGTTTAGAAAGTGCTTTTGGTTTAGTTTCCACACCTGTCTGACCCTGAACTGTGGTGAAAGCAGAGATGGAGCCTTACCTAGATTTGGCACTTATTGGAAGAGTTCGAGAGTGGTACGCGCCTACCGCCTGCCTCGCGTAGAACTTTGAGAGAACCTGGCGCTTCAGTTTTATACCGACGGTTTGGGGGGCGCGCTCGGCATTGCGCGTCCCCGGCTGCGCACCGGGCCGTGCGCTCTGGTCATTTGACGCAGAGGTACATACAGCGGAGAGGCGCGTCCTCGGCCCCCGACGCCGTTGTCCTGCCCCTGGGGCCAACTCAGCAGATCCTATAGTGCTGCTAGTGCCGTGAAACAAAGGCGATCCGGTATGTTCGGACCCCGGTCAGCAGTCCAGCGACGCGCGCCGGCACAATGGGCATGGATCGGCTGGAGAATGTGGGGATTAGAGGCGGAGCAGAGAGGCACCGCCCGGGGACACGCATAAACACTAAATGTATAGAAATATAAACCATCATTCTCCTCTTGATTATACCTTTAATATTCATTTCACTCATAACAATGACAAATAAGAGTGATGAAGAAGTTGGCTTCTCTATTTACATCAAACATCCTCAGGTTTTATTTTTTGTGGCACAATGTCAACACATAAGGACAAATGGACAGATGCATTTCATTGTCCTAAACATTAAATATTAAAGGAAACTCCCTATTAACAACCTCTAACAACATCAAACATGAACCTGATAATGGAAAACTCACACAAACACAACATATCTAATAATCTTGATGCCATATTGCAACAGAGCCTCAGTGAGAGTCATAAAAATGTGTGTTATACTTAATGACACCTTACAACTTAGAGAGAGATGACCATTGGCAGCCATTGACCTATCAGGAAACAATGTCATTTTCACAATTTATACACTGAACGCATCACTTGTTGCACAATGTGAACAAAGTCAACCCTTTCAAGAAATTAGTCAGCCCACTGAAGAAATGGATAAATGAAGGCAGGAAACTCAAATAAGTGTTTCTGTCTGTTTTCAGGTGCTCTATTTCTCAGATCTGTTATGTAATTAATTACTTGTCATTTAACTTTGCTCACACTTTGCTCTCCAGCATCCATCGGTCCCTCTCTGGCTTGGCCCATCCCCTCTGCCCGTCCCTCTCTGATGATGAGGGGTTTCTTTTGTCCAGCCTCTCTGACCTCAGCAGGTTTGTTTCTCTCTGCGTAATCCCTCTCCTGTGGGCGCCAGCGTATAAAAGGGAGGGACGCAGTCCAAGCCACACACATTCTGAGTTAGGCTCGGCATAGGCATCGCACACAAAGACAGGTAAGGTTCTCACACACACACACATATACACACACACACACTCACATACACACACCTATACATACAGAGACACACACACATACACACAGATACACACACACACTGTAAACCTATAGGTGGAGGCAACAAGCTGAAGGAAGACAAATGTATAGAAACAGTGAAGTTATTTCACTGATCTGTAATATTTATCCTATTTCTAAAAGGTGAAGGATAGCTTTTCATCCTTTAGTTTTACTGTCTGATCCTCACATATGTAAAATCTTCCCACTTTGTCACATGTATGCATCACTCTCACAGTTGTTTCTTTTTTATTCACCCTTCAGTAATCATGTCCAGTGGAGATAAGTCCAAGACTTCTTCCCAGACCGACGGGAAGGCTGCTCAGAGCAAGAAGTCTGAGATGGGAATGATGTCCTACAAGGTGGGAGGCTCAGACTCTGCCTTTGATAAGTTATAAATGTTACTTGTATATGTATTTTTGTACTGATTTACTTGTATTTACTCCCAACAGATGTACGTGTTCGACCAGGAGAACTTCCAGGGTCGCATGATCGAGATCAGCAACGAGTGCATGAATGTGTGTGAGATGGGAATGGACCGTGTGCGTTCCCTGCGCGTTGAGTGTGGACCGTAAGTTCTGCCATAAAAACAGAAAGAAAAACGCATTTAGAAATTACTCTTATTCTGGAAATTTCATAAACTTTCTCCTCTGCAGCTTCGTGGGCTTTGAGCAGATGAACTTCTGTGGTGAGATGTACATCCTGGAGAAGGGAGAGTATCCTCGCTGGGACTCCTGGAGCAACTGCCAGAGGAACGACTACCTGCTGTCCTTCAGGCCTGTCAGAATGGTAAAAAAAAAAAAAAAAATACCACACTTGCAATCTATATAGACATCTAACACAAAGACTCTCAAGTTCTTGTTTTGTTTTAATAACCATTTTCATTCCTATATTCCCTGACAGGACCCTGAGAAGCACAAGATCTGCCTGTATGAGGTTGGAGAGTTCAAGGGCCGCAAGATGGAGATCATGGACGATGACGTTCCCAGTCTGTTCTCCTATGGCTTCACTGATAGAGTGGGCAGTATCATGGTCAGCTGTGGAACGTAAGTCTTCTAACACTGATGAAGACAGTCAAGGCAGGACACGACTTGACTAAAACACAGACAGATATCTGAAATGGATCACATCTGCATAATTTCTCCTCTTTTGTTTCTCAGCTGGGTGGGATACCAGTTCCCTGGATACCGTGGTAGCCAGTACCTGCTGGAGAAGGGCGACTACAGGCACTTCAACGAGTACGGTGCCCGCCATCCTCAGTTCCAGTCTGTGAGGCGTATCCGTGACATGCAGTGGCACCCACAGGGCTGCTACACCATGGCCAGCAAGTGAGGCTCAGGGAAGGAGAGAAAGAGAAAGAGCGGAAGTGAGGGAGAGGGGCGGAGGAAGAGGGAAAGGGGGAGAGATGTCTGAGGCCTTACCTCAGTACCTTTAATGGTCTATCATCTAACACGGTGAGGGGAAGGGTGAGGATCTAGATCTCCCCCTGATCAGAGACAACACATCAGTGGAAGGACCGGCTCGACCTCCCTCCATTCCTCCCTGCCTCTACTTTTCTCTTTCTCCCCTATGGGCTGAGCTTTGCTTTCCCCCCCATTTCTCCCTTTTTTTAGTCCCTCACTCCATTCCCCTCCACAGTGTTTTGAGACACCACAGAGGGAACAAGACACCTCTTGCGGTTTTACACGTGATTCTTGGCTCAGGGTATGATGCACCATGGGAAACTGAGTCCCTAGAGCCCACCCCCCTGCCCCCGTCTTCTTGCCCCTGTGCATTGCACACCCTCTCTGCTGTACAGAATCCTGGCCAAGTTTTCAATAAAAGGAAAAATCTTGATTTCAAACATGTCTTTGTTGTCACTTATTACTAAAAAAAAACACAAAAATGCAAATGTTACTGAAAAAAACAAAAAACAGTCAAATAAAATAACTGCACAAAACAGACCTTTAGGAAGAAAATGTAAATCTCACAAATCCACTCAAACCCAGAAGCCCAATCAGTATTTGGATACTATGTAGATATCATTTATACTATATAGCTCTGCAAAAATTAAGAGACCGCTGCAATTTCCTCTGAAATCAGCATGTGTGCATGTATGGCAGCCATTCCATTCCTGTGTTTGTTGAATTTTAACACAAGCACACCTTATTCTACTGAATAAACACCTGATCTGTGTCTTACTTCAGAAGGAGAAGTATAAAAACAACTACTGTGGCCATCACTATCTTCTTGCAACAGGCAAAAACAGTGCTAT